>NW_026137996.1:1025865-2225865 GCF_019393585.1 Leptopilina boulardi | reverse complement strand
GTGATTGTCCATACATTGATTACTAAAAATTTTTCGCACTGAATAATATATATTCTATATATTTTTTTCCAAACACATAAAGTAGAAGAGGAAATACTTTCTTTTTTTTATTATCGCAAGCACGTGTGATTTGTTAGAAATGGAATTTTTAGAAGTCAATTGTTTTTCATTTAGAAAAAAAAAATATATTCTTTTTCTCTCAAGTATATCTGTTCGACATATATATATTTTTTTTTCTTCTTCTTTTGGCAATTTGTGAATGTTCGAGATTATAGAGGAGCAATAAAGATCAAGTGGGCTCGAAGAAGAGACAATATTAGGTGGAATTACACGACATGCCAGTGCTGTTTACAAAAATTCCCTCATCATTTATGGATGTACGTATTTTAATTCGATTTCTAAATTAAATCATTTAAGTGAGACGTAGGACGAATTGTCCGAATAATAAATATTGCATATAATCAAATATTAGGTTTTAAGATATGTCTGATAGAAAATTTGAATAATGTAAACTTAAGGTGTGTGCTGATTGTAGCATCGTTGCCATCGCATTGTCGCGTCAGGCGGAGAGGGTTGCCACTCTGTAAGTGAAATCAACAAAATATCTATCTCTAGAAATTATTTCGTTAATTCTGGTTAAGAAAATTTAAAAAAGAAATCTTAAGATCCAAGTTTATCAGGTGTTTTTTTTTTTTTTTACTATATATTAACGAAATTCAATTACTCTACCCCATACCAGAACTACTGGCCATTAGCTCTTCGTATACGTTCTCAATGGCAAATACAAGAGAGTTAACGACGCAATGGTGCATATTATTTTTGTAAGTCTGATTATTAAAGTTTTTAGCAAATTTTTCGCACTAAAGGCAAAAAAAAAAAAAAATCGGCTTCTCATTCAAAATTATTTCACCGTTAACAGTTAGTAATGTCGTTCAGACTTTGCTTTTATTTATACATGTATAAATAATTTGGATGCATTTCGCATTATACTGCTAAGGTCAGATGTTTAATGAGACCGGTCACATATAAATAAATCAATATCGGGAGGGATTCTTGTATTTAGAAATGGCAATGTGCCATGACCTTTACTATTAAAAAAAAAAAAAAGAACATTTACTAATTTTATTGTAATTTGTGAATCGCAGCGCATGGACCTGGGAGAATGCCCCCAGATTCACGACTTGGCCCTTCGGGCTGACTTCGAGGCTGCTCAAAAGAAGAAGGATCACTTTTATGACATTGACGTAAGTTAAATTATTTTCTTATATATAGTATTAAATTTTCAATTTGTAATTGTAATTTAATTCAATGTAACAAAAAAAAGAAAAAATAACTGATTTTATTAATATCAAATTAATTTCAAATGATTAACAGGCGATGGAACATCTGCAAAATTTCATTGCGGACTGCGACAGACGTACGGAGCAAGCAAAACAAAGACTGGCTGAAACTCAAGAAGAATTAAGCGCTGAAGTAGCAGCGAAAGCAAATAGCGTTCATATTCTTGCTGAAGAAATTGGCAAAAAATTGGCAAAAGCAGAACAATTGGGTGAGGAAGGTTTTGTTGAAGAATCAATGAAATTGATGGGTGAAATCGATGAATTGCGTAAAAAGAAAAATGAAGCTGAGCAAGAATATCGAAATAGCATGCCAGCATCAAGTTATCAACAACAAAAGCTACGTGTTTGCGAAGTGTGCAGTGCTTATCTTGGTATACATGACAACGATAGACGGCTAGCCGATCATTTTGGTGGGAAATTACATTTAGGATTTATCAAAATTCGTGAGAAATTGTCCGATCTTGAGAAGACAGTTGAGGATAGACGTAAAGAGAAACGAGATTCAATGAATGACAGAGATAGAACAAGAGATCGTGATAGGGACAGAGGTCGAGATAGAGACAGGGATCGTGATCGTGAACGCGACAGAAGTCGTTCAAGATACAGGGACAGAGAACGTGATCGCGATCGTGATCGTGATCGTAGAGATAAAGACAGAAGGAGATCACGATCGCGTAGTCGCAGTCGAGGAAAAAGGTATTTTAATAAATTTGTATTTTATTTAATTTTTTTTTTTTATTAAAAAATTTATCATTTTTTAATGATGAACAATAAGGCCGAGTTGAGTTCCTTTTCAAAAGTTGAGCCTTGAACTCAAGCGTCTCCTTTTGATGAAGGACTTGATCATACAGGCGAAGCGATTAATACTGAAACAATGAAACTATTTTTCAAAAGTATGTTTCATTTGTCCTGGGAAAAATAATTAATTATTTTTTTATTTTCAGATCGCGACGTTCACGCAGTGGAAGTCGAAATCGACGATCTCGTTCACGACGAAGTGGATCCAATGATAGAAAGAAGTAAGACAATTTAATAAAGGGTCAAATCCACGTGCAGTATAAAACGCACTCCGAAAAAAAAACAAATATATTACTGATAGTTACAATTTTACACATCACCAGTTAATTTCTCTCAGTTAATTGTTAATTTCTTCGCATTCATGTGACAAAATAGATTATTTCTTATTGAAAATAGATAGCTTTGGAAGTGGCTACTTGTTGTAATTGATTTTCATATATGGAATGGATAAATTGATTGATCTTATATGAAAAATAGATATATAGATATATATCTCTAGAATTAGTAATTTAAGAAAATTATTATACACCGACTTTATACTACTATTTTGAGTTGTTTAGTGATGAGGGAAATTTACAATAAGCACTGCTGTTTATACATGGACGAAAAGCATCAGGTAATTTTAATTAATTTTTGTGTTTCTCTTTTTCAAATTTCAATTTCATATTTATAGAAAATAATAATTGTGTAATGTACCAGAAGAAACAAAAATAAAATACACATGTGTTTAAATGTTTCTTACTCTTATTTAAAACACATTTATTTTGTATCTTTATAAATATTGAGCAATTCAAAATTTTCTAATTATCTCGCTCTATTATCATTTAATTTGATAATTTTTCATTCATTTTCAAAATTAAAATTTTTCTTTTCAACAATAATTTATTTAAAGTTAGGAAAATACTGGATTGCTGAGTAATACACAATATTTACAGCCAGCTTCGAAAAATTAATGACAAATATTCTATTTTCAATCTTGAGCGTTGTTTTAAAACAAAAATTCTAAACATTTGTCATTAATTGCCTTTGGATTCGATTGTGTTTCTTCCAGCATTTTTTACAAGTCGACACTATTTTATGAAGGCTCACCTTTGGAGGGGCTTTTTGTTTACTTAAAATATTTAAATAAATTCCTAAAACGACAAGAAGCCCAGACCAAAGATACTGGAAGGTGAATGGCTTATAGAAAAATAGAAAACTTAATATTATTGTCACAGCTTTTCTACATGTTGTCACAGTTGCAGCTACAAATGCTCCGCAAGTTTGTACCAAAATAAGAACTATCTGAATCCCCAGATAACCAGAGAGTGAAAACAGAAGAGCATATCCATACGTTTCCAAAGGATGCTAAAAAAATTAATTTTTATTCCATTTTGAAATTCCTGCTAAAATTTTGCTTATGTCAGATTTTATTCGACCAAATAGAAATTCCGGTTAAATGAAAATTTAGCTAAAAATTTTCCTAAATGACAATAAAACTAAAATAAAAATTCTATTACACAGCCGTTCGAGTTTAATAAAAATTCGATTATAAAAAAACAAAATTTGTTTAATTAAAAGTTCTGATAAACAGAAATTCGGATCAAATTTCTACTTTATAAAATTTAGCTAAATGGAAATTCGATTAATTATATTGAATGCTTGAAATATTAATAACCCGTTGTAAATGGGTACAACAGTTATTTATAAATAAAAAATTAAAGGATTATTAAATTACCTTCATGCAAAAAGATGTCGCTGTTGGAATATCGCCTGTTGTTATAAGTATTAACAATAAATACACGAAGCCAATGCTGTAGGAGTATAAAACAACTTCTGTGTTTGTGGCTTTATACAAATTCATTGCTTTTTCCTGAATATTTCCAATTAGAGCATCACATACTAAAGCACTGCTAATCATTGCCACTCCAATCATGTTAAATCGTGGCGATATCATACTATCGGCAAGGGTAAATAGTATCAGTCCTAGACACATCACAGTCGCTGCTGTAAAATCTAATGGTCCATATTTTTTTCTTTGTATTACAATACTTCCTATCATTACTGGTATTAGTTTACAGCACTTGAATATTACCTGCAAAAATAGTATTCATGTAAGATATATATATAATTTTAATTGCAGATTCTGATTTTTTTTTCTATATTCATTTGTTATTAGATAAAAATAAAAAATATGTAATTGTTATAATTACCTGGGTTGGATAATTAAGATATCCTAAAGAAGAATTCGAAAAACCCATTGTGCCTAGAGTTAAAAGTGCTAACAATAAATAAGTGCTAATGGGTATTCTTCGTGTTACTCCTTTGATTTTACACTCAAACCAACCAAATACTGAATAATATGCAAATTGAATGAGAGTTAGATACCATCCAAATGGTCTGAATCCATCTAAAGAAAATATCGTTTCCTAAAAATATAAATAAATATTAACATTATGTTTCTTTGAAGTTATATTTTAAAATATATATAATTCTTTTTTTTAAATTATTTATATTTATAAATTTATCATTATAAAAAAAGGGCACTGATAATAATTTACCTGTAAATATCCGTACAAAATGTAAAAGAAAAATATCCCAAAACAACAAAAGAAAAATTGTACTTGTACACTGCAATGGCTTATATCAAAGCAGAGAATTTTTATCTCTCTGGGAGATTCATATTTTGTATTACCTGAAATAAAAAAATTTAAAAGCTGTATATAAAATCATTTAATTAAATACAAAATACTGAACAATTAAAAATATTAATTATTGTTTTATAAAATACATATTTTTAAGTGTAATTTTTTACAAGGAAAAAATAATTTTACTTATGATTTTAAAAATCATTTTACTTAGAATTTATATAACTTATTAATAAATTAGATATTAAATTTGTTAAATATACTTACTTTTCGTATTGTCAATTAAAATACTTTTGGATTCGGAATTCATTGTGTATTTTTAAAATTTTTTACTTATAAACATAACCTCTTATTAATTTTTACGCACGTATGAAACTTAATGCATTTTGATCAATTTTTCCAATTAAATTAAATCAACTACATTTTATCTGTCTTTATATCTTATTTCATACATTATAAAAATATAATAGATTATATTAATATATGTTTAAATATCCTACAATTCGCCGACAAAATTATAGGATCCAAATTTTACTCATTCGCACTGAATTTTCAGAAAAAATAAAAATACAGTTTATTTAAATTGTTGAATATTTTAATGTTTAAATTTCACACAATTTAAAATTATTAGTTATACTTGTTTCAGTATATATATTATTTTGCCACGTACAATACATACAATGATTCTAATGATAAAAACGATAAAAACTATTGTTGTCAGTTTTCAGTAACGTACGTATAATGGGGGTTTAAAAATAATTAAATTTAAATAAATTAATTCAAATTATAGTTTTTTTAATCAAGTTTTTACTACCTATATTATTCTTATTTATATTTTTAAATAATTTTATTAGAAATTAAAATATCTTTTTTTTAAACCGCTTTTTTTTAAAAATGTAAAAAATTTTAATTAGAAAACAAAGCACTAATTGGTTTAAGTTACAATCAGAAGAAAGAAAAATTGATTAACTAATTTTTTAGTCAATAAAACGATTGACCATGAAACGATCGTAAATTTATTTAATGAATCATTAAAATTATTCAATTAGAATTCAATTTCTTACTTTCAAAATTTTTGCGAAATTTATTATGCGATTTTGCATTATAACAATGATGACTACGAATAATACATCAGGTAGGTTGACACATTTTTATATTATAAAATATTAAATAATTTGCTCCACTTATACAATTTAAAACTACAATTTTTTAAGTTAAGATATAAACAATATTTTATTAAAATAAGAATTTATATTAAAACTGTATTACAATTCGAGTACAAATTTTATTAGTTTTTTAATTCATTAAATAAGTATATGTATAAATATAAAGAAATTGATTATGCATTTTATGCATCATCAAATTGACCGTCCTCAATGGTACGTGGTGACATTCTTCTATCATTATATATTAGACGAACTTGTTGTTTAATGGGTACCGCATGTAAATCATCAGGGCAGAAAAATTGACTGTGAAATTTTTGCGGTATTGATGATGCATGTCTTCTTCGACTTGTATCTAATAAAATAATTCAATTAATAAACAGTAGATAGAAAAAATTCTTTTTTTTTAAATAAAATTAAAATATAATCTTACAAGTTGGTTCATAATCATCAGTAGAATCCTCTGACAATTCCCAATTTTCTTCATCATTATTGCACACTCGATCACTGAAATAAAAATGGTTATTTAAATTTTACTATTTTTATAAACATAAAGTTAATTATTATAAAAGGAAATTTTTTTAAATTCATATTTATAAAAAAAAAAAAAAAAAAATTAGGAAACTCACGAATCTTCCGCATGTTCATCACTTTCATAATAATCGTATTTTCTACTTGAATATGATCCATCACGTGATTCAGTTTCATATTCTTCTTCTTGTGATGGAATTTTCATTTCATTGCTTCTCTTCGTAAAACTCACGCATTTTTCACGCATTGATTTTCGAAAATTTTCGTAAGACATATTCCTGATCTAAAGTTTCTATATGATTAAAATTATAATACCTCTACAAAAATATAATGTATAAAAAATTGTTATACATTTATTTTAAAATATTTTTAAAAGGATTATTAAATAAATGATGAGTTTTTTTTTAATGAAAAATTTGTACTTTAAAGAAATGTTAACTTACTGTTAAATTATCAGTAGAAAAAAAATTACAATCAATGTCAATCGCCTCCAATTGTTCTAAATTAACAGCATTCCAAGGTACTTCCATTAGTTCATTATCATATAAATCAAGTACACGTAATTCCTTTAAATTACACATGGATTCAGGTAAATTTGAAATTTGATTTCCATATATTGTTAATTCCTTGAGAGCAATTAAATTTCCAAAATTATCCGGAAGTACTGATAGGGAATTATTGTTAATTATTAAAATTTGCAATTTTATTAGATTGCAAAATTCATCAGGCAACCATGCTATAGTATTGTGACTGAAATCAATATTGGTAATATTGGTTAAATTCACAATGAATCGTGATACCATTGGAAGTCCAGTTCCCTTCATATCAATTTCTTTAATCAAATGTGGATTTTTTAATTTTGGACCAGGTACATTGCAAAATGTGTTACCTTCCTTTTTTGCGAAACTATCATTTCCAATATCTAATTTTTCAAGTCTATACATATTTTTTGTTAACAATTCTAGAATATTGTCTGTTAAATCCGATTGATTCAATGAAACATTTCTTAAATTTAAAACAGCATTTTCCTTTGGAAATGTAAATTTAAGAAAGTGTGTTTGATTAAAATTTACTTCCTCAAGTGAAGAATATGCCGATGTTAATAACCATCTTGGAAATGTGCGACAAGTATTATTGTCTGTTGCATAAAATTTCATCAATCGTTTACTACACGGCGGTACATTAATTTTTATATTCAAATTAAGAGATAAATCAAGAATTTCTAAATTTCTCATTCCATCTGTTATACATCCTGGAATTATATCAAATTTATTTCCAGCAATATTCAATTCACGAAGACGATTTAATTTTGCAAATGATTTAGGAAATTTTGTTAATTTATTGAAACTCAAATTAAGAATTTCTAAATTAATTAAAAATCCTAATTCCTCATCAATTTCATTCAGTGTATTGTGGCAGATGCTTAAATATTTTAAACGTCGATTACCAACAAGAACTATTGGCATTGTTTGAAATTTATTATTATCCATTTTTAAATGTTCCAATTTTGTTAATAAACTAAAAGAAGTTGGCAATTCTTGTAGATTGTTATTTGATAAATCTAATTTCTCTAAATTAATTAGATGCTGTGAAAAATTATTTGGAATAAAAGACAATTTGTTGAAGCACAATGATAATTCATGTACAATTGTTAAATCCATTTTATCACAGAATTCAATTATTGAATTATCTATTAGTTGAAAATTCATGTTGATTTGCGTGTCCACAGACATTTCGTCAATTTTGTCTGCTTCTATCTTATTAAGATAATCGGACATTTTTCTATTATTGTTTTCTGCCATATCTAAAAAAAAAAGAGAGAAATAATTTTGTATGACCAAATAAAAGTAATGAGTTCGTTCAGTAATGGTCTCGTTAACCAATTAATTAAAATAATCAAAGTAAATACGAATAATAATTTTGAAAATTAGAGTTGAAATTTATTAATTTTTTATTAAATTTAATTCAAAGTTTCATTTCAAATATAGGGTGACAAATGGACAAAAAGGTTAGAATTACATTTTCGATATTTTACTATATAAAATATATAAAAAGTTGAGTAAATTTACTAACCTAATTCTGATTAGTAACTCCTGACATTGAACAATAATGTAAAATTTTTCTACTTATTGATCTAAATTAAATAAAATAATGAATTTTCAATATAAACAATTGTTTTAACGATTTATCCAAACTAGTTGTTTAATTGGTTAAGTTTGAGCAAAAAGTTGACAAGTTTGTCAACAGATGTCGCAGTAACTTGGTTCTATGGAATTTTAGCATTGCAGATTGGCAACCCTGTATAAGAATTTCAGTGCCAAGATGGCTTCCATAATGTTCAGTTATGTCGTGTGTGTGTGCAGTTTTAAAACGTTTTTAAGATAGAAAATAATCGCGTTTAATCCAGTATTATTAAATTTTCGTCAAGTGTAGTTAATATTAATCGTGTTATTAAAGATTTGTAAGTAATCATCGTTAGGTTTTTGTAAAAGATTAAAACTCTTTGCCACTTGTACATATACGGGAGGTATCATTTTTCATTGTCGGTTTAACTACAGAAAAGTAAAGAATATCAATCCTTCTTTTATTCTGTTTAACATCTTTCTTAAAGTTCATCTTTTTTCTCATCTTTCGATAGTTTAACGATGTTATTACAATCTATTAATATCTTGAAAAATTAATTCGACTAGTTTACAATTTTTTAACGGCTAAAAGCGCGGTAAAACGACTTTAGTCTACGAAGTTGATGTATTCGCCGACAGGTGGCGCTGAAACTTGCTTCTTGGCAATCTTACCATGTGTAGGAACCTTATAATCAAGATGGCGTCTGTTGTTAAGTTCAAAGCCGGTTGTGCATATTTTGAAAAAACCTTTATTAGTGAGGAAGAAGTTGATTGTTACTTTTTTAGTAAATATGTGACAGTGTTGAGTGCTCCTAATCAAAAGTCATCCAAGTACGAAAATGAAAGATGTCGAAAATCAGCACGCGTTTTCAACGCAGTAAGGTAACTGAATATCTTATATTGTAGTTTTGCATAATATATAAATATTGATTTTTTGACTATAAAGAAAAATGATTAATAAGGAATCAAAACAACAAAGTGGATTGAGTAGGTTTTTTTTTATTTTCTTTAGATGAACGTACACACTCTGTTTTTACGTTTTTCCTATCTGGTACACTACACATTTTACACATTTTTTTTTTATATAATTCTTTTCCGTGATTTATGTAGACATTTGAAGCTTTGTTTTTTTTTTGCGACAGACGTATTTATCATATTATAGACAGTTATAATATTTTTGTTGTAGTTGTTAATAATCTTGACTGATATAACCTCAAAGTCGTCATATAGGGTTTATAAGTGTTTTTGATTGCACTTATATAGTATTTTTAACGCGAATGATTATAATGTGCCACATAGGAATGCATTCAAACTTCATATCTACACGAAGAAAGAATCATATTTTCCTCAATTTACAGAAATAATATAAGGAATTTTTTTTTTTTTTTTTTATAAATAACTTAGAAATTTGTAAAAAAAATTTTCTCTCTGTTACAATTGAAAAGAAAAATATCTTGCAATTGTTGCGTATAAAATTCTGTAAATTAAAAAAAATTCTTTTTTTCATTCGTGTAGTACGCGCTAAAGAAAATTATCGGAATCTTTTCTTAAAAGTATGACTTTACAAATAAGAAATTAACTGACAATGACATGATTTCAAGCTACGGTGTTCTCCTCAATGAACAAAAAAAAAAAAAAAATAAAAATCATATAAAATAACAAAAAAACAATGAGGATTCTGAGATTAGGTATTTCTAAACCCTTTATAAAAATAGTATCCAACTGTGTAAAAAGTACATTCTTTAAAATATCAATTTTTTTTTAAATTACACTCGTTTACTAACAAATTAAATACAAAAACAAATTCATTTCGAGGCCTTATATGGTCAAGAAAATATTATTATATGTTTCTCCATATATTACAAGCACAAAAATTTAATTTAATTTCTCACTGATTAGTATAATCTTCACATGACTAAATTATTAATATTAATTAAATGATGCAAATTATGCATGATAAATTATTTGGACGATCGTTTGAAAAAAAAAAAAAATATGATTGCATAAAATGGAATATAAGAGTACTAGTACACGTGAGACTCTCAAATAATTATTAAACGATATACATATATGCTATTTTGCCTAGCTCTTAAACCATGTTAAAATATATATACACTCTTTTTATATATATAATATATATATTATAATTCGATTTATCTTTCACACACATGCATACCCAGACTCTCTTTCTCTCTCTTTACATGCATATATCTCTTCATTTTGGTAGACGTATACAAACGCGGAAGCCCAAGTATACGAATACATAATAATATAAGTGCATTTTTTTAAAAAATTTCTTTTAACTGTATTATATATTTATATATATATATATATAATATATATGGTCACTTGTAAAATTCATTGCTTTTATAATTCCATTAAGAATTAAAATCACACGAAGACAGGCAATTTGTATTTTCGATAAATTTCTCTTGTTCGATCAACAGTTTTATTTTTTTTTTTATAATTATTAAAGTTTACATTAAAAATATCATTTTCTTTTATATATTCATTTAATTTTTTTCTATGATAAATTGGCCTTTGAGGATTTTTCTTTCTGATAAATAACATATATATACGATGTGCACTGTCAAAAAATGTGCTGCTCAAGTACTGTATAGTTTGCATTTTAATTAAGCACTTATTGTTTAATGTAAAAAAATACACATCTCTCAATTTAATAGAAAAAAAAGTATAATTTTTTATCATTATAAATTGTTAACATTATTTTAATTTGTTTATAAAATTATTGAAAATTTATCATTATTTTTATGTAAAAAAAAAATTCTAAACGTTTTTCATATACATGGAAATTAAATTTGCAGCTATTCTCTCTCTTGATCGAAAAGACATTTTTTTTTTTTAACGATATTCTTTAATTTTTTTGTTTGATAACATATATATATATATATATACGAGAGACGTAAGAGTAGATATATTATGTACAATAAAATTGTCCATTTAAATATACTTATTCTGGAATGTTCAGTTGACTCTGCTATAGTATATTCCTTTGAAAGCAGTTAAATATGTGCAAAGCCAGCAAAGCATTATGGGCGGTACAAGCAACATTTATAATAACTATTTCGCACGCGATTAGTGGTAACACAGCATCGTTCCTCCTCTCTGACATATATATTGACTCGTGTACGAATCGCTTTTTTCTTTTTTTTCTTTTGTTTCCTACACGGAAAACTCGGATCACACGAAAAATTTCTATACAATTATTTTTTTTTTAAAATATACATTTGAAATAATTTTTTTTTTTTTTTAAACTTATTCCATACTTTAATTATCAAGTAAACATATTTGCATATTTGTAAATGTATTTTATCATAAATTTGAATTCTAGTAACTCGTGTGATAGCTAAAATATTAAAATAAAATTTATAAAAAAAATTCTTATAATAATTAATATTTATTATTATAAAAAAAAAGAAATGTCTTCTAAATTCAAATAAATTTCATGTTGACTCACAAGATTTTCCGTTTAAGTGACAAATCGACATTATAATTGTACACTTCAAAAATTATCCAGAAACAAAAAACGACAGAATATTTTTGAAACACACAATAAAAATTCACAGTACACACGTATAAAATATATATATATATATATATTATTATATAAGATAAACATCAATAAA
This sequence comes from Leptopilina boulardi, assembly GCF_019393585.1. Lineage (NCBI taxonomy): Eukaryota > Metazoa > Arthropoda > Insecta > Hymenoptera > Figitidae > Leptopilina > Leptopilina boulardi. Next base: position 2,213,636 of record NW_026137996.1, on the reverse strand, counting down.
TTTCACTTCTGACCATTCTCTTTTATACTTGCTTTTGATTTATTTTACACTATTAATGCAAGTTGTCAATTATTTTATATATATAAAGACGTATAATCTAAAGATGTTGCTTCTGGTAACTCGAGACAATAATAATTAAGGCCTAATGATTTTTTTTTTTTTTTCATACACTTCACGCGCCTGGTAACTAAACCAAAAAAAAAAGAATATATATTATATATATATAGATATATATGAACAATCAAACAAACAATAACAATTTGGTCCCTATTTCTCGTGTGATCGCGCAATTAATAAAAAAAAAAAAAAAAAAAGAATCGCTGTTGAGAAAAAACGTTTTTTTTCTCAAAAATTCAGCGAGCGACTTATGGCTTGAATTCTATTATGCTAGTTGATGAAAATTATTCTAAAAAAAAGTCGATGTATTCGCTGCTTCAATAAACGAATATTGGCAACAATATCCCTGGTCGTTGGAAAAAAAGCAGTTTTTAGCTGCTCAAGCAACATTTTTATCCTCTAACGCGCGTTTATATATATATATTTTTTTTCTCAGTTCCATAATATTTATAGAAATTTTCCGAGTTTCTCACTGAGTATTGTTGGGTTTCCAATCTTCCTCTCTCTCTCTCTCTCTCTAGCATTATCTCCGATTTGTTTTTTTTCAGTTTCTCATTACTGAAAATTGTCTTACCAAGATAGGGGGCTTTTTTACTAAATTGAAAAATTCCATTATCTTATAAGTCGTTATTATCTCTTTCATATCAAGCAGTGATGTTATATTTTCTTTATCGTTGTTATTACATTGACGAATTTTTTCTTTCTTTTTTTTTTTTTTTGGTTCAATAAATTCTAATTTTTTTTTTTATTTTATATCGCTTGAAAATTTAAATTTAAGATCTCTATTAACTTAAGAAATTAAAGGAAGATTGAAAACACAGACGCGCTGTCGTTCGTTCACTCATTTTTTTTTTCAGCCGCAGAAAATTTAATCTCCTTTTCTCTTTCTTTCCCCCCCCAAAAAAAAAAAAAAATAGATTCGTTGATACCTCGCGTATAGTATACAATATGTATATATATATATTTTTTTATATAGGAATCTTTATGCTGCTATACAGAAATCTTCATCTCCTGACAAGGGAGAAGAAATGGTGCGGCCGTGTGTTCTCACTATAGCATGCAAACGACACCTCTTTTTTTTATAACGAGGTTCTATCACAGTTTCGCGTTTGAGGCCGACATTGAAGTTCGCTGTCTATATCGCTATTTTTTTTTTCTTTTTTATTATCGTATGCCTGACCATCGTCCTCGTCCTTGAGAGATACAAAAGCGACCAGTCAAGGCCATTTTAAAACACCCGCACCGAATTCTATCTTCATTATCGCTTAACACTTATCACACGTATCTCCATATCCGAGCACAGATTCTTCTTCTCTCTTTTAAAAAAAATAAAAAAAAAAAAAAAAGTCGCATTTATTTTGTCCTTCGTTTGTTTCTCGCCACAAATAATAATATTAATCTGTTTTGAGAAATATTTTCTGTCTTATCAAATAAATGATTATTCTTTCTCGTAACCTCTGCTTTTTTCGGGAGTTAACGAGATTTCTCGTTTTAAAATGTTTTTTTTTTGTATGTAGTATCGAAACGGCAACTACGATGGCATAAATGTATCGATGATGAGTGTTTGGAGCTCAGTCGAATCAGTCGAAATAGTGGTTTTTTTTTCTTGATTCGCAGGACCAATCAAATATCCTTTTTTTTTTTTTTTTAATCAATTCTCAGCATCCGGCTCTTGAGAGTGAATCGATATACTGATTGGGGCGAAACCCTTGCGAATTTGCTACGAAACTTTTCTTCCCCCCTCCCCCTCCCCAAGAGGAAGATGAAATTTATGGTATCCTACGTTCTAGATCCTCGTGCAACAAGTTGTTGTTATTCGTTTCGTGTATCGAGGCTGGTGATGCTTCTTCTGGCTGTTCGCCACCACTTAATTCCAATTGGCCCGTACTATCGCCACTATTGGAACCACATTCTCCGTCGACGAATCTGTTATAGAAAAAAAAACAATAACTTTAGAGAATGTCATATATAGAGATAATTGCAAAATGATTATGTAAACTAAATTAAAGGGAAAAAATTTTATACCTTTTTTTCTTAATAAGAAAAAATGTGAGAAAAAATTTTTTTATTTAATTTTTAATTATTTTACCGCGTTAAATTTATTTTTATTTAAAAAATAATTTGCTCTAATTTTTTTAAAAGTTATTTTCCTTCTTTTTGCAAGAATGAAATAATTGTGGTTATTATTTAATATCGTATAATAAAATGATGTAATAAAATAATTGTTTTTAAAATTATATTTTGTAAAGAAAAATTAAAACTGGTGGATTATTTTGTTAATTAATATTATAAAATATATTTAAATAATTAAAAATTTTAATTTTAGATTTCAAATTTATATATTCATACAAAAATTTGTTTTTATTTATTTTTATGTTTGTTATTTTTAATGAAGTAGTGTTTTTTTTCAAACAGAATACAATGCATTATTTTTAAAGTATAGTATTTATTTTTAAAGACAAAAGCTTTTGTTTAAAATTATATATAAAATATAAAAAAAAAATCAATGCATCATAATTTAAAAAATATTGCGCTCATTAAAAAAAAAGAGAATTTGTAATTTTATTAATACAATTTTTGTTATTAACAAATTATTACAAATCTGATAGTTTATTACACCCAGAGAAATGATTTATTTGAACCAAATAAAATATATTTGAGTTAAATAAACGTATATTTGTCTCAAAGCCTACTAACTTATTTATTTGGCGTAAATAAAAATTTTATTTGTCAGAAATAAATTTTTCTTTGGCTCAAATAAAGTTTTTATTTCAATGAAATAAAATATATTTACAACAAATAAATGAGTTAGTAGGCTCGGAGACAAATATACCATTTCTCTGAGTGTAGTAAGATTTTTATGATATAAAATTTATTTATTTTTTTTGAAAGTCATAAACAAAAATAATGTCACTATTTTTATACTATCGTTTTAGTAATGGTTTAAATAAAATTGCATAATTTTTTTCAAGCTTGAATAGAAGGAATAAATAAAATAATTTCTTTTTAAAAAAAAGTTACGCTATTAAAGAAAAAAGTAAGAATGTAGTTAATTGAATAGTTAATTGTTAATGCAAATAGAAAAAAAAAATTTCAAATTAAAATTTATCGCACTTATTTATATTTAATTATTTCATATTTAATTAGAGTCGTATGTTATTACATTGTATTTTACCATTAATTATTAAAAATTTTAATTTCTCTAATTTGAGATAATGAAACGACGCGACGTTGAGTCTTATAAAGTGATTTAGAACCAAGGAACCATAACGAATGTTACTGAGGCGACATTTTATCTTTTTAAGATGGCAACTTATCGTCGCACTTGCTTTTATCTTTATCATGCTTATGCACATGTACGAGAAGCGTGTAATGCATAAACATCAAAGACAGGCTCCCAGGATGTGAGACTTTTGCATAATATTATCCTTCCGAGATGTTGAGAAAGGTCAAGAATCGATATATACCATACATATACTCTTTCACCTCATCATTGGTTCAAGTAAATTCTCGTATATATAAAAGTTTTTATATTTTTTCCAATATAAGTTCTCTTCTCATATATATGTTTTTGAATTTTTTTTTTTTTTTTTTTTCACTATCATTTAAGATGCATTTTTAGTTTCAGACATTATATATTTAGAAAGCAGTTTATCTCACAGTTATTTTTTTCATTCCTTTTGTTATATTGTAATATTGTTTATATCGAGTTGACTTGAATTCGATTTTCGATTAATCTCTCTGTTTTTTTTTTACTGAGAAGATAACAAATCTCAACTAAAATCGTTGCGTGTGTTGAATTTTGCGCATCTAAATTTTCAATATAATATGACCGTGATAAACTGACTTATTGATTAATTGAGAAATAACCACGATATAGACCTTGTGTTCATATACAAATTTCTCTCTGTAATCTAAATATAATTATAATATCCATATCTAAATTTCTATTTTAATTAATAAACATTTTACAAATTTGCCATTTTTTATATTATAAAAAAAAAATAAATAAAATTATTTTTATTTTTTAATATTTAATAATATCTATATTGATAAAGAATGAATGTCACGTTCTGCATTTTTAAAAATTTAACATTTTCTTGAAACTCATTAATTTGAATTTTCAAATTCCTTTCTTTGATATATTAAATGCAACTTTATATAGAAATGAGTTATTGATAATGTTTGACGATCGCCGTGAAAATTCCACGATAAATTTCCCCCGACTATATATATATACGTATATTTGTTTACGACGCGTCTATCTAATAATTTTTAATTTACATCTTCCAAGAATTTTCTAAGCATCCTGCCTTGAAGAAAATGAAATCAGCGATTCTTGACCTTTCATACAATGTCTTTTTCATCAGGATAAAATTATGTGCAAAAAAAAGTCCTGTCAACACACTGATACATTTATATATACCATGATCATTCGTATTTGTTAATTGTATATAGTTGTGTGTGTAAGATAAAACACAATTTCAACAATATATATATATATATATATATATTGCATTAATAATTATTATGCCAATGTCAACATTAATTGCACCAATGTCAACGCAAATAATTGATTGATTCATTGCCGCACAGGTATATATATATGCCTTCTTTTATAAGTATGATCCGCATATATATGCATTTTATTGAAAACGTGCGATAACATATAGAAATGACCGTTCGCGAAACGGATATATCTGCGAAGTTCGCGACTCGTCGATAACATAAACACGCTCACCAAGAGCCATTTTAACATACAACTTTAAGTACTCAAATAAAATAGCCAGCAAAATTTATTACTTTGGAAATTATTTGCCTATTTGCATTAACAACTGTCCTTGACTTGAATTTTCAAAATATTATTCTTGTTTTTAATCCGAAAAGAAAAAAAGGCGTGAATGTATATATTCGTGTATACACAAAAAAAAAAGTAAGGAGCAAACTATTTGTGAGATAAAAATTATTAACTTTTGTTGTTACTTTTTTTGTGTATGCTTATATTATTGTCGCCTTTTTTTTTTTTTTTATCTTTTGTCTCCTTTTGAATTATGTAACGTTTTACACTTTACATATATATCTCTTTATAATGAATTCTATTCATAAAAGTCGTGTATATTTTTTTTTGTTTAATTTTATTATAATCAATTATTAATTATTATTGTTATTTATTTATATAATTATCTTTTTATTTATTGGTACATGTTTTGGAATTCATTTTTATTTTTGTTTATAGGAAATTTTTTTTTTTCCTTGTTAGTGAGAATTATTTATTTAAGATATATATTTTGATAAAGTTGTTTTAAAAATTACTTACGTGTATGGTTGTTCCTCTCCACGCATTTCACAAATGACGTTCGTCAATGCCATTATATAATTCTTGGCCAACGTTAGTGTTTCGATTTTACTGAGTTTCCTCTCCATTTTCACATGTGGTATCACTTCCCGCAGTTGCTGGAATTATGATAAATTTCACATTAGTACAATTTATTATTTTTCATAATTAACAATTTTTTTTAGCAGGGAATATTTATTTGAAAAGAAATTTTATTCGTAACAATTTTTATTTGTATACTTCTAAATGAGTATAAATATATAAATTTTGTTAATTATAGCAATAAAGTTATTTCACTATTGATTATATATTTGCTAATAATAATTCGATGACGAACTAACAGGAAATTCAGAAGCATATATTTCCTTCCCACCCCCCCCCCCCTAGAGTGAGGTGAAGTTATCAACTAATACGTATTTACCTCTCGCCAACGAAAGCAACATTGGCAAAGGATTCAGGGATAATTTCCTCAAAGTTGAATATCGTATAGCTTTAGCGCAACTTTGATAGGATATAATCTACATATACAGCAAAAGTCTTTGCATTTAAATCTCATTCACAAAGTGATAGAATTTCAGAAATTTCTTTTACAAAATTCATTTGTTTATCCGTATTTGTTTAAAAAGAAAAAATTTCCTCGATTTGTAATTACTATATCTGAACCTAAAAGCAGAGAAGTTATATATAATAATTATTTAGTTCATTACGTGAGCATATTTTTTAAAATTTACTTTCGAAATTATAAGGTTTTTCTTTTTCAAAAAAAAATGAATTTTGAGTTTGTTTATCTATTTAATTTGTTGGTTTTAATAGAGAATATATTACACAATATTTACCAGGTACGTTCAATACAGTATAGATAAGGAAAACGTTTGTCAAGCAACTGGTTTCAATTGACGTAAGCATTACTTATTGTTCGAATGTGGCATATATAGTAAGAATAAAACATATACACTTTTAAAACATAAACATAATGATTTTTAACTAGTTATATATATATATTAAAGTAAACCATAAAACAATTTCGATTTTCTTTATTTTTTTTTTTTTTTTGTAAAAAGATATAAATGGAAAAATAATATCAATTTCATAAAAGTTAAGTGGTTTCCACTTCAACCCAACGAAGTTTCTTTTATAATCTATTAAAATTTTATTTCTTATCAGATTTTCAAGAATCAATTATATAGTTTCAGAAAATATTTGTTTCATTTTTTTCAAAATCAACTCCATCTTTTTCTATATATATTTTTCATTTTTCCATTATATAGTGGAAAATGTGAGGGAATAAAATTTTGAAAAAGCTTCTTGTAAGAAATAATCTAGAAGAGTGTGCTATTTTTGAAATTCAAGTAAAATATGTATAACATGGGTCATAGAAAAGTGATAAAATTAGAGTGAGCGCGGTGTGCGTAGAAAAATAAAAATAATCGTGTGTATAAAATTGTATTATTTTTTTTTTTTTTGCAAAATAAAATCTCTATCAAGTTATTTTTAAATCTATGCTCGAAACGACAGTAATAGTGTATATTAAAAAATTTATTCGTCGCGTCTGTTTTATCTACTATATAAATTCTTTGAATATATCTGAATTAATATTTTACTATTTTTCAACCTTTATATTAAATTTCGAAACAAAAAAAAAAAAATTAATCTTATTTTCTATCAAATGATTTTAATTTGAATTTTTTTTTTTGATTTTCGATTGTATACTGCAAGTATATATAAGAAGCTGTCAAAGCTTTTAATAAACGTCTGTTTTCTTCCGCGTTGAAATGAGTATTCTTCTAAAAGATGTTTGCATTTAGTTTAAAACCTGTCTGCAATGTATAGTGATTAATATCTCGTTAAATGTCGACTCGTGCTATGAAGAGCTCCCCCTTTTTGTTTAGACTCGCGTTTAACTCGCAGGCGTTTTATGAAAGTGATTACAAACCACTTCACTTCAAGAATCATGTTATCGATATTTTCATAAATGTCAAATCGATTCACTTCTATTGCGGTTCATGACAGATGCCAACATATACAAACACGAGTTACTTTTGCAAAATACTATCGACAAATCGATGCTAATGATTATATATATACATGATTTTTAACGAGAAAAAAAATTGCTCAAAACATCACTCTCGCGTTTACGCGAAATTCCTTATTTTAATCACAATCTACATTGAGCTATCAAAAATAAACACGTTCCAAGTCGTTAATTATTTTCTCTCTAGTCAAGGGGAAAAAAAAAATAATTACAAATTTTTATTTTTTTTCTATAAAATTTTTTCCATTTAAAAAAACATATGTATCTCTTTGTTTTGTATAGGAAGAAATTTTTTTATCGAAAATTAAAAATTATATACCTCGAAAGCGTCATTTAGGGAATGCATTCTCATTCTTTCTCTCTCGTTGCTTTCCAGCCTTCGAAGATTTCTCTCCCTCGCGGAAATCCCACTTTTTCTTCTTCTCGTCGTGGGTGGACCACCCCGATTTCGTCTCTTCGCTTGCTTTGGGCTTCTCTCGCTACCACTACTGTCACTCTCCTCGCCCACCTTTGATAAAAAACAAAATTAGATGTCAGTAATCGACGTTCAACGAAGATAAAATCTATTTATATATTACCGCAAGAATTTCTCCAATACCTTGAAACAATTTATTTTCATCTATTATTATATTTATTTTGCCATTTATAATCTTGTTTTTAAGTTACATTTTATTTTTTCCCTATATAGAAAAACAATAAGATTTTTTTTTTCCAATTAAAAATTTTATTGAAAGAAAAAAAAAGGTTCATTACAATTTTCCAAAATTAATTCGATTGCAATTAAATTTTATCATATAAAATTCAACTAAATATAAAAATATTAAATTAAAATTCTCGTAAATGAAAAGTTTAAATTTGAATTTTTTTAAAAAATTAATTTATTAAAAGAAATCTTTTTTAATTGCCTATTTTTTTTTCTACTGCAAAATAATTAATCACTCTCATTAGCAAAACTGAAGGTTGTTTTTAACTTTGAATGAGTTTTCATGGATATTTACTTAACGATATATACCATGATTAATAATAATGGAAATTTTTTGAATAAATGTATATTCTCATCTTCGTTTTATTAGCATACGAAAGAAACTGGTTTTTAATAGTTATTCCTTGAGAAGAAGAAGAAGAAGAAAAAAAAAGTATAATAATGAGCGAAAAATTTTTTGATTTCTTTTGAATATAGTGAACTGGTTTTTTAGTGATAGAAAATTAAATTTTTATATACATTCCAAGCTTCATTCAAATTTTATTTTAATTATTAACGTAAATAAAAAAAAAAGTTTATATAATATTAAATATTTTTTATTTATATAATTATATAAAATATGTAGTTGGAAATATAAGATAAAGTGCAATAGGAGAAAGAGTCTCGAAAAAGGTTCAATATCCCTAAGGTGTCCCAAGGACGCGTCTAGTGTGTTTCTTTACTATTAAATATCCACAGGACGCCTCGTAGAGTTCTGTTGAGTTACGTGGGCGTTATAATAGAAAATAAGAAAAGTAGAAAAAAAAAGAAAAAAAAGGTTGAAAATAATAACCTCTGTTCCGACGACATGATGGCGTCCGCGTTTCCCGGTTAGAGAATCCACGGAGGCGTCGTCTAGGTCGATATACATCTCCTGATCACCGCAGTCCTGATCGCTGCCTGATAACCTTTCCAAGTTTCGCATTATTCTGTAATAAAAAAAAAAAATTATTATTACGTTACACATATTTTTTTTTATTTTCCAAAATTAGTATATTACGACTATAAATGATGAAAATTTGAACAATATTTTTTTTTTTTTTTTTTTGCTAACATTGTTGTTTAATTTTCCTTATATTTAATAAATGTGAATTTATTCATAAATAGAAAATATTTATCTGTAACATAAAAAAACCATTGCTGAATATATTTCTCTAAAGCAGAGAAAGTAATAGATATTTTATTGAATTAAGTCGTGAATCTCTTTTGCGTGAACGTAATTTTCAATGATTGTAAAATTTCATTTAAACAAGTAAATAAAAGGGACTGAAATACAATTTCCCATGAGGTTATATGTATAGTTATATATATATATGTGTGTGTGTATCTCTCAACTTTAACCCATTTAAACAAGTCTTTTTGTTTCAAAAAAGAATTCCTTCTCTTTCTTTGTATGACCTTATAAGATTTTTTCTCTAAATTAATTATTCTTTTATTAAATATCTGCAAAAAAGTTATGTAATTTAGGGGATTTCCTCTCATTGCAATCTCGTGTGAATCTATAAATAAATGTTCCGATTTCTATTTTTTTCTTCTCTATATATATGTATAATTACACTGATAAAAAGTTGATAACATTTCTTCTCTCTTTCCGCGTTTTTTTTTTTTTTTTTTCTTTTTTTAATTCATATTGTTCTGCCGGAATGAGAAATTTCCAAGTTTTTGGAATTTCGCGATTCACGTATAGAGAGAGAAAAAAAAAATTCATTACAAAATAATTAAAAAAAATAAAAGAAAACAAATATATTATATTTTTATATAAATGTTGATAATTTAATATCGTGGAGTAGAAAATATTATGGTTAATAAAAATAGAGAAAATTTCTAATTGCGTAATATTAACAATTATAGGAATAAAAAATTATTTCATTAAAGTGTACAAGTAAAGATAATAAATATGAAAAATTGTTTCTCTTTATTCTGTGAGGAAAATAATTTAATACATATTTCTGAAAATTGAAATAATTATTTTTTTTTTTTTTTTTTTGTAATTATATATAGTGGGGAAAAATTCTGTTGAAGTTATTTAGAATTTAGTTTTTTTCAGAAAGAGGGATAATAATAGGAAAATGCTTTTATCATAAGGCAATATAGGTTTTTCTTGTTTTCACAACGGGAGATCAAAAATTGAGGGGAACTCCCCCGAATCGTATATATGAGTGTGAATGCGTCAAGTTTTATTTCTTCAGACGTCTCAGCAGGAGTAAACAACACTGGCGTCACTTGCGCTTGTAACATATATATACATATATAATACACACACACATATATATATATATTTTCGCGTACATAGAGGAATTACGAGCGTTATATACCCACACAGAAAGTTTCTAATGTATATAACCATTAACGGGGGATATCCCGTTCTCGCCTCGAGGCCGAGTCAATGCCAAGAATTCGTTGACACTCAGTCACGTGACATCCGTGACCACGTGGATAATCTATACACAGGTGCGTTACGCATCCGCTATATGGAATCTTTTTATAATATGTAAATGGAAACAGTAACGCTCGGCTTATTTTACACTTTTTAGATGCTCGTTATTTTTTTTTTCTTTCTACTTTTACTGACATATAGACACAAATTAATACACGCTTGTTATAAATACATGTATATATATGTGCTCCGGAAAAGGGACAAGAACTTGCTTGGAATAATTGTTGCAATTATTCTTATTATTATTATTATCATTGAGGTAACACTTTGCTTTATGTGCGGTCACACTGTTAATTTAATGTTGAATCAAAACAAGTTGTTACTAATGAAATGAAAAAAAAAAAAAAAAAAAATTAATGTGAAAAACAAAAATTATGTAATTTTTAGGAAAAATAATTTATTTTGAATGAATTTTTCCAAATTATATAAAAATTTGTTAATTTTTTTACATGGGATGAGAAATTTTTCTTGAGAAATAAATAATTATAGGTAATTAATCAATTATCATTGACAAAACAGTCTCGGTAAATAAAAAAAAAAATGGTAAATTAATTTAATCGGAATCTTAATTTTTATTTATCTTTTTTTTTTGACGTTTTGAATTTTTATTGTATAGTAATTTTGAATATTAACATTATCTACAAAGTTTCGAGAATGAAAAAAAAGTCTCCAAGGTTTTATTTCGGTTCAACAATGTAGAGTTACACAGCTGTAAAATTACATTCTTTGATATGTTTTAATTAAAAGTTCATTTTTATCTCATGAGGCGTTTTATACTGACATATAAATATCATGTGTATTCGATACATATATATATAAAATAGTTTCAATGCTTTTCTCGAGTTCCGTTATCTTTTAGATTTTATTAATTATAACGAGTCATGTATTTATTACTGTTATACTTAAAAAAAATATATCCCATTCCAGTTTAGAAGATATATTCATAATTCCGGTTTTAAACCTTTTTTTTTCCTTCTTAGTATAATCTCTTTTTTTTTTTTGACAATAAAATTAGTCGTTTAACGTATATATATAGTCAACTAATATGGGACATCATTAAAGATGTTTTATCCATAATAAATCAGTGATAATAGTCTATTTTTAACTTTAAAACATTTATTCATATATAAACAATCTTGAAATAAAATGAACAAATAAAGAAACTAATATAAAAAAATGAAATAATTTTAATAAATAAAAGTTTAATAAATAAAAATTTTATAAATAAAAATTTAATAAAAAATAGTAATCGGAGTAATAATTAAAAGAGGAATTTATAATAAAGAAAATTTCTCTATAAATAATAATAAAAAAAAAAAAAATTATACAGATTCTTATCAAATAGAACTTTTACTTTTTTTTTTATATGCGCTTGCTTAGTCTCTTTCGTTTTTCCTCTTTAATAATCTCGTAATTTTTTATTATCTGCTTTACAGATTCCTTGACTCTAAAAAGGAGGAAAAAAAATGTATATATATATATATATGTTTTTTTTTATCTTTACTGATAAGTAACAATTGAAGTATAAAATGCTTAAATAATGTATTTTTGATATATAGGACATATACAATATTTCGCACACATTTATACATTGAAATGAAAGTTTTTATATACAATACATATTCAATATATAATCAATTTATTAAATACTCTCTTGACAGACGTATGAGGAAAATATTTTCTCGTGCGGAAAACGTGGGAACAAGAATCGAGATAAAAACACATTTGCAATAAAAAATTGCACATCAGAAAATGCAAACATTGATGATCCATTTACCAGAGATACAACATATATATATATATACATGTAAACATTTCGAACAAAGGAAATACTTCCTTTTTTATTCACAATTACAATTCTAATTTATGTCAGTATAATTACTTTTATTATCATTATGCTTGTTGAGGTCGGCAATTTTATATATTACATATATGATAACTTTGGATCAAAAACATATACATACTAAATTTATAGATAATTCTTGATTTTTTTAATAATTATTTTCCAATATAATAATTTTTATATAGGAATCAGCATTCCATTTGATTTTATTATATATATTCGACATTAGTTTTCGAATGACAGTGACAGACTCTAATTACTTGCATTCATAAAGGAGCACGTGATTCTCGACAGTATATAACGGACACATATACACATTCAAGGGTTTATTAATAATATCGCACTGACACGCGTGTCACGTGTAACTATCGTAATACCACGTATAGGCGTTTGTACCGTTAGACTACAGTCTACAGGTATCTAATTTCCATGGCAAGCCAAATCCGCTCATTAAACGAAAATATTCATCACTCTATACACGCGGGAAAATATATCTATCAACCAATCGCGTTTATATATTATATATATATATACACCTCTCCTGTGTAAAATACACTCTGCCAAGAGAAAATCTTTTAACGTGAAAACCTGATAAGTAAGGCAAGATTAAATTTAGCATACATTTACAACTGAATGGGATTCGTGACCTTTCTATAAAGAACATTTCTTCTTACTTAGAAGATATGAAAATACTCACTTTTTTTTTTTTTAAAATGAACGAGGAAAATTAATTATTATAAAATGATAAGGAACATTACGTAATTATTCAGAGGGGAGTTTCCCATTTATATTATTGTATACTTTTGAATATAAAAAGAAATATTCTTTTTTTGTAAATGTATATCCAAAGTTGAATTTTTATAAAATTTTTATTCAACAGAATTTTTCTACTATATTTTTTTAGTTTCAATATATATTTTTTTTATTAATCTGAATTTTGATTATTTCTTAATTTGTAATTTAAACTTTTATACAATTAATTAATCTAACCCATGTGGAAAAAGTAAATAAAATTTATATTGCAAATTGAGTATATATTTTTTATATATAAATTATATTTAAATTATATTTAATTTTTTTCCATGAACAAAAATTAAATATAATTTTTACATAATTTAAATATAAAAAATATATACTCAATTTAAAATATAAATTATATTTACTTTTTTCACATGGGAATTTTAAAAAATTTAACCGAATTCGAACAATTTATGCAACGGAAATTAATAAAGTATTTTTTTTTTCAACTTAAAAATAAAGTCCTCGATATAGGGATGCATTTCATCTTCTATTTCAAACCCACATATTATCATCGCATGTTTTTATCTTCTTCGAAGAAACGAATATAATAATTCGCTAATAACTCTCTGCATATTGTGCATATTTGTCCCTCTTTATTATCAACATTTGTGGTCTTTCTGCTTAAAACGCGGAGAAAGTAATTTTCTTCTCAGGAAATTACGACTTTTTGCCTCTTTTACGTTTTTATTACAATAATGAAGTATAAATTCTATATATATATAAAATGCATATTATAAATTGCTCTAAATTTAATAATAATTTAAAAAATGAAATTTTCAAATTTTCATTAATTTATTTTATTCGTTTATAATAATATTTTTATAAACGATATTGTTCTCGAATAAAAAAAACAAAGAATATTCTTATTCACCTTTTAAATATTTTTTTAATATATAAATTGCATAATAATGTGTTGACTGTTTCACAATCAGACTTGTAATACATTTTATGTTTTTTTATATATTTTTCTTCACTTATGAATTGAGTACATTATTTTGACTCATACCGTTTGCTGTTTCAGCAAAAAAAAAAAAAAAAAAAAAAAAGTAGACCGCAAAAATTATTTATGAGTTCATCGAATCGATTTAAAATATTTAAATAAAATGATAAAAGGTAAAATACATCACTGTTACCACTTGTCAATTATAAAATCAGCCAGGAGAAAGTATAACTCGCGTATTAATTATACTCTCAGAAAAAAATTCGTTTGAAGCAACCAAATTTTGGTTAAATCAACAAAATAAATACATTGATATATACAGTTAACCAAACATTTGGTTGCATAAACCAAACGTTTATTTAGTTCAATCAAATTTTTTCTTTGTTCAAAAAATTTATTAAAATAAACATTTAGATCAAATAAATATTTAGTTGAATTAAACAAATTTTGTTTGAACTAACCAAAAAATTGGATAAATATAAAAAAATGGTACATATCTTTTTTCTGAGTGTAAATTACATATCTTTTTGATGCAGGGGGGAGGTCATTTTTTTTCCATCAAAGAAGTGGTAATTTACCAAATAAATCAAAGAATATATTAGGAATTTTTATGTGTATACATATAATCAATCACATATATTGAAGCAAATCAATGAAAATTAATTCCTCATTGATTAATTATTCTCGTCGTGAGTAATTAAACTTGTGTTGTTCCATTCACACTTGAATAAATCACGCGCAATAATTAACATTTTTTGTCAGCTTTGTTTTCAAGAAGGTATATATATAAAAAAAACTTATCTATAATGAAATTCTTTATATATACAAAGAAATGGAAAACGATCATTTACTGTTTAAATGGAAGCATAAAAAGGAAGAATTCCTATGGAGGCCTTAAGTGTAATTAGAATTTAATAGCAAGTGAAGTGAAAGCTCATGGTTAATAGGAAAATGTATTTCAGAAATTCCCATTAGAGCATTTATGGTGCAGCGAAACTAGATGTCGTATCCTAAATAAATTACCAGAGGCGTTGAATTGCAGTTAAAATTTACTTTTAGATATACACTTTTTTGCATTTTATTTATATATATAAATTAAAATGTAATTTTCTTTTTCAAATATATATAAAACGGAAATGGCCTATGTACATAAAGAGTTTTTTTTTTATGGGAAATGAGAGTATAATTTTGCATCCAATCAGAAGACACTGGACGGGAAGAAATTACGTTCTCTATATGTAGATGTTGCATTAAACATAAAATAACTCGAGGTCACGGGAGTGTCTATACAGGCACGGTTAATACACCGTCTAACCATTACGGAGCTTACTTTTTCGCAATCTCTTCATTCTCCATTTACCACCGTGAAAATCGACTCGCGATCTTTGAAATATATAAATATATATATATATATATGTATATCAAACTTAACATACGAGATTTAAAAAAAAATCTGCGTTATCTCACGACCGCGATTTACTGCCATTAACCTCTTAACGTTGAAAACAACCTCAAGAATCATGCGAACTCTCCGTCAAATACAATTAAAAAAAAAGGGTACTTTCCTCCTCGTAAAATACAATTTTTTTTTCTCGTACATATTTTTTATAATGTTTTGCTGTTAATTATATTGCTGCATTCAATATAATTTCGTTAATGTTGTCTCGTATATTAAAAAGAAAGTCTGCTTGACAACTTTTATAACATTTATATATAGATTTTGATATATTTTATTTATCCATAATTTTGGGTTCTTTTTTCGAGCATTATTTTATTTTTTGCATTTTATTTTTATATATGCAGGAACCACTGCAATGATACAATAATGGTTTAATAAAATAAAAAAAACGAATTTTGCAATAAAAGAAGAAAATTGTGAAATCTTCATATAACTTTGTAGGAAAAAATAAGTTTTTAGGAAATTTAATATTCACTTAAACATTAGCATAATTTGCTTTTGTCTTAGCGTGGTATCATAAATATGTATTTTAAATGACGTAAAGTTGTTTGGATAACAATTTTTTAACAAAGTATATATACAAGCTGGTGATAAAAATTTATCCTCAGTTGTTTCTATATAGTGTTAATATACAAATTTTTGTATTAAATTTCAATTGTGACAGTATTTTTTTTTTTATTTAAAAAAGCCTTGAAGGTAAACTCATTTTTTTTATGTTTTCTTTACAATTCATTATTTTCTATAAGAAATTAAATTAAAATTTTTATTGACAAAAATTATTTGTATAAATAAAAATGTTTTCCTGATTATAAAGAAATGTAAAAAAAAAATACTGTAAACAAATTAGAAATATAGATTTAAAAATTATTTCCATTACCTTAAAATGTGTCTGAAGTTGTCTGTGAATTGTGTATGAACCGTTGCACGTTTAATTAGCTTGGCAAGTCATCCATCGAAAGATTTTCTATCTCAAAAGATTAAAAAAAAAAAAAAAATATGTTCTAATTTCCTCGTTCAATGATCTGTCCTCGTCCTCGATAAGGTCAGATGCTTCTCTAAGATCGCGATTATATCTTGTGTGACATATAACAGGAAGTTCCGATGCAAATATCACTATACTGTATACGCACTTGATTTCTTTAACAGTTCTTTTTATAACACAGTCTTTTTGAAACACACAGTTCTTATATTTAATTATTTTTACATTCACCAAAAACTTATTATTAATATCCAAAATATTATATATATATACATATATATATAATAGTTCGAAAATTATTTTAAAACACGCATTATCCTTTTAATCCGATGTACTGTCTGTCGACGTCTTAATGATGAGATTGGCTGCATTTCCACTATGATTTCCCAATTCTAAAACAAACAAAAAATAAACATTCAATTTAAATTTTGTGAAAGTCAAAAAAATTTTTTATTGTCAATATAAAAAAAAAAAAAAAGAAATATCCTAAAGAAGCATAAAATAATTATCTCATGATTTTAACACCCATTCGCGAGTGCAAGGTTCATGTACGATTATATATAGTTTTATCAGTGAACGAGTGCGAAATTTCGATTATATAGGTACTTTGTATTATTTAAATATAAATCTGCATTAACATTTGAATTTGATCCACTCTTGCTTGTTGGTTTGATAAATCAAAATCAAAAAAGGCAACAAAACATTTTCAAGGATTTTGAAAATTTTTTTGATTAATATTATATATAATTTATTCGAATCGAATTTAACGATTATTATGTTTTTTTTAATGTTGCTGAATTGTTTGTACAAAAAAGAAGAAAAATTCATTTAGAAAAATGAATTGAAATTAAAGTGAAAAGTTGGTTTAAGAAACAAAACTTTGTATTCTTAATTAATGAGTATATGGCAGTCTCGATATGAATTCATGAATGAAAAGAGATTCTCATGTATGAATCGCGGGAATCAACAGTCTCTGATTGCAGACAACTCGGCTGTGAATCCGCCTCGAGAGAAAATTAAAGTTCCCAGAAAAAAAAAAGTTTATAGGAATCAGGAAATTAGTAGGTTTGAATTGCGAAAATCTTTTCAAATGATTTATATATATAGTGGCTATTGCTATATATATATATATATATATATATATATATATATATATATATATATATTTGAATATTTCCATAATGTGTGATATTGTATATATTTTTTACGTAATTCATTACAATTATAGTATTCAAATAAAATAAATATTGACATTTTTGTTTCAGACGCTGATGAATAATCAAATAGACGCAAAGGCAAATCAACGTCAATTGTAAGTTATACATAAAAATTAATTTTCGTAGGTTTAGAAAAGACAAAAATTAAAAAAAAAAAATTTGTTTTAAATATTACTTGAGGTGAAAAAAATGTTGATTGAATTATAACCAAGAAATTTAATTGAAGATAACTTAAAGAATTTTATTAGATCGATCAAAAATAATATATTTAATATATAATCAAATTTTTTCTTATGAAAAAAAAAAATTTCTTTTACTTAAAAAAAAATGTTTTCGTTTTTCAAGTGTTATATATAGTTACATTTTTTTCACTGTTTAACCTTTTTTTCCATTCATTAAATAATTATGCTTCTTTATTGTTGTCTGCTAAGAAAAGTGAATTTTAATTATTATTTAATGAGTAATTCGTCATGAATAGAAAATTTAATTCTCAAAATAATCTATATAGAACCACGGATAAATTTTCTTTAACAAATGTTTATCAATATGTGATGAGAAATTTATTGATGGCGATTTTGATAAGAGAGAGAGAGAGAGAGAGAGAGAGAGAGAGAGAGAGAGAGAGAGAGAGAGAGAGAAATAAGTGACCAATTAATAGTAGATATTATATCAGTAAATAAGAGAAAGGACTAGATTTGTTTTACAATTTTATGATTTGTTAACAAGTATAGCATATAATGAAGATCAGGTTGAGTGATTGTATAGATATAGGATTTGCCTTAAAGTGACACTCACTGTCGTATAAATAAATCATTTAATGATCCTAGAACGACAAGTGCGTTGTTGACTTTTTTCTTAATTCACTTTATAATAAAATAATTATTAATTCGTTGAAAAGTGAAAGCAGTTTTAAATAATGAAAAAAATATACAAAAAAATGATATTATTTTATTGGAATTTTTATAAATTACACTTAAAAACAAACTTTCGTACTTTGCTTTTATTGTTTTTTTTTAATTATGGTTTTTATCGCACATTAATTATATGAAAACTGATAATAAAATTACAAATTTATTATTATTTTTTTTTTTTTTTTGATGAAAGAAACAAGTGAACTTCATGGTCAGCGAGTGTAGGATAAGCTTTTGCAAAAATTGCATAACTGATAATAGGAAGTTTTGTTTGATCGTAGCTGTTTATTTAATTCTTTTGCTTGTCTGTCACATTGGGAATTTTTTTTTCTTCCTTGAAACAATATTTCAGTAGATTTTTTTTTTATATTGTTGGTTGCTTTTCTAAATTATTTAAATAATCTATAAAAGTTGTTGTTTTTTATTTTTTAATTATACAAAAGTTACGAAAATAATTTGTAATGATAAATAACTTTTTTTGATAAAAATTGTACTTCGTTCGAATCGTATCTTCAAAATAAAGAGTTTGTTGTCTCTAAATATCAATAATGACATTTCGGATTTTTTTTAAGAATGATAAGTATTCTTTTGTATATATATATAGGATTCTAAATTTATTCAAATATTTATTGAGATTAATTAGAAAAAAAATTATTCATATTATTTGTTTTCATCTTTCTAATTGTTTTAATAATTATTGTGTGTCACGCAAGGTCTTGTAATTGAAAAAAAAAATTTATACTTTTTTTTTATCAGTTTTTAGTTAAATTAAAAAAATGTGTGTGACAATCTTCTCGGAATAATAACTATATAGAAACGCAATTTATTTCGTGTATTTTCGATTAAAAAACTTTACCGGGGGAAAGAACGATAAAAATTGTCCTTTTTATCTCTTCTTTTTTTTTTCGTTGTATTATTCGCAAGGGTACATTTTCTCCAAATCATGCAATTTATTTCACTCAAGGAAAAAAAAAATCAATAGTCCAGGAAACTTATTTCAATTTCGGACCACTATAAATCAGAGGATTTCATTTCAAAATATCTCCCCTTGAAAAGATTAGGATTTACATAATGAATGGCCTTGTTAAAAATTATAGATCCAAATTATTGAGTTTAGTTGAAAATTGATGAATTGTTTATATAGGAAGATTGTTACATGATTGCTCTGCTTCAATCTCAAGCTGCTCTAAAACACTGTTATTTTCTCTAATCCGTCTTATAAGACTCGCAGGAAATCAGATGTTTTACTTGGAAAATATCCGTCACGTTAAAAAAAAAAAAAAAAATTAAAATTCATACTGTTCCGAATATAATGAAATATAGAAAATAATTTTAAAAAAAATAATTTTTTTTTAAAAATAATTATTCCTTTTTTTTAATTCGATACTCCGTTTAGAGAAGAAATAATTCTAAATTTATATTAAAATATAATATTGATAATAATAATTGCCCTTTCGTGTCAGGTTTACTTTACTATATATAATAATATAGAAGCAATTCGTTTTTCTGTTATAAGGGGAAAATGTTGAGGAAGATTCGAGGTAGCATTTTGATCGCGGCGCGTCGTTTTTAGCACGGCCGAGTGAATACATTAATTCTAGCCGTGAGGTTAGTTATTTGCTCGGAGAAAGTGACTGTGTGCGAGAAATTTGTAATCCGGGTTCTCTGACAATGGCTGATCGAAGCGAGTACAACATATGGGATTAAAATACCGTGAGTGGAATGTCGAATCATTTTATATTGAAGAGGAAAAGACAAAATCAATAATTTAAAACGAAAAATTAAAAAAAAAAAAAAAAAAAAAAACACATTTGTTTGATTTAAAATTTTTACTCAAAAAGAATTGATACACGGGGGTCACTAAACTGTTTAACGCCACAAGATTGCGATGGGGATTCTCAGGATCACCGGGGAATCCCACTAGCAATCTTGGCATAAATATATCGTGCAACCAGTTTTACGGTTGTGGAAAAAAAATAATTATCTTCATTTTTTTATCTACACAAAATAAAATTTATATGTATAGAAATAATTTAGACAAAACAAGAAAATTTATCTCTCCTTTCAAATATAGAAAAAATACTTTTGTTATTTACCTTAAAATATGACACATATGTTACTAATAACAATAATAATTCTTTAACATAAAATTCAATTGAATTTTCTTTGAATTTAAATAAGTCTATCATAATTTAAACTGGTTTCTTAAATTCAGTGAATTTTTTTTTTTTGTTGAAATTCTGATACTTCTGTAATAACTAAATTAGAAAAAGAAAAAATAGCTTAATATAAGACACAAAGTTTGGTTTTAATTGAAAAAAAAATATGAAAAACTTTTACTGTCATTGAAATATTTAATTCTTAACTATATTGAATAATAAATTAACTGAATTTCAGAAACAAATATTTCTTAAATTAAGATTTAGTTTTTGAATTTAAGATATACTTTCAATTAAACTACAAAAATATTTTCCTGCAATTCGAATATTTATATGTTCAATCTGTATTTTAATAATCTAATAGAATTTATATAAAAAAAGCTCACCTTTTTAAATTTAAGGTATACTGTCATTTAAATTACGAAATACTTTTGTTGAAATTCATTAAATTTTAAGCACTTTGGATTTGAATAAATTAATTGAATTACGACAAAATTGCCACTATTTTGCTCTTTTAAACTAAATCAGTGAAATTTTACTGATATCATTTCATTTTTGTGATTAACTTATCACTATATTTCAATCATTGATTGAAAATCAGTAATATTTGACTGATTCTGAATGAAAATCACTGATTTCAATTAAAGTTCGCAATTGTCAGTTTTTAAACTATTACTGTCACTTAAATTAAGAAATACTTTTTCTAAAATTCAGATAATTTTTTTTTCAAATTTATAATAAAAAAAAATTTTAAGTATTTTTTCTTAATGTATATTCATAATGTCACGAACAATAATATTTCAAACTTATTCTGAGAATGGAGTGAAATTAAAAATGGTATTTTTTAAAATGACGTCTTGGGGATTTTTTTTTTTTTTTTGTAATATCTCAGTTAGCTGTGAAAGTGAAATGAAATTGAAAATTTGTGTTATTTTTTTTTGGAACTAACGTCATGGGTTTTTCAATAATAAAGATTCGCTTCCGTGAATTGAAAATTAATGCTAATAGAAAGATCGGCTTATAAGAATTCTTAAGTAAGTTTATTCAAATTGAATGAATTTAATTTCGAGGATAATCAAGAGAGGAATAAAATGATTAATAATAATCATTGCAATTTGCTTTTCACTTGAAGGACAAAAAGCAAAGAGTAATTATTTCCCTTCTTTGAGAAAAGTGGCAGGTTTCCTACATATATATATACAACTTGTTGCCAACGGAGCACATCTTGTTTTCTTCCACAAACTACTACATGTTTCTTAATTATAGACTAACATTTTTATAGTACCGTTTCAAGTTCAGAAAATGAATTTTGCTTTCACATTATTTCTATAGACTCTATTTACGTTTCTCTTCCTTATAAATAAGAAACTTGATGTTTTACAACTACTTTATAGATCCCAAGCATTTTTTTTTTCATTTATTTTGTTGTTTTTTTACGAATTTTATTGATCGTGTGTAATTTCAAACGTACCGTTAATTTGTCAGCTTCCACACGCAAAAAAAATTATTATTATTATTATTATTTATCACGTAATTTATTGATGAGATGATTAAAACACATTCCTTTAGTTTTTTTTTTTTCAGTGAAATATTGAAAAAATAAATTTAAAAAAAAAATCCCGTAACTAAGACACTTTTAACACAAAAATTAAACGCGACGTGATTGTCACTGGTTTAATGGATCAATGTGCTCCGAGCAAAGACGAACGGGTCTCAGCTGACCGAGCGCCCGATACGGACTGACTATAACTGTAAACGACTACTTGTTGCGGGTATTCCCCTGCTATCCCCTCGAACCACTCCACCATCACCCACTAGGTTTGACTCCCCACCAATATACATATATATATATATATATATACAGTATACACTCGTTTCGTGTATAACTCCCTTCAAACCAGTTCCATTGCCACCTCCGGGTCCACCTGTGTTTTCCCTAATGCATTCCTGATTTGGTTCCACCTGTACCACTTGGCGAGTTTCGTCCCCCAAAAAGAGCTTTAACTTTTGTGTGAGAGAGTATCGTTTTTTTTTTCTTTTTTAAAAAAAAAAAACCTTCCAAACTCCTCGCAGTGTAACAGGTTGAGTGCATTTTTTTTTTTTTTTCCCCTCGCTGGCTGGAAACAACAGAGGAATCTAGGGAATGTGGGGAGGTCATGTCCTAGATATATACATGGAAAAGGATTTTTAATGTTTTATGAGGTTTCAGAGACTCGGTTTCAAAGAGAAGTCTAGTCGGATTTTTTTTTTAATTGAGATAATTAACTTCAAACACAGAGTCGTGTTAGAAAAAAAAAAAATTGTACAAAGGAAATAATTTTTTTTTTCTTTTTTGTTCAAGTACTAAATTGTAAATTTTTCACCAAGTGCGGAAAAGGGTCCTTTTTCCATAATGTTTGAATCAAATGATTTTTTTCATACGAGGGCTAAAAAGAATCAATTTCGGTACAGGCTTTGTATTTTTTTTTTAATTTATTATACTTTTTTTTTGCATCATGTTCAAAATTAATGTAGAAAAAATCTAATTTACTTGATTTTGAAGTATAATTTTTTCTTTTATATTTAAATAAGTGATTTTCAGAGAGCAATTTTTAATTGAATTTTCCATTAAAAATTAAATTCCATTAAAATTAAAAAAATTGAAAACAAATGACATAATGAAAATTAAAAAATACCAAATTATAAATTGTCTTAAATTGTGAAAAAGTATCCCACTTTATTTTAAACAATTTTTTTTATTTAGAGGATATTTCTGTTTCAAAAAAAAAAAAAAAACAATAAAAATTAACTATAGAGAAATTTTGAAAAAAAAAATTATAATCGTTTAATAATTGACGGTATTTAAAAATTAATAATAATTAAATTTTTAAATAATAAAATAAGAAAAAAAAATATGCAAAAAGTCTATTGTAAAGAAAAACGTTGTTAAACAACTTCGTGTCTTTCAAAATACCTCCACTATCGTGCTAAAATAATAAAGTTTTATTTTTTCTAAACGAAAATTTATATTATTCCTTTTCAGTTAATTTTACTGTATTTTTTTTTTGTTATTCTTACACGATTTAAAAAAAAAAAATTCAATTGTTTTTTTTCACTTTAAAAAAATTATTGTTGTTCCAACAATGTCAAAAATTTAATATTTTTAGAATATTAATATTTAATATTGAAATTAATCTAAACAATTTTTTTTTGTCAATTTCAAATTTTTATGTTTACCAATAATATATATATATATATATATTAAAAAGTGTTTGCAGAATTGAAGCTTATTTTTTTTTTTTATCATGAATCGAAGTCATATATTTTTTGTTAACGAACGTTGTTCATGACTTTTCCCAACCTTGGAAAGATAAGAAAGACAAATATGAATAAGAATATGTAAAATTTGTTAAGAAGATCCCCCTTATTGTATATTGGCCTACTTGAGTGGGTTTTTTTTTTTTTTTTTTTTTTTTTTAATAAGTAAATCAAAATATTGGTGTTTTTTTGTTTTCTAATAGATAACGCGAAATATAATTTACTATATATATTTTAGTGATTTGCGATAATAATTAAAATCGAATTGCTCTTTTGAAGTTATGGTAATTGAAAATAAATTTTTAATCGAAATATATTTGAAAATATTTCTTGAACAAGTTATACTTTTTTTTTTAAACATTCAACCTTGAACTGTTGCGATAACAGGTAATTTCTGTTATAATGTGTTAAAAGTAAAAAATTATATATAATAACAATTACTTTTTTTTTTTTAATAACTTGTTTTACTTTCGGAGTGTTTAAAATTTTTTAATTTCAATTACTAATATTTTTTTATTTAAAAATTTTAATTTTTTTTTTATTCGCAAAAATGGTTCTTAATGGAGATTTAAAATTAATATGCTCGCGAGGATGATATTCAATATGTATATATATATGTATAGGCGCAGAGGTGAAATGTATTCGTATTTTCTTCTTGGTGTTTTTAAGATTAATTTTCACATGCGGATTTTTCTATTCTGACTCATAAGATGCCGTAAGAGTACAATGCACCTTCGCAATCAAAGTTATATCTAGAATTTTTCTTCACTATCTTCCATTGCATCTGCTTTCGTGACGTGTCAAGAAAAGGGTTGACATTTAGTTCGATCGTAGTATAGTTCTTCTGCACTTGCCGCCGCGTTTTATGCGGGGCAATAATGCAAGCGTGGGTAGGTGAATGTATGAAATCGGTAATCACACGTAAGACTTATACCATTTCAAGACAAGCCACCGTAGCGAAATCTTTTTTTTTTTTTCATCTTTATGAAAGTTACATCCAATATATATTTCTATAGACATTTCAAATATTTGTTATTTATTTATTTACTCCCAACATTGGAGTTTGGATATATGAAGAGAATAATTTGCATCAGGTGACTACAAGGATGACAGATTATTACCTCGTTATTCACAATCATTTTGTTATTCCTTGAACCTCTCATTAATCTTGTATATAATTTAGTTGACAGGAGTCGCAGCATCCATGCCCCAAAGGCATATGTGACATTTATTTCGTGTGTCTTTTGATTTTACATATTAGGCAGTCTCTCATTATTTTCTTAGTTTTATAATAACTGGGGCACCTATATATAATTTTATATGACGTGATTGGGACAGTTAATTTCAATTCTATTTAAAGTGAACAAGTCTATTATTTGGCTTTCAGAAAATGAACGCGTTAATTATCATAGTTTAATGAGAATATTATTTGATGTATAAAATATTTTTAAAATAGAAATTTAAACGCAAAATTAGATATTCTTTATATTTTCGAATTTAAATTTGTCTACACACTAATTTAAAAGTATCAAATTGATACCAAAAATATCAAATTGATATAAAAATTTTGTATCAATTTGATATTTTTGGTATCAATTTGATACTTTTAAATTTGTGTGTATATAAATTAGATTTTTGAAAAGTTTCCAATTGAAATAATTTTGCAATAATTAAAAACTTGTGTATATAATTTGATGCTTTTTTTATTTTTTATTATGAGTTTGTCTGCAAATAAAATCTTTTTTAATCTTTTGCGCGAAAAAAAAAATTCTATGGTAAGAAGAAATTTAATCTGATCTACTTCCTCTAATAAAATATTAAAAAATAAATAATAAATTTTCTCTTTAAAAAAAAAAAAGAATCTATAAATTGTAAACTTTGAAATATTTTCACGAAAAAAAAAACAAACTATACTTTAGTTTTAAACGTGAAGAAATGGATAATTATAAATGACGTTGATATAGAAAAAAAGCAAGCTTATTATGAGAACCTTATTAAAGCAACAATTAAGTAGCAATAAATATGAAAAGAATAATTAAGGAGGTAATGTTTCTCTATACTTCTAGGAGGTTCAGGTACATACCAGAAAGTGAAAGCGTAATGCTTATAATATGAGGAGTATTTCTCACATTAATTAAAAAAAAAAAAAAAAAAAAATTTCATTAATATTATTCTTTAGAATTTCCCGTTTGATATAATATATATATTTAATAATTAGTGTGATTTTGGTGATTTTCTAACAAATTTAAAAACTATTTATTCTACTTAATTATTTTATTTATATTCTAAGTAATAACTTTATGACATTTTATGATTTTTGAAATTATTTTTTCATGTAAATAATTTAATGATTATAAAATTATTGAAGATTTGATATAAATTATTATTAAAATTATTAATTAAGTAATTAATTAAATTATATTACTGAAATAAATTTTACGAAATATATAGTTTTTTTGTTAAAAGATTCGTCAGAAGATTTAATTTCCGATGTAAATATTATAAAGTTATGAAAGTTTATATTGGGGAATTTTTTTTTTTTTCTTTACGATAAGAATAAAAATATTGTAATTTAGTTTCTTTTTTTTGTTAATTACTCATTTTGTTTCTTTTTAAATATAAAATTTTATTTTTCAACCGATTTGTCATTCAGGTAATGTCTCGTAGACTGACCGAATTCTTTTACTTTCATTGTGAAATGTTGAACGCTAAGCTTCGGAATAAAATTCGAAACTATTTCGCGGAAAGATACTTTTATATTTGCTTATAGGCAAGTAAAACCTCCTTCTAAAACATAGAATTGCATTTAATGCTACATTGTTATGAAATTTTTTTTTTTGTTTATATTTTGCAATATAAATTTTGTCATTATCATTTTTCTCTCTTTTCGTATATATAGCTAAATTTGAATTAGTATACAAAGTTTAACTAATTTGGAATTAATGTCTTGACATTTTTTCGATATAAAATTAGATAACTTTTACTAATAAGTGAATAAAATTGTTTTCATTTAGTAAAATTTAACTAAATCAAAATTCAGTCAAAGGGTATATTCTTTCTTTTAAATTAATTTTGGTTTTTTAAAAAGTTAAAATTCACATCTATTAGATTTTAGTATTTTATTTGTAGGCACAGTATAGTCTCACAAGATCATAAAGATAAATATTTTAACATAGTTTTCTTTAACAATAGTTCATTCTATTGTCATAATTTTTATGACTCAAAGGAAAATGCTGAAGATGATTATGTTTTAACTTAATTTATTCTTTTTCCCTCTGATTTGCTACAATTCAAAATTAAAATGCTTTACATCTAGAGAAAAAATACATTTGCCTCTGAGCTAAATTAAATATTTACTAGCTGTTTTATATAAATTTTATTTTGTTGGAATAAAAATTTGTAAGCAACATTTTTATGTATAACAAATAAATAGTTATTTAGTTCTATATTTGATATGAATTGAAAAAAAAAATTCCCCTATAGTAGGGGAGACCGGGGCTGAAAGTGCCGATTTTGAGAAAACTAAAGAAAATACTAGTAAAATGACAACTTTTTATTTTACTTCATAGTCTATCTTTTGTGAAATTTAATGTAGTTTTTGAATCCAGTATTATTTTTTGATAATATTGAATAGTTTTTTTGTAAAAATTGATTTTCTGCAGCGAGGCGAAGCGACACATCGAGCTACGCCCTGGGGAGAGTTGTGCCGACGCCTGGGTCGGTTGTGCCGCTCAGATTTTGTAGTTGCTTAACTTGAAGCAAATGATTTTACGTGTAAGAAATAAAATAATTATTTCCAATATATGATTTAATATTATTTATTAATATATTTTTATAAACATTTAAAGGTTTTTGTGAACAATCTTAGGATTTCTAGATTTTAGTACCACTTTTAGTAGGTAAAAATAAACAATTTCTGACTTATATTCTATAATTACATAGTTAGTCAGTCACTTAAAATATAGTTTTCGTAATAAGTATTTTTATTATAAACATTCAAAAGATTTTTCCAACAATCGTAACACTTATAGATTTTTATAAATAAATAAACATTTCTGACTTAAATTTTACAATTACATAATTAATCAGTCTTTTAAAATATTTTTTCAAATAATTATTTGTATCGTTAATTAAGTGTAAAAACTCTACTTTCTGATTAATAAATAGTTTTTGAGACGTAAATACTTATTCCGAATGCGATTTATTGAAATTACAATTGACACACATATAACTGACTCTTTTTTTTACACTTCACACATTTTCAATGTGCCCAGTTTTTGCAAACTATGCATTGAATCAACTTTTCTCTTGATTTCGGGTTGGAATAACTATTCGAACAAACGAGGCAATAGTATAGATTATGGTTATGTAGCGATTGACAGCGGTACAACCAGCCCCAAGCGAAAGGCACAATTAACCTCGTTGCGTCGTCACTCACTTTTTATCATATATTAAAAAAGTAGATAAATAAAATGTTAAGATCAATACACCATTGAATCCCTCGATAAATTTGGATCATTTTAAAAAAAAATACGTATCGATATCTTTAAAAATGCAAAAAATAGACCAAAAAGTGTAAACATGAAAACTTGTACGTAAGTGACGCCAAAGCACCAAATTACTAACAGCTAATTATTCCATAAAGCAAACAAAATCAAAATAGTTGCCAAAGATGCGCATAAGTAAAACAATACTTCTCTCACTTCCACTTTTCAAAAAAAAAATTTTCTTTTTGAGATATTCCTATCGGCACAACTTACCCCCGGCACTTTCAGCCCCGGTCTCCCCTATATAGAAAACAAAAGATTTTTATCAGAAAAAAAAAATTTCGATTTCAATGATATTAGATATAGAATATTGATCCTTTATTATCTTCTTATCGTATATATCCTTGTAAAACATGTTATTCCGCACTTGAATCATCGTGTATTTATTCTATTTTTGTTGTAGGTGTATTAAAAGTTTTTTTTCTAAATTGTTATTAATGGCCAATAATAATGAAATAATATTTCATTAACAATGATTAAGTTGTCAAAGTATGTTTTTACATAATTATTTTAATAGTTTCACTTTATTAATATTCACTGTTTCTTGAAAGAATATATTATATTAGATAAAATTACACATCTATTTGTATATATCTTCAATAATATTTTTTTTTTCAAAAAATCAAGAAAATATAATTTTTCAATAACGTTATTTTTATTTGCCATATAGAAATTACATAATTTTTTTTTTTTGTGATTTTTGCTAAAGGCCTATGAGGATTGCATTTTCTTTTTAAACTGAATTAGGTCAAATCAATTGGCGTTAAATGGTGCTTTTAACTAAAATTGTATTTATGTTGAAAATTTAATTGCACAGATAATGAAATCGTTTTGTCGCGCCAAGTTTCGCATAATTAGCATATATAAAAGGACGAGAATGATAAAGATGGAGACAAAATAAATATATAATGAAATAAAAATTATTATATATTATTATAATAATTATTATAATTATAACAGTATAATAATTTCATTTATCGTACGATTCATACCAATTTATAAATTCAATGAATTTTTTTTTCTTTTTTTACACTTACAATAATTTTTTGTCTAATAATTCGAAATTAATTTCTTTCTTCTAGTTTATTTCGAATTAAATTTTCATAGTAGGGCTAAATGCGAATACCGCATCATATTATATCCGATTAATTCCCGATGGCTCTTTTTTTTCACCTGGTATATATTAATCTTTCTCCTCGTGTATGCGTCTCTTGGTCTCTAGTAAAGTCATGAAACTTTAATGATTACTGAGTAAGTAAATTATTATTGCTTATACATTCACATTGAATATGCGACGCACGAGACACACTGAGAGTGTTGTTTATAAAAACATTTAACTTGAGAGAGTGCATTTAATCGATCCTCAACAAATACCATTATAATGATTTATTGATCCTTTTTTTTTTTTTTTTTTTTTTTTTTAAATCGCACAATTTTCAAAAAACTGTGGAATAATAAAAATATTTCAGTTCCCACGTGTGAGAAATTAATAATTGTATAGAGAGTTCGCGATGTGTCAAAATATATATAGTAACGGTACTATTTTTCTTGAGAAACCGTAGCGGATTTAATTGCGAGGTTAAAAAGTAGATATTAATTTTAAGATTTAATTGGCAGGCGTTGTTATAATACTTGGCCGTTTCCGCCATATGTATCCGCGCGCGCGCGAGAGAGAGGTGTGTTAATCAAATTATCCAATTATTATATCTGATAAGATATATTTTTAATTCTTAGAATTGTTACAAGTTATAATCAGAGTTCACTGATCTGATAAAGATTTCAAAAAAAAAAAAAGATTTTTGTACTTTTTTTTTTTAAATATTTTTAATCCTTTCAATATAAAAGTCGGATATGAATCTTTATTGATTGATTTGCAGTTGTGAAAACAAAAATCTTGAGAATTAAAATGCATTTAATATATATATATATATATATATATATATATATATATATTGCATTATTATATACAGTAAAATATTTATTTGATTGTATCAAATTATTATAGTGATTTTAATATATATACGAAAGGCAAAAAGTGATGACGTAAGGAATTTTTTTTTCCGAAAGAAAACCTGTACATCCAAAACAGATTTATATACCGATCTAATTTTATTTATCGCCGAGGCAACTATTCACATAATCACTCTACTATTATTTTTCAATGGCTAATCAGTGTCTAACAAAATTGGCATACCGACGTTCAACATCCATCCAAGTTGACTATAACTCTTTTGAGAGATGACTGACAGGCATATATACATATGCATCCTCTTTATGTGGAGCTTATTAACTCTTCTCAGCGAAAGTCACTATTTTCCTATATATATATATACATATATATGCTCTTTTTATTGATTTTAAGCGAAATAATATATTTAAACGGTTCTTTAAATACAATTTTCCCTTAATTTATTATAAAGTTTCATAGAAATTGTAAAGAAAAAAAAATTCTAATTGTTTGATAATTTGCACATAATTGCACAGAAAGAGATATTATACTAATTACGTATAAGTGTTAATGCCTTTTACAAATCATGTTTCATATATATATATATATACATTATGCGTTAATATATATGCAAATTATATATTTTCCTCAAATTTATTTTTAATTATAAATTTCTAAATTAAATCTTATACTCTCTAAATCTGAATTAGTAAAAATGTTTACTAATTTTGAATTAGTGACTCATTTTTTGCTTCTGAATTAGTAAAATTTTACTAATTACTACACTCAGAAAAAAGATATGTTTTGAACTAAATGTATGATTTTTTTATATTTACCCAATTTTTTGGTTAGTTGAAACAAAATTTGTTTAATTCAAATGTAAATATTTATTTGATCTAAATAACTGTTTGGTTTTTTTAATAAATTTTTTGAACAAAGAACAAATTTGATTGAACTAAATAAACGTTTGGTTTATGCAACCAAATGTTTGGTTAACTGTATATCAATGCATTTTTTTTGTTGTTGATTTAACTAAAATTTGGTTTCTTCAAACGAATTTTTTTCTGATTGTACAGTAACTTTTACTAACAATTAGTAAAATTTAACTAATTCAGAAGCAAAAAGTGAGTCACTAATTCAAATTAGTAAACATTTTTACTAATTCAGATTTAGATTCAGATTCAGATTTAGAGATTTGATTTAAAAAATTTTAATTAGATATTTAAATTTTTAATTAAATTTTAAATAAAAATATAATGTTTCATTAATAAACTTAATTAAAAATTGTTCTCTAATGCGTTAGTTAAAAAAAAAACTAATTCACTTTAATATAATTAAAATTTAGTTTTTTGATTTGAAAATATTAATTAGTATTTTTTTTTTCATTTTATTTTTATTAAAATTCTTGTTTTAGCCAATGATATATAATAACAAACAACTTTCTATTAATAATCTTATTTTATATCAACTTTGTTCAATATTTTTCTAATATCTTTTATTTCAATATTCTTGTTCTGGTATATTAATATAGTTACACCACCACCAGGAAATGACAAATTTACCTTCCTGTTAAGCATATTAAAAGTATTTTAAATATATGTATATTTCATTATGTAAGTTAGGTAAAAAGACGGGAGTTGATACACTATATGAATTTGTATCTATAGTAGCGTGTCATTATAATTAATGCGCTTGAAAATAAAATATATATATATATATATATATATAATTGTCATGTGTGACAATTTTCTTTATTCACTGTGTGGGGTTCTTCTATGTTGAATGCATCGAGGAAGAATTGAATTAAAAAAACAGAATATGATTTTATCGCGTCTAGTTTTTTTTTCCTATAGTATCTTAACGCTAGGTTTAAATTTTCTAAAAAAAAAAAAAAATTTTCCAAACGACCGATAACGCTGTATGTGGTTCCTCATTTTTCTCTATGTAAAATAATTAGTGCATGAACTCCGCTATATATATGCATTCTAAAAATGAGTCACTATTGATGAAGACGTGAATTATAAAATTTAGTTTTTCTATTTTGAAATAAAATATTTTGTATAAAATTGATTGAAAATTAAATTTTGAAGTAATTCTGCTTAACAATATATATATATATATATATATATATATATATATAATTTGTCTTAAAATCAGTTTCTACTATTTTAAAAATGAATTTCACGTAGTTTTGTGAGAGCTACATGTGAAACTACGTGTGACATTTAATCGTGACTTGTGACATTTGATTTGTTTGGCATTTTTTTTTTTTTTTTTTTTTTTCAAAGCTTTCTGGTAACATTAAAGTAATTTTTCCATAAAGGGAAAGTTCAATTCGGTTCATTTAATATATGCAACAGGCATTGTCACGCCCCGAGGCGAATTATCATTTTGCTTCAAGTGCTGGTGAAACTATAAGTACCAAATAACCTATAATTTATAAAGAAAAACTGGATAGAAATATATGCTCTCTATCGCGACACAATTTTATATTCAATTTTATAAAATATGGTCTAAATTTTACATAACTCAGTTTAGAAAAAAAAAAAAAAAAAAAAAAATCATTGAAAATTAAAAATAACACAATATTTATTTTAAATCAAAAATTATTAGAATTTTTCTTGTAAATTTTAATATTTTATGTTACATAAAGTACATGTAGATTTTTTTTTTTATATAACACTAATTCTCACGTTAACTAATAGATCACGATAGGTGGAATCAATTATACACAAAATGTTACGTAAGAGATATGATTTTTTTTTACACACTTTCGAAAGAAATTTCAAACACTGATGAGGGGTTGGAGAATAATTTGGAAAAAAAAATGTATCTTACGAAAATTTGTGAAATTGCTTGCAATTTACTGAACGTAATTCGATTATAAAATGTTTGTTGACTTGGGGAAAATGTTTGAAAATATTGTTTCACAAATGCGCACATATAAAAATTTAATGAAGTGTTGAATTCCTCTACATTAGGCTAAAAGTTGATTTTCAAGTAAATTTCAAAAAAGATTTATTTTTTTTATAAATTTTGAGGAAAAAAGAGTTTCTTTTTTATTTAGAGAGGAAAAAATATTAGGTTCGCATTTATTATTTAAAGAGAAAACACAATGTTAATAAAATATTTATGATCATGATATATACTTTTTTTTCGCGTATATATATATAATAAAATATGATTGGTTATATCTTTCAAAATATTTTTGAAGGTTAAAATGTTAATCTGTGCAATTATGCAAATAAAAAACGTGACTCTTAATTTTACCGAGAATGATCCTTCCGTCATGCATAAGTAAAATACATTATTGTAGAATCCTTTATATATATATATATATATATATATATATATATATATATAAAATGGCTAAAGACAGTTTAAACAGAGTGTAGATAATTTCGGTGGCGTTTAATATTTATCCGATCAATGAGCTGATAAATGTAATTTATCTAGTTTGTGTTTCAGATAAAATAATAATTTGCTATATGTATATAGAAAAAAATTACTATCGCATTTGAGAAAAAAATCTAGATTTAATTTTTATTATACTTATAATTATTTTTATGACAATTAATAATTTCTAAATATTTTATTTAAAAAATACTAATGCATATATATAATATAATTATTATTTTGGTCTCAGTTTTATGTAATATTTTCAAACTATAAAAGTAATTATTCTCGCAAGTTATTTGTGTCGCAAGTGCAATAACTTTAAATTATTTCCCGTCTTGTAAAGTATGTCTTTATATTATATATATATATTTTGAACGTAAAATGGAATTCTCCAAAATAAAGAAAAATCGCATGAAAAAATCTTTGATTCGGTGAAAGCTATATAGGTGGCTATTAACCCAGTTTTGGTTAACGCCCTGTGGTTCTTCAGAAAGTATCATGTTTTTATCATGTTAAATGTCATGATGCAAAAAATATCGTTTCTGAAGAACTTTCGTTTTTTTTTTCATTTTTTGTTTTTGTTTGTTTCATCATTTTTAGTGCAATGCAAAATTGATTGGAAATCAGTATCATTTAACACGTATTGCAGTTTTTTTTTTTTTTTTTTTGAAAGCTTTATAATGAATGTTCTGTGCGCTGAAGAAAGATTGAATCTTAATTGAATTAAAAAACATTATTTCATTAGGAATAAAATTAACAATCGCATGGATTGAAAAAAAAAATATTCTACTTGAGAGAATGTTTAATTATTTATTAATTATTTAAAAATCATTTTTTGGAAATATTTATTATTGCAATCTTTTATATATAAACAAAGAGTTTTTAATAATTAGTTCTTAATAAATTTAGATGATTGAAAATTTCTGCATATTTACAATAATCTTTGAGTTGAAGTCATTAAACCAGGTACAGATTATTGAGTTTCGATTTTTGTGTGTGTTTTTTGAAATGAATTTTAATAGAAAAGATGAACAAACGCGGTATTTTCCGAATTAGAGTTACAAGCAGGAAGTCCCGATTTATTACGTAAACTATAATGACTTCCCTTGAAATTATCGCAAAGAGTCGCAGAATACATGTACATGTAATGCATTAGTGCGCGAAAGCGATTGCGTGAATAATTTATTGTCAATTTGACAAATTTTCTTTAACCTAAATATTATTTTCTTCTTCTAAATTTGAAAAAAGGAATTTATAAAATTTTTTTATATATTATGAAAGCAAGAATGATTCAACAGAAATTTTTTTTTAAATATATATAGTAAAATTCTATTGTATATATAAAAATCGTATCTTCCGTCAGATTGAACACAAGTAAAGAGTGAGAGAGAGATAAGAAAAGTTAAATTATCCCTCTGATTTTTCTCTCCTGTCAAAAACGTTGATAGTGCAATAGACTTGGGATGGAAAAAAACCATCTGGAACTCACCGATAAACTTCCTACTATGTCACAGTACTCATTGGACCGTGAATTATACTCTGAGCATGACGCTTAGGAAAAAAAAAAATGAAAAAAAAAAAATTGTTTCGAACTTATGCAACGGAGTCTCGATTGTCTTTTATATATACAGAAGGTAAACCTAAATAAACGAAATCGCTATCGTTTCACGATACACCGTACGATCAACGGTTCTGACATTCCTGGATGGGTGAATCAGTGCTGCCCATCGTCGACATCATTTACCAGTCGATGGCCACGCATTTGCCCGGTCAAGGCCTTTTCTTTTCTTTCTCCTTTTTCTCGTCTCTCTCTCTCTCTCTCTCTTTCTCTGTTTCAACAACACTTCCTTATATACAATCGGAAGGTAGTCTTTTGCCCGTTTAATTATTC
Source organism: Leptopilina boulardi (assembly GCF_019393585.1). Classification (NCBI taxonomy): domain Eukaryota; kingdom Metazoa; phylum Arthropoda; class Insecta; order Hymenoptera; family Figitidae; genus Leptopilina; species Leptopilina boulardi. The sequence continues at coordinate 2,177,582 of NW_026137996.1, read as the reverse complement.
ATCTTTAGGAAGCTTTCGCACCTCCTTTCAAATAACGCCTCTGGGCGTGGGTATAGATTACGTCGCATTTTAACGTAACTTCCGTTGATTTTGACTTTGTAAATATATATATATCAGTTGTCACTATCGTGTCAACCATTTACGGAAGTAAGGTCATTTTTATAATTTGCGATAAGATACACTGAAAAAAAGGTTTGGTATTAACAACCAAACGTTTGGTTGGTATTTAAGCAACCAAATTTTTTTTTGTTGAATCAACAAAATTTTGGTTGTGTCAAACAAATTTTGATTGAGGCAATTAAAATTTTGTTGATTTAACAAAAAAAATTTTGATTGCTTAAATACCAACCAAACGTTTGGTTGTCAATACCAGTGTTGGGTAAGTTACTTTCTTTTAAGTAACTCGTTACATTTAAGTTACTTAATGAAAAAAAGTAACTAGTTACTGTTACAGTTACTCTTATAAAAAAGTAACTCGTTACAGTCACAGTTACTTACAAAGTGACTTAAGTTACATGTCAAGTTACTGAAAAATTAATTTAAAATTTGTCTTATCGAAATTCAAAGAAAGTAACGAAATAACTTAAAATTAAAAGTTACTATTAAAATAGTAACTAAGTTACGTTACAAGTTGCTTTTAAAAAAAGTAACTTAGTTATAAGTTACAAGTAAAGTAACTTTTTCAGTAACTTAGTTACTAATAACTAGTTACATACCCAACACTGGTCAATACCAAACCCTTTTTTCAGTGTAAATTAGAATAAATATACATTTTTTTCCCATAAATTCTTATATATTGTTACTCAAATCAAAATATTGATTTTATTCCCCACAGCATGATTTTTATTTATGCGCGCAAAATAGAAAATTTCAAATTTTTACAATGTTTGCGGGCTTTATCATTTCTTGCCATTTAGAAATTTTTAGAGTCATCGTTTAATCTTTATTGCAATCCGATTTTTTTTTTGTTTTGCGATCATCTTGTATAAAACTGACAAAATTTATTCATCCTATATATTTATGTATATAAAGAGTCGATAGTTACCTTCTCATTCCGTAACGGAATCCCGACAAGGAATGAAATTATTATCTATATCTCTCTCTCTCTTGAATGCAGACTCATATTTTCTAATCAGATTGTGTCACGGATTAAACTGGAAATTTCATCTATAAACGCATATTTATATTCTGTTTTTTTTTTTTAGAGGTGCTGTACACTTCTTTCTATACCTACCTTCATTTATAGCTGATTACTGATCTTAATCAGAAATCTAAATTACACGATGTTTAATTACAAGTTGATTTGCGTTTCATTTTTTTTTTCGATTAACAGATATTAATTATAGAGTTCAGTGTTAATTGACTGCTTGATGTTAATTAACTCTTTATATTTGATATTTCAACAAAGTTAACAAAAAAAAAAAATTTTGCGTGACAACGTCTTGGAGTTAGTCAGAAAAATTGGCGTTCATATCGAGACACCGCCGAGTTACGAAAACTATATAAGTTATATTTAAAAAAAATTTTTTTTGTTATTCGATTATATACTTTAGGTTTAATTTCGATGTCATACTTATTTTTGTCAAATTTGGAAATGAAATTTTTTATTGCTTTTTATATTATTCATCGGTTAAAGATTAAACTATGTTAGTACTCACAGAAAATTAAAAGGCATTAAAATAAGAAGCGTTGCAGCTTATTTAAATGCCTTTTAATTTTCTGTGCTACTGTTCCGATGTAAAATTTCAGCAATTGGCAAAAATTTTTTAAATTCAATTATTTGGAAATTATTGTCGCAGTTTATTCTAATATTTTTCTTTAAGTAAAAAATAAATACTTAATAAAAATCGTATAAAATGAATTTTAATTAATTAAAAAAAACCTCAAAATTCTCTCTCCGTGTAATAATAATAATAATTTTTTTTTTTTTTGCAGAATCTAACCTCGATGGCTTGTTGGTGTCATATACTTCAAGGATAAGGGCAAAAGTAAAAAGTGTATCTTTGAAGGACACAGGATTCATCATATTAATGTGAGTTTAATTTTTTAAATAAGTTTGAATAAGTTTGAAAAATTTTATTTATCACTAACAAATGAAATGATTTGAAAAATTATTTACTTGATTTTTCCTACTGATACTAAATTCTAATTATGTCTGACTAAATTTTTACTTTAACTACTGATAATTTTTTCTGTTATAAAAATTTTTAGTCTGAAACTAACTTCTGTTACTGATATCAAAATTGTTCAATGTCTGACTAATCTTTACTTTTACTAATGGTATTTAAATTCCTGGATATAGAAATTTTTATTATTGTTTGACTGAAACTGACTTTTGTTACTGATACTAAAAATTTTTAATTATTGTTAGAATCTGATTTTTGCTATTAATATCAAAAAATTGTAATTATTGTCTATAACTGGAACTGACTTTTGTTACTGATATGAAATTATTCATCCTACTAATATCAAAAATTACAATTTTTAAATATTGTCTAACTGAAATTATCTTTTGATACTGATATACAAAAAAAAATAGAAAGAACTTAAAACATTCGTTTCTTTTAAACGTAAATCCCAATTAAAATATTTAACCAATGAATTTTACACTGAAAAAAAAATTTATTTGATTCAAATACTCGATTACTTGAGTATATTTATTTGAACCAAATAATTTTTATTTGAATTAAATAAATTGTATATTTGAACCAATAATTTCTGTACTTGAAACAAATACCATTTAATTGACTCAGATAATAATTATTTGATACAAATAAATATTTATTTGAACCAAATAATTTTTATTTGAATTAAATAAATTGTATTTGAACCAATAATTTCTGTACTTGAAACAAATACCATTTAATTGACTCAAATAAATTGTATTTGAACCAATAATTTCTATACTTGAAACAAATACCATTTAATTGACTCAAATAATAATTATTTGATACAAATGAATATGTATTTGATAATAGTCAAGTAATCGAGTATTTGAATTAAATAAATTTTATATTTGAACCAATAATTTCTGTACTTGAAACAAATACCATTTAATTGAATCAAATAAATTGTATATTTGAACCAATAATTTCTGTACTTGAAACAAATACAATTTAATTGACTCAAATAATAATTTTTTGATACAATTAAATATTTATTTGATAATAGTCAAGTATTCGAGTATTTGAATCAAATAAATTTTTTTTTTTCAGTGTACTTTTACAAATTGAAACTAAAATTCGTTTTTCTAATAAAAAAATATTTTTCTGAGTATGTATAAAAGATTTTGTATTTGCAAAACTTGCGTTGAATTTCTTACGGATTTTTTCAATTTTCGTTAAATTGACATTTATTATTATATAGGAAAAAATCGATGTAGTGAAAATTTCTGAAAAAAGTGACTCTCCTTGCAGAGTCGTTGACTTTGAAAGGAAATGACGCGCGGGGAAATTGTATCAAGTGACATCCACAAAAGGTATAAAGATTCCGCGCGATCAGTAATCTCAGCTGTTCAGTGGTTGCTATATGTTTGAATATATATATATATATATATAAAATATATAAAGCCTATCTTGATTTCTCACCTAGCCGAAGTAATTGGATCGCGCGCGTCGGTGAAAAGAAAACTAGAACGGCCGCCGCGTCGGGCCGATATCGCTCTCGCGCAAAGAGGAATAATTCACTCGCGTCAAGGGAAAGTCGAAAAAAGCCGTTCTTGTATATAGAAAAGCGGCGCTGAAGCGTGTCAGGCAAGCATCGAAGGTGCTTGGCTTATATAGTCTATATAGGCAAGTTAAGGCCGCTTTCACACTTATATACACCCGACAACAACAACAACGACCGCACTTCAATTGAACACCTGACTGCCAACTATTTTGTAAGACCAATCTCATCGAAAAATTGATCAAGTGGCAAATCCTCTCCATTTCTATAACTATATATATATATATTGCTCTCTTTTTATTTTTATCTCTTTTTTTTTTTTTGTTTCACTAATTGCTTTATTATATTACCGGGCATTGCAGACGTATATTGCATCAATCAGGAAATTATCAGATCTCTCTCAGTATTTTTCATCGTTTTCTCTCTTTATGTCAATGAACTGAAATTATTTGCTGTTATACTAGAAAAAAAAATAAAGGATTTTTTTCTTATTGAGATATTACTATAATTTAAAATTTAACGAATTAACAAAATTTTTAATTAAAAAAAATTTTCATTAGACAAATTTTTTTTATTTCCCTAAAGATGAGATTCTAATTTTAAACAAATTTTCTTTTTAATTAAGCTAAATTTTCATTTTATGTAATTTTCTATTATTTAATTATTTCTATTTAATCTGGAATAAATAAAATTTCTCCATAGTTGAATTTTCAGTTGGTTAAATTTTTTATCACATCGAATTTCCATTTGTTCGGACTTTCATTTATGGCTGAATTTTAATTTGGCTAAATTTTCTACATAAATGAAAAATTTGTTGAAATGAAAATTCTGTTTAATGAAATTTCGGCTAAATGAATGTTATATGTTAAATAAAAATTTTGCGTTAAATTAGAGTTTAATTAAATAAAAGTATTATATTAATTCCGAAAATTTTTATTGATTCGAAATTATATAATAATAAATAAATAAAATATTAAATAGAAATTATGCAAATTTAAAAGTTTTTTTTTTAAATTGAAACTAAATTAATTAAAAAACACAGAAAATTAAAAGGCATTAAAATAAGCTGCAACGCTTATTATTTTAATCCATTTTGGTATTAAAATAAGCAAAATTAGATTAAAATAATAAGCGTTGCAGCTTATTTTAATACCTTATAATTTTCTGTGAATTCATCTTATATGGAATAATTATTAAACATTCAATATAAAGGATTTAAAAATAGAAATTCGATGAAATGAAAATTTTTGAATTTTTCAAGATAAAATTTTTGTTGCTTTTGAATATTCAGAGCTTTCAAAAATGTGGAAAAAAAATATTTTTTTATCACCACTAAAAAAAAAAAATCTTTAGAATTTAATAGGTTTTTTTTTTGTCATTGAAAATGAAATTTTTTAAATTATTCAAATAAAAATTGTAAATATATTTAAATACGATTAATTTTTTGAAAAATAAATAATATTTAGTAATAATTTTTATAAATATAATGAAAAAATACATTTCATTTCTACAAAAGTAGCTATAAGGAATTTTATTATAGTGTAGTTTCGAATTCGTGAAAGTTTTCTAATCAAAATTGATTCAATTCTGTCATAATATGAAAAAGGTCTCTGTTCGAAAGTAAGATTAATAAGTGCTTGCACGAAGTATACAATGGTATATATCTAGAGTGCGTTATTCTAGAAGCGGCTTAAGATCATATCGTTGGTTAGACAAAGAGAGACGAGAATTGAAATATATATATATATATATATAAAGAGCGAGAGAGAGAGAGAGAGAATGATCGAGTGAGATGGGAAAGCTAAGTTGATGTTGTAATGGAAGGAGAAGTTTATAGAATTGAGGAAGGGATTGAACTAGAGAAGGTGAGAGTCCGTGCAAGGTAAAGTTTTACTTGGTCGACTCTTTAAAGGCCTGGACGCGATCGCCAAGGTCCCGTAGAAAGGGGCAGTCTTGACCTTTCAGCCTTTGAAATGTTCTTTCCTTCCAAGACATTTTGTTGCGAGCAATTAATTTTATTTAAATTAAATATTCCATATATATTGATCGAGATATAAAATCTCTCTCATATCAAATTCACAATGCTTTTATATATATTAGATTTCATCAGTTAAATACAAAATTTCATATAATATATAAATAATTTTTTTTAACATAAAAATGATTGAGTCAATCAATTTTGAAATTATTAATTAATTACTAAATAAATGAATTTATAGTTTTTTGTATTAAAAAAAGTTCATTTTGAATAATTTGCGAAAAATTTTATTTTTGTAGGAAAATTTGTTTTTTTTGAATTTCACTTTAGTTTGATAAATTATGGATGTTGGAAATGTATTTCTTTTTTCATCGTGATGTTGGAAATTGAAATTATGACTGATGCCTTTAGGTCACGTCCGCTTCAGATCGTGCTAGGAAGCATCTCGTATCGATAATGCGGTTGAAAGCGAATTAAAGCCGTTACGTGATTGGAAAATATCTTTCGTGTTTTCTTCGCAGAAACTCGCGAAAGTCTAGACTAGACACCTAATATTTTCTAATTACTTTAACAGCGGAGAGAGAGAGAGAAAGAAATGAGTAAATTATGAGGGAATCTGTAGATTGTTTCATGTTTTTGATTTATGGACCACATCGTACATCCGTCAGGATAATAAATAGTATATCAGTAAGAATTTCGTTTTAATTCACAATATAAATATATGACTTAACAATTTATTTATTTTATTTTTTTTAAATTTTGATTGACATTTTTTTTGATCCTTTAAAAAAATACCCCAGAGAAAAATATATTTATAAATATATTTTGATAATTAGTTTTGTTTCTGATTAGTAAGTTTTTGCAAGACCTTTTTTTTTCTTTAAAAACTTTCTTCATCTCATTTGATATTATTTTTTTTCACTTTTTCTCTCTCTCTCTCTCTTGCTCTGCGATATTATTTTTTCTTTCGTATCTTCCTTTGAAAATATATAATTTCTTTTCTCTCGTCGAAATTACTTTATTTCGTTTCTTTATTATAGGAAAATTTAATTGTCACCTAACTTTTTTTACTGAGAGAGTTTTTACCTTTATGATGAAAATTATATATATATATACTTGTAAAACATTTTGAACTGAGATAATAATAATGTTATTTGACATGTGGATGTTTTCCTATATCGATTTATGCATATCATGCCCTCCATATAAATTGCGTTTTAATAGGAATCTGGACCAGACGAATATCATTATAGATCCCGGAATTCTGTCTTTTTGCAATGAGGCGAAAAACGCCTCTGGTATTATAATTATTTATATACATTCAGAAAAATGTTTCTTTAAATTAAAGAATTTTAAAAAATAAAAATTGCATTCAAGTACCAGTAAAAATGTAGTACAATTTTTTTTTACTGTCCTATTTGTAAAAATTAAAAAATTTACTTATTTAAATTAGTTATTTATACTAATTTGGGATTTAGAGAAAAAAGTTTTATAGTATATTTTTGATTTTTATTTGATATTAAACAGGTAATAATTGAAATTTATCAATATAGGATAAACAAAACGTTCTAACCTAGTTTTAGGTGACTTGTGTGATTGAATAGTTGCTATCAATGCTCTAAATAGATTTAAAGATTAAAACTTTAGGTGTGCAACTTTTGTGTATATTTATATTTTGAACACCTTCGCGATGATTTATTTTAGCAATCTCAAGTCTGATCTAGTTATCATATATTGTATAGGAATAAATTAAAGGTGAAATCTTGTAGAGGTCATGCTGAAACTTTCGAGATAAGAATTTTTTTTTTTTTTATAAAAGTCTGTGCAAAGCATATATATAAAAGGTGCGTTGCTTTATTAATATTTTATTTATTATTAATTACACTTCAAGAGTGAACATTATAAAAAATTACTATTTTCATAATTTTCTTAAAAATTAACTTTCCATATTTTATTTAAAAAAATTTTTTTTACATAATTATTTTGTTTTTTTTTGGCAAACCGAGATTGTCCCTTTTAACTTTCTCTGATGCGATGTGCAAAAAAAGAAAAATTACTGCTTAGTCATTTATGGACAAAAACTCTAAGTGCTAAATGAATTTTTAAAGAACGTCTTAATTTATTTTCTATATATTTAATGGATGCAAGAACACAATATGCCAATTTTAATATAATTGAATGGCAGTTTTGAAATTTTCTTTTTTATGAATTCCAAATTTAATAAAATTTAAAAATAGAAAAATTATATTTTTTGGGGTGTGTTTTTTTTTTTTTTTTTAGAAAATGATGAGACAGAAAAATTGTGATAGTCCACTTGTTCGAAATGATGGTTATAAGTAGCGAGATAGAAATCTTTAGTTTGATAGAATTGCCCTGAATGAATATATATATAGAAGCCAAAGCACTCGAACAAGATTTCACCTCGATGATGTCGAGTATAGGGTTCCAAGCGTGATCGACTTGTAAGTCCCTGTCAAGAATAATGGTAGCTTGTCAGCTTGATCTGAAATAAAAATGAAAGAACTATTTTCTTATAAAAAGTTTCAACTTCATTCACAAATTAATTTCTCAAAAATTTTTCTTATTTCAAGTATTTATATATATAAAAAAAAGGGGAATTTTTAATTCAACTATATTTATAGTTATATCATAAATAATAGCTTAAATATTAGTTGGATTAAAATAAATTTTTTTTTTTTTCCACTATAATCTGTGTGTTTTTCGCCAAGTATAATAAATTAAAAAATTCTTATGTATTAGTAATGATTAAAAAAGATTTTAAATACTCCAAGTGCTGCTAATATCTTGCATAAAACTTTAATCCCGTAGATTACTTTAAGATTTCAGCATAATCCTGAAAAGGAGAAAAAGAAGCACATAGAAAGTTATAGAGATTCATTTTACGACACGAGTTTTATATATATTTTTTTTTTCGTTTTAACAAAGTAGAAGTAATAAAATATGAATTTATGCGCGCCTATAGAAGATTGTGTGTGTAAAAAAAAAGGAATTTTACCATTGGGGAAATTTTTGAACGATTTATGAATTTGGTACGAATCGTTGATTATGACTCGATAAGACACGATTTGTATCCATTGGACACCTGGATGATTCTTTTATTTCTATATGGTAAATCGCAAGCACGTGCTGGACGATTACTGTTAGCTTGTTCAATATATATATATATAGCTTCCAAGTTGCGATGGCGATAGCACATATATTTATACAAGAAATGTTCATCGCCACGTGCTCCTTTTTCTTCTTTCTTACATGAATGCATTTTCTTATCATGTATTTGAATTTCATGTCAATCGTTCTTTTCATTTTATAAATTATTTTCTTCACCAATTTTCAAAACATTTTTTATTGGGGAATCTTTCCCCCCCCCTGATTTTAAATATTTCTATCAGTGAAATTTTACTTATTTTCAATATACATATATGAATTAAGTTAAATCAAGGAAAATTTTACATAAATGAAAGTTCATTATAAATCAGTTTTTATTTATTAAATATGAGTTTCTTAATATGACTTGAATTTTTCGGTTAAACTTCACTGACATTTGGCTTTCACTAATTTAAATATATCTTCCTTTTCCCATATACCTGATGATGGAAAAAAAACGTTTTTTTTGAAGATTAAACTTCAGAAAAATCTTTTTTGAATTATTTATAAAGAAAATAATTTATTCCATTAACTTTGTTTTGTCTCATTTTTTTATGGACTTTAATGTTTTTTTTAAATTTATTTATATAAATATTAAAATATTTTAAGAAAACTTTATTCCTTTTTGAAATTAACTTTGATAATTTTAAAAATAATTTTTTATTTTTGTCTTTGATAGAAAATGCACCTTTGTTCAATTATAACAGACTTGGTATTTCAAGATGAATGCAGTTTTCTTTAGAATAAATCGGGAGGAGCAATATATATATACTCGACGTGTAGATAGATTTCGTGTTGTTACAGAAACAATGCAAAATTGCGTAAGCTCGAACGAATGCCGATTACACCTGTGTGATCACTGTGAATACTTTTCCTCTTGGCTTATTTCGATTTCTCTCTTCCATTCGACTTTGATATATTTATTTTAAAATAGATCAATTATTCGCACAATTATATTCAAATTTTCAGTTAATATTCTAATCCCAAAATGAATTAGGAGGGAAACAATAACTTATATGTGGGTGGTTTCAAAAGATAAATTCAATATATATATATATATTCAGGACAAAGAAATATACACGTATCCGCAATATAAAAGGTGCAGCGACCTGATATATACCTGTATATATATATATACTGCAGGCGGCCTTCAAGAACTTTAATTATGTACTGCTATAGTTATTTATTCCAGTTCTATTGCGCCACTGGCGCTATTTCATTTGTTCATAGGTGTTACTAATTGTGTTTTATTAACTATTATATTTATACTATTCATAGAATGAAACTGATTAAAGTTATTGGAACACACACACCGAATAACAATTTTTTATGTATAGTCAAAATCCGGTTTCGTATATATATATATATAATATTTTAATAGTTTGTTAACTTTCTTATATACGCGCAGGTTGATAATTGAAATCTTTAAAAGGACTCGAAAAAAAAATCACAATTTCATAAGACATCTTTATCAGACTAAAAAAGAGAAAAATTATCATTTTTTTTCTTACATATATATCTTTTTTTTCTGATGGTTTTCAAATGAAGGACAACTTTCAGAATTTATATGAAACCTCTTGAAATGAAAAAAAATAAAGAGATAAACGAAAATCAATGCAATCAACTCGCGCAGCGTTTATTTACATTTTTTCGTGTGCGAGATTTGTATTATGATTGATGAGATTTCACTTTTGAAAAAAACAGCAATTAATCATTTGCGAGTTAAAGGAAGACAAGAATTATTGTAAAATAACCAAGGGTCAAGGGAATTACGGAGATTTGAATTTTTTGAAAATTTTTTTTTTGGCAATATTTTAGTCTATATTATATGCAGGGTGATTTTTATGTTCCCCAGGTGGAAAAGTTCCCGGTATAGTGACTACCGGTAGTCAATTATAGCTCCCGCTACCAGAATATTCACTACCAGTAATTTTTCCGGGATTTTTCCTAGACTACCGGTAGGCACTACCTGTAATTTTTCCGGGACTACCGGTAGTCACTACCGGTAATTTTTTCGTTACTACCGGTAGTCATTACCGGTAGTGACTACCGATAGTCCCGGAAAAATTACCGATAGTGACTACCGGTAGTAACGAAAAAATTACCGGTAGTGACTACCGGTAGTCCCGGAAAAATCACCGATAGTGACTACCGGTAGTAACGAAAAAATTACCGGTAGTATCGGAAAAATTACCGGTAGTAACTACTGGAAGTACCGGAAGAATTACCGGCAGTCACTACCGGTAGTCCCGAAAAAATTACCGGTAGTGGCTACCGGTAATCTAGGAAAAATTACCGGTCGTGACTACCGGTAGTAACGAAAAAATTACCGATAGTGACTACCGGTAGTAACGAAAAAATTACCGGTAGTATCGGAAAAATTACCGGTAGTAACTACTGGTAGTACCGGAAGAATTACCGGCAGTCACTACCGGTAGTCCCGAAAAAATTACCGGTAGTGGCTACCGGTAATCTAGGAAAAATTACCGGTCGTGACTACCGGTAGTAACGAAAAAATTACCGATAGTGACTACCCGTAGTAACGAAAAAATTACCGGTAGTCCCGGAAAAATTACCGATAGTGACTACCGGTAGTAACGAAATAATTACCGGTAGTATCGGAAAAATTACCGGTAGTACCGGAAGAATTACCGGTAGTGACTACCGGTAGTCCCGGAAAAATTACCGGTAGTGGCTACCGGTAATCTAGGAAAAATTACCGGTCGTGACTACCGGTAGTGAATATTCCGGTAGCGGGAGCGGTAATGACTACCGGTAGTCACTACCGGGAACTTTTCCACCTGGGTCCGGACCCCCTAAAAAAATTATTTTTATTCTCATTTTTTTTTTCATTTTTTAAACAAAAATAATGTAATTAAAGAAAAAAATTTAGGGGGTTCGGAACATAAAAATCATCCTGTAGATTGTCGAATATAATTTTTCAAAGAGTCTCGATGAGAAAAAATAGTCTTATCAGATATGTAAAATAAATATAGACAAAATCTTCTCTGACCCCAAAAATTCTGAGTAATGTTTTTTTTGCGCCTCAAGTATTATAATCGTAATTCACTTTTTTTTTATTTTTAATTGCAAAAAAGGAATTTTTTTTTTTTGAGAAAAATAACAAATTTCGAAAATTCAATTTTGAGAGAAAGTATTATTTTATCGTATTTTTAGATTCATTATCGTTGTCAAGTTTATTTATATATATATAAATATTTTGTAATTCTATTTATAAATGTAGATCTGAATTTTGATGTGTTAAAATTTGCATTTTAGAAAAAAAAAATGAGGAAAATTTTTGAATTCCGATTTAATTATTCTATATATACACGGCTTTTATATAAATAATTAATTAGTGTTAATGACTGGATTATAAATATCAAAAAATTGATTATAAATTATCTCATGTTCACCAGTTTGTGAACGTCAGAGGCTTATTTTTGTGGCATTGCAATTTTTTTTTTTTTTTTTTGTTATCAAAATGATGGATTCTTGAAACAGGACGACGTGTATGTCTTTAAGTATGTATAATATATGACGAAGGTAAAATTTATTTCCATGAATAGAGGGGGGGGGGCGAGACTAATTTTTCTCGTTGATAACTTGTTCAATATCAATGATTGGTATTTGTCACTTTGATATAGTTTGAAAGCATATAGCCTTAACTTTTTAAATTTGAACACGCTCATAAAATTCATTTATTAAACTGACCATCTCAATTCGATATAATACACCTTTAATCAAACAATATTTTCTATATACATTCGACTTTATCAAACTTAAAAGTAAATATTGTTTTATCAGAATAATAAATGGTATGTATCACGCTTGGTTGCACTAATTGCCACGTGATATCTTACCGCATTATCGCCACGCAGGGTTAACTTAATTCGTCGATTTATTTTCTTATTTATTAAACTATAAAGAACGTTCCTGTGTATACCATTTTACATTTTCTTCTCAAAAAAAAGAATTTTGATTAGTGCGATATATTTGCCAAAATTATATAATTTTCGAAATTGTTATTTCATTTAATATTTTATTTACTATTTTTATGAAAAGTACTTTTTAATTATTTCTTTTCATAGTAAATTTATAATTTTTCATCCTAAGAAATTTCGAATTCGTAATCTGATATTCGTTTTCTAAATCCCATCTAATTTTTAAGCATACGTAAATTTTGCTTAAAATAATATTAATTGTGTCTTATTTTCATTTTTTTTTTAATTGGATTTATTTTTTATTCTCGATTTTTAAAAATTTGTTTTGTTAATTTGCATAAAAAATTTGCTCCTTTTTTTTTTATTCCGATATATTCCAGTTTTGAATCTTACAAGGAAATACAGAAGCGTTTGTGTTAATTTATTGTCGCGCTAATATCGCTGTGTCGCCGGTGTAATACTTGGAGGTGATCCTGCTAATTAACGAACAGGTCCAGAGCATGATTTTTTTCTCGTTTCATTTTTCTTTCTTTTTTTTCATTTTTTTTTTTTGCAGGCATATTCATTACATATTTACTTGCGCGTGAGCATTACTCAAATTATTATCAGACCACCCAGGGTCGACACACCTCACACATACATATATATATATCTGAATTTTTTTTTACTCCATTAACTATAACGCTTATCGTAGGTGAAAAATTTATTTTCTATAAATTGATTGTAAATTTTCGTTTTCACTTATTCTTTTTTTTGCGCATTAAAATTAAAAAAAAAAAGAAAAAAACAAAATCTGAATTGGCTGGAAATAGTGAAAGTTTTTGATATAGCACATGCTCAACGACTGATTGTTTAGGTCGTGGTTCACTAAGTTCTTATATATATATACTCTGTTACAAACAGAAATGTACATTAATCGAGCATGCAGGAAGTCTCATTTTACGAGTGGGTCATGTATATTATTATTATTATTATTCTTATTATTTGATTTAATTCACCTTTACCTGTGATAATTATCAAAGACAATAATTTCATCAGTAAATGAAATATATCGCTTTATTCAAGTTTTTGTATAACAAATCAAATATAATAAAAGGTCACTTCACAGAAAATTAAAAGGCATTAAAATAAGCTGCTATTATTTTAATCCAATTTTGCTTATTTTAATCCATTTTGGTATTAAAATAAGCAAAATTGGATTAAAATAATAGCAACTTATTTTAATGCCTTTTAATTTTCTGTGATAGTTAAATAATTGATTTCTCCTCTTTTTTTTAAATTTTTTTCAATGGGAGTTTGAGAATGATTCCGGAAGTTAGAGAAAATTTTTTTCTTAAGCTGCGACTATTTTTTTGTTTTTCTTTTTAAGAAAATCTTATTTTAAGATGAGTCTCAAATTAAATCGTATTAAAAGTAAGAATATATTTTTTCAAGTGAGGAAAAGGAGTCTTCTTTTTTTATTTAATTAATTTCGAAATGAAATTTCGGTGCAAATTACCAGTGTTTCCAATGTGCTGAATTTAAGACAGTTTCTTAATGTTAGGTTATATTAAATTAATATTAATTAAATGCCAAGATCTTTTTAATTTTTTTTAATTTCATTAAAGTAAAAACAATGACAATCAGTGTACAAATACAGTAAAAAGAAAATCTTACTTTAAGACTTCCCGGAAATTATAAAAGTCATTAAAATAAGCTGCAACGCTTATTATTTTAATCCAATTTTGCTTATTTTAATACCAAAATGGATTAAAATAAGCAAAATTGAATTTTTATTAATTTTATTTTTTTATTTTAATTCAATTTTGCTTATTTTAATCCATTTTGGTATTAAAATAAGCAAAAAATTGGATTAAAATAATAAGCGTTGCAGCTTATTTTAATACCTTATAATTTTCTGTGTTTGTAAAATTAGAAATCTTTCGTTTAACCATTTGAGGACAATTGTTGCTTTCAGGCAATAGAAACATTTTTTTTTTTTGTTATTTTAAGCATAAGTTCCTTGATTTTTAAAACTAAATATTAGACCAATGTTTTTTCATTTAGTCTAATAAATTTCCAATTCTAAACTCTGGTTTTAAGACAAAAAGCCTTAGTTAGTTTCGCTGAAAAACTTGTTTAAAAATCAAAAATCGCGATTTTTTAAGAAATAATTTGGTCTTCAAAGGGTTAATAATGAAATTCTTTTTTTTTTTTTTTGTTTTTGTTTTTTTTTTTTTTTTAAGTAATTTATGCAAAATATTTCATTCTTGAATTAAAATGTTAATTTTTGACTGAGCGCAAATTGTCTTGTATCTTATTTTTATGGGTTTTCATTATTTTTTTTTTCTTTCTTTTTTCATTTATATAAAAGTATATCGAATTTCACCTTAGGGCATTTAATTTTCGTTATATATATATATAGAAACTGGTGAATTAAGACCCGCGGGTTTTGTATAGAGAGCAATGTATGACTTTTATAGACTACTTAATAAGTCTTTATTTATTGGACAGAAAAAGGGGGACTTGGTATAATAATAATGAATCGAGAAATCTTTCTGTAAAGCCGCTTTTACTAAAAGCTTTTTCTCGCATATATATATAAAAATGTTTGGTTAATTATTCTCTGGTGCTCGCGAAAAAAATATTTTTTAAAAGAGGTCAGATTTTAATATATATATATATTTTGAACCAAATGTGTAATGAAATAAATTGAGATTAAAAATATACCTACAAAGTTATCTTTTTTTTTTGTGTATGTTTCTTGTAAGCAAAATTTTTACGTAAATTTCCAATCATTTTTTTCTTTTAAAGTGCGTATAAAATTAAAATCATTTTATAAAACTGGAATGTCTCACGCCATCAAATTGATAAGCTTTGGATGGAAAATTTTGACATTTATCCCTCAAAGTGTTATTTTTTTTATTATGACACATTTTTTTGTTGTGTCCTTTAATTTTATGTAAGATTTTTTTAACTACTACATTTTTTTTGGGGGAGGAAATTTTTTTTTTTTTTTCGAATAAGGATAAAACAAGTGTGTGCCCTTTAGGCAGATTTTACGATTTATATCAAATATCTTTCTTACAAGTCCAGGGAGAGAAAGTTATTGGTTTATACATAGGACATTCTTTATCTGAAAGCGTTTGAGGTTTCGAGTGTATATATATATATCTGACTTTCATCCTTTTCAAAAGCAGTTTAACAGGATCGAACAAGTTTCTATAATATAGAGAGAAATATACAGTTATAGAAGGACATCCCGAGTCCTTGCTTATTGGAAACGTTTTCTTTAATTTTTTTTTTCTGCACTACAAAAGTACTTCATTCTGTGTATATGATAGAATTATTTGTCCTCGAAGTTTTGATACATTCACTGTCCTCGACTTTTTGTACTTGAATATCCGCTTGTACTATTTTTAATCAAAAAATGAATATATATATATATATATAAAGCCCAATTTATTCTCAAGAGAATTGATTTTAACGATTGAAGTTAATGGTGCAATCAAAAGTTGCGAGTATAGGACAATCTCTTAATGGTGATTTATCTTTTGATTGATTTGTAATTATTTACTTCGATGCTTTTAGTACCAATGGAATTAGATTGACTGTAAAACGACGGAAATATAACATTTTCTTACACTGACCTATTCATTAACGATTTATCAATCGCACAAATCAAAAGGGAATTTGTTATCTATTCAAAAATTTGTCAATTTTTTTTTCTCTATATTTTTTTGTTTTAATAATAGTATTATTAAAAAGTTTTATTTAAAAAATAATATTAAAAAATAATTTTTGGGATAAATATTTTTAAAATAGATAATGGCTATACTGAAGGTAGAATATTCATTCTTATCTTAAAAGAAACTTGACAGGGATGCTGGACACTTGATTCTGGACCATTAGGTCATAGATATTTTTGAAAGATATATCTATTTTCCAATTATCTTTTCTCGAAGATTTTACCAAAGATATAATAAAAGTTTTTTCTTTTATTTGTTTCTTTTTTTTTTTTTTTAGATTAGGGTATTTTAAAAAAATTCGAACCATTTTCTTCTCTAAAAATTGTTGGTACTGAAAAATGTTATCTCGATAGTAGAATTAATTTTTATAAATTATCTCGATTCCATGGAAGTTGAGGCCAGGCCTTGATTCAATGAACTTGATTCAATGTTGTATAGAGAGTGAATTCATATATATATATATGAGGCAAAATTCCTGAAATGTCCGAACAAAAAATTGAAAGTTCTCGAATTTAATCTATACTTTTCTAAAGTGTTGTTATTGTTGGTGAAAGTCTAAAAATCAATTATTATTGAATTTAATAAAATAGTTTTTGAATTACAACGTTTTTAATTTTTGACTTTTGAAAAAAAAATTTTTTTCAATGTACAATATTTATAAGTAGAATGCATAAAAGTTAACATATATATAATGCTTTTTAAAGGTTTTTTGACGAGCTACACGCTGTTAATAAAATTTTTTTTTTAAATAACATTTGACCTTGAAATTCAAGGTCAAATTGTTAATTTACGTTTATCTCAAAATCGGATTTTTAAAAATTATTTTTAACTATCTCAATGGAAAGCTTGACTAATTTCCTACAAAACATGTAATTTTCAGAGTGGGATCTTTTAAAGTTTTTGAGATATTAATTAATTAATTAATTAATGTTTATAACAAATGAAATATTTTACAAACGAATAAAGTTACCGTAATTCTGAAGTTAGTAATTGAAAGTTAACGTAATTCCGCATCCAACGAGCCCTATATGAAGTATTTTGGATAAGTAGATTGTTAATAAACAATTAGTTAACATTGCAATTGTTTATTAACAATCTACTTATCCAAAATACTTCATATAGGGCTCGTTGGATGCGGAATTAGCTTAACTTTCAATTGGTTAATTTAGATTTACGATAACTTTATTTGTTTGTAAGATATTTTATTTTTTACTAACAACAAGCATCCAAAAGCCCTATATGAAGTATTTTTGTTCAATTTTAGTTAAATAACAATAAAAAATGAAATATCTTACAAACAAATAAAGTTATCGTAAATCTAAATTAACCAATTGAAAGTTAAGCTAATTCCGCATCCAACGAGCCCTATATGAAGTATTTTGGATAAGTAGATTGTTAATAAACAATTGCAATGTTAACTAATTGTTTATTAACAATCTACTTATCCAAAATACTTCATATAGGGCTCGTTGGATGCGGAATTACGTTAACTTTCAATTACTAACTTCAGAATTACGGTAACTTTATTCGTTTGTAAAATATTTCATTTGTTATAAACATTAATTAATTAATTAATTAATATCTCAAAAACTTTAAAAGATCCCACTCTGAAAATTACATGTTTTGTAGGAAATTAGTCAAGCTTTCCATTGAGATAGTTAAAAATAATTTTAAAAAATCCGATTTTGAGATAAACGTAAATTAACAATTTGACCTTGAATTTCAAGGTCAAATGTTATTTAAAAAAAAAAAATTTTATTAACAGCGTGTAGCTCGTCAAAAAACCTTTAAAAAGCATTATATATATGTTAACTTTTATGCATTCTACTTATAAATATTGTACATTGAAAAAAATTTTTTTTTTCAAAAGTCAAAAATTAAAAACGTTGTAATTCAAAAACTATTTTATTAAATTCAATAATAATTGATTTTTAGACTTTCACCAACAATAACAACACTTTAGAAAAGTATAGATTAAATTCGAGAACTTTCAATTTTTTGTTCGGACATTTCAGGAATTTTGCCTCATATATATATATATATATAATAATAACAGGGTATTTCGAATGACCACAAACAATTCTATTATAAAATACTCATTTTCTGAATAAGACCTAATTTTCGTGAAAGTTAACGAGCGATCGCTTGACCATTACCATCGGTGAATTTCTTCATTTTCTCTGGAGGAGGTGAGCGCATTGCGTGCAACATCATCTCGTCAACCTGATTGTGATCATGGTCCAAAAATCAAGCCAATCAAGTCTTAATTCCGGGAAAGAGGACACTCCTTAACTGCCACAATGAAATTTTAGTATCGCTTGTTACAAATAATGAAAAGTTAATGTTGGACCTTTATAAAGATTATAATTAACAACAGTTATAAATCGTAATCGATATTTATAATATCGTTTAAAAAAAGGTAATTTTTTTTGTTCAAAAGAAAATTTTTTATTTGTAAAATATTTTATTTTTTTGCTATAAAAATAATTTAGTCATTAAAATTACTTTACTTTTTTTTTTTATTAGAAAATATATCGATTATGTATATATAGAAGAAAAATATTTTGAATTATGTAATTTGAATATATATATTTTTGAATATAATATATATATATATGTATAAGAAGCGAGAAATATTTTTTTAAAGGAGAAAAAGAAAATTAGTCGAGTCAAGGCCCTTTAAATTACTCAAGATTACACGAAGCTGTTTCGTGGGATTTTTGTATTCGGCAGAGAAGTTAAAGACCGGTCCCTCTTTGCGTGTATATAGAAAGAGATGCACGGCTATATACACACAGGTGAATGACCCAACTAAAGTAAATCCCGGTTTGGGAACCCTGCTGTATATATAACGAACACCGACTGCTGAAATTTATTTCTCAAAAACTATATCTCGGCTCTTTCATCTTTTTTGACCACCTTGTCATATCTATTTTATTCATCCCTCTTTTTGAAAACTTCCTCTCTCTCTCTCTCCGCCTCTTTTTTTTTGACATTCTCAAAATAAAAAAAAAATTCTATTGACATTTTTATGACATTTGGGTTTTCCTTTAAAAAAAAAAAAATCTAGACTCAAATCACAGGTAATTTTTACCTTATTTAATCCTGCCGGAAAAAAGTAATAATAAAATTTTACAACGAGGGGGATTTTTATAGGTAATCGTCTATGGGAATTTGATTTCACGTATTTTTCTCATTTTGTATTTTACTACTATAACTAACTATATTTACTGGTTTCGGGATTTTTTATTCGACTTTAAAAAAATTTTAGCGTTTCCTAATAAAATTATTTATTTAATAATAAACGATCCAAAGTATAATAATAATAATAATAATAATAATAATAATAATAATAATAATAATAAAATATTTATAAATTAACGAAATTAAAATATTAAAAATTTTACTTATTGCGCGAATTTTTTAAAACTATCTCTCCGAGACCTGTATTTAGAATAAACATATAATAAATTATATAGTATTATTTAATTTAATTTTTATTTTATTTTTTTTTATTTTCACATAAAAATAAGATAGTTACATAATGTTACATATTAACACATAATGTTAATTATACAAAAAAAAAATTAAAACAACTTATAATTATTATAATAATATTTTTATTATTTTAATTAAATATTTCGCTATATGTATAATATTATTTTATAATATTGAAGAGTATAAAAAAGAAGTCAAAATTTTGGTTAATTTGAAAAACAAGAAAAAAAAATGTAAAAATAGTAAAATATTTAAAATAGTGTTGTAAAAATGTTTAGAGTTCAATGAATTTATAAAAATATAGTAAAAAAAAAAAAAACGTTTGCACTAAATTAAATATCTTTAATTAAATATTAAATATAATTAATGATTAATAGTTATAATTACTTACATTAATTAATAGATTTGTTTATTTATTTAACTTTAATTCAATGTTTTTGACATCAGAACCTCAAAAAAATATGTTTTGTTTTATTATTAGTCACCAAAGAATGAAAATATTCTACATTCAAGTGGAATATACTTTTGTTTTAAGAGGAAAAATTGAGAGAATATTAGAAGAGGATTTTTCCTCTAAATATGAGATTACTTTTTTCAGGGTGAACGTGATTAAATGCTTCTATTGATAAATGTAACATTGTTTTAAATGTGATAAAACAAAAAAGTTCTTTTTCTAAAAATTTAAAAAATTTATTTATTAAAATAAGAATATATTGATTTTTTTTCTTCAAAATTTTCAATTTATTAATAAAAGTTCATTAGAATTTCAAAAAAAAAAAAAAACAATTTACATTTTTCACGATAATGATATTTGAATAGGTATAGCACAACATGGTTTACATCATATAGTCAATTATAATATTCTGTATCGTTAGTCCAGATTTTTCAATTCTTGCATTTGTAATTCTGAAGGAATTTAACTTGTTTTAATGTTTAGAAGAAAAAGAGAGAAAAAAAAAACGTGTTAAACTCGTTACAAATAATTTTAGAATCTTAAGCAATATCAAGTGTATAAATTTATTGGTTAAATTGTAGAAATATGTTTTGAAATAACTTATCACTCGAAATTCAAATGAACATGAACAAAACTAGTATATACTATATAACTAATTTCTTCGATATTCGTCGCGATTGCGCGAGAAAGGATATTTACTCATTTTTTCTTTTTCTTTTTTGCCTCTCTTTTATATGTATTTTCATCAGAGAAAATGTCACGATTTAAATAATTTCAAGTTTCTATTTTTAAAAGTGTAATAATAAATAATTTTTTTTTTTTGTTTCAGAAATGGATTAACATATTTGTATCATCAGCTTTTATTTAAGGTAAGAAAATTTATTAAAATTTTTTTAATATTCGTTTTACTTTGTTTTTTTTTCCACACACACACAAAGGTTTATATTTTATACACGTGTTGGGAATAAAAATTTTTCTCAAATAGAAGAAAAATGTTGAGAATAATATTTCTGATCGTGAGTGGGAGCGTCTTTGCAAAAGGTCTCTGTCTTTTTCTTTCCCACTCTTCTTTCATGTAAAACGAGGACGATCAACTCACAATCGATTGACCGAATCGAATTAAATTCTCTTCTGTCTTTTTTTTTTTCGAAAAAAAAAAAAATTATAGAAAAAAGATAGAACATAACTGGAATTATATATAAAATACGTGCCTGTGAATATTTATGGATAATAATTATTATAATTCGTTAATCTACTCTCCCCTCCTACTATAGTAGAATTTCAGAAAAAAAATCGAGAAACATATTTATTTTCTTTTTCCTGCTAGATAAGTGATAAAAAAAAAAAATAAACTTCTTTTCCTTTTACGTAATAAAAAAAGTATTTGTTGTTTATTTATATACATACAAATTTATAGTAATTATTGTCTGGTATTTAAAAATATTTTAAAGTTTAATATAGAAGCTATTTTTTTTTTTTTATATAAAACTTATTGAAAATAAAATAGAAAATAGAGGAAAAAGAAATATTGTTGAGAAAAATAAATTTCCTTAATTTTTAAATAATAATATTTGTCAGTGGAATGTAAACTTTCCTGCTTTTGACTTGACTTAAAAGCATAACATATTTAAACTTATATTTATATGAATATAAAGATAATAAAAATATTTTCTATTTTTGTACCGAGAATATTATTTTAAAATGAATTGCACAATTTGCAAATTGTAATTATATTGTTGCGGGTAAAGTTAAAAATGTTTTATCATCATTTTACGAGCCATGTCCCCCCTTCGGATATTTGCATTGAATACTTGGTCGATTTTCTGAAATACTTAAAAAAAAAAAAATTACGTTTGAAACAAATACTGAATTATTTTTTTTTTTTTTTTAACTTTTTCTCTAAAATTATAAGTAATGATTTTAAAATATTCTAAACGTTAAAATATAATTCAAAGGCTTTAAAAACTTGACTATTTTAACTCTGGACTGACTATTTTTTTTTCTCCTTTTTTTGGCTCCCTACCTGTACCTAAAATATGAGTTACCGTTAAAAATCTTTGAATTGAAACTCAATTTTATTTAACCAAAGTATTTAAATTATTTTTACATTAATTGAAAAACAGCGAATTTGATATTATGATTATTATGATTATTAATTAACAGAATTGCTGCTTAAGCGAATTTGTTATTT
Source organism: Leptopilina boulardi (assembly GCF_019393585.1). Taxonomy (NCBI): domain Eukaryota; kingdom Metazoa; phylum Arthropoda; class Insecta; order Hymenoptera; family Figitidae; genus Leptopilina; species Leptopilina boulardi. The sequence continues at coordinate 2,154,958 of NW_026137996.1, read as the reverse complement.
AATCTTTAATTAATTCATTTAGTCTAATTCTTATTTGGCTCAATTTTTATTTAATCTAATTTTTATTTTTCCCTAATTGGAATTTGTCGTAATTTGTCTATTAACCTATAATGTTTTAATAATGTTTTATTTAATTAATTAGTTAATATTAATTTTTATTAATTTTATAATTGTTTATCTCTAATTATTATTTGGTCAAATTGTATAATTTGTATTTGCATCAGGTTTAACTTTTATTGAAGCCTATAATAAACATTATTTTATTTATTTGAAATTTATTCTTAAGCGTAAATAAAAATTTAGGGTTTAATAAATATTAGCCTAAATAAGAATTAGGTCAGAAAATAATTTTTGCTTTAATTTTTTCGAAGCTATATAATAAAAAATTACAAATTTGCGCTTTTTGGACAAATAAAAATTATAGTGTTCAATGAATATATTAGGCTAAATAAGAATTTGGTTAGAAGAAGATGATTTTTGCATTTAATTTTATTGAAGTTAGTAAAAGATATTATAAATTGTGGTATTAGGTCAAATAAAAATTAGGGTTTAATAAAAATTAGACTTAGAATTAGGTCAGAAGATGATTTTAGGATCAATTTCGGAGAAGGTAGTAATAATTCCCATCAATGAAATTTGATTATTTTCAACCCTCTGAAACCTGAAATAAAAAAAAAACAATATTTATCATTGTTTTGTCCCGGATTTTTCGAAAATTTCGAAATTTCAAATAATTTTCATATTTCCTCGACTCGGAAGCAATTTTTCGCGTTTGATAATTATGTATTTCAAACGAGATTTCAATGCTAAAATCGTTTTAAAACACAGGAAAATTGCTTCCAAGTCGGAGAAAACAGTGATTTTGACTTTTTTCTCACAGATTTTCCGAAAATCCCGAAATTTCAAAAAAAATTCTATTTCCCCGACTTGGAAGCAAATTTTCTTTTTTTTAAAAGGCTTCTTGCATTGAAATAAATAATTATCAAACAAGAAAAATTGCTTCCAAGGCGAGGAAATAACAATGTACTTGAAATTTCCGGATTTTCGGAAAATCTGTGAGAAAAAAGTCAAAATCACTGTTTTCTCCGACTTGGAAGCAATTTTCCTGTGTTTTAAAACGATTTTGGCATTGTAATCTCGTTTGAAATACATAATTATCAAACGCAAAAAATTGCTTCCAAGGCGAGGAAATAGAATATTACTTGAAATTTCGGGATTTTCGAAAAAAATCCGTGACAAAAAATTCAAAATCACTGCTTTCCCCGACTTGGAAGCAAATTTTTCTGTTTTTTAAAAGGCTTCTAGCATTGAAATAAATAATTATCAAACGAGAAAAATTGCTTCCGTTGACGGGGAAATAATAATTTTCTTGAAATTTCGGGATTTTCGAAAAAAATCCGTGACAAAACAATGATAAATATTGTTTTCCCCACCTTGGAAGCAATTTTTCTGTTTTTTAAAATGCTTCTAGCATATTGAAATAAATAATTAGCAAACGCAAAAAATTGCTTCCGAGTCGAGGAAATATCAAAATTTTTTGAAATTTTCGGAAAATCCGGGACAAAACAATGATAAATATTGTTTTTTTTTATTTCAAGTTTTAGAGGGTTGAAAATAATCAAATTTCATTGATAGGAATTAGAATCTTTAAATTTTATTTTTTCGTTGAATCAACATTGGTATCTTTAGTTTCATAAGAAAATTAGGCTAATCCACTTGGAAAGAATTCCATCGGAGTTCCAAAGAATTTCCGATGGGATTCCAACGGAGTTCCGACGAAATTCCGAATAATTTTTTTTTTCAAAATTTTTAGAGTTCTAATTCCGTTGGAATCCCATCGTAAATTCTTTGGAACTCCGATGGAATTCCGACGGAATTACGTATGAGCCAAAAGTTTTGAACGTTCATATGAACGAATTTTTTTTTGCGATTTCTTTAAGTAGGAATTCTTTAAGTACATAATTTTTAATAATTTATAGATTGAAAAAAATATTTGCTAACGTTCAAAACTTTCGGCTAATAATTACATTGGAAGTTCCGGCGGAATTCTGATAGAACCTCCAGGAGGCACTTTCCGGGGAATCTTTCCAAGTATGGGAATTAAGTGAGAAGAAAAATTTTTCATTAATTTTTGGTGAAAATTCTTGAGCTTAGAATAATAAATATAGAATTGAGTGTGAGACGATTGCTTCTTCACACATATATATATATATATAGGTAAAATGAAAGTGAATTCTATTTTTTTCAAATGAAGCCTAGAATTTGCAAAAGGTGTGCTATTAGAGTTTAAATTGAAGATGGTCGCGCGCGCTGCTGAGAAAGCGGATCTTTTATAAGTACACTATTATAAAAGATCGTATTTACCTTCTGGCAACATTCCCTATCGCAAGTCACACTGGCAATTCAGTACTTCTAAGCACTGGGAATCACCTGCGAAATGATCCGTCGTGATGCTTAAACGGCCTCACATAAATCCAATGGTCGATCGGCGCGTCCCGTAAAGGCAATCGAGTTTCTAAGTGGGCCCTCCCCCCAATCCCCCTTTGCTTCGATATAGGTTTTACCTCTCTTGCTAAGATAAATGATTAGCTTTAGTTATATATATGCAACGCGCGAGTATGTTTTGAAGCAGCACTTATAAAAGCTATATACAACAACAACAACAATACGGACACTAGTTAGTAGCTTTGTGTGCTGCTTCATACAATGTAGAGAGAAGGTATATATTTATATATGAAACCGATACTATTAACTATAATAGGTGAATAATTCCGTGAAAGGCGAACCTTATAACTTTGTTTAATAATGTTATAAAAAGAAGGAGTGGCCTTTATTTTTCAAAATTAAGATAAAATTATTGAAATTTTTTTCCATTTTCAAATATATAATTATAATTCAAATGAATATGATGTCTCAGGTCATTAAGGAAATAGTGCAAGAGTTTAAGTTTCAATTTTCCAATCACGTACTTTAGAAACTTTCGCTATTTCTTTCTATACAGTAATAGAAAATTCAACTTTTTGGTATATATATATATATATATACACTACTGCTTTTGGAATTGTCGCCTCTGGTTTGCTTTCTGGAATTTGATCAATCAAGACGTAAAAAAAATGCTAAAACGTTCGAAATCAATTTATTTTTATAGATAGAAGACGTGTGCGCACAATTTTAAAAATGCGAATTATTTAAAGAATCTCGTTGAGATTTTCTCTTTATATATTTGAATTTTCTCTATTTTTCGCATGACAGTTTTGATCACTTCTTTTATTATAAATATCGATATAAAGTCAAGAAGATTCATTCTGATTATTCCATTAAACTTGTTTCTTATAATGAAGAGGTTTGAGGGCAAAAAAAACAATGTGAAATGTCAGGAAAAGAGTCAGGAAACAATTAATTTTCTCATGTTGACGCCGCGTCTCTCTCTCTCTCTCTCGAGAAGTTGCAGATTGCAAAACACTCTCGATTACCGTCGAGACCGATCGAATAGCCTTGAAGGAACTGTTGGGTGCATCTTTATAATCTTTTTTTTTTTTTTTGTATTATTCAACAATTACAGCTATTGATGTGTGTTTATTTTATTTCGGAATATATCCGTCATTATACGCAATCTATTTCCTAAACGTTTTTATTTAATAATCAAATCTTTGTTGTGTCATGTTATTAACACTATTCTTCAAAAAAAAAAATACTTACCATCAAAATCTTACGAAAATAATATACTTGTTGCAATATAACTCTTTCTATTGTAGAGATATAGATGTGGAGAAATAGCTTTTCATGATTGACGCATATTCTTTCTTTTTTGAAATTTCATCATTGAAAAATTATAATTAGATTTCATTTTGTGTCAAGTAGTGTGAAAAAATATATATTTTTTTATTCTCAATTATGGATATTTAGAAAATTATATGGTTTTTAAAATTGTTCTCTTTAAAAATTTCAAATAATCATTCTGAAAAATGTTCAAAATTTGAAATAAGATTTTTTTTCTCCAATCTGTATTTATTTTTAAAAATTACTATACAGAAATGAAAAATGTTTTGAAAAATATTTTTCGATAATAGGAAGTAATATTTTACAATACGAAGTTAAAGATGTAAATAAATTTTTCCTCAATTTCGAAAGGTTCAAAATTTATAAAGAACATTTGAAACAAAATTGTTAAACTTTTATGATTTTCTTCTTTGATTAATTAATTATATTGTAGATTCTTGCAAAATACAAACAAGAAATCGTCTATATAATCTTATAATAAAAAATTTTGTTCTCATTAAAAAAAACAATAATAATGTCCTGTAAAGAATAGAAAAATTAAGAAAAGCAGATGGTCTGTTTAGTTATATATATGACCGGTAGTGTAAATTAATTACAGTGCCAGAATAAACTTATATATGTTTCTATGTGAAATCACTTTGGTATTCAACTAATTAATCTTCATCTCAAGCTAAAGAGATAGTGACCCACTAATTAAATCTTGTGTAACTATGACTTTTCCATTAAAAGGAATTGAATTTTTTTTTTTTTGCAAAAAAAAAAAAAAAAGAAAAACTTGAGCTAAGAGATCAAGGCGGTACCAACGACCTATAAAATCAAAATTGGTACCTCTCAAAAAGTCTTGACAGACAACGCATGAGAAGAAATGAGTTTATTTTATAGTTATGACTCTGTTTACTTCATATATATCTTTTTTTTTTATTCTCTTCGCGTGTTGAGAAACATAAACGTATCATTTCCCTGAATTCTGCGTGAATAACGTCAATCGTATTTTTTTTTCTTTTTGAAATTTAAGGTTTAAAAAAATTCATTTTGGATTATAATGCATCATTATTGGTCGTTGAATATTTTCTGACAAGTAGGTACTCTCTTGAGAATTGTTGTAATAAAAAATAACCATAGGGCGGGAATAATCAGTTTTGCGGTACTTTTTATACAAGTGTTGAAAGCGCAGAAAATTATTTCTGAGAAATATTTTGCGAATATTGTATATTTATATATATATATATATATATGGATTCATAAAGGGCTGATTGGATTGTATAAAAATTTTATAAAGAGGGTTGGAAAGAAAATATCAAATTTGGGTCAGTAATGGCAATATATATTTATATCGCTTTGAATTTTTTAAGTATCGATTTTTATCTCTTTGCTGTGGAATTGAGTTTTTAAATTTTGTGCATTTTTAATGTTGTGAAATTATAATGAATAATTATTGAATTTTTTTAATATCGTGTTTCTTTATATTTTTTTCTACTTTCGCTGAACAGTAAAAATGGTCATTTTTGTTTGGGAATTTTCAAGAAAATTATATAAATGAAAAAGACAAATATTTATAAATTCGATTTAAACTCAAAGTTGTGATTTTGTAGTATATTGTCCTCTGTATTATAAATCTCGAGAGTTATTGTATTGGTCAGACCACTTTTCGCCGCCAACTCATCCCCGTGTACCTGCTCAGCGGCAAATTTTCGTCCCCGTATGTTCCCCCACTACCGGTCGTACTGTACCCCTCCGTTCAGTCAGACGGCAACTTTTTCGACTTTTTTTTAAATTAAAAAAAAAAATTTTAATAAAATACAGTTTTTTAGTATAAAATGTAGATCTTCTTCAGATCTTCTTCAATTCAATTATTTAACAAATTTTGAACTAAAATAATTCTTCATTAAATTAATTATTTTTAATAATTTTAATGAAATTCATCACAAATTCAATTATTTCAAAATTATTTTTTAAATAATATTTTTATGAAATTTAACAATTGTTTATAATTTTAAAAAAATATCACAATAAAATTGAATTATTTTCAAAAATTCCAATTCAAAATAAACTAAAATTTAATTATTACCCAAAATTTCAATTAAAAATCAATTAAAATTCAATTATTATCCAAAATTTCAATTCAAAATCATAGAAAATTCAATTATTTTAAAAAATTTTCAATTTAAAATCAAATAAAATTCAATTGTTACACAAAATTTCAATTCAAAATCAACTAAAATTCAATTATTTTCCAAAATTTCGAGTCAAAATTAATTATTATCAAAATTTTCAATCAACAATCAACTAAAATTAAATTATTATCAAAAATTTCAATTCAAAATCTAAGAAAATTAAATTAAAAATTAAATAAAAAATTCATTGTGCTGGAGAAGGGGTAGGGGGAAGTGGAAAACACATGCAGTCAGACTTAACGGAGGGGTACAGTACGGCCGGTAGTGGGGGAACATACGGGGACAAAAATTTGCCGCTGAGCAGGTACACGGGGATGAGTTGGCGGCGAATCGTGAATCGCCCATTGTATTTACATTAATTTTGAAACTCACCCTTTGTTGCAAGGTCAGTGGACCGGGCGGTTTTGTTTATTGGATCATAAAATTTATTCTATATCATTAGTATCAATTCGTGATTCGATCTGTTTAAACGTGTTTTCTTCTACTATTAAACAAGTATGATTTTAATAGAAAATCGATTATTTTTAATAGAATTATTTTTTAAAAAAATTTTTTCATATTGAAATGTGTTCGGGAGTGTTCGAAATTTTTAAAATCGCGATCGATACATTTCCGTTTTTTTCTCATTCTATATATACAATTATTGGCAGATCTTTTGTAAAATGTTTATTTTTCTATTAAAATTTTCTCGGGAGTGTTCGAATTTTTTAAAATCGCGTTCGATACAATGTTTTTTTAATTTCTGTCTTTTTTTGTTTATATCTGTTGTAGTTTCGGAAGTGATCGTATTTATTTTAAATCACGTGTGCTTTTTAATTAAATGTGAATTTTCATCATCAATTCTCCACGAAATCTTTAGAAGTCTTCAATTGTTAAGGTTAGAAATTAATTTATTATTTTTATTAGAATAATAATAACAATAATAATAATAACTATCACGGAAAAAAAGGAATTGCTTACGCAGATGCTAACTTATGTTTGCTATCGAATCCATAAAAATTAGTAATCACAGCTAAATTTGTTTGCTATGACAACGAAAAAGTTTGCTATGATAAACAATATCAGTCTTAATTTTTTTAAAATTTACATCACAGCAAACTTTTTTGACCCCACAGCAAATTTGTTCGCTGTCCCTATATATTAGCTAACGTAATTTGATGTGACAGCAAATAATTCGCTGCCACAGCAAATTTTTTCTATGCGTGTATTTTTATTGGTTAAAAGTTCATCAATATTTTATTATTATTATTATTATTGGTTCAATGTGATATTTTTTCTTTTTTGCAAATATTTTTATACATTGAAAAAAAAAATTTATTTGATTCAAATACCGGTGTATTTGGTTATTATCAAAAAATATTTACTTGAATCAAATAAATGGTATTTACTTCAAATACTGAAATATTTGGTTCAAGTAAATATTTATTTGATAATAACCCAAATACACAGGTATTTGAATCAAATAAATTTTTTTTTCAGTATACCATATATAGTAATTGCTATAAAAACGAATTACAATACAAAAACATTTAAAAATTGTGCAATTTAAACGAAAAAAAAATAAATAAAATATTTAGTATTTTGAGAAATAATTTCGATTGTAATCGAATACTGCTTCTCTCACGCTTTTACCCCGAGAAATATTTGCGGATAAGATTGAAAGTTTGAAATATTTGTGTCGATGGATTTCGGTCGCGTTTCATCGCAAAATCGAAAAAAAAAAAAAAAAAAGAGTGAATTTCGAATAAATTACCGCCGCTGATCTTGGATAATATGTATTGCTCCTTATTTTTCCGTCTGTCTTATTTCGAAACATATACATATATAAAATGCCAATTATTTTTGCAAAAGATATGTCGGAACAAGGTTTTACGCCTATTTACATGAGATGCGTGCACGAAAATGGTTATACAGAAAGAGAGAGAGAGAGAGAGAGAGAGAGAGAGACTCCTTCCCAAAAAAGAGACGAATTTACCGTGTGTTTGTTGAATATTGTATCGAATTTCGCGACCACAGACTCTCAAAATGCAATGTCGAATGCATTTCTCTGTGATTGTGTGATACAGGAGGCGCGCATACCAGCGTATCCGCATCCTGAACACGTGCATTTAAGTAGGTCATGGACCGAACAACTCCTTGTTTCTGACAATCAGTTTTTTTTTTTTTTTTTTTTATTAAATCCATCTTGGTGTAATTTTACAGATGAGACATTATATATTCAATCTTCAAAAAAAAAAAAAAAAAAAAAAAAAATGACTTGAAAAAAGTCATTAGGCTCTGGAATTTAATGACAAAAAAAAGGAATTTCGAATTGACATTTAAAGAATGCAACTATTTCTCTTTACCCAATAATTAATTAACTTGAAGTCACTCGACTTTCTTGTCTCTCCTAAATTTCTTATACGTATGTACAAAGTTACAAGAGTAGAGAAAATGTTGCATTCAGAAAATGATCGGAACACCGCGAGAGAGGCTTTTAATGAGACGCGTGTATAAGTCCCAAGAGAAGCTACGCTATCGTCGTCATCGACGATAGGGACGACTGTATAGTAAAAAAAAAAAAAAAAAGAGAGGTAACGTCTCAAACAGATATATATATAAGTAACAGAAGCAACTTTCTCGAATCGCATGGGAAGTATAATGAGTAACAATTCGTGTCGCGCGTAAGTATGTCCATCCAATTATCTTCGAAATGCGTTGCAAAGTAGCTCCGAGAATTTTTGGCAGTATCGCGTGATTCATGCCCTGAACTGTTTCTTTTTGTTTCTTTTTTGTTGCTGATGAAACTTTGCACTTTCGCGACTCTTGCGTCCTTTTAATTCCCCTGTATATATATATATATATATATGTATAGGCGCGGGTTACAATTAAACTGACCAAATGAAGAGAATCGCTCAGCGGTGCTTCTTTTATAAAATATATTCTCCGTGAAAAAAAGCTAATTGTAATGGACTCGTTTGGCACGTTAAAAATAAAAAAAAATTTTATATAAATAAGACTTTTTTTTCCGATTCTCGTTTTATAATTATCATTGTCGGAGGGAAGATTTATAACTGTGTGAAAAGCATAATATCACTGAAAATTATAAGGTATTAAAATAAGCTGCAACGCTTATTATTTTGATTCAATTTTGCTTATTTTAATACCAAAATGGATTAAAATAAGCAAAATTGGATTAAAATAATAGCAGCATATTTTAATGCCTTTTAATTTTCTGTGATAGTTAAATAATTGATTTCTCCTCTTTTTTTAAATTTATTTCAACATGGGGGTTTGAGAATGAATCCGGAAGTTAGAGAAAATTTTTTTCTTAAGCTGCGACTATTTTTTTTGTTTTTCTTTTAAAGAAAATCTTATTTTAAGATGAGTCTCAAATTAAATCGTATTCAAAGTAAGAATATATTTTTTCAAGTGAGGAAAAGGAGTTTTTTTTTTTAATTGCTTAATTTCGAAATGAAATTTCGGTGCAAATTATCAGTGTATATCCAATGTGCTGAATTTAAGACAGTTTCTTAATGTTAGGTTATATTAAATTAATATTAATTAAATGACAAGATCTTGTAAATTTTCTTAATTTCAGTAAAGTAAAAACAATGACAATCAGTGTACAAATACAGTAAAAAAAAATCTTACTTTAAGGCTTCAAAGAAAATTAAAAGTCATTAAAATAAGCTGCAATGCTTATTATTTTTATCCAATTTTGATTATTTTAATCCATTTTGGTATTAAAATAAACAAAATTGGATTAAAATAAAAAGCGTTGCAGCTTATTTTAATACCTTATAATTTTCTGTGATTGTATTAAGATGCAAAAATTTTAAGACAGAATTTGCTGAATTTACGCAATTGATGTTATATTTTTTAGCAGTGCTAAATTTCAAACTCTTCTTAAAATAAAATTCTTTTTATTTTTTGTTAATAAAATATGTCTTAATTTAAGACAGAAACACAGAAAATTAAAAGGCATTAAAATCACAGAAAATTAAAAGGTATTAAAATAAGCTGCAACGCTTATTATTTTAATCCAATTTTGCTTATTTTAATACCAAAATGGATTAAAATAAGCAAAATTGGATTAAAATAATAAGCGTTGCAGCTTATTTTAATGCCTTTTAATTTTCTGTGATAAGCTGCAACGCTTATTATTTTAATCCAATTTTGCTTATTTTAATACCAAAATGGATTAAAATAAGCAAAATTGGATTAAAATAATAAGCGTTGCAGCTTATTTTAATACCTTTTAATTTTCTGTGTTATTTTAAGATGCAAAAATTTTAACACAGAATTTGCTGAATTTACGCAATTGATTTTATATTTTTTAGCAGTGCTAAATTTAAAACTCTTCTTAAAATAAAATTCTTTTTTTATTTTTGTCACGGTAAATAAAATATGTCTTAATTTAAGACAGAAACACAGAAAATTAAAAGGCATTAAAATAAGCTGCAACGCTTATTATTTTAATCCAATTTTGCTTATTTATTTTAATACCAAAATGGATTAAAATAAGCAAAATTGGATTAAAATAATAAGCGTTGCAGCTTATTTTAATACCTTTTAATTTTCTGTGTGATTATTTTAAGATTCAAGAAGCAGTCTTTATTAAATAAATCAAATTATAATTCTGAATTACAGAATCATTTTAAAATAAAATTTTCTTTTTACTCTATATTTGTTTGGATTAAAATGATTTTTTATCGAAAAAAAAAGAAAAAAAATTGCAAAAATGATGAAACTGTAACGAGATTCCAAAAAAAGACCTCTAAGAAATCAAATCATGCTTTCGAATTTCTAAATCCATTGGCTGGTCACGTGCGTATGGATCGTTTGACTGGGGTTTATTTCGCTTGTCTGCGTATAAATGCGTATTGCGGGAGTTACGTGCTTACACTGCAGTGAGTGCGAGAGTGCGACTCTATGGGAGAGAATGCCAGAGCAAGGCGTGGTAGGACGGTGGTCAACTCTCCTCGACAAGGCCGTTTGCTGTTCCGGCTTTCAGAGCGCCGTCTCGCGTAAAGCGCGAAATGAAGCATTGCTTGTCCTGGATTTAAGCGAAAAAGTTGTTTATTCCGTTTGCGACTGGATTTTTTTTAGTTTGCATTTTTTTTTCATTTTTTTTTTTCATTTTTTTTTTTTTTTTTTTTTTTTTGCAATACCTTTGCATAAACTATTATATTCTTTATGTTTATAGATTTGAATACATTGCTCGTAAATAAAGTTTTTTTTTTAAAAAGTAAATCTTATATTAAGATAAATTTGAAATTAAGTCATGAAAATAAGATTTTAATTTAAATTTCTATTTGTAGTTCGTAATTTTTTTTTCACGAAGCACATGGTTTTTTTTTCAATTTTGTTTATATTTAAGACAACGTTGGCTTAATTTCAGCTTTTATTAGATCTTAAATTCAACTCACTAAATCTTAATTTTTTTTTAAAAATTTTTTATTTATACAAAGTAGATACAAATTATTATGAATTTAAAGACAAATTTGGCTTAATTTCAGCTTAAATGTATATAAACTGTATAGATTATTTTCGTTCCTTAAATTAAGATAAGGAAAAAAAAATATTAATATGTTTATAAAAAATACTGGTTATAAAATAATTATTAAAAAAAAAAAAAAAAAACTCGTTCAAATATTTTTACAACTATTCACTCGTTTATAATTGGTTGTAGTTAAATACTTGCTTTTTAATGTGTAGTTCTCTTTTGCGATTATATGGACTTGTAAAGTCTAGTTTTGGATGTTTTTTCTCTATTTTTTTTTTGTACTTTTAATTAGGACGGTAAATACATGTCATAAGGAAAGTTGATTTAAATTGTATAGAGTAGTTTTCTTGCGGCATCGACAAAATGGTAAAACTCTTATAGAAAACCAAGAATAGGTTAGATGCTCCTTATTAGGTAACTTTCCCCCTACTTTTGTTCTCTTGAGGCTATCACATTCCTTTGCGGAGCACAAATTAGACACTAGTTTTTCTTATATATTCATGTAAGAGAATTACTACGTGATGCTTTGTATATTGTTCGCGAGCATTCGACTGACGGTTATAACAGTGAAATTACACTGCTTTTTTTTTCTCTCTCTCTCTCTCTTTTCATTGTTACGCTATTACTAGCGTAACAATTTTTTTTTTAAATTTTAATATAATAATTTTTATTTTTTATTTACATTTTATTAAAGTTTTGAAAATTTTTTTTTATTTCCTCAAGGGGCTTTATTTAAAAAAAAAAAAAATTGCGCATTTGCATATAACGTAATTCTTATTTTATGCGCTAATCAAAAAGTCACTCGGAGAAATTGTGCGTTTGTAATGGGTTAAATAGTAAAAGGATAAAAGGCAGTGGGCTTGACACATGAGTCATATATATATAGAAGTACAACGAGTATATACGAATTCTCTAAGGAGTTTATTTCCAATTGGGCCAATGACATTCAGCCAATCCTTGAAACAAAATAAAAAATAATAATAATAATATTTTTTTTCGTTAATATAAAAATTTGTAGTAAATTATTATTTGTTCAAAATAATTACACACATTCTTTTGAGAAATACTCTCAATTTTTTTTTCCCCATGTGGAATATTTAAATTTTTTTTCTTTTTCCCAACTGTCTATATAAAATACATTTACGATCGAAATTATTTTCAAATACAGAAATTTTTTTTTTCCATTTTGCAAATATGCTATATGAAAAAAGAATGAATATAAAGCTAATTGGTATAACAATTTTAAGTGAACCAGAAAATCGTGAGATTGTTGAATGTGTTTTCAATATAAGAAACAATGGCAAGTAGTTATTATTTAGCGAATATAGAAGTTTTGTTATATGTTCTTTGGCTGTTAAATGTTATTTTCTTGTTATTAACAATTGCCAAGGGAAAATAGTTTCGAGTGTTATATATCTTATGCAAATATAATTCTTGTATATATATAAAACTTGTAATAAATTTTCAACTGACAATTTGCAAGGAAATCTTCAGAAATTTTACAAAGTAATTCTTGTGAAATTTCCGGAAATAACAGAGAATGAGAGAAAGAATTCGTTTTGTTACTCAATTAATAATTTTTTTCTTTTTAACAATATGGCAAATTACAATGTGACCTATTTTTTTTTTTATTTAAATTTTTAATTAAATTCTTGTTACTTTTGAAATTGATTTTATTGCATCTAGAGAAATATTTTATTTGTAATAAATATAAACTTATTATTGGCTCTGAGATAAATATATATATATATATATATTTTTTTATTTGATTCATATAAATTTTATTCATCTCAAATAAAAATATATTTATCTCTCGGTAAGTTTTTATTTGTTTTAAATAAAAAGATTTAGCAGAAATAAAATTTTATTTAGCGTAAATAAAATTTTTTATTTAAACCAAATAAAATTTATTAAAAACAAATAAGTATTTATTGAAAAAAAAATGTTTATTCGAAGAAAATATTTATTTAGCTCTGACTGAGTGGTTTTTTTTTTTATCTAAATATGAAAGAATCAATAGTAATTTGTTAATTAAACTACTTTTTTTCAAGAAAAAATAATATTTTTAATAAATATATTGTTATTATGTAAAAAAAAAAAACAAATTTAAGCGTCGTGATTAATTTTTGAATTTGATGGAAACATATAATATATGCGCACTTTTCGCGTAGAAGAGATATTCTCTTTTTGCTCTCGCTGAAATCCTCTTACGTGTTATTATATAATAGAAAAATGAACACACAACAAGAGAAAATCAGGCATTAAACTCACTCGGGAGAGTATACATATATATATATATATATATATATATATATATATATATATATACACATACTCATGAATCATATGCTCAAAACTGTCTTTCAAATGAAAATATATATCACAAGTTGTTTGTCATAAATTTTCATATATTCTACTCTCGTTTTCTGAGTATATGGTTTAAAAAACATTAAATATTTGATGTGAAACAAATTTTTGGAAATTGAATTTTTAGTATTTTTAAAAAATAGATTTTTCATTTTTTAAAAAAAATGACATGAATCATCAACTATACACTGAAAAAAGGGTTTGGTATCGACAACCAAACGTTTGGTTGGTATATTTAAGCAACCAAAATTTTTTTTGTTGAATCAACAAAATTTTAATTGTCTCAATCAAAATTTGTTTGACACAACCAAAATTAGAAAAAAAAGGATTTTTGTTGTCCTAACTGATTGGGACAACCAAAATTTTGTTGATTCAACAAAAAAAAATTTGGATGCTTAAATACCAACCAAATGTTTGGTTGTTAATACCAAATCCTTTTTTTCAGTATATATTTTGCATTTAATGATTTAAAAAAACATTAATATTTTCTATTTATATGAAACAAATTTTTTTGGAAATTGAAATTAAAAAAAAAAAAATGAAAGGAATCGTTTAATATTAAAAATATATATGTTTTTTTTTCATTGTGTATCAAAGTGGTTATTAATTACTCTGAAGAAAGTGTTTCGCTCTTGAAAAAAGTAGGTTACACATAGAATTATAGCGAATACCTTGAGGCAGTCTCAGCTTTTTGAGAGAGTTAAGCAATCAGCAAAGGCGATCATATTTAGTAATATATATATATATATAGTGATCGATGGTTAAATTGATAAAAGGAACAATGAAAAAAAAAAGTGAAAGTCTGTTTGTTTACTATTTTTGGCTGGTGCAATCGAGTTCTTTTTTACTCGCAAGTAATAATAATACATATGCATCTTTTTTCATCTATTTTTTTCCCCACAAGCAATTTTAAGTATATATGATCATACATTATAATCGCAGTTGGTGAAAAAAAAAAAAAAATTGGTGTTGTAAATCTTTGAAATATTTTCTCTCTACAAAAGTTTTAGATAAAAAAAAATAATAATAATAAAAAATCCATTTATTCGAAAAAGGATTATATTCTCTAAACTAAAGGCTGCTTTCACTGTCATGTAAGTGCGATCGTTAATGACGGATAAAAATGGAAGTTCTTGAAAAAAAAAAAAACAGTGATTTATTGTTTTTTTTTTCATTCCCCTTTTTTGGCATATTTGCGCGTCCAACTTTCTCGTTTTGTTTTTCGAAATATTGGGTGTTTAACACCCAAAAAGAATTGACAGTTTTAATAGGGATATTTTTTTTTTTATATATGACAATCAAAGTCCGTGATCGGCCTATATGCATACCTCGTAGGGCCAAAAAGAGAGTTTCAAGATCGTCGTTGAACTTTGATGATTGCTGTAATTAAGCAACTTTTTATACCTGATTGTACATGCACACCTTCTTCTTTCTCGAAAAAGAATCTTGTTAATTGGCCCATTTATTTTGCCTTACTGTTAAGAAGCCACAAAGAGTCAAAAGTTTCGATTATCACATAATAATGATCAGAATCTGAGTACAAAAAAAAGTAATTTATTACACACTCATTCTTTTATTTTTGCGAGATTTTTTTTTTAAATTTTTCTTTTTAAAGAATATTATAATTAAAATGTAGTTTTGTTTTCTTGCAAAAATTATTTAATATTTGCATTTTTTTTATCTTTATTATACATATATTTACTGAGAAGGCCATTATTTTATTGTGTTATGATAAAAGTATAGGGAAAATTTCCAATGTAGTATTTTTATTTTTTTTGTTGTTGTAACAAGTGTTGGTTTTGCAATATTCTTTTTTTCAATAACATTTTTTGAATTACATTTTTATATTTTAATATCTAACATTTAATATTATGTGATTTATTTTCTCTTTTTTTTTAAAGAAAAGTTATCTTATCTCAGGCAATTGATTAGTTTTACAGTTTTTTTTAAAAAAAAAATATTTGGCATTGACATGAAAACATTTGGATTTGTATGCGCAATGAAAACTTGTTTGGTAGAACAAAATTAAATTTTTGTACAAATATTGGAAAAATAGTAATAATAATTTTTTTTCTATTAATGTTTTACTAATTTCGAATGGATCATTAATTTCATGAAGAAATATAGTTACTTTTCTCTCTCTCTCCTTTTTTTTAAAGGATTATAACGGCTATTAATTTTCGATATAAATAAATCGTTTCTTTTATATTTGTACGTGGTTCTTTGCTATTTTTTTGTTTCTTTGACTTCACAGTGTGTAGTTTGTGTGTTTTTATCCTGAATCCAGGTGAAAGGACTCCTTTCTCACCGGAACAGGATTTGCTCCCGCAGACAAGATGAACTGCGCTTTCTATATGTGAGTTTGTGAGCAAAACCGATAGATGAAAAATAAATTGCACATGAATTTTTCTAATCGTTGATAAATTATTTTTCACGCCCGTTCAATTTAAAAAAAAAATCGATTTTCCGTTTTTTATTTCTCCGCTTGACGAGGGAAAATAAATTTGTGAGGATAATAAAACAATGATTGTTTTTCATTGATGTTAAAAATGATAGTTTTTCGCGGGTTATATATTTAAGATGTAGCCATTAATTAGTTGACTTGACAATTGAAAGGCGGTTCAAATGCAAAAGTTGAAAGGAGAGGGGTAAAAAAAAAAAGGAAGGCAGGCGAAGCACATAAATTTTTAATGCGGCGGTTCTTGAGGTACCCTGCACACGGGGTGTTTGCCGGAATATCAAATGACCATTCGTCCTCTGAAACAGTTACGAAATAAAGACATACGAGGTGTATCTATACCTATATGCACACGTTGTTGGTAAAACGAGCTCCATACTGCATTTAATCAGCAGCCGCAGTGCTTTTTTTCACACACATACATACATACATACATATACAGGTCTTGATCGACCTGAATCAGTCAAGTGAAATTATGCTCCAAGCATAGGCGGTCCTTTTCCTCTTTCTTCATTTGTATCTCCTCTTTTCTTTACCTCATTCTTTTCATTTTTTTTTTCATTATATTATTTATTATTCATATTTTTTTTTATCTCTTCATCAAATCTTAATTAATACCAATAAAAATTCATTTATGTCTCCTTTAAAATATTATCATTCTTATGTCGAAATAAATTTTAAAAGAAAAAGTCATTGAATATTTCTCGATTTACAAAGTTCTTTACGATTTTTATAAAGATTTTAATTGCTTTTTGTAATTTTGCAAATTTTTAGATAATTTTTTGTTTCTTTGCAGAATTTTGTATAGTCTTTGGACGAAAATTTCTAATTGGGGAATCTTCCGATAAGCTTCTATACAACTTGTGAGTAATATTTTAATTATCTTATATGTAGAAAATAATTTTTTTTTTTAGTTTTTAGTAGTTAGTTAGTATTTGCGTTTTTTCTAGGGCAGTTATACATTTTGCTATATGAATGAAAAATTTTACTAAACAGTAAAAAAAATAATTCACTAATTGCAAATTTAACTCTAGCAATATGTCAATAATTCAAAATAATTTTTACTAATTGAGAGAGCCTAATTGGGGCGCATGATTATTCCATAAAAATCATTAGTTAAAATTTTCATTTTAAAGAATTTCATTAGATATACACACAAATTTAAAAGTATCAAATTGATACCAAAAATATCAAATTGATATAAAAATTTTGTATCAATCAATTTTATTTCAATCAATTTGATATTTTTGGTATCAATTTGATACTTTTAAATTAGTGTGTAATTATTTTTTAGACGAATTTTTATTTTTCCAATTAAAATTTGACAGAATTACCTTTTTTGAACAAATTTTTACTTTAAATAATTCTTATATATTGAATTTTTACGGTACAGAATTCTTAAAACACTGAATTTTTATTTGTCCGAAATTGCAAATGGCCGAAAAAACAATCGACAGAAAGATTTTGGCGCGATTTTTAAAATCAACCAATGACAATTTTATATGGCTAATTTTTGATTCGTTGATTTTAAAAATCGCGCCAAAATCTTTCTGTCGATTGTTTGTTCGGTCATTTGCAATTTCGGATAAATGAAAATTCAGCGTTTTAAGAATTCTGCCAAATAAAAATAAAAACAAATAAAATATAAAAAAAGAAAAAGACATTAAAAAAAAAATTTTTTATTTTTTAAATTATATTTATTATATTTAAAAAAATTTTTTTAAATTAAAATACATTACCAATAGGTGCCTAAGAATTCTGTTAATTAAAAATTCTTTAAAAAAAAAAAAATTCCGACAAATGTTAGTTTAAAAAAATGAAAATTCGTGTAAAAAAATAATTATATATAATAAAATTGTTGAAAATGAAAATTCTCACTAATAATTTTTATATGGGATAATCATGCACCCCAGTCTGATTTATTAAATAATAATTCGTTTTAATATTATAAAGATTAAAGAGGATAATTTTTATAAATTGTCGGAGAAAATTGATACTTTATTAAAAGTAATTTAATAAAGTGAAATTGATATTAAGTATCTAAACAATAAAGCGCGTTGTAACAATATATAATTGTCTCATGACCTACATTGCTATATATATAGTGAAATAATTAACCCATATATATATATATATATATATATATATATATATTGATAGCATCGATTCTATTTCGTTTTCTTTTCGGGAGGGGGATATTTCTAAGAAAAATGTATCCCTATTTAGTGTAATTATAAAAGATGGACGTATTACTTGTTTTATTAATGTTGTTCTCATATTGTTTTTCTGCATTATCATTCTCTTATACTCTCTCTCTCTCTACATATATATATTAGTTTTCCTTCTATAAAAAAAAAGTACATTCCACTTGATGAAACGAAAAACCTTTTATCGACAGTACCTGTCTTTTTTTTTTTTTTTTTTTAATGTAAGAAAACATGACAGCTCTCCAATAATAACCGACTTAGTACAATCTGAAACTGACAGTACTTCACGGTTGGCATTTGCAATCGGCGCTTTCATCTGATGTATATTAGCGGAAGCAGCTATGGGGAATATGAAAAAAAAGCGAGAGGGAAAAAAATACATTTCGAAGGGGATGGTATTTAGAAAGGTATGCAGTTACACGTGCATAATATTCCTTTGAACATTGTGAGAATTATTTTAATTTTTTTTTTTGCATTTTACTTTTTCATACTTTTTTTTTAATACTACTTTTTTTCTATATAAAAGAGAGGATAAAATTAAAAATATTTATATTTAGAGAGTGATTAAAATTTTTTTGATGTGAAATAAGAAACGGAAACTTTTTTTTCTTGAAAGTTTGCTCTTTTTTTTATTTTGTAATCAAGGAACTTGGATTGATTCTTATAAAGTCATATGAACGGCTTAGGTGTTAATTATTATTTTTTATACAAACAGCGGAGAACTTATAAATCTTCTACTTTTATATACAAAAGACTAGTTCTCTCGTTTTGAATATATAATAACAACATGTATATATATGTGTGATTAAATTTCATATCGAGGTATAGGTGCACTACTTATATAGAAGGTTATTACATCTGGTGTAAGGTTTTGCATTGCTTTTCCCGTTACGCAACGGTTTTAGTCTTGATCATCAAGACACCTGTTATAATTAAGGTGTATAAATTTATATAAATGTATAAAGTGATTAAAAAAAAAGTGACATTTATAAATTCCCGATGACAGAATCGAGAAATTATTTATTTTACATGGAAAAAAAAAAAAATTTTGTTTGAAAATGTAAAAATTTTCACTAGAATGATTTAATTGAAATATATAATTAAATTTTTTGTTATTCTATACTCTCTAAAATCTGAATTAGTAAAAATGTTTACTAATTTGAATTAGTGACTCACTTTTTGCTTCTGAATTAGTTAAATTTTACTAATTGTTAGTAAAAGTTAGTAGTAATTAGTAAATTTTTACTAATTCAGAAGCAAAAAGTGAGTCACTAATTCAAATTAATAAACATTTTTACTAATTCAGATTTAGAGAGTAGTGAAAGAATTTAATTGAAACTGTTAAAATTTTTGCTACACGAAAAAAAAATGAATATTGCTTACAGAAGCTATAACTGATATATGTTTGCTATCGGATCTATATCGAAATTATATATATTTTTTTTTTTTTGCTATTAGCAATGAAAAAGTTTTGCTGTGATAAACAATAACGGTAATAATTTTTTTTGAAAATTTACTGTCACAGAAAAATTTTTTAACCCCACATAGCAAATTTGTTTCTACCCAGGTAGAAAAATTAACATTACTAACGTTATTAATATTACTAACGTTACTAATATTACTAACGTTAGTACCTATAAAAAAATTAAGAAAATGTTTCTAATTTCTATTTTTGCAGAAACTTGTCGAAAATCGACCACCAGGAAGTATTTAATGTTTAATAATGCACTTTTTATAATTTTCATTTCTATTATCACTTCCACTTTTTTATTTTCATTACCGTTTCCACTTTCACTTTTTCTAATTCTCATTCCCATTTTCACTTCCACTTTTTATAATTTTCATGTCCATTTTCACTTTCACTTTTTTATTTACATTACCACTTCCACTTTTTCTAATTCTCATTCGCACTTCCATTCCCACTTCTACTCTTTCTAATTCTCATTTCCACTTTCACTTTTTCTAATTTTCATTCCCATTTTCACTTTTTTATTTTCATTACCACTTCCACTTTTTCTAATTTTCATTCCCACTTCTACTCCCATTTTTTCCACTTCTAATTTTCATTAGCTGTTGTCATTTCGACTAAAACTCTTTCTAATTTCTAATTTCCATTTACACAACCATTTCCACTTTTTTTATAATTATAATTAGAAAAAGTTAAAGTGGCAATGAATATAAAAAAGTGGAAGTGAAAATGGGAATGAAAATTGGAACAAGTGGAAATGGAAGTGAAAGTGGGAATGAGAATTAGAAAAAATGGTAGAGGCAATGAATATAAAAAATTGGAAGTGGAAATAGGAATGGGAATGAAAATTAGAAAAAGTGGAAGTGAAATGGGAATGAAAATTAGAAAGAGTGGAAGTGAAAATGGGAATGAAAATTGGAACAAGTGGAAATGGAAATGAAAGTGGGAATGAGAATTAGAAAAAATGGTAGAGGCAATGAATATAAAAAATTGGAAGTGGAAATAGGAATGGGAATGAAAATTAGAAAAAGTGGAAGTGAAATGGGAATGAGAATTAGAAAGAGTAGAAGTGAGAATGGAAGTGCGAATGAGAATTAGAAAAAGTATAAGTGTAAATGGGAATCAAAATTATAAAAAGTTTAAGTGGAAGTGAAAGTGGTAATGGGAAAGTAGTGTCAAAGTTTCTGTGAAAATATATTTTAGAAACTCTTTATTTTTTTATAGGTATACTAACTTTAGTAACATTAGTAATGTTAGTAACATTAGTAACGTTAGTAACGTTAATTTTTTCACCTGGGTAACGTAATTTGATGTGATAGAAAATAGTTTGTTGCCACAGTAAACTTATTTTTCTGTAAGTAAAACCTTTTGCTGTATTTTTTTTTCCATGGCAAAAATCGTTTTTCAGATTCTGTTTTTTTCAGGTAATTAAATTAAATTATGCAAAAAAAAATTTTTTTTTCTATCATTTGCTTAGATGTTGTTTCGCAGGTGGTAGTATTAGGAGAAGAAAAAATCTCTCTTTCTCTCTCTCTCTCTAATATCATTTCTTATCTGCTATCGATTTATTTATCTGTTATAATGCAATCTATTTCTGTCAGGGGCTCTATTATCGATCATCCATATGCAACAGGCCGCTAGTAACAACGTAATTGTACATTATTAATTCGCAAAAGTTAAACGTGCGCCGAATCACCGTTGAATTTCTTGTTTAAAGATAGAGTATACGCAATATATATATGCCTGATAATATGATTGGTATCAGCATATATATATATATATACATATAGGAGTTCTTGGCAGCTGTGTGTAGCGGATTAAGCACCGCACCCACCTTTCAAACACTCTAAGAATTTCTTCTTACAAGTGCTAGAAGTCGAACTCGTTCATATATACACGGATTTTGAAAATGCAAATTAACTGGTTATGGTCCAAGGTTGCATAATATTGACGCACTTTGCTATATATTTTGCCATGTGTATATATATATATATTTTTTTTTTCTTTCTTTTTTCTGTAATCACGTTGATTTTTTTTTTTTTTTTTTGTATGTGCCTGAAAGTCATTCGAGCAAGTGAACCTTAGACATTTCCAGAGTCAACATTTCTCCTTCGTTTACAATTCAAATTTTCTGATAAAATTAGTATATCAATTAGTATTTGATGTATTTGCATGTTACAAACTAGTACAGTTTCTATATATAATAAATATACATATATTGGGAATATGGATCAGAAATTTGAAAAAATTTCTTTTGTGCAAATTATTATATAATAATAAAATGCTTGGTATATCCTTCTGTTTCCAACTTGATGTTGGCCTTTTTTGATTTCACGTGTTTTTTGAATTGTAATTTTATGACGTGTCAAATTTTGACAATTCTTTTTCTCGTTTTTGCCAAAGTTGTATAATTGTGTTTCCAAATTTCAGGAATTAATTTCTTTAAAATTCAAAAATTCAATTCACAAAGCTGAAGTATACACAACGTTTATCAACGAAATTTTTGTTTAAAGTTATATATTGACCCTAAATTACATATATATTTATTGTAGGCGGAATATTTAAAGCATTTTTCTGATAAATATTCCGCCTATGTTAAATATGAGCCGCCTGATATTATAATTAAAATTTCTACAGCGGTATATTCATTGGCCCCCTGGTACCTTAAAGATCAATTTTTAAAAATAAATTTTTTCAAATTATACTATATATCTTGTAGGAAATTTTCTGGTGCATTTTTATTCTCATCATAAATTTTATTTTGTATTTGTAACAATTTTTGAGAAAAAAGCAAAAATCTAAATTTTTCATAAAATTACTTTAAATTAAAATTTTTACTTTAATTCGTTCTAAGATGAAAAGTTCTGAATATTTTTCCATACAATTTACAGGAATTATATCTATAGGAATTATAGATGAATTTTCATTTGTTCGAATTATTATTTGATATAATTTCCATATAATCGATTTTTCATACTACAGAATTTTTACTTAACCGACAAATCATTTAATAGAATTTCTAATTGATAGAATTTTCATTTGTCCGAATTTTCAAATGGCCGAACAAACAATCGACAGAAAGATTTTAGCGCGATTTTTAAAATCAACCAATCACAATTTTAGGAATAATTTTTGATTGGTTGATTTTAAAAATCGGGCCGAAATCTTTCTGTCGATTGTTTGTTCGGCCATTTGAAAATTCGGACAAATGAAAATTCTATCAATTAGAAATTCTATTAAATGATTTTTCGGTTAAGTAATTAAAATTCTGTAGTATGAAAAATCGATTATATGGAAATTATATCAAATAATAATTCGAACAAATGAACATTCATCTAAATGAAAATTCTATTCAATGAAATTCTACCCAATAAAAATTCTTTAAAATGCCGATTATGTTAAATGAAAATTTGAGCAAATAAAAATTCTGACAAATAAAAATTCGAAGAAATAAAAATTCTGTGAGTTGAATTTTCCGTTATATAAAAATTCTGCCATATAGAAAATCGTATTGATGAAAATTATGCCAAATGCTATTTCGAACAAATTAAAATTCGGCTCAAAACTAATTAGGACAAATAAAATTCGATAAAATGTAAATTATGACTAATGATTTTTAGAACATAATCATGCGTCCCAATTTAAATTATTATTGATAATATTAATTTTAATTTCTTTATAACAAACAATTACGTAATCAATTTGGCGCGCGTTTAACTTTGCTATTTATATATAAAATATTGGAAATATCAAAAATTAAGAAAATTTTCTTCTTCATTTCGAAATTAGTTTCTTATAATTCCTTTTTTAGTGGATTTAGATTTTCAGAATTTTTCTCGTTTTGTAATAAAAAATTTTTTTTGGACTAGTCACATTATCTTATTTCCTTCCGCTATGCATTTATTAAAAAAAAAAAGATGAATTTCTCTTTATATATAGACGAGGTAGGACATGTTTTTTTTTTTTGCATAAAACTCTCGCGGGTCGACGACAGGAATGTTGGTATAAAAAGACCTTGACGGGAATAATTAATGGGGGGGAAAAAAATCGGGCGGCAACTTTCAATCGCTCCTAGGCTATCGGACGAATTTTTTTTTTTTTTTTTATTATTGTCATATGTCACATATGATAATTATTAATTACAGTTGTTTTTTCTTTTATTGTTTCTATTTAAATAATTTGTATACACTTTTCCGTTTTCTTTCAAGCGGTCGCATAGTAAAGCAACAGGTGCGGGCAATCGATTTCCGTTTGTCTCGAGATGGCAATTTTAATATAGTTTATTTCAAAAATACATTGTGTTGAAATAAAATTTTTTTTTTATCGTCATTTATAACGTGTCGCGGAAAACAAGAAACGACTTTGTAATGGGCAGTAAATTTAAGCCACTACTGTAAAGTCTGTCAGAAACTTCCATTTGTGTTTGTATTTATACTGTGTATGTGTGTCGTTGAGGTGAATATACAATTGTGTATATACAAGTGTTCGGATAAAAGATAAGTTAGTTCAAAAGTGTGCTGACATTGAATGTAGGTGTACAAAGACCTTAACAGAGTTCCTGTTTTTAGCGAAACGAATTAGAATTTCACACTATTCAAAATCATTTTTTTTTTTTTTTTAAATTCAATCGCCAAACATGTTTTTAATTAAACTAGCAATTGAACACACATTACCTACGCAGTTGTATTTTTTTTTGTTTTTGATTTATTTTACTTTGTTATAATGTTTATTAGAGCAGTTTTTCCTTATTGCGATTTTAGTTTCCTTCTTCTGTTTTTGGCTAATAACCTCAAAGTTCTGGAAAAAAATTAAAAATCATTTATTGTTGGAAAATTGTTTTTCTCTTTTTTTTGTTGCAATAATGGGAAATAAATTGCTATTATTTGACGGTGTTGTTTTACATCATTTTTCGATTATATCGAAAGGAGGCTACAAGGCCCGTTATCCGGAATCGCGAATATTTCTCTTGATCCTCGCCGAAGAGGAGTTTATGCGCAAAATAATTGACGAAGAAATGTGATAACTACTGTAATAGAGAGTGATGACGATGATTAAATATTTTATACAGGTGTGCGAGTTCCTGTTTTGAAAATCGAACCGCGTATATATATATAAGTCATAGTATAAATATATATATATATATTTATACTATGACTTTTATAACAGACCGTAGGTGGAGAGATCTCTGGATTTGATGCTCTAGATTCCTTTTTACTGTGTATAGAATCCACGAGGCGTGCAATGATAGAACAGGATCTCTTGAAAAGTAATTTCTTGCTGAAATATATATATATATATATATATATATATATATAAGTTTGCTTTCCTTCTTGAGAATTTTTTTTATATTCTCTTCTTTTTTACCTCTGGCATTCCCCCCCCCCCTTCTTATTGTTATATACTATTTTTATAAAATAAGAGTCTTTTTACCACTCTTGTCATTTCTTGTGCAGATGATAAATGAAATTTGCAATCTGTGATATATTTTCTTTCATTATTATTTAGTTTGAATTGTTGTTGATAGAAAAAAAAAAGAAGAAAGAATTTTACAGTCTTGAAAGAAGAAAATGGTTATATTATTGATTTTTTGTATATAGGAGGGTATATTCGATTACGTCATGTTGTGTGAATGTACGTCATCAAGTGCTGGTGAAATAGAAGGGGGGAGGCTTGACGCGCACAGTATGTGAACGTCACGCGTTGTAAGAGGGTTGGAAAAATAATTGAGATTTCCTCTGGTTTAGGGTTTACTTCTGTATATATGTATATATATATATATAAGGTTTCAAATTTTCTCTCGTTTAATTTTACAATTACTCCTGTGGGAGTGGGTAAAGTGACACTTTTTTACTATAATTCACATATAATATTCATTTTTTAATTGAGAATTTTTTTTTCTCTTTTTTTTTTAGATAGAGAATTATAGAATTGAAAAAAATTTGTTTTTTAAAGGGAAAAAGTATTTTTTTTCTTTTGTAAGTTGGGTTTTGGAAATTTTTTTTTACAAAATAATATCAAATTTGAAGAAATAAAAAAGATAATTCAAGAAATTTTACAAAAAATGATTACGTGAATATATTTGTTATAGATAATTATAGTTATATATTGAGAAATTAATTTGCCTTGTTTGACGAATTTGTCAAACATTGTAATATCTATATGTGGAAAATTTTATTCAGGAGCGTGGAATTGATTTGGAAAAATAATACTAATCAGCAGGTTATGCAGTGTTCGTTTAAAATAAATAACTTTGCATCCATTTCATTGGCATTTATCGAGGAAATTATTTCAGTTTTGCAAATTATAGCCTTTCCCTTAATTATACACGTTTTTCTCGTAACACTGGCGCCGCACACTTTTATATATATATATATATATATGCTGCATATAATACTTGCATATATGATTTCCTATCAGGAAAATACAAACAGAAGATATAGTTTCTATTCAAATACTTTAATTTTTTTCTCGCTTGCTATTTTTCTATTTCTTATATATATATATATATATTATATTCATGGTATAATATATACTTTCTCCCGAGATAATAAATCGGTTTGTCAAACATATTAAATGAATATAGATTGTTTTCCCTCTCTATTTATCGATATGCAACCTGTGCAACTTGAGATAAAAATCTGTATTATTATCTTATCTGATTATAATGGAATATATTCAGAGGGAGTAAAATAAATAACAAAAGAATTTTTTTTTTTTTTTTGCATTTTGATGAAATTTTTTTTTCAATTATAGAAATAATTATTATTGATCCTCTCGAATTGAAAAATATTTTTATTTACCTCAATTCAAAGTTTGAAAGAACATTTTTTTTCTTACATTGAGAAAAATAGTAGAGCCAAAATCATTATAACCTTGAGTGTGAATATTTAAATAAAAAAAAAATAGAGAAAATAATAAAGCATATAGAGATATTTTACGTAGATTAAATTCTTATATATATATATATGTTAAAAAATTGAGTAAAATATCAATTATTGATTACTCAATTATGACGTGGTCAGCTTTGAAGTCAATTAAAGTAAAAAAAAGTATTTCCCATTTAAATCTATCAATCAGCAGAAAGCTGATTGCTGTAATGAATATAATCACATTAATCACATATCGACGCGGTACAGTAATTTGATTGCGTTTGTAATTTTTGAACATGCATTTACCAATTAAAGCAATTTATTCTATTTCATCAATATATAAGAATATACAAAAAAAAGTGACCTTTAAATAAAAAATCTTGTCCTCAATATTTTATAATAATAATGCGATTAGTAAAAATAATAATAATAATAATAAAAATAATTGTTTATAACATAAATATCCTGTATCTGTTTTTCTTTTTTTTTAATTTTTAAAATTCTTTTTTATTATTACATTGAAAAAATTTCTATGATTCAATCGGTTATTTTATTATTAAATAAATATTTGTAGCAAATAATTTTTATTTAAATTAATTAACAATAATTTTTGTATTTGAAACAAATGCCACCTTAAATACCTAATAATAATTAATATACAAATAAATATAATTATTTGATAAATTGTCAATTAATCAATTGTTTTGAAGTAAATAATTTTTTTTTTTAGATTTTTTAATTTTAATTTCATTCACGAAATTAATAATGCGAACAATAAATTTTTGTTTGAATTAATATATCCATTTGAACTAATTTCAATTTAACGGAATTTCACGATACCATCATTAGAGTAAATGTTCCTTGGGGCAAATGAAATTTAGATTAAATGCCAATTTGGTTGGGATTAAATTATAGTATATGGTAATTTGAACAAATGACTTCTGTGTGTGTGTGTGTTTGATTTTAATGTAAAATGAAATTTCAGCATTACGAACAAATTATGACATATGAGAAAAAAAAACCAAAATGATATTCTAAACTTGAGAATATAATTTTGCTTTATTTGAGAATATTTTATGATATGTGTCAAAATAATATCGTTTCATGAATTTTAGATAAAAATAATCATTTTAATTTAATTTTAATTATTCTTAAGGAATAAAATTTGCGTTTAATATTCTTAAATGTGTATGAAAATTTTATTCTTTTAGAATATATCCCGAGTCGAAATTTAGACTCTCTATAAGTTCTCTAAAAACCTTCTTTTATCCTTCTTTTATTCTCTCCAACATTTTCATACTCTCTTTTTTCGACCTCGAATTTGCAAAAGTGGAAATATCTGCTATATTGGAGGCTGAAAGGAGGGTTTGAAGATGACTAGAGAGGCGTAAAAGAGGTTAAAAAAACGAAAAAATAAAATTAAAAAAATGTAAAAATTGGATTTTTTTTCTTATGGACATTATTTATTTGACCCTATTGAAGATGAATTTATTGGTCTTTGTCGTAATACTATAAAACTTTTAGGAGGAATAAAACTTGGAAAAATTCAAATTAAGAAAAAATTCCAACCTCTAAACATGCAGATTTGGAAATAAGCGCATGATTTCAGGCTGAAAAGAGGCTGAGAAAATCGAGGGTGAAAAGAGGGAAAAATTTCGAAAAATATAAGAGAAGCAGGTGCATGGTAATGTTTCACTACCATGGTAACGGTTACTATGGTAACGCTTGCTATGGTAACTGTTACCATGGTAACCATACGAGTGTACGACGGACAGACGGACGAATGGACACCAAAGCGATGAAACCACAGAAAATTAAAAGGCATTAAAATCAGCTGCAACGCTTATTATTTTAATCCAATTTTGCTTATTTTAATCCATTTTGGAATTAAAATAAGCAAAATTGGATTAAAATAATAAGCGTTGCAGCTTATTTTAATACCTTTTAATTTTCTGTGACTATAAGGCTTTCGGGCCTGAGCCACAAAACCCTAATAACCAATTTTATGATTTTGAATATTTTTTTTTTAATGATGAGAAAATTTATTTACATTTTTTGACAAATTGTGTGTGTGTGTAATAAAACAGTTGTATACTTAACATGACTAAACGTTTTTGGCGTTGATGAGTAAAACATTAATATATTGCTTTTACCTTTAAGTTTATGATTGCTGTGTGCCTAAAGGATAATATATAATATATAGATCATAATATATATTATATATATATACACACAATGGATAGAAACTTTCTCCGGGTGATCGTGCGTTGTACATTTATCATTCGCGGTTTGCTTTCCTTGGATCGATCTCTTGATTTAAAACCGGACGTGAGAACCAAATGAAAAACTATACGCGATTGAATTCCAATTGAATCTTTGATCTGTCTCCCTGAGGCCATTCGCACAAGAGCTTTGACATGGAATATTCTCATACAATCTTGATGCATTGTATAATATATATATATGTATAAACCGTGCAGCAAACTAAAATTGTTTGAAATTGTTCTGTCAAAGAGTTTCCAATGATAATTTTTTTTTTTTTTTTTTGTTTCTTCAATCGAGTGTAATTTTTCTTATATAGAATTTCAAAACTGCGTCCGTATTGTGACACGTGAGAAGTTTTTTTTTTTTTTTCTCTCTTTTGATTTATTGGGTCAGGACCTTTGGTGATTTGAATTTTCAATTTAGGTCCCACTTGGAAAGATTCTCTGGAAAGTGCCCCCTGGTGGTTCTATTAGAATTCCGCCGGAACTTCCAATTCCGTCGGAATTCCATCGGAGTTCCAAAAAATTTCCGATGGGATACCGACGGAATGCCGATAAATTTTTTTCAAAATTTTTAGAGTTCTAATTCCGTCGGAATTCCATCGGAGTTCCAAAGAATTTCCAATGGGATATCGACGGAATTCCGATAAATTTTTTTCCAAATTTTTAGAGTCCTAATTCCGTCGGAATTCCATCGGAGTTCCAAAGAATTTCCAATGGGATACCGACGGAATTCCGATTAATTTTTTTCAAAATTTTTAGAGTTCTAATTCCGTCGGAATTCCATCGGAGTTCCAAAGAATTTCCGATGGGATACCGACGGAATTCCGATAAATTTTTTTCCAAATTTTTAGAGTCCTAATTCCGTCGGAATTCCATCGGAGTTCCAAAGAATTTCCAATGGGATACCGACGGAATTCCGATTAATTTTTTTCAAAATTTTTAGAGTCGGAACTCCGTCGGAATCCCATCGGAAATTCTTTGGAACTCCGATGGAATTACGTTGGAAATTCCGGCGGAATTCTGATAGAACCTCCAGGGGGCACTTTCCGGGAAATCATTCCAAGTGGGGTGACAATTTTTGTTTTCTTATTTATAAGGAATGTTTAAAAAAAAAATTTCCAATTACAATTTTTTATTGTTTTATATACTCTTTTTAAAGAATAACATTTGTAGCACAAGATGTAAAACTATATATATATAGAGAAAGGCTTTACAAAATCGTTTCATAGTATCTTGCGATTTATGAGAATTGTTTTACGATTTTAACATACTCGGGCAAAGTATTTTTTTTTTTTTTTCTTATCTTCGAATAGGCCCTCTGCGTTCCTCTCGTGTCTGATCATTTGATTCCGTGTGTATTTGCGCGAGTAACTAAGTGTCGTGGGAAGACAATATTCTTCTATATTTCTTTACTTTTGAAATCAAATAATGCTAATAAATCAATAGTTTCTTTCCTCTCGCAATATATATATATATATATCGTTTTCTAAAATAATTCTTGTGGAAATTTTCCTCTTTTTTTTTAACATCACAAAGTTCCATAAATATTCTTGTATTCTATATTTTTTGAAGTCAATTTTTCCATTTTCTTTTTCATATTCTCATATTGAATGGAAATTCTTTAAAGAATTTTTAAAGAAAAAAAATTGAGAATATTTTTTTGGAAAAATTCATTTTTTTTTTCTCTCAACTTAAATAAATTTTCAAAATCTGATAAATCCCTTTTTTAAAAAAAATGGAGATAAACATAAATTTAATATTTTAAGGACCTCACAAATCTTCCTGTGTCGCTGTTAAATTTAAGAAAAAAAATTTGTTAACGAATTTTCAATTCAAAAACTTTTGGACATAACCAAAATGAGTTATAATTTTTATGTTTTTTATTAGAAAAAATTACCAATATCTGTAAATCATTAAATTATGATAAAGTTTAATTAAAAACAGAACGTGTTGAATATAAAAATATTGTTATAGAATTTAACTACATTACAAATTTTATATATTTTAAAAGTAACTGACAGTGGTTATGTGAGAAAAGTCATTTGTTTCAAATTCTCGAAATAAGAAAATATATGGATTTATCAGGTTTTGAAAATTTGCTCCTCATTTAACAATAGTTGATTTAATTAATTAACTTATTATTTATTATTTTAATTAAGAAACAGTTTATTCTATTAAGAAACTTGTTGAATTAACTAAATATCATACCTGAAGATACGCAATCTCAGTTTTAATTGCATCAATTATATTTCTTCTCCGTGAAGTTAGGTAAAATTAAAGACTATCGTGGGAAAAAGTCTTTTCATCTTTATTGTATCGTGTGAATTTTATCTGAAATCTAGTTTAATGAAACAATTTTTTTTTTTTTAAAGAACGTTTGTAAAAATTCTAACAGTATTATTATATTTCATTTTCTGTTTAAAATTTTAGATTTCTTAATCACATCGCGAAAAAGAATCAAAATTTTACACATGAATTTCATTCTCATTTTTTTTTGCGCTTTTTTTTTTGTTTCTAAATGCCAGTAGATAATTTCAACTATAAAAATTATATGAGAAAAAAAGTCAAATAGTTACTTGTATATATATATATATATATATATATATATATATATATATATATATATATATATATATATATATAGCATTGCGTTACACTTTCACAGTGTAAGTCGATCATGCTCAAGACAGATATGTATGATAATCGTTATTTTAATGATGTCTACTTACCGACAATAAATTATCGTTATTTATAAAAACGACCATTATCCGGAAAAGGAGATAATTTAATGAGTTAATTGGTGCGAATAAATTTTCTCCTACGATATATAAATAACATATCAATTGTCTATTATGTAAATTTGTATAGCTAATTAATTCTTACTTATATATTAACAGGTTTTTTTTTTTCTTCTTTTTTTATTTACAATTTTTTTTTTTCTCAGATTTTATCAAGTGTTAACTATTCTTTAAATTTGTAGAACGTATTTTTGTTGGATTTAATATATTTTTAATTCAATTCTAATTTTTTTGTTAAAAAAAAAAATAGAATATATATTTTAAAATAAATTCCTTTATTGTCCAAAAAGGTTTTTAATTAAAACAAATCATCTGTAAAAAGATTTTATTTTATTTTTAAAAGATAATAAACTTTTGTGAAATCTCATTCATGGAAAAAATGAATAATGGACTGTCAAAAATATATATATCACTGAAAAAAGCATAATTGATTCAAGAAAATCATTTACTTATTCGTATTTGACTATTTTTAAAAAAAATTTATTTAAAACACTGGAAAAAATTTATTTGAATCAATTATTTTTGTGTTTGAAACAAATACGTATTTTTATTGACTCAATAATTATTTGATACAAATAAATATTTATTTGATAATAGTCAAGTAACCGATTATTTGAATCAAATAAATTTTTTTTAGTGAATTAGTAAAATTTTCTCGAAAATATTGAATCAAATACCTATAAGTAAATAGGATTTCTTCATTCAATAATATTTATTTCGTAGTAATTATATTTTTGAGATGAAATTATTTCCTTTGACATTAAAAGGAATCTTTTCTTATATAAATAAATTACAGTACTTTTTACAGTTAAATGATTCCTTTTAATATTAGTAAAATTCTTTTTATTAATAAAAGAAAATAAAATTAGAAAGACGATAGTTTTATTATTGAAAGAATTTTTCTATTAGTGTACTTGACTATTTTATTAAATAAATATTTATTTTAATCATTTATAAAATAATTAAATAATTATTATTTGAATTAAGTAAATCGTAATTATTTCAAATAGAGAAATTGAAGTTCCAGAACAATTATAATTTTTTAAAACTATTTTCTATACCATTTTAAAATTATAAAATAAAAAATTTTGAATCTCATTTTTCTGTCAGGTAAAATTATAATTTTTGCCAATAATTATTGGTAATATTGTAAATAGTTTATTTAATTCAAAAAAAAAAATTATTTGTTTGATAATAGTCAAGTAACCAATTATTTTGAATCAAATAAATTTTTTTATATAGCATATAGATTAATTAAATTCCTTCAGGTATACATTAAATGAAATAAATTTTTTTCCTTTTTTCGTAAAATTATTATTAATTGAATGATTCAAGATAGAATTAGTAGGTATATATATATATATAGTGTGTTGTGGCTGGGAAGTTGATTAGCAATGGAACGCGAATAACTGTAAAACGACTGGTGTTCCGCTTTACCGGGGTATATTACAACCGTGGCGCAGAAAAGGACTTGATTATCGTTGAGCTCTCGGGGCAACAACAAGGTGATCGTACGGCCTTGTGTCACGTGTTCAGCCATTAACATTGGTCTATCCATCCGAATGAATCAAAGTCGGTGTGATTTCACCTGATCAGAGAAAGAGAAAGAGAGAGAGAATGATCAATTGCTGGTCAACGAACGAATTATTTCTTTTATAACTCTTCCTCTTTTCTCGCGCTCACGTGAAAATAAAATTAAAATTATATTTATTACTTTTTCTCACCGTTCTATGCAAAATATTCGAGCTTTCAGAAAAATAGCTTAAATTTAAAATAATAGTAATTTCACTATATAAAATAGATAAAAAAAACCCCGTTTTATATTTTACTTACAGTACAAATAATAATATACCTTTGATTTTAAACAAGCGTACGCGTTATGACAATAAAATTAGACTTCAATTTTCTATCAATTCGAAGAAATTGTTGCAGAAATAGAAGAAAAATTGTAATTTATTATTGAAAGAGAAAACACTCTATCAAATGATTTAGATATCAATTCGTTGGACAAAGAAATTAACTTTCACTGACGCGAACGTTATTTTCTTAAGGAAGTTCTCTCGCAAACAGAAATGACGAAGAGTTAATTATCAAACTTGATAAACTGATAGATAATGGTTTAAAGAAGATGTAGTTAAATTTTTAGAGGTCTAGGTGGATTTTGACAAAAGATATAAATAATTTTCTCTTTTCACATTTAACACGGGTTCTTATGGGAAATTGAATTTTTTGGTCTGAAATCTCAAATTGTGAAAAATCTGACGAAAAGATATTACTGGAACTTTATATACATAAAGTTTAATAGCCAATGTTCACTTACTTTTAATAAAATTGATCAGACCTGGCTTAGGAGACTCACAATTAATTATTTTGTTTAAAAAAACACCGTATTTTGACAATCAGAAATTACTTAGCACAACGCTTGGCAACGTTGCGTCTTGTAGGTTAGGTATAGAAAAAGCGCGAAATTTGAAAGTAATATAAGTAGTATATACATATAATAGTATATTCTTCAAAGATTCATAATAATGAATAATAATTTGAATTTGCTTATAAAAAATTAAGATATTTAAAATAATAAATTATTATTATTATTATTTAACGAAAAAAATCAAACAATAGCAGACGACACGAAACGGAACGGGGGAAATATAATCCAACGTTGCCAAGCGTTGAGCTAGTACTACGTGATACAAATGAAAACTTAAATGGGCATTGATTTGACTGACGTTGGAGGGGGAGAACTTCCTTAATGTAATTAAACTTATTTATTTACAACATTAAACATTGTTTTTTTTTTTTTGGAAAAGTTCTCTCTCTCTCTCTCTCTCTTTCCTGGGAGAAAAAAATTATAAACGTCAATAATTTTCTTTACCATAAAATATTATGTATTATATTTACAAAAGTGTAGCTGTAAATCTTTAGGAAAAAAAAAGAAAAAAAAATTGTCTTTTTTGTTGTGTAATAATCTGCAACAACAAAGTGTGAACGAAACTATTATGAATAGTATTTGCATAAAGAGTGTCTCATTGAGTAATCTGGTTCACAATAAATATATAATATACACGATTCTTGGAATAATCGTGAGTTTAATACGTGAACTGTAAATATTTGATTGTTCGGAACAGATATTTTGATAAATGACCAAATATTATATCAATGACGTTCTCATGCATTTTTTTTTTCTGCTTTTCTTTAGAGAAAATTTCTTTTTTTGCATGTAAAATAGAAAATTTACGATTCCATATTAATTACCTGTCATTATTTAATGATTTATTAGTCAATATTAGTCATTATTACTTTAAATTACCATTTATTGCAATAATTTCATATACAAAAAAACATTTGCATTTTTTTTTTTTTTTAGAAAATAGTCCAAATAACTTTCAAAATATAAAGAAGAAAAATAATTGATAAACATTAAATAATTATTATACACTGAGAAAACTGTTTAGTCAGAGCAACCAAAATTTGGTTGGGCCAACAAAAAACAATTTTGTTGGTATTTAAGAAACCAAACTATTTGTTTGAGTCAACCAAACTATTTGTTTGAGCCAACCAAACTATTTGTTTGAGTCAACCAAACTATTTGTTTGAGTCAATCAAAAAATTTGATTGAGTGTTTTTTGTTGGCATAACAAAAATATTTGGTTAGCTCAACCAAATTTTTTTTTGTTAGGTCAACAAAAATGTTTGGTTGATCAAATAAACAGTTGTTTTTTGTTTGTAAAATTAAAAATTTTATTCTACCTTATTTCTTTTCTTTTTATCTTTTTTAATTTTTTTTAACCAAATTTTCGTTAGGACAACAAACGATCATTTGGTTTTTTAGACCAAACTATTTTGTTGTGTTAACCAAATTATTTTGTTGGCCTAACCAAATGTTTGGTTGAGATAACTCTATCGACTTTGTTTCAGCCAACCAAAATTTGGTTACAAGAACCAAAATTGCCTAATCCAACAATTTTGTTCACTAAATTTTTTTTCTCAGTGTATATAATTAATTATAAAATATAATTACTGGTGTAAAAAAATTAAATTAAATTTGTTTTTTTAATTCTATTTTACAGTTTTGTAATTATTTTTTTTTTTTTTTATCTGTATACAATAATAGAGATTGATATTATAGGTATTACGAACAACTTTCGAATTAATAAATTAGCTGTCAGTGATTCATTTTGTAGACGACAGTATTGGACTGATGAGTGTATATTTTTATAGAAATAGAAGAAAAAAAAAAAAAAAAAAAGATTGCATCGAGAGAGCGGAAAATATAATTTCTAGAAAGCGCAAGTAACATTCTGTCAATGGTATAATGCGTATTGCAAATAATTAGAAATGTATCAATGAAGAAATAATCTGTATATAAAGAAATCGTGAAACTAACGTTTGTATTGACAATAATCGTATAATACGGGACTCTTGCATACCTATGTAAATATCAGTTTTTCATATACGATTGAGAATCCTTATTAAGACAGAATTATGTATATATAATCATCAAATTTATAATAATTTATGCGCTCGCGAAAAAAAAAAATATTTTTCACAACTTGATTTCTGGTTTGTTTATAAATTTTTTACCTGTATCATATATTACGAATTTAAATATAAATATATAAATTTGTTGTTAAATATAAGTAAGCGTTGCTTTTGAATTTTAATCACGTTTGATTTGTTAATTTTTTTAATTTTTCAAATTCTGCTTTGTTTTCGCTTAGGAATAATTTTAAGAAAAAATAGTATTGGCAAATTTTTTTTTTTTATAATAACTAGTACCTACATAACCAGAAATCCTGTTGGCATAAGTTATTCGAACGATAATAAGGAGATTATTAAAATTTTATTGATATATATTTTTTTTTTTATGGAACTCAACATTACAAACTAACGGAATAAAAGTATAAATATGCGTCTTCTTCCGTAACAAAATTATTCTTTTCTTTCATATTTGATTGACGTTCCCTGATTTAAGATATATGAAAGATTTATTTTTACAGTAATATTTCAGTTGAGTTTCTTTTTTTTTCACTTATGATTTTATTTTTTCGTTCATTATTCTCGTTTATAATGAATGAAGTTTACAAAATCGATTACCTCGTTTAAGTTGCGATAAGAGAAAGTTTTACATTGTTATATTTTATTGTACTAAAAATATAATATATATACAATAGAAATTGAGTTCTTTTTTTGGGGGTATAAAATAATTTTTTTCTTTAAGTCATGAGAAGTTATTTATTCTAATAAAAATTGACTCATCTTTTCTTCGAACGTTGACTGTTTTTTATTTTTTTTTAATGAAAATAAAATATAAAAATTTTCATATATCGTGGAATATTTTTAAAAATTAACAAAAACATTTTTTTTCTTCACTTATCGAAAACATATTGTTTAAATAAATATGTTTTTGATCATTTTAAATTTATATACACAAAAAGGGGAAAAATGTGAAAATTATTTAAAATTGTAAAATATTTCCAATAATGTTAAATAATATATAATAATAATTTTTAATTTTTTTTTTATTAGAACATTCATTTTCTATACTATTATATATATATATATGAAGTACACGTGCCAAAGAGGATTAAAAAAAAATTCCAACTATTTGTGAATTCACATTACGTATCATCATTATCGACTAATTGAACATTATAAACGACTTTAACTTTATTTAAGAATTTAAACTTCTGCCAAAAATGGTAATAGTGTAGTATTTCACTTTTTTTGAGAGAGAGAGAGAGAGAATTAAAAAAAGACATAATAATTCATTATAATCGAAAAATGCGCAATTGTAAACACGTGTTTTTGAGACAAAGAAAAAACAGGTCGTTGACAAAAAAATATATTGTATATATGTATGTTGAAATTACAATATATCGATGAAGATGCCTATAAAACGATCATTGATCAGTAAAATTTATAGCATCACTAATAAATAAGAGGTGTTTATTTGCTGTTTTCACTTTCTAATTCAGATGCCATTGACGGTAATGTTTTAATAATTTATGATTCTTAAACTGATCAGTGTCAATTTTATATATGTCTTCATATAACGAATAACGTTTGCTTTTTTTTCATCTTTTTTTTCTAAATCTGAATTATTAAATCTTTTTTTTTTATAATTTATCAGTGACCAACTTTTTTGCTCCAATAAATTGAATTTTTTTTCAATTTAGATTTAAAAATTTAGTCTTTCTTTTATTGATATGTCAATTCAATAATAAAAATTTGAATTAAAATTTTTTTTATTAAAATAATGTTTTATTTTTTAATTATTGAACGTGTGAAAATCACTAATAATAATTTTAATTTGTAATAATTATGAATAATAATATATATCACATTGAATTTGTCACTGATATGATGTAAGTTTTTGCTTATATTTTTCTTTATTCACACATACAGAAGACGATTTGTCGCCTAAAAAATATTTACAATGAAAATTGCATCTGTTTGTTTTTTTCTTTATTATTTAAAAAAGAATTGCTGAATGCGCTCCAATGGAATTTATTTTGCAATCGACTTTTGTTTCAAGTGACGCACAACCTTATAATACCACCACCACCACCACCTCCTCCTCTTCCTCTCTTTCACAATTTATTTCCTTATCTCTCAAAGAAGTTATTGAGAAAAATTTTGTCCTTATTATCGTGAGTACATATAGCAATTCTGATAATTCATATTGAAATAAACCCCCTGTCACTATTTGAAAAAAAAAAAAAAAATTGCACTTTAACTACATGGCAATTTTCAGTTTATATATACACATAACCAGTGACGAAATAATTCTATAGTGCTATATTCAAAGTGGTTTTGAAAAATATAATAATTTTCAAATAAACTATGAGAGAGAAAAAGAGAAAAAAAAACACTAATTATTATATTGTCGCTTATGGGGATTTATGGATAGACTTTTATATAATATTTATATTTTATTATAATAAATTTGTAAATAATTTCAATATTTATCAATTAATTCACTTTGGACACTTTATAGTTATACTCTTATTTTTTTTCTATTTTGTATTTTATTTAAAAAAATAATTTTTACTTTATATTCGAATTTTCTTTATCGAGAAAGAACGTGTGCAATCATAAACAAGTGTTTTGAGACATGAAATCGTGATCGCATGGAAATAAGTAAAGGAAGAGCGAGCGCGCGCGACTTATCGGCGAAAAGTTTTTTTACGCATACACACGAGACTATTATACGTATATGTCATAAATTCTTTTCCTGATCTTCAATTTTTCATCTGACGTAGTAAAAATATACACTCTTTTTTTTTTATATCGCATTTGCAGATTTTTAATCCCCCCCCCACCGCCCATTCTAAAAAAAGATTATCGAAAATTATCTTTAGGTATAAATATTTAATATATAAACATATATACGATATTCAAATTCGAATTGTGAAACAATTTAATTATTTATTCATGATTTTTTCTTTTGTTCTATTCTTTCGTGATTAGATCATTGATCCATAGATCGATATATCATTAATCCATGCATTCTTGAATCATACATAAATCATAGATTTATTGATACATAGATCGTGGATCAATATTCATATAGATAATAATTAATCCATATATAGATCATTGCTTCATGTATCTTTGATTTTGATAAAATTATAAATAGAAATATTATTTATTAATTTATAGATCATTTAGCTCTTTAATATTGATTCATATATCCTAGATCCCTATTATAATAAATCTAGAGTTTATAATTTTTTAGATAATTACTATATAGATCATAAATTCACAGATTATTCATCCATATTATCAACATGTTTAATAGTAGATCATTGGTACATAGATCATTTTTCGATTTATCATTCATTCATTTATCGTTTATCCATACAAAATTTAAATATAGATAATGGATCCATAAATCCATACATAATTGATCCACATATTATTCTAAATCCATGATCTATAAATCGATTTATAGGTCGTTAATTCATAAATCGTAGGAACCATAAATTCTAAATTTGCAGAAAACAGATTTTTGCATATTGATTCATACATGATTATAGATCATTTAACCATAGATCATTGTTCTATATAGATAATTAAACCATATATCTTGATCTATAGATCATTGTTCCACAGATCATTGATCTATACGTTAAAATAGATAATAATATTATATGTACTTATTATTATATTATATATTATATGTACATAGATCATTTATCCGTAGATCATGTCAATTTATCATTCATTCATTTATCGTTCATCCTTACAAAATTCATCTATAGATGATTGATGCATAAATCTATACATAGTTGATCCATATAACTTTAACCCATAGATGATTGATTGAACCATATACATAATTGATCTATAGATCATTGTTCCATAGATCATAGATTCACAAGTCATTGATTCATAGATTATTGATCTACACGTTAACATGATTATAGATAATTGAACCATAGATCATTGTTCCATAGATAATTCAACCATAGATAATTGATCTATATATCATTGTTCTATAGATCATAGATCCACATATCATTGATCCATAGATCGTTGATCTAAATATTGAAATAATTATTGATTATTTGCGAACTATAGATCATTGATCTATACATTTCCGATGTATATATCATTGATCCATAGATCATAGGTTCACAGATCGTTGATCCATAGACCTTTGATCTATAGAGCATTGATCCGTAGATCATTGTTCCATAGATAATTCAACTATAGATAATTGATTTATAGATCATTGTTCTATAGATCATAGATTCACAGATCATTGATCCATAGATCTTTGATCTATAGAGCATTGATCCATAGATCATTGTTCCATAGATAATTCAACTATAGATAATTGATTTATAGATCATTGTTCTATAGATCATAGATTCACAGATCTTTGATCCATAGATCTTTGATCTATAGAGCATTGATCCATAGATCATTGTTCCATAGATAATTCAACCATATATAATTGATCTATAGATAATTGTTTTATAGATAATAGATTCACAGATCATTGATCTACACGTCAACATAATTACAAATAATTGCGAAATATAGATCATTAATCCATAGATCATTGATCTATTTATCATTGATCCATAGATGATTGTTCCATATATAATTCAACTATAGATAATTGTTCTATAGATCATAGATTCACATATCATTGATCCATAGATCATTGATCTACACGTTAACATGGTTATAGATAATAGCGAACTATAGATCATTGTTCTATAGATCATATATTCACAGATCATTGATCTAAAGATCTTTGATCTTTAGATCATTGACTCATAGATCATTGTTCCATAGATAATTCAACCATAGATAATTGAGCTATAGATCATTGTTCCATAGATTATAGATTCAGAGATCATTGATCCATAGATCATTGATCTAAACGTTAATATGATTATAAATAATTGCGAAATATAGATTTTTGATCTATAGATCATTGACCCATAGATCATTGTTCCATAGATAATTCAACCATAAATAATTGAGCTATAGATCATTGTTCCATAGATTATAGATTCACAGATCATTGATCCATAGATCATTGATTTACACGTTAATATGATTATAAATAATTGCGAAATATAGATCATTGATCCACATTTAAATGTGCATAAATTTAATAATCTTTGAAATATTCTCAAGAGAATTTTTTTTTTTTTTTGTAAGCCATATTCAGACGATGTGTGTTTTTTTTCTTGTTTTTCTGTGAAATTGACAAGTAGAGCGGAACAGATCGATTTTGAAAAATAGGAAGAGAATCAATTGTTTTGTTTTTTATCAATTGAAAAGATCGCGACGACTATTGGATGTAAAACCAACTTCTCAGGTCTTATGCTTATGGGATTCTCAAGGTTTTCTGTTTGCAAACCTGAAGCAGTAAATCGTTCAACGCATAATGTTTTATTTTATGCCAGGAGAGTGTTCATTCACTGTGGAGGCATTCGACCTGAGCCTATATGTATATATACATACAAGTATAAGAACGACGTCAGTAAGGTAGTAGGTAATGGTGGCAGAGGATAGTTTGCGGTGCTTTGTAACAAACTAACTGTTGAGACCTCTCTCGAGGATAAAATATATTCTTATGCTTCTCTCGCGGGGCACAATCCTCTTCTCTGTCATTAATGGTGAAACTCGAGACTCGCAACGATTATATGGTGTTACGGATTGGCATCCGGGTTTTCATGGAGGGTAAAAAAAAAAGAAAAAAAAAATAGAAGAAGAAGAAATTAGATTTTTTTTTAGATCCGTACAGGTTATTTCGAATACATAAAGTCATGCTTTTTGAGGTGTCTCGTGAGACAATGTTGGTAACATTGATTGTACCAACAACATCACAAATTACTGTAATTATCTTTAATTAAGAAAATCTCAACTTGCTTTGATCCGATGCTCGTTGTATTTCCCTTCGGGATTTAACTTGACCGAAATTGCGCACTGCTATTTAGGTAAATTGCGCGAACTTCATTAAAGGTAACTCTAGAGGTGGATTTTATTTACAAAAAAAAAATTTCTTTATATTTATATAGAAAAATATTTTTTGAATCTCTTTTGGAAAAAAAAAATAATTATTATATAATTTTGTTTTACTCTCGTGACAAATTGATTAAGTTCATAAGAAAAAAAAGAAAAGAATCATATATCATAGAATGTTGGCGAACCACAATATTTTTTTTTTTCTTTTTTTTTGATATTTCATTGAATATAAGTCAAAAATGTAGTTTCGAAGAAATAGATATTTTTCATGAAATCTTGATACACAAGTGGTTGTAAGTTGTATATCTTTTTTCAGTAGA
Organism: Leptopilina boulardi; assembly: GCF_019393585.1. NCBI lineage: Eukaryota > Metazoa > Arthropoda > Insecta > Hymenoptera > Figitidae > Leptopilina > Leptopilina boulardi. The sequence goes on along the minus strand of NW_026137996.1, from coordinate 2,112,268 downwards.
CTTTAATCCGAGAGCTCTGAAATTACGGTGCGCTCGACACTCTTCTCAAGTTACAATGTATAGGCAACCCGTTATACTTTGTTGCTTCATAGAAAAAGTCTAAAGTTGCTTTTTATGACCAATAGAACTTAAGGTATATAGCATTAAACAAAATTATGTAAAAAAAAGGTTTAAATTCTCAGCTCCCTGTTTTAAAGAAAAAAAAAAGAATTTATAACAAAAAAAAAAATGGGTCAGGATTTTTTTTTTAAACAATAAAGAAACATTTGTATATTTATTATTTCTATCAAGCAATCAATTTTTATGAGTCCTAAAAAAATTTTAAGTGGTTGTTATAAATTTTCAAGATATTTTTTTTATATCTTTTATATGTAAGAAGTTTTATAACTTTTCTTTTATAAATTCCAAGTGTGACATTGTATTATAAAGTAAAAAAATAGTATATTATGTGGCAAGCACGTAAAGTAGTACTTTTTAGGTGAGGATGTAATTTTCAGTACGAGCTGTCGTTAGTGCGACGTAGGTGAGACGAAGGCGAGCTGTAGGTGAGATGAAGACGAGCCGAAGGCGAGTCGAGTCGAGCCGAAAGCGAGCCGAGTCGAACCGAAGTCGCACAGACAGCGAGTATTGAAATCATCCGAACCTAAAAATTACTACGTGCGAGCCACATACGCTATTTTTTTCGCCATTGTTATGAAAAAGTGAAACAATTTTAAAGAAAAAAAATAATAAAAATTGATAAATAAAATAAAAGCAAAAAAAAAAATTATGCAAAAATTAACAACTGCCTAAAAAAGACTTTATAGGGCAGTTTACTGCCTAAAAAAGACTTTATACGGCAGTTTGCTGCCTAAAAAAGTCTTTTTTAGGCAGTTGGCCCAAACTGCCTTAAAAAGTGCTACTTTATCTGCCCAAAACAGGCACAAAAAAGACACTTTTTCATGTCAATGGCGAAAAAAGAAAATTTAATGAATTTAATTAAATCACAATTTTTATAGACGCATTTTTTGGGTTTTATATTTATGGATTTTTTTTATAATTTCTCAAAGACATCTTCCTTTTTATATTTTAATATGTGTTTGCACCTGAATTTCAAAACACTTGAAACACATGTAGAATAATAAACAGGTACAAGGTTGATAATATTTTAGTAGAACGTCATGTTTAAACAATTGTTTAAACAATAAATTGTAGACTACAAGTTTGACGTATTTTATAATCATTTTTTAATACACCTAATTCAAATTAATTTGTAGGAAAATAATTATACTTGTATACGAAAATGTTGATTATTTTTGTTTTTTTCATCGTATAGGTGAATTTACGTATTGGCAGATGTAAATATTAGAAAATATTTTCTAGTAAAAAATGGCACGAAAAACACTTTTTTTTAATTAATTTTATTTTTCTATTTAATTTATTAATTTTATCAATAATTGGGCAACAATATTATTAGAATTGAACTATTTTAATTATTAGAGGTTTTCTTATTTTTGCCGAACTAATTTTTAAGCAGTTTATAGTAATGAGTTGTCGAAGCTATAATTTGCATATATTATTTATTGCATATATAATAACTACGTTTTTGTACATTATAGCTTGTCAAAAGTTATACAATGTAGACAAATTCAATAAAAGATAATATCCATATATCTGAAACGCCTTCCGCTTGGTTAGATTCAATTTTATGTAACGCTAATTAGAAGTTTCGTTCATTTTATAATTGTTTTTAGAATTAATCTCAAAAAATATCTCCCTCCAATTGATTGTGAGTCAATTATTTATATATTATTTTTTACAATTTCAACTTACTTTCCAATCAAATTAAAATTTTATTTAAATTAAAAAAAATTTAAATTATTAATTAAAATTACTTAAGTGTTTTTATTAATTTTCAGTTTAATTGAAACAATTAATAGTTATATAATAATTTCTTTATAATTACTATTATGTTAATTAGTTTAAATTGTAATTATAATTAGGAAATCTATATGAATTTTACTTTATATTTTACTTCGCAATTTATTTACTATTTACTTAATTTCACTTCTAGTTTACTTAGTAATTTACATTAATTAATTTTGCAACAATTAATTATTATTCTGTCATTTTGTTAAGATTAACATGACTTAGTTATCAATTATTGGTGTTTTCGCTATATATACATTTTCTGTAATTTCATTTTCTGAGCAATGTAAGATAATAAGTCACGTGTATATCTGATGTGTTTGTATGTATACACGGTAAATGATAATAATTACTATTGTGTAATCTAGAAAACTTGGTTGACATTTGAGTATATATATACAAGAACCCTTACAAACTTTTTTTTTCTTTCTTTTTTGAAAATATATTTGAAATCTAACTTAAAATTAGAAAAAAAACTAATTAAAAATTTTTCGAAATGCTTTTAAAAAATTATAATTATTAATTTCTTTGAATTAAATATAAAATTAGAGGTAATCGACAAGTGATGAATATGTTAATATAAAATTAAAAAGTACCATCTTTATAAATAATAAAATCTAAGATCTTATTATTTTATACGATACATAGCAGATTCTCCTTCTATATATATTTTCACCTATATAATAAATATAGAGGAATCGTAATTTTGCACCTTTTACACCAAACTAACCAATCGGATTTTAACAAGGCTATTAACACTCTGATTTCTCTAAGAATTCTCATTTGACTTTTGCAAGTCAACGAGTGCACCAATAAGAGCCGCAAAGTAATTTGAATATTAGAAAATATATTTACTATGGCCATATATTAAAGATATTTTCTACTCATAAGTGTAACTATGATCTTTTCTATTCGCTTATAATCACCTCATATATTCATTGACAAAGTACAGCCACCATTGCCGGTGTAAATATAAAACGAATATATTCGAATCAGATTGCATAAATTAAAAATTAAATGATCAATTTTTTTTTAATGAATATATATATATATATATATATATATATAACTGTTGATGAAATTTATAAAGCAAAACATATGGTTAATTATACATTTTAATGGGTACCGAATAATGAAAACAAATAAATAGTGAAAAAAAAAATCTTATAGGATTTTTTTTTGTATAATCCCTTATGAAAATTCCTTATAAGAAAATAATGTTAAAGCTGAAATGTTAATGTTTTCAGTATAATATTTTCGCGATTATAGGTAATTTTTTTTATAAGAAATTCATTATAAAATTTTTTTCTCAAATAATTATAAAAATATAATTATTAGAGGACTCTGTAATGAAATCATTACAGAGTCCTCTAATAATTATATTTTTATAATTATTTGAGAAAAAAAAATTTTATAATAAATTACCTATAATCGCGAAAATATTATACAAAAAACATTATACTGAAAACATTTCAGCTTTAACATTATTTTCTTATAAGGAATTTTCATAAGGGATGTACAATTAGAAAAGAACTTGGTAAATAATTTTTTTAAGTTACTTTTTTCGTATTGAATATTTTTCTCTCTCTCTCTCTCTCTCGTTGCTATTGTATATTGATTATTATGAAAAAGAAAAACGTAAATGAAAAGAATTTTAATGTTATATGAAAAGAACAATGAAAATGATCAGCTCACCTTGAATTTACCACTGCTGTGCTCTAAAAAGATTGTAATTTTCCATGAAATGATACGAGTGTAATCAATTTTAATCAAAGATTGTGTACAGCGAATGTGCGTCACTGAAGGGTTGCCTACGCACTTTTTAACCCTTATAATACAAAGTTCGATTGCTAGACTAGATAAATTGGTAAAATAAATTTTATTAAAGAAAAAAAAATTAACAAATTATATCAGATAAATCAGAAAATTTAATATACAAATCTTTATTTAATTTTTTAAATTTATTTCAATTGTATTTATGTTAAATGAAAAGATAAATTATAGATATTAATAAAATATAATTTAATTTTAAAAAGGGTCTAATAAAAGAGTTAAAAACTTAAAAATGTAAAAAAATGGAACTTTTTTTAAAAATTTACAAGAATTATATTAATAGAATTAGAATAAATCCTTATTTATAAGGGGGGTAAGGGGGGTTGAGTTTCTTATTTATTTGTTAAATAAATTAATTTAATTTTATAATTTTTTATTATACGAATTATATGATTATTCTTATTATGTTGGATAATGAAAACTTTGTTTTCCATATGAATATAAAAATTTTAATTTGTATAGGCAAAAGAAAGAATTTTTAAAACATAAAGTTTGTAAAATATAAAAAAAACTGTATTTTTAATTTTTAATATTTTACTAGTTTCCTTTGTTTATTATAATTTAAAAATTTTTTATTTTGCAATTATTTTACGTTTTGTTTTATATAATGAAAAAAAAAAATATTTGGATTCAAATAATCACTTGACAATTATCAAATAAATATTTATACGCAAAAGAAATAAAAATATTTTAATCAAATACATTTTTTTCAGTGTATTATTTTAATTAAAAAAAAAAAAAAAAAAAAAAAAAAATCAAATGAAATTTTTTGTGTGATAATATTTGAATTCAAAATATTTTTCCTTCATTAGTTTTAATCTTCAATAGGTATTGTGCGATTCCAAGTGAGATTTTGACTTTTTCGGAGTAGGTTAACCGATTGCAATGAAACTTTGGAATTTTGTTATATATAGTAAGACTAAACTTTAACGTAAATTTCAGCCTAAAATATTTGTTAGTTTACGAGATTTGCAATAATAACAAAAAATTTTAAACTGCTATATCTTCCGTTCTAATAAACGGATTGAGGTCTACTTTTTTTTAAAATGTCAAGGAAAATGAGAGGAATAAATCTCTTTCAGAACATTTTTTTATAATTTTACAACTAAAAAAATTATTAAATAATAATTGAATAACTTTCGCGCGACTAACTAAAATTCAATCACTTAAACGCTAAAATGATCTTACCTGTGTTTTCTTTAATGTTCCAAAGGATTTTTATTGTAAATGTAAGTTTAACTTAATAAATTTTATTAATTTATTAGTATAAACAATTGAGATTTCTGCTAGTTGACGTGCAGACGACATTGCGCACGCAGCATTCTCACATAGCCAACTGACGTGATTCGTGGACTAAATTGGCTATGTGAGAATGCTGCGTGCGCAATGTCGTCTGCACGTCAACTAGCAGAAATCTCAATTGTTTATACTAATAAATTAATAAAATTTCTTAAGTTAAACTTACATTTACAATAAAAATCCTTTGGAACATTAAAGAAAACACAGGTAAGATCATTTTAGTGTTTAAGTGATTGAATTTTAGTTAGTCGCGCGAAAGTTATTCAATTATTATTTAATAATTTTTTTAGTTGTAAAATTATAAAAAAATGTTCTGAAAGAGATTTATTCCTCTCATTTTCCTTGACATTTTAAAAAAAAGTAGACCTCAATCCGTTTATTAGAACGGAAGATATAGCAGTTTTAAATTTTTTGTTATTATTGCAAATCTCGTAAACTAACAAATATTTTAGGCTGAAATTTACGTTAAAGATTAGTCTTACTATATATAACAAAATTCCAAAGTTTCATTGCAATCGGTTAACCTACTCCGAAAAAGTCAAAATCTCACTTGGAATCGCACTATTATATATTATAAAAGAATCTAAAGAAAAAAAAAAAATGAAATTCTTTCCTAATTGAAAAGTGGATCCTTTTATTTATAACTATATTAAATTGCTAAATTTTAATGGAATATGTTTGCAACATCGCAAGTAAATTAGAAACAGATTTTGCCAGGTGATACACAGAAGGATATACATTATAGGGAATTGAAATATATATCCTAATTTAATATTAAATGCAATTTTGCAAAGATTTGCATAATTTAATAAAATAATTTCAAGAATGTAAAAAGAAAAAAAAATTGAAACGGAACGGTATAATGAATCAAAAGTTCATGTTCACGTGTTTATATATATATAAATGTATATACGATATTACGCCATGTTTGTTGAAGTTGTGGATTGAGGCGAGAGATATGGCGTTCCATGACAGTGAGCGGGTTTCACGCAGTGGCATTTAGGAAATGCAAATTCTCAAGTCTGACATTTTACTCTTCAGAGTCAGTATATATACTCCTTTGAATCGTCTATATATGCATTGCCTTCTTCTAATATGTAAATTATTTTTATATAAAAGAAACACATGGGCGACACGACCCTGGGGAAAATCCGAGGTTATGGTTAAAAACAAAAAACACATATTATTAATTTGGTTTTTTTTTTTTTATAAATTATTGAAAAAAAATCTGCTTTTTTTTGTTTGATTCTTGTTCTTTCTCTTTTACTTTTTACATGAAAAAAATATTCTCATTCTGAGAGGAAAATGACAGACTTATTTTGGGGAAATAATTTTATTTCTGATCTATATTCGCAGTTTCATTTCTTCTCACGAGTCTTGTCTCTCAAAGAATCGAAATTCAAATGTTATTTTTCGATAAGAAAAAAAAAAATTTACACCCCATTATTTTGGGCAGAAAACAAATTACTTTTTAATTAAAGTATATTTTGTAATGAAAAAAAAACACCACTTTGGTTTGTTATTAAAAAAATTTTATTGTCATTTTTTTTTATGACACTCTTAAATTTCCAGCTGCTATATATTATATATCCGGAAGATGTGGCTTTAAACTTAAGTGGATCGGTAATTTTTTTTTCTTTTTCTCCTCTGAGCAATGATCATCAAAAGAGTTTCAGTTATTCATTGGTTGTAAATTCAATAATCACGAACCGCGAAACCTTACAGTATATATAATTGGAGTGCCAGTTTGACGCATATATATTATATGATTACTAATTGAAAGAAAAAAAAGAAAAAAAATAACCGTGAAATAAAATAATTACAATTTGGTTTTGTATAATATAGAATAATCACAATATAAATAATATTGAGATAATAAATATTATTATTTTTTTTTTCACGCATCAGTTTACTAAATTAAATATAATTTTGTTACTGCAATTTTATTTGATATATTATTAAATTTTATTATATCAACTACTTGTATTGTTAATGTATAATGGAAAAATAGCCAACAACACGAACTAACGTTCTTGAATTAATTGAACCTCGTTAATGGTCGAGAAAGCAAAACGAAATTACTTTGACTCTCTTTTTCTCTCTCTCTTTTTCTTTATCGATCGATTAGATGTATGGACCATTTGAAAAAAAATGTTACTCTAACATGAGTTTGATGGCTTTTATACAGTGTCGTATCGATCATCGTTCAATCGATTTTTATCTCGACGTAATTTCAACGCTAGTTAATCGTTTATACAAGCTAATTATTATTTCAAAAAAAAAAAAAAAGTACCGAAAAAAGATCTAATCTAACTATATATGCATGTAGATAGTAATAATAATAAAAACCCCAATAAAAAATTTCAAAAATTAGAAAGTAAAAATAAAAATAAAATAATAAAATAAAACGATTTGAATATTAAATTTATATGTAAAATAAAAAATAGAAATTAAAATTATGAAATAATGAATTTTTATTTGTTTGTTGAAAATTGAAATTGAAAAAAAAAACTCCACGTTTTAAATTATATAGAGCTTTGAACTCTTTAGCACTAAAAATAAAAAAGACTGTTTTGAAAAACAGTGCACGATTTAAACTTATCGAACGTAGACTTCTCCTTGTCCTACTCTCTTTTAATTATCTAAATTCTGCCCGTATAATTTCACCATTACAAAACATATAATGTTTTTTTTTTTTTCTTTTTTTTTTTTTGTCTTTCCTGTGTATTGTGCGAAAAGCACTATAGGTATTTAATTTTTCCCGTGATAACACAGATTATAAATATAATAAAGTGAGAAAAAATAAATTTAAAATAATAATTTAAAAAAGAAACTTTCAGGTGAAAGGTAGTTTGACCAGATTTTTCTTATCATATTATATAGAAAAATGCAAAAAAAAAAAAAAAAAATCGAGTTATAAGTATAAATTGAACTCAATAAAAGCTTATCTTTCATATACACTTCCTATATCTCTATTAAATGCTTTATATATATTTGCCATATGAATAGAAAAGCAATAGGGCAAATAATTTATATATATAAGACCGCACGAAAGTGTAAGTTGACTTTAATCCTGATTTAAGCTAATCGTAATCTAGTGAATTGCAGGTGTTTAAATTGAGAAATAAAATAAACCAAAAATTTTGTTTTTCAATTTTTTTGTTTAAATATTTTGTTCATCAAAATTTTTTCAACTTGATTTTATTTTTCAAAATTAAAATGTACTGCTTTTCTGTGGGTAAAATTATTTAAACAAAAAGTTTCCTGAGACCATGTCTAAAACATTTTGCAAGATTTTCTTTTTGTTTTCAGATATGCAATGAACCAAAAAAAAAAAAATTTTAAACGATCAAACTAAATATAAATAAATTTGTTTATAAAAAATTAATATTTTTTTAAAATAAAATTTATAATATAAATTTAATTTAAAAAATTAATTTAAAAAATTAAATACAATCGCAAGTAAAATTGCACAAATGTTATATTATCAATAATATAAAATATATAATTAACCTTTCTTAAATAGAAATTATAAAAAATAGTTAAACCTACAAACTTATATATTTCAATGGTCAACAAAAATTATTGTAATTTGTTTTTGGATGTTATTCTTCATTTTTTTTTAAAAAGTGAATTATAAACAAAAATTAAATGTTAATTTAAAAATAATTTAGATAATTTTTTTAATAATTACCTAATTTCAGTAATTTAGTATTCATTATTTATTAAATCATTATATTTGTGATGAGTTAATTTGTAAACTAATTTTGTTTTATGTAAATTGAATTGAATGTTAATTTATTTATATTTAATATAATAATTAATAAATTAAATAATTAAATAGTTAATTGCATAATTATGTATATACATTATAATTATTTTATAAATATTTTTATTTTTACTGATCTGTTTTTATATATTTTAAAAACTTTGGTTTTATAATAAACATATTTTTATATTTATTTTTTGATTTTTTTAAAATAATAATTTGCAATATATATTATAAGAAGGAATGAAAATTCTTTGTGTTTTCGATTTTATATATAATAAAATATTAATTAGTTAGTTGACTAATTTAATTAATATTTAATTTGTGTTGGCTTACTAAAAATTTCAGACACTTTTTCTTAAGTATACCAAAAAAATTATTACCTGGAGTGAAACTTATCTCTGTTACAGTTAAAGCTTTCTTTTCGTATACAATAAATTACAAAACTGCCAGTACTCGGCCAGTACTGAACCAGTAGTGGTTACCAATACTGACGCCAATACTGGGTGCCAGTACTGCGCCAGTACTGCACCATTAGTAAATTTTTGATTGGGAAAAGTCAGTTACCTAAAAAAAAATTCTTTTTTTTTGTGAAAAATATTTTTTTTTTTAAACACTATTTTCTATTATTTTCTATTTTACCATTCTTTTTTTTAAATTATAAAATTTGAATTTTAAAATTCTTTCCTATAAAGACATTGAAGTTTAGAGAAAAATCAATTGTTCTTTAATTTAATTCAAAACAATTATCCAAGCGATCATTTGAAATTCTATCGTTGTTTGAAACTTGATAAAATTTTCTCGTAAGAATTTAAAATCAAGTATTGTCTTCGTTGGTACATTTATATTGTACAATGGAGACAACTGTATAGCGGTATTATACTCACAATTCGTTTGATATAGATTTAAAAAAAAAAAAAAAAAAAAAATTGACAAAAAAAAATAGAAACAAACAAACAATGACAAATTTTTTACACGAAACGTTTTTGTGATATCGGACATGAAACATAAGGGAATTTTGATAAGATCTATTTAGAACGTTTATTTACATTGACACTTTCACTATATACTGTGTAATACAAGAGACGATATTTTAAAGAACAAATTCTATCTACTGATTCCATATAGTCATTTAAATTATTAATTAATTTTTCCGATTTTTAAGATATTTAATTGAATGAAAATTGGATTCGGATAATATGATATCGAATATAATTTTATTTTAAAGAAACATTTTAATTTTTAGTAGAAATTATGATTTTTATTTTGCAAATTATAATTTCTTTGCAAATTATAATTCTTTCTGAAAATTTAATTCTTTTTTTGCAAATATTAATTTTGTTTCTAGTTTCTTTTTAAAATTTTGTGTTTATCATTCCATAAATGTTGTTTTTAAATTCATTTATTAGTTTAGATGATATTGTAAATAAGCGTCACTTTTATTTCATTTATTTTCCTTGTTTTCAAAAAAATATTAATACTTTCCTTTTTTTCATTTTCCTTATTAAATTAAAAATACAAAATTCTGCTTCAATGTACTTATAAACTTTTGATAACTTCAAAATAAATTTTTTTTCGTAAATATTATTTTTATTATTATTATTATTATTATTATTATTATTATTATTGTACTTTGCAAGAGAATTTAAAATTTGTATACCAAAAAAAAATCTCATCTAAAACAGCAAAATTTTTGCTATTCTAGTAAAAACCTTTTGCTATTGTAAATATTTTTTTTCCGTGTTTGAAATATTTTGGAAAAAATTGACTTTTTTTTGGGGGAGTGGGGAGGAATAGATTATATTTTAAATTTTGAAAGTTTCTTTTTTAAAACCCTCTTGGAATAATTTAAATGTAACGAAATTCTTAAAATAGATTTAAGATTATAGTAGGTCAGGTTTTGATCTTAGGAAATAATTATAAAATTTCACTCTCTCATTACACATTCAGATACTTATTGCATTCAGGTCAAGTAGCTATTAATAAAAACGATCATTCGTTATATTTTTGCGACTGCAATTCGTCAAGAGTCATCGATAGGTAATTATCCAACTTGAAATGCCAAAGGGCTATCTTTGTGCATTTGATAACGGGTATACATATTTATATATATATATATGTGTGTGTGTGATATAATATTCCACGATTAGAAATTTCGATGGCGCAAGAAAGAAGCGTATATAAATTATATTATAAATGCGTGATGATGATTATGATAATCTTAGAGAGAAAAAAAAAAAAAAATTATAAAACTAATATGAACCAATACCAATGAACTCAATAATAATAATAATTATTATTATTAATGCCAAGTTGGTTTGATCGTAAAATTGAGGTCATTAAAAATCATCAAAAAAGAAATTATTCTGCTATATAGTATAGTCTTCGTATCTCACTTGTTGAAAGATTGTTCAGGTTACTTGGGCATAAACCTGTTGTATTTATACAGCCGCGTGGCATAATTTTATAAAACGCAGACGTGTTTTATTTCTTGACGTGTATTCTTATATTTGACTTGAGAAAAACTTGTTTGTAAAATATGTTTTAATTTTTAAAATTATTTTTAAATATTCTTGAAAGATATTATTATAATCATTTATCGTTTCTTTATTTTTTTCAATATTATTAATACGATTCTTGAAATTTTTATCATTTTTTTTTATGGTAATTAAAAAAAAAAATTTCTTTTCTAAAAAGAAAATTCTTTTCAAAAATTAGATTATTGAATTTTTTTTTTTTTAAAGTTGCATTCTAGGCGGAGATAAACGGGCAGGTATTATTGATCCATTTAACCCCTTGTATCGAAACCAGCTATTTCGAATATAACTAGATAATGATCTATGATCTACGACCTAGATCATTTATCGAGATCGATTCTAGTCTCGCTTCGATGACTTTTGATAAGTTTATTCTATCGATATGCATTATTCTTATACCTTCGAGCAACCTACATATATATATATATATATATATATATCTGTGTTTATTTTATAATATTTGCCCGTAGTCTATTTTTCGATTAAGTGGTTCGATCGTTAACATAAATCATATAATGGCCCAATATTGTAAGCCATTATTTTGTTAATTATTATAATGTCTCAAGTGTGGGAAAATTGTCAATTGCTATAGTTTAGTTTTTTAATAGTACTTTTAAAATCTAAATATTTATAATATAAAATATTAATATTAAAGAAAGTTTTTTTTTTTTTTGGTTAAATCTCTGGTATTTTTTATAACCAATTGCCAGCAGCATATTTTTCTTATTAACTATTAAAGTAGCAAATACGTAGAAAATGAATGAAAGTCTCTTGATGGAAAAAAATAATAAAAAAAAAAAAAAAATTCTAAACATAGTACATTAATGGATGACTCTTCATTTTCTATAAAGATATGATTGAATTCCAAGTGATTTAATATTTCTGACACATCTTAAGAATATTTTCTCTCTCTCTCTCTCTCATTTTATAAGACAAACATAAATTTTCAAACTGGAAATAACATTGATTGTTGCCGTTTACATAATTGCTGGGGTTATAATTATCATAATAAAATAGTATAGATTATTGCTGATTATTTTTCTCATATACCCGCTAGGTTTGAGAGAAAAGAATATCTATGCGCGCGGCACATGACTGACCTTAGATCAATGGTGTTTTGTATTAAAAAAAAAAAAAATAATAATAAATAATAAAAAATACAGGTGTACGTGTTTATGATTTTGCCGTTAGGTTTATACACTTCGTTCTTTAATACAAATTGTAAATTGCGACTGTTAGAAATATTTACTTCAAATAATTTGTCTTCCAATAGAGAAAAATCATTGGAGTTTATAACTCACGAACTTTCATTGCATTTTATGAACTTTTTACTCAATGAATTATATTCTCACCATATAATATTTATTTATTTAATCTAGATAAAATAATTTTTTTTTTTATTTGAAAAACAATTTAAGAATAATTAATATTTAATAATAAATAATTAATAGGTTTAAATTATTAATTTTCAGAAGTTGTACTCTCTAAATCTGAATTAGTAAAAAAGTTTACTAATTTGAATTAGTGACACACTTTTTGCTTTTCAATTAGTAAAATTTTACTAATCATTAGTAACTTTTACTAACAATTAGTAAAATTTTACTAATTATTAGTATTTTTTACTAACAATTAGTAAAATTTTACTAATTAAGAAGCAAAAAGTGAGTCACTAATTCAAATTAGTAAACTTTTTTACTAATTCAGATTTAGAGAGTAAAAAAAATTGATTTCTACTCTCTAAATCTGAATTAGTAGTTTTTCTACTAATGAAAAAATGCGAATTCGTTTATCAATTGAATTAGTAACTCTTTTTTTTAGTAAAAAACTACTAAATTCATGGAGTAAATTGTATTTTTTACTATTTTAAATTAGTAAACCGATTTACTCCATGAATTAGTAGTTTTCTACTCTCTAAATCTGTGTTAGTAAAAGTGTTTACTAATTTGAATTAGTGACTCACTTTTTGCTTCTGAATTAGTAAAATTTTACTAATTATTAGTAACTTTTACTAACAATTAACTAATTCAGAAGCAAAAAGTGAGTCACTAATTCAAATTAGTAAATATTTTTACTAATTCAGATTTAGAGAGTACCAGCAATTAGTAGTTTTCTACTAAAAAAAAAGAGTCAAAACTGTTACTAATTCAATTGGTAAACGAATCCGCACTATTTTTATTAGTAGAAAAAACTATTAATTCAGATTTTAGAGAGTAATTTGTAATTAGGCCAAAGGTTATTTTTTGGTATTTAAAAATATGTTATTAAAAAAAAGGGGCAGTTTTTCGAAACGCATTTATGTTTTCGTTCATAAATGCGGTTATATATTTGACAGTCTGATGAATGAAGAAATTAAGTGCAGACGAAAGGAACCTTTAGTTTTAATATATTTACATGAATATAGAGAAGGTGAACAACCTTTTAAAACTGGGTTATTCTTTGATACAATATCAATTTTCGTTTATTATTTCAAAACGAATACAATACAATAAATAAAATAAAGAAAAAAAAAAATTGTTTTTGAAAATAATTATTTAATGCGTGAACTGTAAACGAATTTTGTTAATCGATTTAAAAGTTATCTTATACCTTATATGATCCAGCGTCGAAAGGTTATAGAAGCAAAATGTTGAATATATTGACAAACTACTTTGTAATTCGATACAGTGTCATCCGAGTTGAAACGCAGTAATTTAATATCAGATTTGCAATATGTCCTAATGTTATATATATATTATTGCTCCGTATAAGTATAAACTTGCAATAAGAATATAATTTTATTTTTTTGTTTTTTTTTTTTTTTAAATGAAATAAAATTATTTATTCTATTTTTTATACATTAAAATTTAATGCGCGGTTTACTTTAAATATTCATTTAAACTATGAATAAAAAGGAAAGTTGCGAAAATTATGCGCGAATATAAGAAGAGGGGCTTTCGAACATTTTCTCGATGACCAATCTGATCTTGTGAAGATCATTACTCGGCAAGATCGTCTTGCTACTTTCCATTTAATCGTAATGCATGTTTATGTCGGTTATAAAGAAGGCACTACACATATATATATATATTTGTGTTACACATATACAAATGTATTTTATTCAATGGGCTTTTATGTGTTCATTTAAGTCATTATCGTGTCTGAATCTATCTTCTCCGCATTCAGAAAATTTTTCTCTATTAACATTCGAAAAAAAAGAAAAAAAAACCTTAATGGTAATACGTAATTTCCGTGCTGCAATTATGCAACATGGAAAAAAATTTTTTGATATACGAACAAAAGAAAAGAGGGACAGAAAATTATTCATCTTGTAAATTAAATTTTTCTTTGAAACTTAGTTGCATAATTTTTTGTAACATTTTTTTTTTTGGATTTTAATTGTTTTATGTATAAAGAAAAATAGGGATTATATTTGAAAATGCCTTTTAAATTATTAGTTTTTGTTTTCCTTTTTGATTATATGAGAAGCAGTATATATATATATATATGCTATATAGTAATGGAATTAATTTTGATGTTCGACATTTTTTAAAAAATCGATCGTCCTTTTCTCGCCGCCACGATGCTTTTTATGGACGGGTCTAACGAGGTCCCTGCTGTCATTTAAGATTTACAATTTACATAATCGGATGGACAACGACATTCCACGTGGACGGAACACGTGGAGAAAGAAAATGAGCTATAAGTCGAGAAAGAGAGTGAGAGAGAAAGAGAAAGAGAGAGAGATTGAAATGGAGAGACAGCGACTGGGTAGAAATTTATTAATTGTGCATCCAAGCGACTTGTGTTTTATATGCGCGGCTCCATAATATCTCGGGGTATATTTTAAGACACTAGAGAGAGAGAGAGAGAGAGCGAGAGAGAGACCTGAATTATCGACAAGGTTTTATACTTAATAATACAGCGATTTTTTTTTTATTTTTTTTATAGTAAAAGACAAAACACTTCCTTTGGATGCATTTTTGCTCTAAATTCATAATTTATTTAAAAAATTTTACAATATACAATTTTATTTATAAATATTATAAATTATAAATAATAATTTATTAAAAAATTTATTTTATATTGTTTTATTAAAATTTTTTTATATATCTAAATTTAAACCAGAAAATTAAAAGGCATTAAAATATAAGCTGCAACAATTCTTATTTTAATCCATTTTGGTATTAAATTAAGTAAAATTGGATTAAAATATAAGAAGCGTTGCAGCTTATTTTAATTGCCTTTTAATTTTCTGTGAAATTACTCTCTAAATCTGAATTAGTAAAAATGTTTACTAATTTGAATTAGTGACTCACTTTTTGCTTCTGAATTAGTAAAATTTTACTAATCATTAGTTAAATTTTACTAACAATTAGTAAAATTTAACTAATTCTAAAGCAAAAAGTGAGTTACTAATTTAAATTAGTAAACATTTTTACTAATTCAGATTTAGAGAGTAGCGAGAATTCGTTTACTAATTTGAAATTAGTAAATTAGTATAAATTTTCTACTAATTTGAATTAGCTAACAAATTATCATTAATTTAAATTTAAAGAATTCTATCGTTTTGTGCCATTTTAATAATTTTTTTTCTTCTATAAATATCACATGGTACGTAATCCTAATGCGTGACTATTTATTTTTAAATATGTTTCGACTGTATTTTTGCTGATATCGTGTATTTAGAAAAATTAATAGTTTTCTATATTGAATTTACAATATATATATATTGAGAGAAGGAGAGTTTATATGTAAATTATATATTAGAGGACATCGGGAATTTTTTTTATTATTATTATTATTATTATTATTATTATTATTATTATTATTATTATTATTATTATTATTATTATTATTGAAATCAGTATATCAGCTATATGAGATCGAGTTCCCAGCGTAATGTCGACAACCGTGATGAAATCGATCGCGAACTCGGTCATTGGACCCAATGACCACCTGTGGAAAACAGTAAAGTGTTCAGACACACCCTGTCCTTTACGAGACTCGAATCTATACAGTCCTGATGTCAGGTCCTTGTGCCCTATATATATATATACTTGCCATTTTTTCTATCAAGTCTCATTCCATTGATCCTCTTAGGTTACACACTATTTAACAAAGTGAGCGCAAGACAATAACAAGACTCACCATGTAATTGCATCATATATATCTTTTGTCATTTTCGATCTGATAAGAAAAACCTATTAGGGAGCAAAGCTATTGTTTATATATGTTTATAATTATATTTGATTTTTTTTTTTTTTTGTTGATGAAATCAGTATTTGTTTCAAAAATTATTTTATAAACTATTTCAATTGAAATATTAATTAATTTTTAAAAATTTCTAAATTAGATTAACTAATTAATAATTTAAATAATAATTTAATACTAAATTTATATTATATATTATTATTATTTATATTGGTAATAATTAACAATAATGATATAAATAATAATGTAATTTTTTTATTCTTTTATTTAGTGAAAAAATTTTATTTAATGAATTTTTTTTTTTTTTTTTTTTACTGAGAATGAAAAAAAGATAAATATAAATAATTAATTATGAAAAACATTATATGAGGATGTGGAATAAAGAGATTATTACATTCAGTTTGGCTTGAGTTAATTTAAAAATAATCATGTCTCGAAGCATTCTAGTAGAATATAATATATAGTCTGAATTTAGTATTTTATTTAATTCAATCACGTTGTTCCGTTATATCAAAATAATATGTTTCGCATATCGGTTGACTTTAAGTTTGTTTCGATATTATTATGTTTTGCCTGTTTGTCCTTTTTTTTCTCTTCTCTATTAATTTTTGAGGAATTTTAATAATCGACTCTGTAATTTTGCATTAGTAATAAAAAAAAAAAAAACTAAAAATTTTAACTAACTAGAATTAGGTTAATTTTTACACTAGAGAAGTGGGGAAAAACATTTTTTTTTTACTAATAAAATTAAAATATAATTCATAGCGAAAAGTGATTTTACTAATTCTTTATAGAAAATTTTATCAAAAAAAGTAAAAATATATAATAGTACAATTTGGTTTTTTTTTCGTGACAATTAGTTGATAACATTCTAAATGTTTGCTTGTTACGTAAATAATTTGCATAAGATATCTAGGTATTTTTGTCAAAGGTATTATTTTTAGAATTTTTCTTTATTGAAATTATCGTGCGAAAAAAAATATATAAAAGGTAAATGAACTACACAAAATTTATGAAAAAATTTGCAAGAAAATAGTTTAAAGAAAATTTCTTTAAATTATATATATATATTTTTTTTGAACTTTTAATGAAATTAAAATAATAATTAATCCATATTTTATAATTGTGTACTGACGAAAAACAAATGAAAAAAAAAATACACGCAACTTGTATAATATAAACAAGGATTGACGAGTGCCAACTTATCACTAACAGGACACCATTAAAGTGTCGTAAAAAACTTGCTTTAAATTTTATATCCTTTCACTTTTTTTTTCCAAACTAATAACCTTAATTTAAAAGATCTCTTTATTTACGCAAGTCGCAATCTTCATTGTACATATATATATATATATATGCAAAGAAAAATATTTTTAATATAAACTAATAATAAAACTCAAGGAGAAAAAAAATGCTTATCTGTTTTATCTCTCAATCAATGTCAAAAGTTGAAAAAAATATAGTAAATTTTTTTTTTTTAAATTTACCTAAATTCCATATAGTAATTAGAAAAGAAAAAGAGAGGAGTGAATTTTCTTTTCTAGCATATAGGAATGAAGTACCTGATTCTCTTGGTAATCGATCTACGATCCAGAGCACGATCTCATCGGCGCTTTGAAATCCTAGTGAAACACATTCATGTTGGATTCCAGACATCGATATAAATAAATATATATATATACGATTTGATCGAAAATAGCGATCAGGATTCCAAACGAATCTTGTTGTTTTTCTTGTGTGTTTAAGACTTTCAGTCATCTCGTCTAGAATTTCTCCAACTTGCTATAGAGAAAATTTTTCTCTCTCTCTCTCTCTTTATAGCTGTCCTATTACTTCCATATTGGCTGTTAATTGATTAAGACAATTAAGACAACCTTGTACCGTCTAAATCGTTGTTTTTGGAGAGTTCTTTTCATTCCATTACTATTTTTAATTAGCCACTTTTAATTACTTTAAACTTTTAAATTGACTTTAATTCCGTATTTGAAATCACAAATTGATGAATTAGAATTACATGTTCATATTTCTGCAGATAGTTTTATGTTAGTCAATCTTTTTCTCTCTTAATTTTAAAAAACATCTTGGAATTAATTTTATCCAAGTTTTGTTTTTTTTTTGTCAGCATCTGCGTAATTGATTTTCAATTATTTCTGTCGCCTATGCGTTCTTTCTTTTCCCTTTTTAAATTTTGTAATTAAATATTGTTCCATTGAAAATGGTTGTTTTTAAAAGTGTATTTTTTTATTATTTTTTTTTCCATCAGTTTGTTAATAAAAAAACTATGTGAGATTAATAAGAAAATTAAAAAATCGGCTAGTAGATAGAATTTATTTATTTTTGCCAAAAAAAAACAATTTTAAGTAGTTCTCAAAGAATAAAAAATAACAATTACAAAAGTCGTCTGACTAAAATTGTATTTTACTACTGATAAAAAAATTTCAAAATTTGTCAGGTCTGACTGAAATCGACTATTTCTACTGATTCCAAATTTAAAATAACTGAAATATACTGATTCCTACTAATGACAAAGTTAAAATTTCTAGAAAAAAATGTCTGACTGAAACTGACTTTTACTACTGATTTTGAATTCACAAGAAAACTGAAATTTATTAATTACTACTAATGATAAAGTGATGGTTTCTGAAAAAAATTTTGTCTGACTAAAATTGTCTTTTACTACTGATAAAAATTTACAAAACTTGACAGGTCTGACTAAAATCGACTTTTACTACTGATTTCGAATTCACAATCACTATAAAATTTATTAATTACTACCAATGACAAAGTGAAAGTTCCTAAAAATGCTTTGTCTGACTAAAATGATTTCTACTACTGATTTAAAAAAACCAAATATCTCTGGTCTGACTGAAACTGACTTTTACTACTGATAAAAATTTACAAAACTTGACACGTCTGACTAAAATCGACTTTTACTACTGATTTCGAATTCACAATCACTATAAAATTTATTAATTACTACCAATGACAAAGTTCCTAAAAATGTTTTGTCTGTCTAAAATGATTTCTACTACTGATTTAAAAAAAAACAAAAATTTCCCTGGTCTGATTAAAACTGACTTTTACTACTGATTGTAAAATTTACAAGAACTTGCTGAGTGTGACTAAATCTAAATGTTACTACTAATGCGTGAAAAATTTGATGTCTGACTAACACTGGTTTTTACTACTGATACAAAAACTTGTACATGTCTGACCGTGACTGACTTTTACTACTGAATTTAAAAAAAAATATTTTTCATTTCTAATTTTTTTCAATTAATTCAAAAGTAAAAAAATAACTCTTTTTAAATTATGACCGCAAAATGTATATTAAAATTAAAGAATTTTTTTGCCAAGTATTTTGTTATTCGCATTGAATTTCCATATAGCGAGATTGTGAAGTTGTTCTTCAATCATTTGTGCTGTGAATTTAATTGAGCACCTAAAGGATTTCTTTAGGCTTTAAGTAAACGATTTTTATCTCTCTTTTCTTTCTTTCTGAAGGTAATAAATGATTTTCCAACTTCCTCGCTTCTTTCTCTCTTTCATTCTTTCATTCTTAATTGGAACATGTTTCCATCTCATTTTAACTCGACAGTTTATATATATATATATATATATATATATATATATATATACAGTTGACCGAAGAGAACCTTGCATCAGGATAACCCGCTGTGATTGAGTAATTCGAGTCCAGTCTGTCTCGCGATCGTCTGTCGAAACCTAGTGACGGGGAATCTAATAACAGGGATCTCGGGCAGTCTTAAGAAACGAGAGATGAAGTTAATTATCGCTTATGTATAGATCTTGTGCCAGCCTCTTCGTAAATTACTTTAGAGTGCTTCTCTTCTCGTACAACTCACGGATTAATTATGGATACAGAACTTTTTTTTTTTTTGCAAGAATACATATATATACTGTTTTTATTTATAAATATTTGTATCTAGACTAATACACTCTAAACGAACTTTAATAAAAGAAATAAAATATTCATTGATTTTTTTTAATATAATCGAAATGTGGGACTTTTTTAATTTCCTTATATTTAAAATGTTTGTATATCTTCTGGATCGACATATTTATAGTGGTACAATTAAAATAGATTTGTATATTTTAAATTTATTTTATTGATCTATATATGATAATAGTTTCGTTGATTGCAATTTTAGTTGCGGTTGTTAAAAAAAAAAATTCTGAATTCTAATTAAAAATGATCAAGTTTATTTATATCGCCAATTAAAAATTTTTAATCATAAAATTTTGTTTACGGAAATATTATATTTATATTGAGTAGATATTTGTTTCTTTTTTTTAACTTGTTGACGAAATCGCTGATTTTTTTTTTCTTTTGCAAAATTATTTAAATTGACTTTAATTGATTTTTTAAGCTTTCAATAAAGGTAATTAAATTATAATATTTATTGACTTGTGTTTCAAGTATAAATATCCATGCTATATGTAAAATATATTTTGAAATTTTTGATTTTATTCTTAAAAAATTAATCCAAATAATAATTGAGAAATATTTTTTTATATAAAACAAAATAAAAAGAAATAACAGGAAATTAATTAATCTTCATTTAGACAAGAGAGATATATTTGAAAAAAATTTTGGCTGCTAAAATATATTGTTGATAATTATCAAATAATTTTTATCGTATATCATATAAGATTATGTTCTTCCTGTCAGTTATTTTTTTCTATTTTTATATAAATTGGCTGATGATAATAGAATGCTTTTATCATAAATTTCGTAATGGAATTTATTATTAATTTTTGTTAAACTTGAAACAATTTTGGATTATAATTTATGTTAAAATTAATTTTCTTTATGTAATTTTTTTTTTCGATGGTATGTTTCTTGAATTGTTATTGGTTCGTATATATATATATGTGTGTGTATATGCGAGAGAAGCAATCGCGGTTTAAGATCATTCGAACCGGTTCCCTATTCTTTAATATTGCGAAAATGTCGGTGCCCGATTGGAAATCAATTGGGGCCGTGGATCCGTGATAGTCGTGACTGCGGCAATCGCGGCTTGTGGAAAAGATCGAGATCAGCTGGCCAAACACAGAATATATATATATATATATATATATGCATATACATTCGCTTTGTAAATTTCACATAATATATATATATTTTTTTTTTCAAAATATATACAGAAGCATCTGTACATTTAAAGATAAATTAAGGTCATTCTTTGAATTCACATATATAGAGAGATTTTATCAACCAAAAATTACCAATTTCATACGAAATATACAAACACGCGCGATTCAATCTTACTTCATATACATCCTGGAATTTTTGTTCCACTGTATAAGCAGTGAAATTTCACGTATTTCATTATAACGAAAAATTTTTATTTCATTTCTAATTTTAAAATAGAAAATTGTTATTAATTAATTAATTTGAATTTTCTTGAGAGTAAATAATTTGTTCTGCAGAGAAATTTTTTATTTAAACCAAATATGCATTTGAAATTAAATGAAAAATTTGTCTCAGAGCTAGATATCTATTTGTTTTAATTAAAATATTAATTAAGTAATTAATTTATTAATTCATTAATTAATTTTCTATAGAAAAGTAAATATTAATTTACAGATATATTTTTTTTATTCTCAATTTTGTAAAAATATAAAATTTAAAGTTTGTATTCAAAAAGTTTAAGTGGATTTTGAATATTTAAAAAAAAAATCGTTTTTCTGAGATATTTATTTCTTAATGATGTTGATAAACGTAGAAATCTGTTTGATCATCGTCTATCAACCAGTAACTACCGCCACGGAAAGTGTTGCAACCTTCTTATTCTTTCAACAAAGTTGCTTCGTCGATATAGAAGTTACCTGTAAATAAATTTTTCCCACGACTAATTGAAGCCAATTTTTTTTAAAAATATTTCAAAATAAAAGTATTGAAAAATAATTTCGTAAATAAAAGTTACTATTATTAATTTATTTATATATAAATGATTAATTTACAATTTCCTTTTTAATGAATTAATTTTTTGATAAAAAAATTTTTTTTTTATGTTACAGAAGGATGTTGCGTATCTTTTATTCTTTGCTGCTTCTGACATCATTCGGTAAGTTCTTTTTTAATTTATTTACAAATGATAAGAATTACTTATATACTGCTAAAAATAATTATTAAACATAATTTTCGTTTTAATGATTTAAAAATTGAGGGTTATCATCGAAACAACAAGAACTGATTATCTTATAAACAAAGAATTATAAAATACATTTTAATGTATAAAAATATTTTTCAATTTTTATAATCTTTCGTTTAGAAATTGGATATCAGGAAAATACAAATTCATCACATACAGGAACATTTTCAATTGATATATCTGATGATTTTGAACAATATTCTATCAATGAATATGAAGATCCCATAACGAAAAATTATCATTGTTCAGTTAAAAATTCCATGAGAAATAATTCATTTATTCCTGATCCTCATATTCTGAAATATTTGGATTCTAATGGACTTTTATCTATTCGTCCTAAAAAGCATTACTATCAGGTTAATTTATTATAAAATAATTAAATTAAAATTTTTTAATAGAATTTCGATTAATTTTGAAATATTAAAAATTTCTAAATATACAAAAATAAAATCTTCTTTAATTATATTTAGATTCGTCAAATACGACAAAGATTATGTAAATTTGGTTTTGATCCATTTCGCATTGATAAAAAACCAGGCTCAATTCATAAACGATTTAAGCACAATTTACGTTTGATGATTTATAATACACCAGGAATGTTTCCAAATTTAAAAATTATTCGAAATGATCTTGATCGTCGAAGAAAACGTGAACCACAATTATGGTTAAAATTTGAAATTTCCAATGGATCACTGACAGCTGAATTTGATTATGATAATTATTTTATTCTAATTATTGGCGATTTAGCTAGAATTCAAGCTTTTTCAAAAATGCTCGTTGCAGTAAAATTACACAAGAGATTAAATAATTTTCACGATCCTGTTTGTTATAAAGTAGGTCGAAATTAAATTAAGAAGGTCGGTGAAGTTCACATCGATTACGAGCATCGAAATTTTAAAAACCAAGATACTTCACAGAAAATTACAAAAAACTTACAAAAAACTTACAAAAAACATTATACTTAAAAAAAATTAAGTTCAACCTCAAAATTCATTAGAAAAACACCCCTACTATAATCCCCTAAATTAACATTAACAAATATAAAATTGAAATTTCATTACACACCCACAATTTTACTGCAAATACTTGCACAAAATACACCTAAAAGTGTAGAAAAAAATTGACAGCCAAATACGAGTAAAGGAAGACACCTATTACCACCAAAAAGCCATCCAAAATCATAAAAAAGTTCCCAAAAAAATTCAATTTTTCTTAGGCAGAAGATTTTATTGCATATTCTTGCACAAATAACACCGAAAACTGTTGAAAAAAATTGACGCCCAGATCCGAGTAGAGGAAGACCATTCTTATGACCAAAAACGCATGAAAAACCAAAAAAAATTACCAAAAAAATTCAATTTTTCTTAGGCAGAAGATTTTATTGCATATTCTTGCACAAAATACACCGAAAAGTGTAGAAAAAAATTGACACCCAGATCCGAGTAGAGGAAGACACCTATTACCACCAAAAAGCCATCCAAAATCATAAAAAACTTACCAAAAAAATTCAATTTTTCTAAGGCAGAAGATTTTATTGCATATTCTTGCACAAAATACACCGAAAAGTGTAGAAAAAAATTGACACCCAGATCCGAGTAGAGGAAGACCTTTTTTATGACCAAAAACGCATGAAAAACCAAAAAAAATTACCAAAAAAATTCAATTTTTCTTAGGCAGAAGATTTTATTGCATATTCTTGCACAAAATACACCGAAAAGTGTAGAAAAAAATTGACACCCAGATCCGAGTAGAGGAAGACCATTTTTATGACCAAAAACGCATGAAAAACCAAAAAAAATTACCAAAAAAATTCAATTTTTCTTAGGCAGAAGATTTTTTTGCATATTCTTGCACAAAATACACCTAAAAGTGTAGAAAAAAATTAACACCCAGATCCGAGTAGAGGAAGACCATTTTTATGACCAAAAACGCATGAATAACCAAAAAAACTTACCAAAAAAATTCAATTTTTCTTAGGCAGAAGATTTTATTGCATATTCTTGCACAAAATACACCGAAAAGTGTAGAAAAAAATTGACACCCAGATCCGAGTAGAGGAAGACCATTTTTATGACCAAAAACGCATGAAAAACCAAAAAAAATTACCAAAAAAATTCAATTTTTCTTAGGCAGAAGATTTTATTGCATATTCTTGCACAAAATACACCGAAAAGTGTAGAAAAAAATTGACACCCAGATCCGAGTAGAGGAAGACCATTTTTATGACCAAAAACGCATGAAAAACCAAAAAAACTTACCAAAAAAATTCAATTTTTCTTAGGCAGAAGATTTTATTGCATATTCTTGCACAAAATACACCGAAAAGTGTAGAAAAAAATTGACACCCAGATCCGAGTAGAGGAAGACCATTTTTATGACCAAAAACGCATGAAAAACCAAAAAAAATTACCAAAAAAATTCAATTTTTCTTAGGTAGAAGATTTTATTGCATATTCTTGCACAAAATACACCGAAAAGTGTAGAAAAAAATTGACACCCAGATCCGAGTAGAGGAAGACCATTTTTATGACCAAAAACGCATGAAAAACCAAAAAAAATTACAAAAAAAATTCAATTTTTCTTAGGCAGAAGATTTTATTGCATATTCTTGCACAAAATACACCGAAAAGTGTAGAAAAAAATTGACACCCAGATCCGAGTAGAGGAAGACCATTTTTATGACCAAAAACGCATGAAAAACCAAAAAAAATTACAAAAAAAATTCAATTTTTCTTAGGCAGAAGATTTTATTGCATATTCTTGCACAAAATACACCGAAAAGTGTAGAAAAAAATTGACACCCAGATCCGAGTAGAGGAAGACCATTTTTATGACCAAAAACGCATGAAAAACCAAAAAAACTTACCAAAAAAATTCAATTTTTCTTAGGCAGAAGATTTTATTGCATATTCTTGCACAAAATACACCGAAAAGTGTAGAAAAAAATTGACACCCAGATCCGAGTAGAGGAAGACCATTTTTATGACCAAAAACGCATGAAAAACCAAAAAAAATTACCAAAAAAATTCAATTTTTCTTAGGCAGAAGATTTTATTGCATATTCTTGCACAAAATACACCGAAAAGTGTAGAAAAAAATTGACACCCAGATCCGAGTAGAGGAAGACCATTTTTATGACCAAAAACGCATGAAAAACCAAAAAAACTTACCAAAAAAATTCAATTTTTCTTAGGCAGAAGATTTTATTGCATATTCTTGCACAAAATACACCGAAAAGTGTAGAAAAAAATTGATAGCCAAATACGAGTAGAGGAAGACACCTATTACCACCAAAAAGCCATCCAAAATCATAAAAAACTTACCAAAAAAATTCAATTTTTCTTAGGCAGAAGATTTTATTGCATATTCTTGCACAAAATACACCGAAAAGTGTAGAAAAAAATTGACACCCAGATCCGAGTAGAGGAAGACCTTTTTTATGACCAAAAACGCATGAAAAACCAAAAAAAATTACCAAAAAAATTCAATTTTTCTTAGGCAGAAGATTTTTTTGCATATTCTTGCACAAAATACACCTAAAAGTGTAGAAAAAAATTGACACCCAGATCCGAGTAGAGGAAGACCATTTTTATGACCAAAAACGCATGAAAAACCAAAAAAAATTACCAAAAAAATTCAATTTTTCTTAGGCAGAAGATTTTTTTGCATATTCTTGCACAAAATACACCTAAAAGTGTAGAAAAAAATTGACACCCAGATCCGAGTAGAGGAAGACCATTTTTATGACCAAAAACGCATGAATAACCAAAAAAACTTACCAAAAAAATTCAATTTTTCTTAGGCAGAAGATTTTATTGCATATTCTTGCACAAAATACACCGAAAAGTGTAGAAAAAAATTGACACCCAGATCCGAGTAGAGGAAGACCATTTTTATGACCAAAAACGCATGAAAAACCAAAAAAAATTACCAAATAAATTCAATTTTTCTTAGGCAGAAGATTTTATTGCATATTCTTGCACAAAATACACCGAAAAGTGTAGAAAAAAATTGACACCCAGATCCGAGTAGAGGAAGACCATTTTTATGACCAAAAACGCATGAAAAACCAAAAAAACTTACCAAAAAAATTCAATTTTTCTTAGGCAGAAGATTTTATTGCATATTCTTGCACAAAATACACCGAAAAGTGTAGAAAAAAATTGACACCCAGATCCGAGTAGAGGAAGACCATTTTTATGACCAAAAACGCATGAAAAACCAAAAAAAATTACCAAAAAAATTCAATTTTTCTTAGGCAGAAGATTTTATTGCATATTCTTGCACAAAATACACCGAAAAGTGTAGAAAAAAATTGACACCCAGATCCGAGTAGAGGAAGACCATTTTTATGACCAAAAACGCATGAAAAACCAAAAAAAATTACAAAAAAAATTCAATTTTTCTTAGGCAGAAGATTTTATTGCATATTCTTGCACAAAATACACCGAAAAGTGTAGAAAAAAATTGACACCCAGATCCGAGTAGAGGAAGACCATTTTTATGACCAAAAACGCATGAAAAACCAAAAAAAATTACAAAAAAAATTCAATTTTTTTAGGCAGAAGATTTTATTGCATATTCTTGCACAAAATACACCGAAAAGTGTAGAAAAAAATTGACACCCAGATCCGAGTAGAGGAAGACCATTTTTATGACCAAAAACGCATGAAAAACCAAAAAAACTTACCAAAAAAATTCAATTTTTCTTAGGCAGAAGATTTTATTGCATATTCTTGCACAAAATACACCGAAAAGTGTAGAAAAAAATTGATAGCCAAATACGAGTAGAGGAAGACACCTATTACCACCAAAAAGCCATCCAAAATCATAAAAAACTTACCAAAAAAATTCAATTTTTCTTAGGCAGAAGATTTTATTGCATATTCTTGCACAAAATACACCGAAAAGTGTAGAAAAAAATTGACACCCAGATCCGAGTAGAGGAAGACCATTTTTATGACCAAAAACGCATGAAAAACCAAAAAAACTTACCAAAAAAATTCAATTTTTCTTAGGCAGAAGATTTTATTGCATATTCTTGCACAAAATACACCGAAAAGTGTAGAAAAAAATTGACACCCAGATCCGAGTAGAGGAAGACCATTTTTATGACCAAAAACGCATGAAAAACCAAAAAAAATTACCAAAAAAATTCAATTTTTCTTAGGCAGAAGATTTTATTGCATATTCTTGCACAAAATACACCGAAAAGTGTAGAAAAAAATTGACACCCAGATCCGAGTAGAGGAAGACCATTTTTATGACCAAAAACGCATGAAAAACCAAAAAAAATTACAAAATAAATTCAATTTTTCTTAGGCAGAAGATTTTATTGCATATTCTTGCACAAAATACACCGAAAAGTGTAGAAAAAAATTGACACCCAGATCCGAGTAGAGGAAGACCATTTTTATATCCAAAAACGCATGAAAAACCAAAAAAAATTACAAAAAAAATTCAATTTTTTTAGGCAGAAGATTTTATTGCATATTCTTGCACAAAATACACCGAAAAGTGTAGAAAAAAATTGACACCCAGATCCGAGTAGAGGAAGACCATTTTTATGACCAAAAACGCATGAAAAACCAAAAAAACTTACCAAAAAAATTCAATTTTTCTTAGGCAGAAGATTTTATTGCATATTCTTGCACAAAATACACCGAAAAGTGTGGAAAAAAATTGACACCCAGATCCGAGTAGAGGAAGACCATTTTTATGACCAAAAACGCATGAAAAACCAAAAAAAATTACCAAAAAAATTCAATTTTTCTTAGGCAGAAGATTTTTTTGCATATTCTTGCACAAAATACACCTAAAAGTGTAGAAAAAAATTGACACCCAGATCCGAGTAGAGGAAGACCATTTTTATGACCAAAAACGCATGAAAAACCAAAAAAAATTACCAAAAAAATTCAATTTTTCTTAGGCAGAAGATTTTTTTGCATATTCTTGCACAAAATACACCTAAAAGTGTAGAAAAAAATTGACACCCAGATCCGAGTAGAGGAAGACCATTTTTATGACCAAAAACGCATGAATAACCAAAAAAACTTACCAAAAAAATTCAATTTTTCTTAGGCAGAAGATTTTATTGCATATTCTTGCACAAAATACACCGAAAAGTGTAGAAAAAAATTGACACCCAGATCCGAGTAGAGGATACCATTTTTATGACCAAAAACGCATGAAAAACCAAAAAAAATTACCAAATAAATTCAATTTTTCTTAGGCAGAAGATTTTATTGCATATTCTTGCACAAAATACACCGAAAAGTGTAGAAAAAAATTGACACCCAGATCCGAGTAGAGGAAGACCATTTTTATGACCAAAAACGCATGAAAAACCAAAAAAACTTACCAAAAAAATTCAATTTTTCTTAGGCAGAAGATTTTATTGCATATTCTTGCACAAAATACACCGAAAAGTGTAGAAAAAAATTGACACCCAGATCCGAGTAGAGGAAGACCATTTTTATGACCAAAAACGCATGAAAAACCAAAAAAAATTACCAAAAAAATTCAATTTTTCTTAGGCAGAAGATTTTATTGCATATTCTTGCACAAAATACACCGAAAAGTGTAGAAAAAAATTGACACCCAGATCCGAGTAGAGGAAGACCATTTTTATGACCAAAAACGCATGAAAAACCAAAAAAAATTACAAAAAAAATTCAATTTTTCTTAGGCAGAAGATTTTATTGCATATTCTTGCACAAAATACACCGAAAAGTGTAGAAAAAAATTGACACCCAGATCCGAGTAGAGGAAGACCATTTTTATGACCAAAAACGCATGAAAAACCAAAAAAAATTACAAAAAAAATTCAATTTTTTTAGGCAGAAGATTTTATTGCATATTCTTGCACAAAATACACCGAAAAGTGTAGAAAAAAATTGACACCCAGATCCGAGTAGAGGAAGACCATTTTTATGACCAAAAACGCATGAAAAACCAAAAAAACTTACCAAAAAAATTCAATTTTTCTTAGGCAGAAGATTTTATTGCATATTCTTGCACAAAATACACCGAAAAGTGTAGAAAAAAATTGACACCCAGATCCGAGTAGAGGAAGACCATTTTTATGACCAAAAACGCATGAAAAACCAAAAAAACTTACCAAAAAAATTCAATTTTTCTTAGGCAGAAGATTTTATTGCATATTCTTGCACAAAATACACCGAAAAGTGTAGAAAAAAATTGACACCCAGATCCGAGTAGAGGAAGACCATTTTTATGACCAAAAACGCATGAAAAACCAAAAAAAATTACCAAATAAATTCAATTTTTCTTAGGCAGAAGATTTTATTGCATATTCTTGCACAAAATACACCGAAAAGTGTAGAAAAAAATTGACACCCAGATCCGAGTAGAGGAAGACCATTTTTATGACCAAAAACGCATGAAAAACCAAAAAAACTTACCAAAAAAATTCAATTTTTCTTAGGCAGAAGATTTTATTGCATATTCTTGCACAAAATACACCGAAAAGTGTAGAAAAAAATTGACACCCAGATCCGAGTAGAGGAAGACCATTTTTATGACCAAAAACGCATGAAAAACCAAAAAAAATTACCAAAAAAATTCAATTTTTCTTAGGCAGAAGATTTTATTGCATATTCTTGCACAAAATACACCGAAAAGTGTAGAAAAAAATTGACACCCAGATCCGAGTAGAGGAAGACCATTTTTATGACCAAAAACGCATGAAAAACCAAAAAAAATTACAAAAAAAATTCAATTTTTCTTAGGCAGAAGATTTTATTGCATATTCTTGCACAAAATACACCGAAAAGTGTAGAAAAAAATTGACACCCAGATCCGAGTAGAGGAAGACCATTTTTATGACCAAAAACGCATGAAAAACCAAAAAAAATTACAAAAAAAATTCAATTTTTTTAGGCAGAAGATTTTATTGCATATTCTTGCACAAAATACACCGAAAAGTGTAGAAAAAAATTGACACCCAGATCCGAGTAGAGGAAGACCATTTTTATGACCAAAAACGCATGAAAAACCAAAAAAACGTACCAAAAAAATTCAATTTTTCTTAGGCAGAAGATTTTATTGCATATTCTTGCACAAAATACACCGAAAAGTGTAGAAAAAAATTGACACCCAGATCCGAGTAGAGGAAGACCATTTTTATGACCAAAAACGCATGAAAAACCAAAAAAACTTACCAAAAAAATTCAATTTTTCTTAGGCAGAAGATTTTATTGCATATTCTTGCACAAAATACACCGAAAAGTGTAGAAAAAAATTGACACCCAGATCCGAGTAGAGGAAGACCATTTTTATGACCAAAAACGCATGAAAAACCAAAAAAAATTACCAAAAAAATTCAATTTTTCTTAGGCAGAAGATTTTATTGCATATTCTTGCACAAAATACACCTAAAAGTGTAGAAAAAAATTGACACCCAGATCCGAGTAGAGGAAGACCATTTTTATGAACAAAAACGCATGAAAAACCAAAAAAACTTACCAAAAAAATTCAATTTTTCTTAGGCAGAAGATTTTATTGCATATTCTTGCACAAAATACACCGAAAAGTGTAGAAAAAAATTGACACCCAGATCCGAGTAGAGGAAGACCATTTTTATGACCAAAAACGCATGAAAAACCAAAAAAACTTACCAAAAAAATTCAATTTTTCTTAGGCAGAAGATTTTATTGCATATTCTTGCACAAAATACACCGAAAAGTGTAGAAAAAAATTGACACCCAGATCCGAGTAGAGGAAGACCATTTTTATGACCAAAAACGCATGAAAAACCAAAAAAAATTACCAAAAAAATTCAATTTTTCTTAGGCAGAAGATTTTATTGCATATTCTTGCACAAAATACACCTAAAAGTGTAGAAAAAAATTGACACCCAGATCCGAGTAGAGGAAGACCATTTTTATGAACAAAAACGCATGAAAAACCAAAAAAACTTACCAAAAAAATTCAATTTTTCTTAGGCAGAAGATTTTATTGCATATTCTTGCACAAAATACACCTAAAAGTGTAGAAAAAAATTGACAGCCTAATCGAAGTAGAGGAAGATTACTATTGCCACGCTTAATGCAATCCTTAGCATAAAAAATTTTTTTAAAACATTCAATTTTTCTTAGTTATACTGTTTTAGTGCAAATTCTTGCACAAAATACATTTAGAAGTGTAGAAAAAAATTTATAGCTAAATACATATAGAGAAAGACCCCTATTTGTAATTTTTTGTTGTGCTTATTCAGTATCTTGCACTGAAAAAAATTCCTAACACCTGTATACCAGGAATTGACTAATTTGCCTGGTTACGAGAGGAACCCACTAGGCAATTTTGGTCAAAGTTGATTTCGACAATAAGTGAGAAAGGCTAGGGAACCTTATCAGGATAACCAGGTATCTTAATTACATTGGCTAGAGTTATTTTTACTAAATAAACTATAGCGAAATTGGCTATAGATACATGTCATATTAACCAAAAATATTAGTTAATACAACTAGGATAGAAGCTGTCAATTTTACTAAATCGACTTTGACAATATTAAACAATCTACATAACTAAATTGATTAGGATTCTTGGTCGTAATCGATGTGAACTTCACCGATCTAATTAATAATTATAGTTGTAATAAAATTTAAAAGGAAAAAATCGATTAACAAAATTTTCTTTTTCTTTACAAAAAAGGTTAACTTGGATCTTGGAATAGTGGACGTTATTATGTCAACATTTGGGTTTTGGATGATGAGGGATAAAACACTATTGTCAGAAATGATAAAAGCTCTCAATGGAATTCGAACTGAAGTCACAGAAAGTGGTGAAGTTAAAATTGAATTTGAGGAATCATTTAAAGAAGCCACTGATAAATTAGATCCAAATCTTTATTCTTATATATGGTTATTGTCACTTGCTGAAAAATTCGAAGTTGTAAAAATTACTGGTACATCGAAATTAAATTCGACATTATAATTAAATAATTATTTTTTGATAATTTCTCAATATATATGTATGTATATATAGAAATAAAATTTCTAAAGGATTAAACTAGTGGAAATAAAGAGTAGCAAATATATTTATATATAAGGATAAGAGATGTGAATTTAGAAAACAGGTTCTACTGGCTCAAACATCACACGATTCAGATTGTTCGATAAGGTAGAAATAAACTATAATATGTGGTGAGTTTCTTATTACTTTATACCACTTTCTGTTTTCTAGGTGTGGCTAATGAAAAGCTTGTTAGTAATAGTCATTCTTAATTCAAAAGGTGTGAGTGATTTAGTTTGGAGTTCTCTGTACGTATATTTCGATGAGAGAGTTTGTCGATCAAACAGACTTTCATGTTACTCTTGTTTGCACTTTGGGTCATTGCTTGTAGATGGAGCAACATTTCTTATTAGCAAATAATTTTTCTCTATTGTAATTTTGAAAAATATTTTTAGTATTGTTTTTTAATTTTTATTTTTTCCTTGATTACTTGTGTGCACAAATATTTGCTTTCTTCAAAATTTTTTCTTTTGGTATAATTTTTTTGAATTTTAAATGCTTCTTTTTTTTTGCTTTCATTGTTTCTAAATTGTTGCCTTCTTTTTCCATTATTCTGTTCTTTGCTTGTATATATTAAAAAATACTTTAATAAAAAAAAACTTTTTTTAAATATAGAGGCACGGATGTGAAAAATGATCTTTTGAACCAAGTTACTGAAGATAAATTCATGTGTTGGTTTATTTACAGGGGGGTCAAAGATCAATTTCTAGTCGAATGCTCGGAATGCATATATGGGCGGGGATATGGCTACCGTTTACGGTGCATAAGGTATCACTAGGTGAAGCTTCGAAGTTGTACCGCCTGCGTATATGCATATAAATCTGTTAACACTGTAAAAAGGATTATATATATGTTTTATATCCATACTCGCGAACTCATCGTGTAAAATAAATAAAAAAAGGAAAATATCGAAAATTTTCTTTAAAAAAAAAAATTATTTTGGTAAAATTGAAACCAAGCAAAAAAAATGTTTGAATTTAAAAAAAAAAAACTTTCATAATAATTAGAAGAAAAGTATTAGATACTTAAAAATACATTGGAAACATTATTATGTAATTATAAATATTATCACGTACTCAATATATTTGAAGTAGTTATTATAAATTATTGAGCTGCCTTATCTATTTGTTAGTAGATTTTTCTTTTTGTTTCATTTGAACTAGTTATAACCAAGAAATTGAATTTCGTTTGACATTTTAATGGATGACTGTTAGTTTTTCCATAGAAAGATAACAATTGGCATTTTTTTTTTTTTTTCATTTTTTATTGGTGCATATAGACATGTCACGCTTGAATTCGCATGAAATGGGTTTTTTGTGTATAGTACAGTGTACGGGCATGAATTAGCAGCTTTTGGTCAATTAATGTGTTGTTTGAGAAATTTTACATGCATCGTGATTTAAATTTATAACCAGCTTATGAGATAACGTCGTTTGTTATGTATATAAAATCATAGACTTTTTGTCGTATTAAAAAATTGTATAAAAATTTAAAAAAAATTTCCATTTATCTTTAAGTAAAATTTTCTCTAAAGAAAAATGAAAATTTTACCTCATTTTCTTTGTATTACGAATTATAGTTAAATTATAGAAAAAAGAAAAAAATATTTTTAAAATTAGTAAATTCCTTTAGATTTATGGTTTTTCGTTGTAAATTTCACTTGTCTTTATCCGATTTCGAATCTTTAAATTTGATACGTTTTCTTTTTTTTCTACCTATTTAATTAATTTATCATTTAATTTTATCGTACTATACCTTCGTGAATATATTTTATGCGTATTTTTATAAAAAAATTTTTCTCACTTGCTATTTTAATAAATATATTTAAAGATTTAATCAAGAAATCTCGCATATGTCTTAACATTTATATAAACATGTGGAAATTTGCAACACATTTATATTTTGATATAGAAAAGACTATTTCATCCCGATCACATAAATATAAATATACATCCTGTGTGTGTTTGCTGTAAGCACGCGACTCTATCATTCCCTGTCATTGCGTTAACTCGAGAGTGATTGTAAATCAATGACATGTGATCAATCCAAGCAATTTTCAAATTGAAAACTTGATTTTCATGTATATATTTCTCTGGAATGAATGAGAATTTCGTTATATATATATATATATATTTGATAACATCTTATAGAACAGGTGTGACTACTTGAATTTTACAAAAAAAAAATTCCTATTTTTTTTTAATTATAATATTATAATTTCCAGGAATAATGGTATATTTTCTCTTTCTCTCTCTTTCGAATTAATTTCATGTGAAATTTATATTAATTATTTTTATAAATTATTATTCCCATCAATTTTTTTTTTACCATTGATTCTCCTATAATTTAATTTCAGTTTTAGATTTTAATTATGCGATCAAGATTTATCGCCTGATAGTTTTAAATTATAATGCTAAATATTTTTTTTGCGATTGAGATCTGTTTTTGAATTTAATATTTTCAAATTGTGTCTAATAGCGGTTAATATCAAAAAGTCTATAAATAATACAGAAGTATTAGATACAAGTATTATAAATATATATATATATATATATATATATATATATATATATATATATATATATATATATATATATATAATATGGTTAGGATTTATTTAAAATTTTTTCTGAAAAATCGGTTCTCTTTAATTTAAAACGAGTCATAAGTCAGAAGAATGATAGCTTCTATCTTTAGAAATATATATAAAGTAATTATTAACGATAGAAAATCCGTTGGGGTTTCTGAACTACGCAATAATTATATATGTGCATAGATCGGATGCTGTGAAATAAATCAATTTGACATTTAGCTTTGGCTAATTAGTTACATATACTTTTTGATTAATCATTTCTTTCATATAGAACTATTTTCATGAGAATTAAAATTTCAAAAATTAGAAATATTAGTCTTTTTGAATTTTTAGATTTTTCTTTTTTTTTTTTTTTTTAATCATTTGTGCAATGAAATGTCGATTATAACTAATGACGTGAGAGTGGGTTTAAAAAAAAAAAATCTTTTTCTTTCGAACGGTATTCGTATAACTGTTGGTATGGGCACGTTCAGATTTTTCCGACGACTCTTGGTTTTGCATCGGACTTTGTTTATCACGATTCACGTCACACGCGGCCTCGATCGAATCGAGAGACTATTGCTGTGTGTGGGGCTGTCGATAGAAGCATGTCGATCGCTGGCAAAACGATAACAAAAGAGTAGCTCAGTTCTCTTTGCAATTTTTTTTTTTGCAAACGGTATATATATATGTATATGATTCACACGCATTGACCGATACAAAGGAGAATGTGCTTCATCACTTTAGTTAATGAGTCTTCAAAGTGCTTCCTTCGATTTTACACTGTGTCTATATAGTATCACCTGTATATATTTGAATCGAGGCAATAATTAGCTTTCATCGATTTCTTGACTTGTCGTGTTGTCGTCGATCAGTATTACAATCAATTTTTAACACACCTTTTGCTTCTAGTTTCACTAGATTAATCTCTTCTCTCACTACTAGCAGCTAAATTCTGTTCAGTTTCTTTTTTACCTTCATTTTTTTTTGTACCCAACTGTAATGACAAAATTAAGTGTTGGATTAGCTCGCCGGATCAGGTTTCGTTTTTAAGCAACGGTATTACAGACACAATTCGAAAAATAACGTTTATTTACAAAAAAAAGGACGACATAACCTAAAAATTACATACTTACAACGCGATTACAAAAAAGTACGATATAAACGATTTTTACAATAAGAATATACGACGAGAACAATTTAAATATAAAACGATCAAAAATACGGATTACATTATTCTACGTTACGTTACGTTCTCTACGTCGGAGGAACGGAAGCGACGATGAATAACTACGTCAGGGGTTATGTACAAAACGGGAACGTAAAAATGCAGTAATGCTGCTTTGTGACTCCGTGAACCACAAGAGTCTGCCGATTTTTTGCGGGAGTGCAGCTTATATAGCCGATCGGTGGCTGGGACGCTTGCGAGAGAGCCCGGCGGTATAGCTCTCGCGGCGTGATCGGGTACTACGACATACTTTGCGGTCGGTAACATTTTATCGACATGGGGTATATACTTTTATCGACGTGGGGCAAATATTTAATACAATTATTTATCCGCGAATTTTCAAAAACAATCTTTACACAACTGTCAATAGTATAAAATACTAATGGTAGAAGAATATTCCTTTTTGTACGGCATGTATTTTTATTCGATTAACGGATTCTTTTTAGGGTTTCTTGGCTCAGGCCGTTTCCCTATAGCAACCGTTGAATATAAATAATTTTGTTTCTGCTAAAACTGAAAAATAATATTTTTATTTATGAAACAAGTGATTTTCTGTAAAATTAGGTACATATATACAAGTGGCCAGTTATTTAAAGGAAAAGACAAAACTTTACCAGTTGACCGACCGCGGAGTGATAAATATGTGTGTATTAGCTTGAGATGATATCTTGGAGTCGGGAAACTGCATTGAAATACGTTACGCGATATGTGGTTATAATCTTTAGTTTTTTAAACCCTTTGTAAATATTTTATTTGCTAAAAAATTATTCTAATTTTTCCCTTTTCAAAAATTTATTTTTTCCTATACTCAAAAATCAAGACTACTTTGATTTTGTAAATTACTTTCTAAATTTTAATTTTGACATTAAATGATTAAATCACACTAATCTTTTTTTTTCAATTTGATAACTCTATTCTCTCTAGTTTCACATAATATTAATTAGCTATACTGATTTAATTTTTTTTCCCCCTTAAATTCTTTACTCGCACAATCAGAAATAAACTGGTTTTCATGATTTTCTTTTTCTTTTTTTAATCGCAACTATAATCGTGTACAATATTCTTGCCTCATAGATATGACACTGATTAATCAGATTCATTTTAATATTGTGTCCAATGATTTTTTTTTCGTTATTGCACCGTTAAGATCGTTCTAAGTGGTTTTGTCTGATATGCATATATTTTTTTCCTTCTTTTTTGCCCCATGAAACATAGAGAATGTTTTTCATTTCCTGGAATGTTCAGTTGATTAATCAGGTTTATTTTGACAATAAGAATTACATGCCCATTACTAATAACATAAGTAGATATCGTGTTTGAACATTAATTTAGACAAACTAACTTTTATGCGTATAGAACTAAATTTTCTATAATTTTTAATATTAACGATATCGTGTTACATTATTCTTATGTATATCTAAGAATTATTTGCAATAAACACCGGTGTTCTAACAAATTTTATATATGAGTATTAGATTCTATATTGTCAATAGATTAAAAATAGTAGATAGAGAATGAGGAATTCAAAATCGGGTTTTTTTTTCGTTTAGAAAAAAATTCAGTTTCCTTTTTCAGGATTTTGATAGTTGTGAATTAAATTTAGAATAAAATAGAAATTAAAATTACAGTATTAGAAAGTTTAAGAGGTTTCTAATGTTTTTGTCATTGAAACTGATGGATGAATGTGAAAATTTAATTTTGAATGACCTTAGACTTTTCGCCAAAAATAGGAGTTTACTTTGAATTCTTGTGTAGGCTGTGTGTCCTTATATATCAAGAAACTCGCAAATGCGCAATGTAACTGCAAATGTGTTTTCGTACACTTAAATTTGCACGTGGGTGGTATATATAATACTGCACTCAGTTTGCCCTCAAGATGTAAAGCGAATGCGTTGGCGAATCAATATATCGAAAGCTTTCAGTACGTGATATGATCACAGTTATAATTATGATTCTTAATTACTCATTTGTTGTGAATCTATTATTATTTCCTTTGTTATATATATGTGTTTTTCATCTCGTGTCACATACGGACGGCATTATAACAATTCCTCGGTTCTTTTATACCACTTTATTTCACAGCAATTTATAGATCTACATTTTGCAATTTATGCTTTGATTTGAAATTAATTTTCCTTTGATCTTCTATTGATATTGTAATTTGGTGACAGCGGTGGGATTTTAAGAATCAAAAGAATGCATTAGTTTTTTTTTGTAGTTATAATCTTTTGGCTATTTATCGAAATTGTAGTTTGGTGACAGCGGTGGGATTTTAAGAATCAAAAGAATGCATTAGTTTTTTTTTTTGTAATTGCAATCTTTTGGTCTTTTTACCGATATTGTAGTTTGGTGACAGCGGTGGGATTTTAAAAATCAAAAGTTATGCATTAATTTCTTTTTGTAGTTATAATCTTTTGACTATTTATCGAAATTGTAATTTGGTGACAGCGGTGGTATTTTAAGAATCAAAAGAATGCATTGGACTTTTTTTGTAATTGCAATCTTTTGGTCTTTTTACCGATATTGTAGTTTGGTGACAGCGGTGGGATTTTAAGAATCAAAAGTTATGCATTAATTTCTTTTTGTAGTTATAATCTTTTGGCTATTTATCGAAATTGTAATTTGGTGACAGCGGTGGGATTTTAAGAATCAAAAGAATGCTTTGGACTTTTTTTGTAATTGCAATCTTTTGGTCTTTTTACTGATATTGTAGTTTGGTGATAGCGGTGGGATTTTAAGAATCAAAAGTATGCATTGGTTTCTTTTTTGTAGTTATAATCTTTTGGCTATTTATCGAAATTGTAATTTGGTGACAGCGGTGGGATTTTAAGAATCAGAAGAATGCATTGAACTTTTTTTGTAATTGCAATCTTTTGGTCTTTTTACCGATATTGTAGTTTGGTGACAGCGGTGGGATTTTAAGAATCAAAAGTATGCATTGATTTTTTTTTGTAGTTATAATCTTTTGGCTATTTATCGAAATTCCAATTTGGTGACAGCGGTGGGATTTAAATAGATTCCAATAAATACATAGGATTAAAATAAGTGTATTTGTTTAGATTTTGAGAGATGATTTTTGATGCATGAATTAAGCGATGCTTTTTGTAAAAACTAATAATTTTTCTAAAAAAGTGATTCTGTTTGTAGCAAATGATGTTGTTTGTAGCAAGGGATGCTTTTTTTTTAGAGCAAATAATGCTTTTTGTATCAAGTAATGCTGTTTGTAGCAAGGGATGCTGTTTGTACCAATTGATGCTGTTTATAACAAGCGATGCTGTTTTTCTTGCAAAAAAAAAAAAATTCTACTGCTATGTTTTTTTTGTATAGTGTTGCTGTTTTTGTATTGGTGGCACGGCATGTCACCTATTAAAAATGGAAGTTTAATTTATAGGTAGGACTGGAACTACAACTCCACATGTAGGTAATTGGAATCATGGTGGGCGATTGCTGATGGTCCTTCTGGGCTACCGTTCCACAAACCCTCGCCCTGAGTACAACAACACAAGCAATATCCTGTAAAAGGATTTCCGCGACGTAAATTTCTGCGAAAAGATACTTGGCGACCCCATGCGGATCGAGCAACTCTCTAAAGCCATACGATGTTATATATATATATATACAGGGTGATTCAAAAAAAGTATAACACCTAGAAAGTACGTATAGTGGGGAAAATTCTAAGATAGCCTTTTTTTGAGATTTTTGAAAAAAGTGAAATAATTTTAAATAAAATGTAATTGAAATTACAATAATTTTAACCAATAAGAGAGCCGCCATTTCGCGGCAGGAAGTTTATTATTTTAACAATTAACGAGCCAACTTCGCATTAGAAACGCAACAGGTTTCAAAACATTCAAGTACAGAATAATTAAAAAGTTTTAAAATATAGTGCGAAAATTATTAACATTAATAAATTGAAAAGAAAAAGTGCGTTAATGTTAAGTGATAAACTAATAAGGGAAAAAGAAATTCTATACGTTGTGTTATTCCAAGAAAAAGGTAAGTGGAAAATTAATAAAATTCTTGTAATAATTTAGGTTAAAAAAATGTAAACAAAACATTTGTACATGAATAATTAAAGTGTTTAAAATGAAACTTCACTATAATTAAAATTATTAATATAATTTTCTTAAAATTAAGTTACTCTTAAGCGGAGTCACAACCTTTATTTTGACCCACTTACATTTAAATTATTAAACGAGGTTATATTTTTTTTCTTGCATCATTTGGGTCCTGAAAACATATAAGGTTGTCAAAAAAATAAAATTTTAATTTTTGACCATTTTAGAATTTTTATTTTTTGAAAAAATTAATATTTTTGAAAATCCATGCGAGAGATTTTAAAAAGTCATTAAAAAAGCGTGGAAAAAAATTGGCGATGAAAAATAGTCAAAATTGAGGAAGATGATAGATATTTAAAATATCTATTTTTTTAAGAAATTAATTTCTAAAATGGTCAATAATTAAAATTTTTTTTTGACCATCCTGTATGTTTTTAGAACCCAAAAGATGCAAGAAAAAAAATATATCCCCCTACGATCATTAAAATGTAAAGGATTCAAAATGAAGGTTGTGACTCCCCTTAAATTTAGTTAGAATTTATTTTATGGAAAAATTTTCGAAATTATATATTTAAAATTTGTCCATCAGCTTATCGAATCATAGAACGCTTTATACGTTTTCAAAGGTTATAATCTTTTATTTATATTTCTTTATTGTAATATGAAAATAATTAAATTTTATAAAAGAAAAATAAAAAAGTTCAATTAAATAAAATTAGTAAATTCAATTATTTAATGAAAAAATTGTGTTGAAAAATTAATTTACTTATGACTAAATATTTTTTTACTGGTCCGTCTTTGGCTGCCATTTCACAGCACTGTTTAACATTACTAACTAATTTTTTAATTTTGATTAATAAACATCTTTTCTTTAAATAATTACTTTACATGAATAAAAAAAATTTCATCTGCTTTGAATTCCAGTCTACTAATAAATAAAAAAAATGATCCTGAAGTCAATCCTCCCATTGATTTTAGGATCAAATTTTTTTTGAATGTCAAAATTAAATTTAGATTTGTAAGTTGAAAGCGCGTGTTCAACTCCCGGTTGATGAATTTTTTTTACTCATATGAATTGAATCAATTAAATTAAAAATGTTTAAATATTTTTTTACAAAAAGAAAATAAGAAAAAATTAATTAAATTAGGATATTCCATCATTTTTTCCACAAATTGTGTTTATAACTGATTTGAAAAAGACTACATATTAAAAATAATTTTTTTAATAGTTCGCCATGAGCTGCCATCTAACGAAACTGTTTATCATAACAAAACAATTTTTAACAACCAATAATTTGCTACAACCTATCACATGACGGGAAAAGTTTGTTTTAATATCTTCAAAAGTTTGATTCATTCGTTTCGTAGAAATCATCTC
Organism: Leptopilina boulardi; assembly: GCF_019393585.1. Classification (NCBI taxonomy): domain Eukaryota; kingdom Metazoa; phylum Arthropoda; class Insecta; order Hymenoptera; family Figitidae; genus Leptopilina; species Leptopilina boulardi. The sequence continues at coordinate 2,070,282 of NW_026137996.1, read as the reverse complement.
AATTACAAAATACACGAGCAGATTAACGATTAATTTTAGGACCATTTTCAGTGTAATATTTTAGATTAAGGAGACCTTCTGGTTAAAGACTGCAAAGAGACACATTTTAAAATTTTTATTCTAAGAAAAGTATTAAAGAAATTGCGAAAATTTAAAATGAATATTGTTGCACATTACGTAAAAAATTTTTTTAAAAAAATTAATTTTAAAAAGTTTTTGAGACAATTTTTCCCCTGTATAAAGAATATAGCAGGGCGTAGAAATACAAAATTTCAATGGTGTATTTTCTAGTGATTTAAATAAGGAATCGAATAAATTATTTTTAAAACGGTTCTGTAGATTTCGAGACAAGTCGTCCACAAGTTTGAAAAATGTGTTTTCAAGAAAAACGCGATTATTTTTTTTTAACATAAAACATTGAGCCAGGACTATAAAATAATTTTTCATTACAACTTTGGTATATTACATATTTTTCAAAAAACGTTTTAGGACAGTACTTTTGTAATACCAAGGAACATTTTCAAAATATGGTTAAGTATAAACTTTAAAACGAAAATGCGAACTTGGTTGAAGATAATCTTTAAAAAATATAGTGACAACATGATTGAGGGCAAAATTTAAAATAAAAATGAGGACTTAATTAAGGATTAACTTGAGAACTAACTTGAGAAAGAAAATGAAGACTAAAATGAGGACGAAATTGAGCCTTAACCTGAAACGAAAATGAGGACGAAAACGAGGACTAATTTGAAAAAGAAATGAGGACGAAGTTGAGGACTAACTCAAAAACGAAAATAAGAACGAAGTTTTGGACTAACTTGAAACGAAAATAAGGACGAAGTTGAGGACTAACATGATACGAAAATGAGGACTAACTGAAAAACGAAAATAAGGACGAAGTTGAGGACTAACTCAAAACGAAAATAAGGACAAAGTTGAGGACGAAGTTGAGAAAAAAAATGAGGACGAATTTGAGGACAAAGATAAGAACTAACTTGATACGAAAATGAGGACTAACTTAAAAACGAAAATGAGGACGAAAATGAGGACTAACTCAAAAACGAAAAAGAGGACGAACAAGAGGACTAATTCAAAAACGAAAATAAGGACGAAGTTTTAAAATAACTTGAAACGAAAATGAGGACGAATTTGAGGACAAACTTGATACGTAAATGAGGACTAACTGAAATACGAAAATGACGACGAACATGAGGACTAACTCAAAAACGAAAATGAGGACGAAGTTGAGGACGAACTCAAAACGAAAATGAGGACGAAGTTGAGGACGAAGTTGAGAAAAAAAATGAGAACGAATTTGAGGACAAATATGAGAACTAACTTGAAAAAGAAAAATAAGGACGAAGTTGAGGACTAACTTGAAAACGAAAAGGAGGACTAATTTGAAAAAAAATGAGGACGAAGTTGAGGACTAACTTGATACGAAAATGAGGACTAACTCTAAAACGAAAATGAGGACGAACATGAGGACCAACTCAAAATCGAAAATAAGGACGAAGTTGAGGACTAACTCAAAACGAAAATGAGGACAGATTTGAGAAAAAAATGAGGACGAATTTGAGGACAAAGATGAGAAAAAAAATGAGGACGAATTTGAGGACAAATATGAGAACTAACTTGAAAAAGAAAAATGAGGACTAACTCAAAACGAAAATGAGGACAGATTTGACAAAAAAATGAGGACGAATTTGAGGACAAAGATGAGAAAAAAAATGAGGACGAATTTGAGGACAAATATGAGAACTAACTTGAAAAAGAAAAATGAGGACGAAGTTGAGGACTAACTTGATACGAAAATGAGGACTAACTCTAAAACGAAAATGAGGACGAACATGAGGACCAACTCAAAATCGAAAATAAGGACGAAGTTTTGGACTAACTTGAAACGAAAATGAAGACGAATTTGAGGACTAACTTGATACGAAACTGAGGATTAAATAATAAACGAAAATGAGGACGAACATGAGGACTAACTCAAAAACGAAAATGAGGACGAAGTTGAGGACTAACTCAAAACGAAAATGAGGACGAAGTTGAGGACGAAGTTGAGAAAAAAAATGAGGACGAATTTGAGGACAAATATGAGAACTATCTTGAAAAAGAAAAATAAGGACGAAGTTGAGGACTAACTTGAAAACGAAAAGGAGGACTAATTTGAAAAAAAAATGAGGACGAAGTTGAGGACTAACTTGATACGAAAATGAGGACTAACTCTAAAACGAAAATGAGGACGAACATGAGGACTAATTCAAAAACGAAAATAAGGACGAAGTTGAGGACTAACTCAAAACGAAAATGAGGACGAAGTTGAGGACGAAGTTGAGAAAAAAATGAGGACTAACTGAAAAACGAAAATAAGGACGAAGTTGAGGACTAACTTGATACGAAAATGAGGACTAAATGAAAAACGAAAATGAGGACGAACATGAGGACAAAGATAAGAACTAACTTGATACGAAAATGAGGACTAACTTAAAAACGAAAATGAGGACGAAAATGAGGACTAACTCAAAAACGAAAAAGAGGACGAATTTGAGGACAAACTTGATACGTAAATGAGGACTAACTGAAATACGAAAATGACGACGAACATGAGGACTAACTCAAAAACGAAAATGAGGACGAAGTTGAGGACGAACTCAAAACGAAAATGAGGACGAAGTTGAGGACGAAGTTGAGAAAAAAAATGAGAACGAATTTGAGGACAAATATGAGAACTAACTTGAAAAAGAAAAATAAGGACGAAGTTGAGGACTAACTTGAAAACGAAAAGGAGGACTAATTTGAAAAAAAATGAGGACGAAGTTGAGGACTAACTTGATACGAAAATGAGGACTAACTCTAAAACGAAAATGAGGACGAACATGAGGACCAACTCAAAATCGAAAATAAGGACGAAGTTGAGGACTAACTCAAAACGAAAATGAGGACAGATTTGAGAAAAAAATGAGGACGAATTTGAGGACAAAGATGAGAAAAAAAATGAGGACGAATTTGAGGACAAATATGAGAACTAACTTGAAAAAGAAAAATGAGGACTAACTCAAAACGAAAATGAGGACAGATTTGACAAAAAAATGAGGACGAATTTGAGGACAAAGATGAGAAAAAAAATGAGGACGAATTTGAGGACAAATATGAGAACTAACTTGAAAAAGAAAAATGAGGACGAAGTTGAGGACTAACTTGATACGAAAATGAGGACTAACTCTAAAACGAAAATGAGGACGAACATGAGGACCAACTCAAAATCGAAAATAAAGACGAAGTTTTGGACTAACTTGAAACGAAAATGAAGACGAATTTGAGGACTAACTTGATACGAAACTGAGGATTAAATAATAAACGAAAATGAGGACGAACATGAGGACTAACTCAAAAACGAAAATGAGGACGAAGTTGAGGACTAACTCAAAACGAAAATGAGGACGAAGTTGAGGACGAAGTTGAGAAAAAAAATGAGGACGAATTTGAGGACAAATATGAGAACTATCTTGAAAAAGAAAAATAAGGACGAAGTTGAGGACTAACTTGAAAACGAAAAGGAGGACTAATTTGAAAAAAAAATGAGGACGAAGTTGAGGACTAACTTGATACGAAAATGAGGACTAACTCTAAAACGAAAATGAGGACGAACATGAGGACTAATTCAAAAACGAAAATAAGGACGAAGTTGAGGACTAACTCAAAACGAAAATGAGGACGAAGTTGAGGACGAAGTTGAGAAAAAAATGAGGACTAACTGAAAAACGAAAATAAGGACGAAGTTGAGGACTAACTTGATACGAAAATGAGGACTAAATGAAAAACGAAAATGAGGACGAACATGAGGACAAAGATAAGAACTAACTTGATACGAAAATGAGGACTAACTTAAAAACGAAAATGAGGACGAAAATGAGGACTAACTCAAAAACGAAAAAGAGGACGAATTTGAGGACAAACTTGATACGTAAATGAGGACTAACTGAAATACGAAAATGACGACGAACATGAGGACTAACTCAAAAACGAAAATGAGGACGAAGTTGAGGACGAACTCAAAACGAAAATGAGGACGAAGTTGAGGACGAAGTTGAGAAAAAAAATGAGAACGAATTTGAGGACAAATATGAGAACTAACTTGAAAAAGAAAAATAAGGACGAAGTTGAGGACTAACTTGAAAACGAAAAGGAGGACTAATTTGAAAAAAAATGAGGACGAAGTTGAGGACTAACTTGATACGAAAATGAGGACTAACTCTAAAACGAAAATGAGGACGAACATGAGGACCAACTCAAAATCGAAAATAAGGACGAAGTTGAGGACTAACTCAAAACGAAAATGAGGACAGATTTGAGAAAAAAATGAGGACGAATTTGAGGACAAAGATGAGAAAAAAAATGAGGACGAATTTGAGGACAAATATGAGAACTAACTTGAAAAAGAAAAATGAGGACTAACTCAAAACGAAAATGAGGACAGATTTGACAAAAAAATGAGGACGAATTTGAGGACAAAGATGAGAAAAAAAATGAGGACGAATTTGAGGACAAATATGAGAACTAACTTGAAAAAGAAAAATGAGGACGAAGTTGAGGACTAACTTGATACGAAAATGAGGACTAACTCTAAAACGAAAATGAGGACGAACATGAGGACCAACTCAAAATCGAAAATAAAGACGAAGTTTTGGACTAACTTGAAACGAAAATGAAGACGAATTTGAGGACTAACTTGATACGAAACTGAGGATTAAATAATAAACGAAAATGAGGACGAACATGAGGACTAACTCAAAAACGAAAATGAGGACGAAGTTGAGGACTAACTCAAAACGAAAATGAGGACGAAGTTGAGGACGAAGTTGAGAAAAAAAATGAGGACGAATTTGAGGACAAATATGAGAACTATCTTGAAAAAGAAAAATAAGGACGAAGTTGAGGACTAACTTGAAAACGAAAAGGAGGACTAATTTGAAAAAAAAATGAGGACGAAGTTGAGGACTAACTTGATACGAAAATGAGGACTAACTCTAAAACGAAAATGAGGACGAACATGAGGACTAATTCAAAAACGAAAATAAGGACGAAGTTGAGGACTAACTCAAAACGAAAATGAGGACGAAGTTGAGGACGAAGTTGAGAAAAAAATGAGGACTAACTGAAAAACGAAAATAAGGACGAAGTTGAGGACTAACTTGATACGAAAATGAGGACTAAATGAAAAACGAAAATGAGGACGAACATGAGGACTAATTCAAAAACGAAAATAAGGACGAAGTTGAGGACTAACTCAAAACGAAAATGAAGACGAAGTTGAGGACGAAGTTGAGAAAAAAAATGAGGACTAACTGAAAAACCAAAATAAGAACGAAGTTGAGGACTAATTCAAAAACGAATATAAGGACGAAGTTGAGGACTAACTTAAGAACGAAAAGGAGGATAAAGTTGAGCCGTAACTTGAAACGAAAATAAGCGAAAATGAGGACAAAGTTAAGGACCAACTTAAAAACGAAAATGAGGACGAAAATGAGGACAACCTTGAAAACGAAAATGAGGACTAACATGAGGACTAACTCAAAAACGAAAATAAGGACGAAGTTTTGGACTAACTTGAAACGAAAATTAGGACGAAGTTGAGGACTAACTTGATACGAAAATGAGGACTAACTGAAAAACGAAAATGAGGACGAACATGAGGACTAACTCAAAAACGAAAATATGGACGAAGTTGAGGACTAACTCAAAACGAAAATGAGGACGAAGTTGAGGACGAAGTTGAGAAAAAAAATGAGGACGAAGTTGATGACTAACTTGAAAACGAAAAGGAGGACTAACTTGAAAAAAAAATGAGGACGAAGTTGAGGACTAACTTGATACGAAAATGAGGACTAACTCTAAAACGAAAATGAGGACGAACATGAGGACCAACTCAAAATCGAAAATAAGGACGAAGTTGAGGACTAACTCAAAACGAAAATGAGGACGAAGTTGAGGACGAAGTTGAGAAAAAAAATGAGGACGAATTTGAGGACAAATATGAGAACTAACTTGAAAAAGAAAAATAAGGACGAAGTTGAGGACTAACTTGATACGAAAATGAGGACTAACTCTAAAACGAAAATGAGGACGAACATGAGGACCAACTCAAAATCGAAAATAAGGACGAAGTTGAGGACTAACTCAAAACGAAAATGAGGACAGATTTGTGAAAAAAATGAGGACGAATTTGAGGACAAAGATGAGAAAAAAAATGAGGACGAATTTGAGGACAAATATGAGAACTAACTTGAAAAAGAAAAATGAGGACGAAGTTGAGGACTAACTCAAAACGAAAATGAGGACAGATTTGAGAAAAAAATGAGGACGAATTTGAGGACAAAGATGAGAAAAAAAATGAGGACGAATTTGAGGACAAATATGAGAACTAACTTGAAAAAGAAAAATGAGGACGAAGTTGAGGACTAACTTGATACGAAAATGAGGACTAACTCTAAAACAAAAATGAGGACGAACATGAGAACCAACTCAAAATCGAAAATAAGGACGAAGTTTTGGACTAACTTGAAACGAAAATGAAGACGAATTTGAGGACTAACTTGATACGAAACTGAGGACTAAAAGGAAAACAAAAATGAGGACGAACATGAGGACTAACTCAAAAACGAAAATGAGGACGAAGTTGAGGACTAACTTGATACGAAAATGAGGACTAACTGAAAAACGAAAATGAGGACGAACATGAGGACTAATTCAAAAACGAAAATAAGGACGAAGTTGAGGACTAACTCAAAACGAAAATGAGGACGAAGTTGAGGACGAAGTTGAGAAAAAAAATGAGGACTAACTGAAAAACGAAAATAAGGACGAAGTTGAGGACTAACTTGATACGAAAATGAGGACTAAATGAAAAACGAAAATGAGGACGAACATGAGGACTAATTCAAAAACGAAAATAAGGACGAAGTTGAGGACTAACTTAAGAACGAAAAGGAGGATAAAGTTGAGCCGTAACTTGAAACGAAAATAAGCGAAAATGAGGACAAAGTTAAGGACCAACTTAAAAACGAAAATGAGGACGAAAATGAGGACAATCTTGAAAACGAAAATGAGGACTAACATGAGGACTAACTCAAAAACGAAAATAAGGACGAAGTTTTGGACTAACTTGAAACGAAAATTAGGACGAAGTTGAGGACTAACTTGATACGAAAATGAGGACTAACTGAAAAACGAAAATGAGGACGAACATGAGGACTAACTCAAAAACGAAAATATGGACGAAGTTGAGGACTAACTCAAAACGAAAATGAGGACGAAGTTGAGGACGAAGTTGAGAAAAAAAATGAGGACGAAGTTGATGACTAACTTGAAAACGAAAAGGAGGACTAACTTGAAAAAAAAATGAGGACGAAGTTGAGGACTAACTTGATACGAAAATGAGGACTAACTCTAAAACGAAAATGAGGACGAACATGAGGACCAACTCAAAATCGAAAATAAGGACGAAGTTGAGGACTAACTCAAAACGAAAATGAGGACGAAGTTGAGGACGAAGTTGAGAAAAAAAATGAGGACGAATTTGAGGACAAATATGAGAACTAACTTGAAAAAGAAAAATAAGGACGAAGTTGAGGACTAACTTGATACGAAAATGAGGACTAACTCTAAAACGAAAATGAGGACGAATTTGAGGACAAATATGAGAACTAACTTGAAAAAGAAAAATGAGGACGAAGTTGAGGACTAACTTGATACGAAAATGAGGACTAACTCTAAAACGAAAATGAGGACGAACATGAGGACCAACTCAAAATCGAAAATAAGGACGAAGTTTTGGACTAACTTGAAACGAAAATGAAGACGAATTTGAGGACTAACTTGATACGAAAATGAGGACTAACTGAAAAACGAAAATGAGGACGAACATGAGGACTAATTCAAAAACGAAAATAAGGACGAAGTTGAGGACTAACTCAAAACGAAAATGAGGACGAAGTTGAGGACGAAGTTGAGAAAAAAAATGAGGACTAACTGAAAAACGAAAATAAGGACGAAGTTGAGGACTAACTTGATACGAAAATGAGGACTAACTGAAAAACGAAAATGAGGACGAACATGAGGACTAATTCAAAAACGAAAATAAGGACGAAGTTGAGGACTAACTCAAAACGAAAATGAAGACGAAGTTGAGGACGAAGTTGAGAAAAACAATGAGGACTAACTGAAAAACGAAAATAAGAACGAAGTTGAGGACTAACTTGATACGAAAATGAGGACCAACTCAAAATCGAAAATAAGGACGAAGTTTTGGACTAACTTGAAACGAAAATGAGGACGAATTTGAGGACTAACTTGATACGAAAATGAGGATTAAATAAAAAACGAAAATGAGGACGAACATGAGGACTAACTCAAAAACGAAAATGAGGACGAACATGAGGACCAACTCAAAATCGAAAATAAGGACGAAGTTTTGGACTAACTTGAAACGAAAATGAAGACGTATTTGAGGAATAACTTGATACGAAACTGAGGACTAAAAGGAAAACAAAAATGAGGACGAACATGAGGACTAACTCAAAAACGAAAATGAGGACGAAGTTGAGGACTAACTTGATACGAAAATGAGGACTAACTGAAAAACGAAAATGAGGACGATCATGAGGACTAATTCAAAAACGAAAATAAGGACGAAGTTGAGGACTAACTCAAAACGAAAATGAGGACGAAGTTGAGGACGAAGTTAAAAAAAAAAATGAGGACTAACTGAAAAACGAAAATATGAACGAAGTTGAGGACTAACTTGATACGAAAATGAGGACTAAATGAAAAACGAAAATGAGGACGAACTTGAGGACTAACTCAAAAACGAAAATGAGGACGAAGTTGAGGACTAACTTGATACGAAAATGAGGACTAACTGAAAAACGAAAATGTTGACGAACATGAGGACTAATTCAAAAACGAAAATAAGGACGAAGTTGAGGACTAACTCAAAACGAAAATGAGGACGAAGTTGAGGACGAAGTTGAGAAAAAAAATGAGGACTAACTGAAAAACGAAAATAAGGACGAAGTTGAGGACTAACTTGATACGAAAATGAGGACTAAATGAAAAACGAAAATGAGGACGAACATGAGGACTAATTCAAAAACGAAAATAAGGACGAAGTTGAGGACTAACTTAAGAACGAAAAGGAGGATAAAGTTGAGCCGTAACTTGAAACGAAAATAAGCGAAAATGAGGACAAAGTTAAGGACCAACTTAAAAACGAAAATGAGGACGAAAATGAGGACAATCTTGAAAACGAAAATGAGGACTAACATGAGGACTAACTCAAAAACGAAAATAAGGACGAAGTTTTGGACTAACTTGAAACGAAAATTAGGACGAAGTTGAGGACTAACTTGATACGAAAATGAGGACTAACTGAAAAACGAAAATGAGGACGAACATGAGGACTAACTCAAAAACGAAAATATGGACGAAGTTGAGGACTAACTCAAAACGAAAATGAGGACGAAGTTGAGGACGAAGTTGAGAAAAAAAATGAGGACGAAGTTGATGACTAACTTGAAAACGAAAAGGAGGACTAACTTGAAAAAAAAATGAGGACGAAGTTGAGGACTAACTTGATACGAAAATGAGGACTAACTCTAAAACGAAAATGAGGACGAACATGAGGACCAACTCAAAATCGAAAATAAGGACGAAGTTGAGGACTAACTCAAAACGAAAATGAGGACGAAGTTGAGGACGAAGTTGAGAAAAAAAATGAGGACGAATTTGAGGACAAATATGAGAACTAACTTGAAAAAGAAAAATGAGGACGAAGTTGAGGACTAACTTGATACGAAAATGAGGACTAACTCTAAAACGAAAATGAGGACGAACATGAGGACCAACTCAAAATCGAAAATAAGGACGAAGTTTTGGACTAACTTGAAACGAAAATGAAGACGAATTTGAGGACTAACTTGATACGAAAATGAGGACTAACTGAAAAACGAAAATGAGGACGAACATGAGGACTAATTCAAAAACGAAAATAAGGACGAAGTTGAGGACTAACTCAAAACGAAAATGAGGACGAAGTTGAGGACGAAGTTGAGAAAAAAAATGAGGACTAACTGAAAAACGAAAATAAGGACGAAGTTGAGGACTAACTTGATACGAAAATGAGGACTAACTGAAAAACGAAAATGAGGACGAACATGAGGACTAATTCAAAAACGAAAATAAGGACGAAGTTGAGGACTAACTCAAAACGAAAATGAAGACGAAGTTGAGGACGAAGTTGAGAAAAACAATGAGGACTAACTGAAAAACGAAAATAAGAACGAAGTTGAGGACTAACTTGATACGAAAATGAGGACCAACTCAAAATCGAAAATAAGGACGAAGTTTTGGACTAACTTGAAACGAAAATGAGGACGAATTTGAGGACTAACTTGATACGAAAATGAGGATTAAATAAAAAACGAAAATGAGGACGAACATGAGGACTAACTCAAAAACGGAAATGAGGACGAACATGAGGACCAACTCAAAATCGAAAATAAGGACGAAGTTTTGGACTAACTTGAAACGAAAATGAAGACGTATTTGAGGACTAACTTGATACGAAACTGAGGACTAAAAGGAAAACAAAAATGAGGACGAACATGAGGACTAACTCAAAAACGAAAATGAGGACGAAGTTGAGGACTAACTTGATACGAAAATGAGGACTAACTGAAAAACGAAAATGAGGACGATCATGAGGACTAATTCAAAAACGAAAATAAGGACGAAGTTGAGGACTAACTCAAAACGAAAATGAGGACGAAGTTGAGAAAAAAAATGAGGACTAACTGAAAAACAAAAATGACGACGAACATGAGGACTAACTCAAAAACGGAAATGAGGACGAAGTTGAGGACTAACTTGAAACGAAAATGAAGACGAATTTGAGGACTAACTTGATACGAAACTGAGGACTAAAAGGAAAACAAAAATGAGGACGAACATGAGGACTAACTCAAAAACGAAAATGAGGACGAAGTTGAGGACTAACTTGATACGAAAATGAGGACTAAATGAAAAACGAAAATGAGGACGAACATGAGGACTAATTCAAAAACGAAAATAAGGACGAAGTTGAGGACTAACTCAAAACGAAAATGAGGACGAAGTTGAGGACGAAGTTAAAAAAAAAAATGAGGACTAACTGAAAAACGAAAATATGAACGAAGTTGAGGACTAACTTGATACGAAAATGAGGACTAAATGAAAAACGAAAATGAGGACGAACTTGAGGACTAACTCAAAAACGAAAATGAGGACGAAGTTGAGGACTAACTTGATACGAAAATGAGGACTAACTGAAAAACGAAAATGAGGACGAACATGAGGACTAATTCAAAAACGAAAATAAGGACGAAGTTGAGGACTAACTTAAGAACGAAAAGGAGGATAAAGTTGAGCCGTAACTTGAAACGAAAATAAGCGAAAATGAGGACAAAGTTAAGGACCAACTTAAAAACGAAAATGAGGACGAAAATGAGGACAATCTTGAAAACGAAAATGAGGACTAACATGAGGACTAACTCAAAAACAAAAATAAGGACGAAGTTTTGGACTAACTTGAAACGAAAATTAGGACGAAGTTGAGGACTAACTTGAAACGAAAATGAGGACGAATTTGAGGACTAACTTGATACGAAAATGAGGATTAAATAAAAAACGAAAATGAGGACGAACATGAGGACTAACTCAAAAACGAAAATGAGGACGAACATGAGGACCAACTCAAAATCGAAAATAAGGACGAAGTTTTGGACTAACTTGAAACGAAAATGAAGACGTATTTGAGGACTAACTTGATACGAAACTGAGGACTAAAAGGAAAACAAAAATGAGGACGAACATGAGGACTAACTCAAAAACGAAAATGAGGACGAAGTTGAGGACTAACTTGATACGAAAATGAGGACTAACTGAAAAACGAAAATGAGGACGATCATGAGGACTAATTCAAAAACGAAAATAAGGACGAAGTTGAGGACTAACTCAAAACGAAAATGAGGACGAAGTTGAGAAAAAAAATGAGGACTAACTGAAAAACAAAAATGACGACGAACATGAGGACTAACTCAAAAACGGAAATGAGGACGAAGTTGAGGACTAACTTGAAACGAAAATGAAGACGAATTTGAGGACTAACTTGATACGAAACTGAGGACTAAAAGGAAAACAAAAATGAGGACGAACATGAGGACTAACTCAAAAACGAAAATGAGGACGAAGTTGAGGACTAACTTGATACGAAAATGAGGACTAACATGAGGACTAACTCAAAAACAAAAATAAGGACGAAGTTTTGGACTAACTTGAAACGAAAATTAGGACGAAGTTGAGGACTAACTTGAAACGAAAATGAGGACGAATTTGAGGACTAACTTGATACGAAAATGAGGATTAAATAAAAAACGAAAATGAGGACGAACATGAGGACTAACTCAAAAACGAAAATGAGGACGAACATGAGGACCAACTCAAAATCGAAAATAAGGACGAAGTTTTGGACTAACTTGAAACGAAAATGAAGACGTATTTGAGGACTAACTTGATACGAAACTGAGGACTAAAAGGAAAACAAAAATGAGGACGAACATGAGGACTAACTCAAAAACGAAAATGAGGACGAAGTTGAGGACTAACTTGATACGAAAATGAGGACTAACTGAAAAACGAAAATGAGGACGATCATGAGGACTAATTCAAAAACGAAAATAAGGACGAAGTTGAGGACTAACTCAAAACGAAAATGAGGACGAAGTTGAGAAAAAAAATGAGGACTAACTGAAAAACAAAAATGACGACGAACATGAGGACTAACTCAAAAACGGAAATGAGGACGAAGTTGAGGACTAACTTGAAACGAAAATGAAGACGAATTTGAGGACTAACTTGATACGAAACTGAGGACTAAAAGGAAAACAAAAATGAGGACGAACATGAGGACTAACTCAAAAACGAAAATGAGGACGAAGTTGAGGACTAACTTGATACGAAAATGAGGACTAAATGAAAAAAAAAAAAAAAGGACGAACATGAGGACTAATTCAAAAACGAAAATAAGGACGAAGTTGAGGACTAACTCAAAACGAAAATGAGGACGAAGTTGAGGACGAAGTTAAAAAAAAAAATGAGGACTAACTGAAAAACGAAAATATGAACGAAGTTGAGGACTAACTTGATACGAAAATGAGGACTAAATGAAAAACGAAAATGAGGACGAACTTGAGGACTAACTCAAAAACGAAAATGAGGACGAAGTTGAGGACTAACTTGATACGAAAATGAGGACTAACTGAAAAACGAAAATGAGGACGAACATGAGGACTAATTCAAAAACGAAAATAAGGACGAAGTTGAGGACTAACTTAAGAACGAAAAGGAGGATAAAGTTGAGCCGTAACTTGAAACGAAAATAAGCGAAAATGAGGACAAAGTTAAGGACCAACTTAAAAACGAAAATGAGGACGAAAATGAGGACAATCTTGAAAACGAAAATGAGGACTAACATGAGGACTAACTCAAAAACAAAAATAAGGACGAAGTTTTGGACTAACTTGAAACGAAAATTAGGACGAAGTTGAGGACTAACTTGAAACGAAAATGAGGACGAATTTGAGGACTAACTTGATACGAAAATGAGGATTAAATAAAAAACGAAAATGAGGACGAACATGAGGACTAACTCAAAAACGAAAATGAGGACGAACATGAGGACCAACTCAAAATCGAAAATAAGGACGAAGTTTTGGACTAACTTGAAACGAAAATGAAGACGTATTTGAGGACTAACTTGATACGAAACTGAGGACTAAAAGGAAAACAAAAATGAGGACGAACATGAGGACTAACTCAAAAACGAAAATGAGGACGAAGTTGAGGACTAACTTGATACGAAAATGAGGACTAACTGAAAAACGAAAATGAGGACGATCATGAGGACTAATTCAAAAACGAAAATAAGGACGAAGTTGAGGACTAACTCAAAACGAAAATGAGGACGAAGTTGAGAAAAAAAATGAGGACTAACTGAAAAACAAAAATGACGACGAACATGAGGACTAACTCAAAAACGGAAATGAGGACGAAGTTGAGGACTAACTTGAAACGAAAATGAAGACGAATTTGAGGACTAACTTGATACGAAACTGAGGACTAAAAGGAAAACAAAAATGAGGACGAACATGAGGACTAACTCAAAAACGAAAATGAGGACGAAGTTGAGGACTAACTTGATACGAAAATGAGGACTAACATGAGGACTAACTCAAAAACAAAAATAAGGACGAAGTTTTGGACTAACTTGAAACGAAAATTAGGACGAAGTTTTGGACTAACTTGAAACGAAAATGAGGACGAATTTGAGGACTAACTTGATACGAAAATGAGGATTAAATAAAAAACGAAAATGAGGACGAACATGAGGACTAACTCAAAAACGAAAATGAGGACGAACATGAGGACCAACTCAAAATCGAAAATAAGGACGAAGTTTTGGACTAACTTGAAACGAAAATGAAGACGTATTTGAGGACTAACTTGATACGAAACTGAGGACTAAAAGGAAAACAAAAATGAGGACGAACATGAGGACTAACTCAAAAACGAAAATGAGGACGAAGTTGAGGACTAACTTGATACGAAAATGAGGACTAACTGAAAAACGAAAATGAGGACGATCATGAGGACTAATTCAAAAACGAAAATAAGGACGAAGTTGAGGACTAACTCAAAACGAAAATGAGGACGAAGTTGAGAAAAAAAATGAGGACTAACTGAAAAACAAAAATGACGACGAACATGAGGACTAACTCAAAAACGGAAATGAGGACGAAGTTGAGGACTAACTTGAAACGAAAATGAAGACGAATTTGAGGACTAACTTGATACGAAACTGAGGACTAAAAGGAAAACAAAAATGAGGACGAACATGAGGACTAACTCAAAAACGAAAATGAGGACGAAGTTGAGGACTAACTTGATACGAAAATGAGGACTAAATGAAAAACGAAAATGAGGACGAACATGAGGACTAATTCAAAAACGAAAATAAGGACGAAGTTGAGGACTAACTCAAAACGAAAATGAGGACGAAGTTGAGGACGAAGTTAAAAAAAAAAATGAGGACTAACTGAAAAACGAAAATATGAACGAAGTTGAGGACTAACTTGATACGAAAATGAGGACTAAATGAAAAACGAAAATGAGGACAAACTTGAGGACTAACTCAAAAACGAAAATGAGGACGAAGTTGAGGACTAACTTGATACGAAAATGAGGACTAACTGAAAAACGAAAATGAGGACGAACATGAGGACTAATTCAAAAACGAAAATAAGGACGAAGTTGAGGACTAACTTAAGAACGAAAAGGAGGATAAAGTTGAGCCGTAACTTGAAACGAAAATAAGCGAAAATGAGGACAAAGTTAAGGACCAACTTAAAAACGAAAATGAGGACGAAAATGAGGACAATCTTGAAAACGAAAATGAGGACTAACATGAGGACTAACTCAAAAACAAAAATAAGGACGAAGTTTTGGACTAACTTGAAACGAAAATTAGGACGAAGTTGAGGACTAACTTGATACGAAAATGAGGACTAACTGAAAAACGAAAATGAGGACGAACATGAGGACTAACTTGATACGAAAATGAGGACTAACTCTAAAACGAAAATGAGGACGAACATGAGGACCAACTCAAAATCGAAAATAAGGACGAAGTTAAGGACTAACTCAAAACGAAAATGAGGTCGAAGTTGAGGACGAAGTTGAGAAAAAAAATGAGGACGAATTTGAGGACAAATATGGGAACTAACTTGAAAAAGAAAAATAAGGACGAAGTTGAGGACTAACTTGATACGAAAATGAGGACTAACTCTAAAACGAAAATGAGGACGAACATGAGGACCAACTCAAAATCGAAAATAAGGACGAAGTTGAGGACTAACTCAAAACGAAAATGAGGACAGATTTGTGAAAAAAATGAGGACGAATTTGAGGACAAAGATGAGAAAAAAATGAGGACGAATTTGAGGACAAATATGAGAACTAACTTGAAAAAGAAAAATGAGGACGAAGTTGAGGACTAACTCAAAACGAAAATGAGGACAGATTTGAGAAAAAAATGAGGACGAATTTGAGGACAAAGATGAGAAAAAAAATGAGGACGAATTTGAGGACAAATATGAGAACTAACTTGAAAAAGAAAAATGAGGACGAAGTTGAGGACTAACTTGATACGAAAATGAGGACTAACTCTAAAACGAAAATGAGGACGAACATGAGGACCAACTCAAAATCGAAAATAAGGTCGAAGTTTTGGACTAACTTGAAACGAAAATGAAGACGAATTTGAGGACGAAGTTGAGAAAAAAAATGAGGACTAACTGAAAAACAAAAATGACGACGAACATGAGGACTAACTCAAAAACGGAAATGAGGACGAAGTTGAGGACTAACTTGAAACGAAAATGAAGACGAATTTGAGGACTAACTTGATACGAAACTGAGGACTAAAAGGAAAACAAAAATGAGGACGAACATGAGGACTAACTCAAAAACGAAAATGAGGACGAAGTTGAGGACTAAGTTGATACGAAAATGAGGACTAAATGAAAAACGAAAATGAGGACGAACATGAGGACTAATTCAAAAACGAAAATAAGGACGAAGTTGAGGACTAACTCAAAACGAAAATGAAGACGAATTTGAGGACTAACTTGATACGAAACTGAGGACTAAAAGGAAAACAAAAATGAGGACGAACATGAGGACTAACTCAAAAACGAAAATGAGGACTAAATGAAAAACGAAAATGAGGACGAACTTGAGGACTAACTCAAAAACGAAAATGAGGACGAAGTTGAGGACTAACTTGATACGAAAATGAGGACTAACTGAAAAACGAAAATGAGGACGAACATGAGGACTAATTCAAAAACGAAAATAAGGACGAAGTTGAGGACTAACTTAAGAACGAAAAGGAGGATAAAGTTGAGCCGTAACTTGAAACGAAAATAAGCGAAAATGAGGACAAAGTTAAGGACCAACTTAAAAACGAAAATGAGGACGAAAATGAGGACAATCTTGAAAACGAAAATGAGGACTAACATGAGGACTAACTCAAAAACAAAAATAAGGACGAAGTTTTGGACTAACTTGAAACGAAAATTAGGACGAAGTTGAGGACTAACTTGATACGAAAATGAGGACTAACTGAAAAACGAAAATGAGGACGAACATGAGGACTAACTCAAAAACGAAAATAAGGACGAAGTTGAGGACTAACTCAAAACGAAAATGAGGACGAAGTTGAGGACGAAGTTGAGAAAAAAAATGAGGACGAAGTTGAGGACTAACTTGATACGAAAATGAGGTCGAAGTTGAGGACGAAGTTGAGAAAAAAAATGAGGACGAATTTGAGGACAAATATGGGAACTAACTTGAAAAAGAAAAATAAGGACGAAGTTGAGGACTAACTTGATACGAAAATGAGGACTAACTCTAAAACGAAAATGAGGACGAACATGAGGACCAACTCAAAATCGAAAATAAGGACGAAGTTGAGGACTAACTCAAAACGAAAATGAGGACAGATTTGTGAAAAAAATGAGGACGAATTTGAGGACAAAGATGAGAAAAAAATGAGGACGAATTTGAGGACAAATATGAGAACTAACTTGAAAAAGAAAAATGAGGACGAAGTTGAGGACTAACTCAAAACGAAAATGAGGACAGATTTGAGAAAAAAATGAGGACGAATTTGAGGACAAAGATGAGAAAAAAAATGAGGACGAATTTGAGGACAAATATGAGAACTAACTTGAAAAAGAAAAATGAGGACGAAGTTGAGGACTAACTTGATACGAAAATGAGGACTAACTCTAAAACGAAAATGAGGACGAACATGAGGACCAACTCAAAATCGAAAATAAGGACGAAGTTGAGGACTAACTTGAAACAAAAATGAGGACGAATTTGAGGACTAACTTGATACGAAAATGAGGACTAACTGAAAAACGAAAATGAGGACGAACATGAGGACTAATTCAAAAACGAAAATAAGGACGAAGTTGAGGACTAATTTAAAAACGAAAACGAGAACTAATTTGAAAAAAAATGAGGACGAAGTTGAGGACTAACTTGATACGAAAACGAGGACTAACTGAAAAACGAAAATGAGGACGAACATGAGGACTAATTCAAAAACGAAAATAAGGACGAAGTTTTGGACTAACTTGAAACGAAAATGAGGACGAAGTTGAGGACTAACTCAAAACGAAAATGAGGACGAAGTTGAGGACTAATTTAAAAACGAAAACGAGAACTAATTTGAATAAAAATGAGGACGAAGTTGATGACTAACTTGATACGAAGACGAGGACTAACTGAAAAACGAAAATGAGGACGAACATGAGGACTAATTCAAAAACGAAAATATGGACGAAGTTGAGGACTAACTTGATACGAAAATGAGGACTAACTGAAAAACGAAAATGAGGACGAACATGAGGACTAACTCAAAAACGAAAATGAGGACGAAGTTGAGGACTAACTTGATACGAAAATAAGGACTAACTCAAAAACGAAAATGAGGACGAACATGAGGAATAATTTAAAAACGGAAATAAGGACGAAGTTGAGGACTTAAATGAGGATTTAAGGACAATCTTCGAAATGAAAAGGATGATTTTTTGAGAATTTTAATTTGAAGAGAATTGTGACTTTTTTGACTACTTTCTGTATAACGAAAATGTGGATCTGTTTGAGGTCTATCTTTATAACGAGAATGAGGTTATGTTTCAGGACTATCTTTAACCCTTTCAGGGGCAGTGGGACGTATACGTCCCACCTTTTTTGTTGTTGTATTTTTGGTATTTCCGGCATATTTATCTAATAATAATCATATATTTCTTATTTTTAGATTCTAAGGATATAATATAACGAATCTATAATATTGTTTATGAATAATTTATTATTGTTAACTTAATATTATTCCATCAATCTGAAAAATATGCATTTTTTTAATAATTAATTCAGCTATTTGTAAACGCGAAGTGCTACGACTTTGAAAATCTTTACTCGGGGGTTTTTGGGGTCCCTGATTACGAATCTGAGGTCAGTTTTTCAAAATTCAAAATGGCGGATCCAATATGGCGGACGACTTTTTAAAAATATAATGCAATTTGTATGAAACTCGTTACTCGGGGGTTTTCGGGGTTGCTGATTACGAATCAGATGTCAGTTTTTTAAAATTCAAAATGGTGGATCCGCCATTTTGAATTTTGAAAAACGGGCATTAAATTCGTAATCAGCGACCCCGAAAACCCCGAGTAACAAGTTTCAAGCGAATATATTGAATTTTAAAAAAAATGTCCGCCATATTGGATTCGCCATTTTGAATTTTTAAAATTTGCAAAATCTGACCTCGGATTTGTATTCAGCGACCCAAAAAACGTATAAATACGTAATGAAACAAAAATTTGTATTCTTAGAATAATGTGCCCCTGAAAGGGTTAAAAAATTTGTGAGGACTTGATTTTTAACTAACTTTAGAATGAATAAGAGAACTGTTTTTAGAAAAAAAATGATGACGAATTTCATAACCATCTTTAAAATAAAAATGAGGTCATGTTTGAGGACTTTCTTTAGAACCGAAATGAGGATTAACTTTAGATCGAGATTGAGGATATGTTTGAGGACTATTGTTAGAAAGAAGAATGAGGACTTAATAAGTATAACATATTTTTCAGCATTTATTTACGATATTTTTTTTAAAAGTAATTGTTAATTTATTATTAATAAGCTGAGAATTTTACATTTTATTAAAAAATAAAGTGTGGGGCAAAACGGGTTAGCAAACGGTGGGGAAAACCGTTTATACTCAAATACATTTCACTTTGCATATTTAAATTGTACATCAAAAGAATCGACATGTATGTCTTGTGATCGATGTTTAAGTTTGATAAGTAAATTGTTTACCATGTCGATGAATAAACGATAAAAAATTTGATAGAAATTTCAAAAATTTCATTTTATTAGTTCTAACTGCTGTTATTCATCATATTATAAAATGATTTCGCCGCTGTATCCAGCCCAAATGCGAAATCCAAACGGCCCAATACTGGCCCAGTATTGGCACCGATCCTTGGCAGACAATATTGGGCCGATTCTTGTGGTGTTAATTGCGGATAAATGTCGGCAGCCAAGTTTTAGACGCTATTACTGGGCCAATCTTAGCTGCCATTAGTAGCCCAGTATTATCAAAGTTGTGACAGAGTCCGGCTCAATTATGGCAAATCAAAATTACCAAGTACTGGTGCCAATATTGGCCCAGTAGTGTGACAGAGTTCGGCCCAATAATGGCAAATTAGAGTAACCGAGAACCGGTGCCAATATTGGCCCAATAATGGGACGAATTTATCGCCAGTACTGGTCTAGTAACGTTTGCCGTACTTCGGCAGACATTACTGGGCCAATGTTCGGCTGTATTGACAGTGTTGGTATTTCGCACAAGGTAGTATGGTTCATTCCATGTCAAGTATATCAAAGCCCTGTTTTTGTCAAGGTTAGCTTAGGTTAGGTTACATTAGAAATGGGTCATTCCACATAAAGTATAACCAACCATTGTACTATCCATGTCAAAAAAATGGGTTGGTTACACTTGATATAGAATTACCCATATATACCTATATTAGTATTTTAGTTCTAATTTTAACCTCAAAGACACAAGAAAATTGAAGTGGAACGACCAATATGTCTACTTATATTAATATTAAAACGAACATAACCTCAAAATTGAGAAATAATTTCGATAATTTTAATATATGCAAGCCTTTAAAAAATTTATTTTTGAAGTGGAAAATAAGAAGAATTTTCAACGAGACTTGAACTAATTTACTTAATAGATTCTTTGTAAACCGAGAATTACATAAGGTTACCCGGTTTTCACTAACCCTCCCCTATAAATATTAAAAAAAAATTTTCTTGCTAAAAATAATAAAATAAAACGTCTTTTTTAAAAATTGCAATTAATTTTTTTATATTATTTATTACTTTTGCCATTAATTTAATATATTTCATTTTTAAAATTTCTTGGCGTCCTTGTCCTGGTTATAATCATATTCTTCATCTGAATCATGCATTTTTCTTTTGTATTTAGGTTCCAATTGATTAAATTTTTTCCTCAAGTTTGACAATCTTTGCTTCTTTTTAGCTTCCTCTGACAATTCCTAAAATGCAGGAATTTTAATTATTATTATTATTATTATTACTGTTACTTTTTTGTCACTGTTATTTTTTTCTGTTACTGTTACTTTTTTGATACTGTTACTATTTTTCTGTTTTGTTACTTTTTTGTTACTGTTATTTTTCTCTGTTACTGTTACTTTTTTTGTTACTGTTTTTCTGTTACTGTTACTTCTTTCCTGTTACGGTTTTTCTGTTTCTGTTCCTGTTTTTCTGTGACTGTTACTTTTTTTCTGTTGCTGGTACTTTTTTCCTGTTACTGTTATTTTTTTCTGTTCCTGTTACTTTTTTCCTGTTACTGTTTTTCTGTTACTGTTACTTTTTTGTTACTGTTTTTCTGTTTTTGTTACTGTTTTTCAGTTACTGTTACTCATTTCTTTCTGCTGTTACTTTTTTCCTGTTACTGTCTTTCTGTTACTGTTACTTTTTTTCTGTTACTGTTATTTTTTACTGTTACTGTTACTTTTTTCCTGTTTCTGTTCCTGTTTTTCTGTTACTGTTACTTTTTTCTGTTTCTGTTACTTTTTTTCTGTTGCTGTTACTTTTTTCCTGTTACTGTTTTTCTGATACTGTTATTTTTTTCTGTTACTGTTACTTTTTTCCTGTTACTGTTTTTCTGTTTCTGTTCCTGTTTTTCTGTTACTGTTACTTTTTTTCTGTTGCTGGTACTTTTTTCCTGTTACTGTTATTTTTTCTGTTACTGTTACTTTTCTGTTACTGTTACTTTTTTATTACTGTTATTTTTTTCTGTTACTGTTACTTTTTTGTTACTGTTTTTCTGTTTTTGTTACTGTTTTTCTGTTTCTGTTCCTGTTTTTCTGTTACTGTTACTTTTTTCTGTTGCTGGTACTTTTTTTCTGTAACTGTTATTTTTTACTGTTACTGTTACTTTTTTGTTACTATTGCTTTTTTCCTGTTTTTGTTTTTCTGTTTCTGTTCCTGTTTTTCTGTTACTGTTACTTTTTTCTGTTGCTGGTACTTTTTTCCTGTTACTGTTACTTTTTTGTTATTGTTTTTCTGTTACTGTTACTTTTTTTAGTGTTATTTTTTTCTGTTACTGCTACTTTTTTGTTACTGTTTTTCTGTTTCTGTTGCTGTTACTTTTTTCTGTTACTGTTACTTTTTTCCTGTTACTGTTTTTCTGTTACTGTTACTTTTTTTCTGTTGCTGGTACTTTTTTCCTGTTACTGTTATTTTTTCTGTTACTGTTACTTTTTTGTTACTGTTATTTTTTTCTGTTACTGCTACTTTTTTGTTACTGTTTTTCTGTTACTTTTTTTCTGTTGCTGTTACTTTTTTCCTGTTACTGTTTTTCTGTTACTGTTACTGTTTTTCTGTTACTGTTATTTTTTTCTGTTACTGTTACTTTTTTATTACTGGTATTTTTTTCTGTTACTGTTACTTTTTTGTTACTGTTTTTCTGTTTTTGTTACTGTTTTTCTGTTACTGTTACTCATTTCTGTTGCTGTTACTTTTTTCCTGTTACTGTCTTTCTGTTACTGTTATTTTTTTCTGTTACTGTTATTTTTTACTGTTACTGTTACTTTTTTTGTTACTATTACTTTTTTCCTGTTTTTGTTTTTCTGTTTCTGTTCCTGTTTTTCTGTTACTGTTACTTTTTTTCTGTTACTGTTACTTTTTTGTTACTGTTTTTCTGTTACTATTACTTTCTTTTAGTGTTACTTTTTTCTGTTACTGCTACTTTTTTGTTACTGTTTTTCTGTTTCTGTTACTTTTTTTCTGTTGCTGTTACTTTTTTCCTGTTACTGTTTTTCTGTTACTGTTATTTTTTTCTGTTACTGTTACTTTTTTCCTGTTACTGTTTTTCTGTTTCTGTTCCTGTTTTTCTGTTACTGTTACTTTTTTCTGTTGCTGGTACTTTTTTCCTGTTACTGTTATTTTTTCTGTTACTGTTACTTTTCTGTTACTGTTACTTTTTTGTTACTGTTATTTTTTTCTGTTACTGATACTTTTTTGTTACTGTTTTTCTGTTTCTGTTTTTCTGTTACTTTTTTTCTGTTGCTGTTACTTTTTTCCTGTTACTGTTTTTCTGTTACTGTTATTTTTTTCTGTTACTGTTACTTTATTGTTACTTTTATTTTTTACTGTTACTGTTACTTTTTTGTTACTGTTACTATTTTTCTGTCATTGTTTTTCTGTTACTGTTATTTTTTTCTGTTACTGTTATTTTTTACTGTTACTGTTACTTTTTTTGTTACTATTACTTTTTTCCTGTTTTTGTTTTTCTGTTTCTGTTCCTGTTTTTCTGTTACTGTTACTTTTTTTCTGTTACTGTTACTTTTTTGTTACTGTTTTTCTGTTACTGTTACTTTTTTTTAGTGTTACTTTTTTCTGTTACTGCTACTTTTTTGTTACTGTTTTTCTGTTTCTGTTACTTTTTTTCTGTTGCTGTTACTTTTTTCCTGTTACTGTTTTTCTGTTACTGTTATTTTTTTCTGTTACTGTTATTTTTTTCTGTTACTGTTACTTTTTTCCTGTTACTGTTTTTCTGTTTCTGTTCCTGTTTTTCTGTTACTGTTACTTTTTTCTGTTGCTGGTACTTTTTTCCTGTTACTGTTATTTTTTCTGTTACTGTTACTTTTCTGTTACTGTTACTTTTTTGTTACTGTTATTTTTTTCTGTTACTGCTACTTTTTTGTTACTGTTTTTCTGTTACTTTTTTCCTGTTACTGTTTTTCTGTTACTGTTATTTTTTTCTGTTACTGTTACTTTATTGTTACTTTTATTTTTTACTGTTACTGTTACTTTTTTGTTACTGTTACTATTTTTCTGTCATTGTTTTTCTGTTACTGTTATTAATATTAATACTTACATTTTCTTTATCGCTTTCATGTTCCTCACTTGTGTTGCCGTTATTTTCTTTCGCACTAAAAGGAAAACGCACTCTCTTTCGAGACATTCTATTTCTGGCACTGGAAGCAGCTAAAAATTAAAATTAAATTTTTTTTTTTTGATTTTATAAAATATTAATTTTTTATTACATAAGCTTTGTTGTTTATATTCTTAAATTTTTTTTTTTAAAAGCAAATTAGTCTAAATTTAATACATCATTTTTCTCAGTGTAAAAATTTAATAAAACATAACGAAGAAAAAAATAATTGCAGACACATTTCATCTGGATGTATTTTTCAGATAACAAATAAATACAAAAAAATTTTAAAACGGGATAAAAATCTGACAATTTTTTACTAATATTAAAATTTATATTCTTAAGAAAGCAAATAGGCAAAACAAATATACTTACTTTCTTCTATAAATGCAATTAAAGCATTACACCATTTATCTTTGTCTCTACGGCATTTGACTTGATAAATCTTTTTTGAATCAAATTCTTTATTTTCAATTGAAACATCCTTCAATGGCACTACAATTGGCCTTCTATGATTGTGAGTTTTGCACTCATTAATATATTTAATGCAAGCCCACGACATTTTTAACCATAAAAAATTGTTGACGTCTGTAAATTGAGAGACTCGATGATTTTCTTTTGTTTTTTATAGTAATTTTATAGACAGTGACGTTCAATAAATTTTGCCTACCCTATCCCCGATTAACAAAAATATTTTTTTATTTGCATACTGCAAAAAGGACTAAAATTCATAAAGATTTTTTTTCTTTATATAATCGTATGTTCAGAAATAATGAATTTTACTAATGTTGCGATGAATTTTGTATTTGTTTAAAAAATTAATTATTGTTATTGATTTAACAATTTATAAACTTTTTTGTCTTTACTTAGTATTAAATCAATAATTAAAGTGAAATATATAGTAAAAATAATTAAAACTATTATTAAAATTACTATTATTTAATACTTATAATTTATGCATTTTAATAAAACTTAAATTAAATATTATTTATATAAATATGAAAAAACAAATAAAATACAAATTCGTAGGGTTAGTTGGGTTAATGGGGACAGTTTCTTTCTTTAAAAGGTAATATTTGTGGGTTTATTCTTTTTAAGTTGTTATTTATATTGTCAGGATTAATTTTATTTAGCAGAAAAAAATTTAGATAAGCTTTAAATGCATGAGACTGACTGTCCCCATTTACCCCAAAATTTGGGCTAAATGGGGACATCATAGTTATTTTAAAAAAGATTTAAGAAAAAAGCCTCCTTAAATTTTTTACTGTATTAAGGGATGAAAAAACTTGAAAAAAAATTTGTATTAGATATATGATAGTTGAACCAATTAAAATTTTTTCAGTTTTTTTATTTCAGTATTTTGTCTCGCATTTGAAAAATCGTACAAAATTTTTTTCTTATTCCTTATGATTTTTATAACAGAAATTCATTTGAATTTTGGATTTTTGTTATTATTAACTAAATTGACAAAAATAAAAAATTGAAGTGAATTTCTGTTATGGAAGTCATAAGGAATAAATAAAAAATAAACATTTACTTTAAAAAAATGTGAAAAGAATATCGAATTAAAAAAGGAAGAATAGGAGGAAGAGAAAAAAATTAGAAAAAAATAAATAGAACAGAGAAACGAATAAAAAACTTATGGGAAAAGTCCACTTTATTCAAAAGAATTTTCTTTTTCGAAAAAAAACTTAATTAAAACAACTACTTATCATGTTTTTTAAATTATTTCTATAATATACACACAAAAATGCGAAAAAATGAATAAATTTTAAGCCCTTTAGATAAAATTTTCTTCGTTTTTGGGAGAAAATTCATGATTTTTTCTATTATTATCAGTTCTTTCCTGACAGCACCAGGACCATCAACTCTAATCGTCTTCGCTATATTTTTTTTGTAATCTACACGTAAAAATACGTAAAAATATATAAATTTAAATTAATTTAGATAAAATTTTCTTAGTTTTTGGTCGCAAAATACATTTCTTTTCCTAAAATTATCATTTTTCTTTAAAAATTTGATAAAAATTAATCATTAACTCCAATCGTGCTCACATCTTTTTCCCTGTAATTTTCACGCAAAAATACATTTATATACCAAATCTGAACTGTCTGGGTTGAATATTGTTTGCGCTAGGGGGATAAAACCGTTTTTTTCGACATTTTTTATTTTTCCTTGACAACGGTATATAAATCAATCCCAATCAAGTTCGCTATATTTTTCCTGTAATTTTCACGTAAAAATACATAAGTGTACCAAATTTGAGCTCTCTATGTCAAAAGATGTGGCTGTTAGGGGGGGGGGGGGTACATAGTCATTTTTAGGCATTTTTCTTAAAAATTCATGGTTTTTCCTTGACAACGCTATGATAATCAACTCCAATCAAGTTCGCTATATTTTTCCTGTAATCTACACGCAAAAATACATATGTGTACTAAATTTTAGCCCTCCAGATAAATTTGTGTGGCCGCTAGGGGGGGTACACGATTTCAAAAAAACCGATATTAATAGGGTTATTAACTGATACCGTTTCTCTTTGATTTTCAAATTATTATGCATTGAACGATATCTTGAATTATCTTGCTACCAATTGTCAAGATAAAAGCTTGTCAATACTCAGAACCTCTTGTAGGTGATCTGAGGTTAAAATATTGACGTTGAACCTCATTTTAAAACTATAAATAAACTCCAAAACCTCTTGTCCCCATTTACTCCAACTGACCCTAATTATTAACAATAATATTAACTATTTAATGATGCCTAATATTGAAACATTTTAATTAATAATTTTCCCTGATAGGTACAAAATTTTTTGTTGAATTTCAAGAAATTATTACCATGTCTTTTAAATTGTTACTTAAAATTCCACCGTCAATCGAAACCCATAAATATTGAATTTCATGATTTTTGACATACTTTAAAAAACAGAGTGACTACTTAAAAAAAAAATTCCCAGTCATTTTCCTGTCATAAATTATTTCTTCGGTCATATAAAAAGAGGTTAAACGTTTAGATAAATTTTTTTTAAATAATAATTTTTAAACAATTTGTTTGTAATTTTTAAACATGTTAACCCTCTTTTTGAAATTATTCTTATTTTATTTGTTCGAAAAATATTTTATTTTTTATTAACGCAATCAAGAGTTCTCTACTTTACCATTTCAGTCTCATCTCTTTTGAATGATAAAGCGGGTCTAATTGTCTTTTTTTTACCAACCGAGTATAATTTTAAAAAAATCTGATCGTCTTTTTTTTAACATATGTTTTAGTATAAACGAAACCTTCTTTCGTGTCGTTTTCACTTTCTTGCGTGCATTTATATTTTTTAATTTAATTGTTTGTTGTTGTTTATTGTTGTCGAATTTTATATTTATTTTTTATGGTTTTTTAATTGGACATACATATTTTTTTAATATGGCGGTGTACGAGGCAGGGGAGTATGCCGAAATGATTTTATTATATGGCCGAAACAATTTTAATGCTGCTGCCGCAGTAAGGGAATACGAGGAACGTCATCCTGATTGGAATCAACCGTCAAGAAACGTTATTCTTGCAGCAGTAAGGCGGTTGCAAGAAACTGGCAACAGTATGCCAAATCACCATGCAGCAGGACGACCGAGGGTAGCGCGGGATCCTGAAAATGTAGAGCGAGTTCTGCAACTCGCGGAAGAAAATCCGGAAGCTGGTATCCGTGGCATGGCCAGAGTTCTTGACCTGACGTACTCTACAGTACAAAGGATTTTAAAAACATCAAAATGGCATGCCTACCATTATACACGGGTCCAGAAATTACATCCCGGTGATCCAGCACATCGTCTGCGATTTTGTCAGTGGATTGTCGCGCAGAACAACCGAGATCCCCAATTTCTAAGGAACATATTGTTCACAGATGAATCCTCATTTGGAAACGATGGCCCGTGGAATTACCACAACTTCCACTTTTGGTCGCCCGTCAATCCAAATCTAACGTCAGTTAGAAATCACCAGTACCGATTTTCAATCAACCTTTTTGCTGGAATGATTGGTGATCGCTTGGTAAGCAAATATCTATTTATAAAATATTGAAAATTTTGCTCTTTATTTGATTAAAAATGTCATTATTGTTAATTATTCACTAACATTTTCTCACACTTATTAAATCTGAATTCGTCACTTTTTACTAATTCAACAGCATCGATTTGACTATTAAATGAATTAGTAACAGTACCGATTAAATTTTAGTCAAAAATCACTAATTCATTACCCTTCTAGAAAAAATCGATTGAAAACGATTGAAATCAATAGGAAAGAAATTTCTATTGTCCCCAATCGTGTTCTTACAATTGAGGACGATTGACTTTCTTATTATATTCAATCGTTTTCAATCGTGTTCTATAGATTGTATTCCATGCACTATTGTTTGGCGGGAGTTTTTGAAAATTTTAAAATGTGCAACTAATTAAACAGTCTAGAAAAATATCATTGATTCAAAGATTATTTTGCGAACTAAAAAATTTAAATAATTATCAATGTATTTGTCACCCACAGAAGAAAATCAAATATTTGAGCAAAAATTAATCAAAAGTTATTTTTTAATTTATCTTTAAATGAAGCTACACAAGACGAAATGTTCATAATTTATCCAAAAACTGTTTAAAAAATAATTTTTGACAAATAAATCAAGTATTGTTTTCAATTGAAATTTTTATTAATTGATGAATTTTTTTTAAATAATCGAATATTGGAAGATCTACAATAATTATAAGATTCATAAACATAATTAAATTTCCGGTGATTTGAAATTGAAAATATTTTAATGAATGAAAAACTTTATACAAATGTAGCAGGTTTCACATCCGTTTCTAGCACTAAATAAGTTTGTAAAGAACTTTAATTTGAAATTTTTAGAAAAAATTGATATTTTGAAGAGTTGCAATCAATGTTTTTAATAAAAAATAAATTTTTTTTTAAATTTATGATGAAATGTGCAAAAAGTTTTAGTTAGCATTTTTTATAAATAAAATAATTACAGAATTTTATAGAAATAATTCAATTTTGGAAGAGTTAGAATTGAAAGTTTTGACTTATTAATTTTAAATAATTGAAATTTTGTAAAATTTAATTGAAAAATTTGAATACAATTGAACTTTTTAATGAATTTGATTACAATTTTTAAAAATATTTAATCGAAAAATCCCCCACAGCACCGAAACTTTCCTAAAGATTTTCTAAAGGTTTATTTGAAATGTTCGGAATATTTCATTGCAATTTTTAGTGAAAATTGTGTAAAGATTTAAATGTCCCGATTAAATAAATGTTTAGTGTGAAACTTTCCTGAACATTTATTCAAGTGGGACATTTAAATCTTTACACAGTTTTCACTAAACATTGCAATTAAATATTCCGAACATTTCAAATAAATCTTTAGGAAAGTTTCGGTGCTGTAAGGGATGATGGTTTTTTGTTGTCACATGGAGTTCAGGTGAACTTCGAACAAAATTTATGCTGAAATTTTTTTTTGAAATTGCTGGACACCTAATGTTTAGAAAAACTAAAAATTTTGTTTTAAAAAAATGAAAATCTGAAATTATTTTAAAATGTAAGAAATAGAACTTTTTCTTATATTTATTTTTATGTGTACCTAATTATTTATTTAATTTCTGTTTATATGTATTTTTTTACGTACCTATTGATTTATTTTTATATTTTTGAGGTTATGTCCCACACAGCACATGATATTTCCTAAATATTTCATTGAAATTTTGAAATATTTCAATGCAAAGTCCTTGAAATATTGCTGAAATTAGGGAAATGTCCGCCTATTGCCGTGTAATTTTTCTGAAATGTTTCATTAAAATATTCTGGAAAATTTCCAACTTAAATGATGCGCAGTGGTCGATCTCAGTTTCTATGGCCTGTACAGCTGCGCAGTAGTTTTTAACTTTCTAGGATCCTAAGGTGTTGAACATGTTAGAAAATAACGATTGATTTCATATTTTAAAAAAGTTTCTAACTTTCTTTGAAATATTTCCTAAATATTGCAGAGTCTTCATGTGTAATATTGCAGGAGTCTTAAAGTGTAATATTTCAGCAAAATTGCACGGCAATGTTTCTTATAGGCGGACATTTTCCTGTTTTCATCAACATTTCATGAACCTTGCATTGAAATATTTCAAATCTTTCAATGAAATATTCATGAAATGTTTAGGAAATATAATGTGCTGTGTGGGGTATTAACAATTCAAAGGTTGTCATACTTGATTTGTTCATATAGGTATAGGATAAGTAAACATATTGACATTATTCATATCACTAGAAATTTTACTTCATATTTTATATATTTGACACATACGCACGAACAGAACAAACTATATATTACAAAACACTTAAAAGAAAAACATCTTTCTGTTTTATTAAAAACTTTTCTTATTCTTATTATTAACTATTTGCGTATGTGCGTTTATCGTTCTCCCGATAGCACCCGATTAAAAACAATTGAAAAAGTATAACTTATTTTGCATGATTAAAAACAATTCGAATCAATTGAAAAAATATATACTCCAATTGGAAACAATTCAAAACAATTAAGAAATTTTTGTGCTCAATCGTTCTGAATCGTGTTCAATTGATTTTTTCTAGAAGGGTAGTTAACCTTATTTTTAGGTTATGTTATATGACTAAAAAATGGATTATGACTCAAGGCTTGATCAAGGCTCAAAGATAAATTCTGACTCTGAATCATGGTTTCAGGATTGATCATGGTTAGAGTCAACATTCAGAGTTTGCATCATGGATCAAGACTTAATCATGTATCATGGATTGATTCTGAATCGTGGATCTAGGATTGACCATGGCTCGAGTAAAATTCCAATTTTTGATCATGTGACAAGACTGGATCATGGCTCAACTCATAAACATGACTCACGGCTTGATCGTGGCTCAAGGATTGATTCTGACTCTCAATAATGATTTCAGGATTGATCATGGTTCGAGTCAACATTCAGAGTTTGCATCATGGATCAAGACTTAATCATGTATCATGGATTGATTGTGACTCTAAATCATGGCTCCAGGATTGATCATGACTCGAGTCTAGATTCCAACTCTTGTTCATGTAACAAAACTGGATCATGATTCAAGTCATAAACATGACTAACGGATTAATCATGGCTTAAGGAATGAATCTGACTCTGAATCATGGCTACAGGATTGATCATATCACGAGTCCAGAATCAGACTTTGGTTCAGGGATCAAGACTTAAACAAGTTTCTAGGCTTGATTGTGACTCTGAATCATGGCTGCAGCATTGATCATGACTGGAGTCTGGATTCCATCTCTTGCTCATTGTACAAGAGTGGATCATAGCTAAAGTCATAAACATGACTCAAGGCTTTATCATGTATCAAGGATTAATTGTGATTCTGAATCAAGGCATCCGGATCGATCATGGTTCTAGTCTAGATTCCAATTCTTCATCATGTCACAAATCTTAATCATGACTCACGGCTTGATCGTGGCCCAAGGATTGATTCTGACTCTCAATAATGATTTCAGGATTGATCATGGTTTGAGTCAACATTCAGAGTTTGCATCATTGATCAAGACTTAATCATAACTCAAGGCTTGATTGTGACTCTAAATCATGGCTCCAGGATTGATCATGACTGGAGTCTAGATTCCAATTCTTCATCATGTCACAAATCTTAATCATGACTCACGGCTTGATCGTGGCTCAAGGATTGATTCTGACTCTCAATAATGATTTCAGGATTGATCATGGTTCGAGTCAACATTCAGAGTTTGCATCATTGATCTAGACTTAATCATAACTCAAGGCTTGATTGTGACTCTAAATCATGGCTCCAGGATTGATCATGACTGGAGCCTAGATTCCAACTCTTGCTCATGTCACATAGCTTTAGGATTGATAATGGTTCGAGTCTAGATTCAGACTTTGCATCATGGCTCTAGTCTCAAACATGACTCAAGCCATGATCAATTTTTGAGCTATATACAAGCCTTAAGTCATCATCAAGCCTGGATCCACAATCAAGTTTTTTAATGTCTTAATTCTAAAAATTATTTTAATATCATTTTTAAAACAGTATTAAATATTTTTTTTCAGATTGGTCCTTTTAGAATTCGTGGCAATATGAATGCTCTCCGTTACAATCAAGTTCTGCGGAGAGTCAAGCGATGGTTAAGGGCAGCAGGCCTTACACGTGCCGAAATACGGGGCACATGGATGCAGCATGACAATGCTCCTTATCATACTGCCCGCATCAATCAGGTTCTAATGCAGGAGTTATTTCCCAATCGATATATTGGACGTGGAGGAGTAGTCAGTTGGCCTGCTAGATCTCCTGACTTGAACCCCCTAGACTATTTCTTCTGGGGTTTCATTAAGGAACACGTATACAGGTCGGAGGTAAGAGATCAGCAGGAACTGATCAATTGTATACTGGAGGCAGTACAGCTAGTCACCCCGGAGATGATACGCGACAGCATTGACAATCTCGTGAGAAGGGCGGAATGCTGCATCGAAGTGGAAGGTGGACATTTCGAGCAATTGCTCTAATCTTTATGATTGTGACATTATTAATATAGCATTATCATCAGCAATTATTACTATTATTATTATTACTTTTATTATTATGACTATTATTATTATTATTATTATTACATTATTATAAAATCCATAATTAAATACAACATCTACTACTTCTAGTATTACTCCATCTTTTAACGAAATATTTTATATTTTTAAAATAAAAAAAGTAATTTACGACAGCAAATTTTTACTCAAAACGTCATGTTCAAAAATCTTTTTTATTATTTAAAAAAATTAAGAAAATAAGGAGAAAAAAGCAATTCAGTGTCCTTTTTAATTTAACTTCCCAAAAATTAAAATTTACAATCATCTGTGTGCCAGTAGGTCGGTATGACTGAATGTATATTTGTCCGTAAGTCTACATGTCCGTAAGTCTACATGTCCGTAAGTCTGTTTGTCTGTATGACTGTCAATACGTCTGTGTGATTACATGTCCGTAGGTCTGTATGTATGTCCGTGTATACGTCTGTATGTTTGTTTCACTGTATACCCGTATGTCTGTATGTCCGAATGTCCGTATGTCTGTATGTATGACCATGCATACGTCTGTATGTCTGTTTCACTGTATACCAGTATGTCAGTATGTCTGTATGTATGACCGTGTATACGTCTGTATACCCGTATGTATGTATGTCTATACGTCTGTGTGTTTGTATGTCCGAATGTCTGTATGTATACCGTGTATACGTCTGTATGTCTGTTTGACTGTATGCCCGTATGTCTGTATGTCCGTATGTCTCTATGTCTGTTTGTCTGTGTGTCTGTTTGACAATTTGTTTGTATGTGTGTTTGTCTGTTTGTCCGTATGTCTGTTTATCTGTATGTCTATACGTCTGTGTGTTTGTATGTCCGTATGTCTGTATGTATGTCCGTGTATACGTCTGTATGTCTGTTTGACTGTATGCCCGTATGTCTGTATGTCCGAATGTCCGTATGTCTGTATGTATGACCATGCATACGTCTGTATGTCTGTTTCACTGTATACCAGTATGTCAGTATGTCTGTATGTATGACCGTGTATACGTCTGTATACCCGTATGTATGTATGTCTATACGTCTGTGTGTTTGTATGTCCGTATGTTGTATGTACGCATGTCTGTATGTCTGTATGTAAATCCGTGTATAGTCTGTATGTCTGTTTGTCTGTATACCTGTATGTATGTTTGTCTGTATGTCCGAATGTCAAAACGAAAAAGAAACTTCGATAAAACTTTTTTATTTCTACAGAAAACTGAAAATGAAAACTGTATTTTTGGTTATATTTTCTTGGAGACTTTTTTGCATCTCGAATTTGGTTTATGTTAGTCTTCGTACCACCCGTTGAAATATCTTTTTTGTGAAATAATTATTTTAAACATTATATTATTATTTATTATATGGCTGCGAACTTCAATAAATCCTATAAATTTAAGTGTTTTAAATAATTTTTAAGTAAAATTTGCAATGGAAATCAGATTTAAAATTTAATTATAAAATAATATAAAGTTTAGAAAAATTATTATACTAATTTATAGTTAGCTAAAATGTTAAGGGGGTAGTCTGGTGTTTAGGCCTTTCTTTGGGAGCTTATTTCGAGATTTATTTTTCATTATAAAATAAAATATAATCACACCAAATCTTTTTACGTCGTTTTATTCTCATTATGAAGTGTTGAAAAAAATTATAATTCATTAATTTACAAAAATCTATCAGACTGATTGCTCCAATTTTTTTTACAGCTTATTCTACACAAGCATGGCTCTGGCCCGTACTAGAATAAAACATTTTTGTTAATAAATAACAAAATGGCGGACTTATAAGCAAAAAGATTAAAAAATTGTCTCTTTTTTTATTGTCAAAAAGTTAAAAATAAAAAAAAATTATCATAAAAATTGCGTAATTCTAGTACGGGCCAGATCCATGTTTGTGTAGAATAAGCTGTAAAAAAATTGGAGCAATCAGTCTGATAGATTTCTGTAAATTGCCTGCGCCAGCATTTTTTTTGTTATAAACATTAATATTAAATATAAATAACAAAATCTAGTAAAAAATTATCGATTATAATTTTTTTCAACACTTTATAATGAGAATAGAACGATGTAAAAAAATTTGGTGTGATTATATTTTATTTTATAATGAAAAATAAATCCTGAAATAAGCTCCCAAAAAGAGGCCTAAACACCAGACTACCCCCTTAAGAAATTTAAAATCTTTATTTGTGAAATTTTAATATTTTGAAGTTAGTTTAAAACAAATGAATTGAAATATTGTTTTGAAAACAGTTGTTTGATATTTATGTATTGTGTTTTGACACTTCAATATGCATTACTTAGTACATTGGGTGACCCAAAAAACTTTTAGTGTTGTAGAGGAAAACGAAATTTTAAAAAAAAATCAGGATCATGCTATTGTTAAATGGGGAAACAAAACATATAAAGCAAAAATTGTGGCGATTCATGGTTAGTATTATTTAACTTAAAATTTAATATTTCTTACCTAATTATCTTTAAAGTTGTAGGAGAAAAATTTATTCTTATGAATGTAGTAATTTTATATTCTATTTGCAACTTTTATTAATTAGAAGGTTTCGTATGAATAAAAACGATAATATTCGGGCTTTTATTCAATTTTACGAAATTTATTAACACAAACAATTACCATTTTTTTAAAACATACTTAATCTGTCCTCTTACATTTAATTTGTAAATGCATCATCTACCTCTTTTTTATGTTATGTAAAATTATTTAATTATTTTTTGTAGATGACAAAGAATGGCTACAAAGTCTTATTGTCAATAAACATGGAATTATTGTAGAAAATACCTATAAATCGAGTGCCACGGGTAAATATTTTAAAACTACTTTTTATCCACGAAAAATGCACAAAAATGGCGCATTTATATAGTCAAAAGGAGGGTCTTTTCATTCTATTAGATATCAACAATAAATGTTTCAATTTAGTAAAATTTATTTGGTTATAATTTTCTTTACAGATGCATCGACCTCAACAGATACATTTCAGGAATTAACATTTTCAGATTTGGAAACAGATTTATCAAATTTAACGATTGTTCAAGAAAAAGAAAACGGTATAAAAGCAGGTGAAATTTCTTTAAACAAAGAGGAGAGAGAAAAATTAAATAAATTCAAAAATAATGCGAGGAAAATGACGACAACTCTTTTGATATTTATATTTGGCAAGGAAAGATTAAAAAAAATGTCACGATCTGGGAAAGGAGATTACGAAGAAATACCAGTCGAAACAATAGTAGCTGTTGAGAGTATTAGATTTAAAATATTTATATGTCCGTATTTCTGTATGTCCGTTTGTATGTATGTCTGCATGTCCGTATGTCAAAATGTCTGTATGTCTTCATTTCGGCATTTCGGTATGTCAGTATGTCCGCATGTCTGTTTGTCCGTATGTCTGTCTATACGCCTGTATGTCCGTATGTCTGTTTGTGTATACGTCGGCGTGTCGGTATGTCGGAATGTCTGTAAGTCTGCATGTCGGTATAAGAGTATGTCTGCATGTCCGCATGTAAGTCTGTCTATACGCCTGTATGTCCGTACGTCTGTTTGTATGTATGTGTATACGTCTGTATGCCGAATGTCCGTATGTCTATTTATTTGAATGTCTGTGTGTATGTCTATACTTCTGCATGACCGTATGTTTGTGTGTCTGTATGCCTGTCTATACGTCTGCATGTCGGTATTTTGGAATGTCTGTATGTCCGTAAGTCTGTTTGTATGTATGCCTGTATGTGTATTCGTCTGTATGTCCGAATCTCTATTTGTCTGTCTATACGTCTGCATGTCCGCATGATTGTGTGTCTGTATGCTTGTTTATACGTCTGCATGTTGGAATGTCTGTATATCTGCATGTTTGTTTGTCCGTATGTCTGTTTGTATGTATGTCCGAATGTCCGTATATCTATTTATTTGAATGTCTGTGTGTATGTCTATACTTCTGCATGACCGTATGTTTGTGTGTCTGTATGCCTGTCTATACGTCTGCATGTCGGTATTTTGGAATGTCTGTATGTCCGTAAGTCTGTTTGTATGTATGCCTGTATGTGTATTCGTCTGTATGTCCGAATCTCTATTTGTCTGAATGTCTGTTTGTCTGTCTATACGTCTGCATGTCCGCATGATTGTGTGTCTGTATGCTTGTTTATACGTCTGCATGTTGGAATGTCTGTATATCTGCATGTTTGTTTGTCCGTATGTCTGTTTGTATGTATGTCCGAATGTCCGTATATCTATTTGTCTGTGTGTCTGTCTATACGTCTACATGTCCGTATGTTTGTGTGCCTGTATATCTGTCTATACGTCTGCATGTCGGTATGTCGGAATGTCTGTATGTCTGCTTGTCGGTAAGTCAGTATGTCAGTATGTCTGCATGTCCGCGTGTCTGTTTGTTCGTATGTCTGTCTATACGCCTGTATGTCCGTATGTCCGTATGTATGTCGGAATGTCTGTATGTCCGAATGTCGGTATGTCTATTTGTCTGTATGTCTGTCTATACGTCTGCATGTCTGTATGTCCGAATGTCCGTATGTCTGTTTGTCTGTATGTCCGCATGTCTGTCTATACGTTTGCATGTCGGTATGTCAGAATGTCCTCATGTCTGTATGTCCGTCTTTTCGCCTGTATGTACGTATTTCTGTATGTCGGTATATCTGTATATCAGTATGTCTAAATGTCTGTGTGTTTGTATTCCCGTATGTCTGTTTGTCTGTATGTGTATTTAAGATTTGTGAATTAATATTATTTATTACTTTAGAATATGTGTCCATCAATTGTACAGAAAAAATAACAAGAGATGAAATGTATAGATGTATTACAAAATTCTGTAATAACCTGAGAAGAAAATGAATATTTCAGATGAATTTACACATTGACGTATTTAGTTCAGAAGAGTTAATTAATTATTTATATAAATCGTTCTCAGAAATCAACTTATTAGAAATAAAAAGTATTACTTTATGATATTTTAATAAAATTTTAATTTTATAATTGAATAATGAATTTTCACCTGCTCTTTCGAATAGTGCAAATTTTTTTTAAATTCTAAATCTATCCCTTTTTTGAAAAACAAAAATATAAATTTTTTTAATTTTGTCATAACTAGTGTTGTCTCCAGCTAAGATTTTTGCATAGTAAATTTATAAAATTTGACATATCGATATCATCATTTGCAACTATGGACTTACAAAGTTGAGGATTCGAGGACGCAATATTTTGGTTTACCGTTACCATCTCATTTTATTTTCCATCTCAAAATATTGATTAAACAAAAAAAGTTTCGGAAAAATCTTGTTTTTTTGCAAAAGAATTGTTATAAATTTTTTTATTTAATTATGAAAAAAATTCTAGCTTTAGAATCGATAAGAGCGATAAATTTTACATTATAAATGATGCTTGATAAATTAAAAGAAAATTTTTCTTGATATAAAACAAGAGCCGCAAATTCAATGTTGTGTCCTGATGGTCGTTAATAGGTTAAAAAGAAGCTGTCCTTTTTAAAAAAAAATCTTTCCGTTTAATGAACATTTAATAAATAAGTGTTAATTTATTTTCTTTTTTAATTAGTTGATTGAACAATTTTTCTAGATAATAAATAAAAGAAATATTATCACTGTAGACTTATTGTACATCTTATTTGTTAAAAGAAAAAACACTGCAAATTGGATAATAAAAATATGACTTAATTACTTTCAGAAGCATTTTATTCTAAATAATTTAGAAAAATATTTAATTACATTAAAAGTAAAAGTGTAATGAATTTTTATATTATTGCTTTTGTAGGTTAAACATGAGTTAAACTATTTGTAATATTTTAAATTTTAGAAATAGTCGATTTTACACTCAAAATTATTCAATACAATATTTCTTTTAGTGTGAATTTTCTTTTTTCTCCATAGAGTAATACGCAATCTTAAGCAATACGGGTCTTAATTATGTCTTTCATTGACTTATGCCGTGTTCTCTTCAATCTTCAAGTCTACTACTACATTTTTGACTCCTCTTCTACTTTCGGTCCACTCATTTTTCTTAAATCTTCTCTCATAACCACAATGCGATATAACAGATAATTTTTATTTTTCAAATATAAATTTTTTTAATATAATAAACTATTATTTCAGATTTTGTATTAAAAAAATTTCAACAAAGTATAAAAAATGTATTACAATGTTTATAAATAATTTGAGAATTAATTAAATTTTTTATTAGATATTTAATACATATACATTTTTTAATAAAAATGATCAATGAAAACATAATTAATAAATTAAATTAAAAATAAATCAAATTTAGATTAACACAGATTAAATTTTTTGGATATAGTTCCGAATAGCACATACCTCCGATTTCAATAAAACTTAGTATCCCTACGTAATTTGGTGCGCTGATTACGAAAATCATAGTGAAAATTGGCGGAAATTTAATTATCATGGTAAAAACCATAAAAAACACCATAAAATCATGGTTTTTTTCGATTATCTCGTAAAAAACAAAAAACTTCGAAAAAAGTTTTAGACGAAAGTTGTAGATCTCTAAAAAACACACATTTCATGTTTTATGCATTTTTTACCAAAAGTCATTATTTTTCGAGAAAAACGCAAAATAGTAAACACGGCCTTCGGCCGCGTAAGGTACTGCTCGCTTCTCTTTTTAAGAAATCTTGGCGAGAGGGGGTGGATGTGTCCGAAAGTAATTTGCAAAAATTGTGGGGTGGAGTCTACAGCAGCGGTAAACGCAAAATAGTAAACACGGCCTTCGGCCGCGTAAGGTACTGCTCGCTTTTCTTTTTAAAAAAACCTTGGCGAGAGGGGGTGGATATGGCCGAAAGTATTTTGCGGAATTCGTTGGATCCTGAGTAATGGTGAATATGATAATTTCTGCAAATTACTTTCGGACACATCCACCCCCTCTCGCCAAGATTTCTTAAAAAGAGAAGCGAGCAGTAACTTACGCGGCCGAAGGCCGTGTTTACTATTTTGCGTTTTTCTCGAAAAATAATGACTTTTGGTAAAAAATGCATAAAACATGAAATGTGTGTTTTTTAGAGATCTACAACTTTCGTCTAAAACTTTTTTCGAAGTTTTTTGTTTTTTACGAGATAATCGAAAAAAACCATGATTTTATGGTGTTTTTTATGGTTTTTACCATGATAATTAAATTTCCGCCAATTTTCACTATGATTTTCGTAATCAGCGCACCAAATTACGTAGGGATACCAAGTTTTATCGAAATCAGAGGTATGTGCTATTCGGAACTGCACCCAATTTTTTTTATTTATTTGTAGTAATAGTTTTTTAAAAAATGGATGTTTACGAAAAAAAATTAAAAATTAGTTGGTAATGATAAACAGTGCAAATATTTTGTTTATGTTTTTTAACCTAAATTATTACAAAAATTTTATTAATTTTCTACTTACCTTTTTTTTAATGGAATTTAATTTAATTTAATCGTATAAAATTTCTTTTTTAGTGTTTAATTTAAAATAACCGTACATTTTCTTTTCGATTTCTTAATGTTAATAATTTTCTTACTATTTTAAAACTTTTTAATTATCCTGTACTTGAATGTTTTGAAACCTGTTGCGTTTCTAATGCGAAGTTGGCTCGTTAATTGTTAAAATAATAAACTTCCTGCCGCGAAATGGCGGCTATCTTATTGGTTAAAATTATTGTAATTTCAATTACATTTCATTTAAAATTATTTCACTTTTTTCAAAAATCTCAAAAAAAGGCTATCTTAGAATTTTCCCCACTATACGTACTTTCTAGGTGTTATACTTTTTTTGAATCACCCTGTATATATATATATATATATATATATATATATATATATATACACAATGAGAAGAAGACGCAGCAGCCACTGGCCATCTGCGTCAAGTTCAACGGCCACGTGCTCTTCGCGATCTACAACCATCTTTTTTTTTTTCCTTCTTTCTTTTACACTCCATACCACCTAAGGTCAAGAAAGATCATCCGCTTCCTTAATGGATCGTAGAGACAAAGTACTTGATCAAAAATGGCTATACTTATTTGTATATATTTATTTCAAAAATTGAGTTTTCTTTTTCAAAATCTAATCTAGATCAGAAATTGTGATTTTAAAAATGGGAAAAAATATTTTCACCCTTAGGAATAGTGAATCGATTTACAAGTAGAGAGAAAGAAAATGAAAAACCGGTTGGTCTACGTTTGCTATCAGTGCACCATTCAACCATCAGTCGGACTTGCCCTCGAGGTTGTGCTTCTTCCTCGAACCTTGAAGCAGAAAGATAACTGGTCTCGGATTACGTATATATATATTTATAAGCGTTATCGGCTTTGAACTATATAACTTTTGGTCTCTATGGTCAAGTTTTAAAACTGACGGAAGTTGAAACAGATTTTATATACATATAGGAATGTCCGGTTCGTTGTTATCAGTTTATTACAAATTCTACTTTTCTTTTTTTTATTTAAATTTAATATTCTCTACCACGTTAAGAGCAAACATTTATTACACGATTATATTAATGAATTTGTTAAAGTTTTAGCGGGACTTATTGTATATTAAATATTTTCGATGATGATAATAATATAGCCCTCGAAATATAATGTGGTTGATAACGCACTTTAGTAATAATCTTTTCCGCATTTTAGAATAAATTTTAAAAATTACATACCATAGATGAGTTTCTATTTTTTTTGGAAATTATATTCCACATACATATAGATGGACTTTACTTGTTAGAAAGCTTCCTCGTTTCGCAACCCCTTGTCCGGCTTTTAGCTACCTATATCTTTTAATAATGTCTTTCTGTCTCTTTCTCTTTCTCTCTCTCTCTTTTTCTCTCTCGGTAAATATAAAACGCAAAAGAGTTGCGGTTCGCATGCCAAGAGGGCATTAACGACGAGCTATTAATTGCTTTCACAGTATAAGAGACTATAGTATATAGATACTTGTTGGAAGAACCACCCTGAGGGGCTTAACCACCTGTTTTCTAACTCTTATATGTGATTCTGATAATAAAGACAAGAATGACAGCATATAGTAGCTCTTGATCGTTTTTCTTTTATGTCTCTCTCTCTCTCTCTCTCGTGAAATTAATTTTACTGTCGTCAATGATAAAAGCATTATTAACAACTGATTGCTTTGACGTTAAAAATTTAACTGTCATACTGGATCTCTAATTAATATCGTTGAGAAAAAAAATAAATTTAATCTTTATGTTAATCGTAAATAATAAAATATTTTTACAGTGACAATATCCATATAAGCTGTTTCGTTTATAAATTGACACTATATAATGCGCGCAGTGATTGCAAAGCAATTTGAATGGAAATTAAATTTTTACTTTATATTTAGGTGAATAAATGTGATTTTATTTTTTTTTATTAGTTTATAA
The DNA here is from genome assembly GCF_019393585.1 of Leptopilina boulardi. Lineage (NCBI taxonomy): Eukaryota > Metazoa > Arthropoda > Insecta > Hymenoptera > Figitidae > Leptopilina > Leptopilina boulardi. Next base: position 2,028,098 of record NW_026137996.1, on the reverse strand, counting down.
ATAATGTCTAATGTAAAGTTGTGCGACAGTCGTTGACAAATGTTGATACCCACTTGGAAAAATTCGCCGGAAAGTGCCCCCTGGAGGTTCTATCAGAATTCCGACGGAACTTCCAACGTAATTCCGTCGCAATTTCATCGGAGTTCCAAAGAATTTCCGATGGGATTCCGATGGAGTTCCGACGGAATTAGGACTCTAAAAATTTTGAAAAAAATTAATCGGAATTCCGTCGGTATCCCATCGGAATCCCATCGGAAATTCTTTGGAACTCCGATGGAATTCCGATGGAATTACGGTGGAAGTTCTGTCGGAATTCTGATAGAACCTCCAGGAGGCACTTTCCGGGGAATCTTTCCAAGTGATTAGAGTGAGTTAAATTTAGGTAAAAATATTTTCAAATGTGAATTTATAATTAGTGGAAAAAGAGCGTTTTAGTCAGACAATACGTTCAATATTTCCACAGAAAATTAAAAGGCATTAAAATAAGCTGCAACGCTTATTATTTTAATCCAATTTTGCTTATTTTAATCCATTTTAGTATTAAAATAAGCGTCCGCCATATTGGATCCGCCATTTTGAATTTTTAAAATATGACTTTAGATTCGTAATCAGAGAACCCAAAAAACCCCGAGTAACGAGTTTCAAGCGAATCCGATAAACTTTTCAAAAACGTGTCCGCCATATTGGATCCGCCATTTTGAATTTTTGAAATCTGACTTCAGATTCGTAATCAGTGACCCCAAAAACCCCACAGAAAATTAAAAGGCATTAAAATAAGCTGCAACGCTTATTATTTTAATCCAATTTTGCTTATTTTAATCCATTTTGGTATTAAAATAAGCAAAATTGGATTGAAATAATAAGCGTTGCAGCTTATTTTAATACCTTATAATTTTCTGTGCCTCGAGTAACAGATTCTGAGTGATTTTGATAGATTATAAGAACAGAACATTCACAAAAACATTATATTTATTACGTTATCATTTTTCAACTTTGAGCTACTGTAGCTCAAAAACTGGCCATTATTTTGAATTTTGTCATTAACATTTTTTGTTCAGGAGACCTTAAACTACAAAACTGCAGAGTTTCAGAAAAATTGGCCGAAAGCAATTTTCTGTACTTAGAGTGCGGGGTCCTTTGTAATCAGTAGAAAAAATCAGTTTTAGTCAGACAATACACTGTATATTTTAGTAATTTTTATTAGTAAAAAAAGCAAGTTATAGTTATAGACAAAACAGTTTAAATTCATTTAAATCTGTACATAGTAGAAAAAGGCATTTTTAGTCAGACAAGACGGTAATTTTTATTAGTAAAAGAAACAAGTTACAGACAGACAGAACAATTTAAATTCTTATAAAACTATAATTAGTAGAATATGACGTTGATAGTTAGACAATAAAAAATTTTTAATTTATATATAATCTATATTTTGTTATTTAGTAGAAAAAGTTAGTTACAGTTAGACGTAAGTTTGTAAAGCCTCCTCGATTTTTATTCCAACGATTTTATAATTTGCCTTTAATTTTTTTTTCCTTACTACTAAAAATAATTATAATAATATTATAAAATAGAAATAATAATTTTCTATTTTCCTTGTAAAAGGCAATGCGCGTAGATAAATTTTTGAAACATTAAGTTATTCGAGTGCAACGCGTACTTAAAGGGACAAGATTGTCTCGGGTCAATAAATTTCCGCCTCTCTTTTATATATATATATATATATATATATATATATACTGTCGGTTACATCTCTTTGCGCCAAGAGACGTTGTTGTTCGTCGTGAAATTCTGATATAAGAAACGACGACGTCGTTGCAAACTCCGTGTGGAAAAGTGTGCTGTATATATATATATATATATATATATATATATATATACTGAAAGAGGTGGGAACGGAAGGAGGACAAGATGGTAAAGGAGGAGAGGAAAAAGTTCGTTTGAGGGTGTAAAGGATTGTGTCAACGATAGTCTTGAATTTACGGCGGTCACCGAGCGAATCCATTTGTTTCATCTGCATGTGCTTAGCACGCTAATGTCACGCCTCTCCATCTGAGTTCGAACTCCCTTTTCATTTGCTCGCTTCACCAACTCCACAGAATGCTCTGCTTTTACCAATGTATTTACTTGTCTTCAAAGAGAAGAAAAAAAAAAAAATTCCTTGAACTGAAATAGCAACGTCCCACGGCTTAATTTTAGTCCTATTGTAAACAAATGTTCAGACTCACCTTATAGAAAATAGCGCAGTCCACACGGAGTTCACGACTCGAGTATAACGATGGTAACTCCTCTCTTGGCACATGACTAATACATGTGATTAAAGATATTTATATATATATATATATATATATATATATACTAGGGGGGCTTTCACGCGCCAACCCCCTATTTTTTATTGGTTTTGTAGATGTTTAAGTTAATGTTTAGACAATTTTTGGAATTTAAAACTATTATTAATATTTTATTATTTATTTCTTTAAATGTTATTTACGATTTTTATTAACAATAATTTTTATTATTTTCAATTTTTAAAATAAAATTTATCTAATTTTTTTGAATTTTCCAGCTAAAATTTGATTTACATTTAAGGTTATGTTTGTTCCTTTGTCTTTTTGCGTCAAATTTTGGCCTAAATTTTGAGGTTATGTTTGTTTCTTGGTCGTTTTCCGACAAAATAACTTAACCTTAAAATTTTTTTTCAATTTCGGCGGAAAATCCACCTCTTCTTCAACGTAAGGAAGGAGGGTGGGCCTTGCGACTATATTCACAGTCTTGAAACGAACATAACCTTTAAATTCAGGTCATTTTTGGCAGGAAATCTACCTCCACTTGCGGCTATATTGAAAGTCTTGAAATGAACATAACCTCATAATTTATGTCATTTTTGGCGGGAAATACGGAGAGAGAGATGAGGGAAGGGGAAACGACTTGCTGCTCTATTCAGGAGTCTTGAAACAAACATAACCTCAGAATTTAGGTCACTTTTGGCGGGAAATACGGAGAGAGGGGTGGGGGAGAGGACTTTCGACCCTATTCAGTTTTGAAACGATCATAACCTCAAAATTTATGTCATTTTTGGTGGGAAATACGGAGAGAGGGTAAGGGAGGGGGGACCCTATTCAGAGTCTTGAAACGAACATAACCTTAAAATTTAGGTCATTTTTTGCCAGGGATGGGGAGGAGAGGGGGGACTTGCAGCTATATTCATATGGGTCATTCCATATCAAGTGTAACCAACTATTGTACTATCCATGTTAAAAACATGGGTTGGCTCACCCTTATCTAACCTTGTCAAAACCATGGGTTGGGTACACTTGACATGGAATGACCCATCCTTGTCAAAATTTCTGAATCAGCGGCGGCGGCTGCGGTGAATTCTTTTTATAATATAGAAATATATATTTGCATTTTCACGATCAAAAGAATTTTATAAAAAAGTTTAAAAAAAAAACTCTTAAAAACGAGAATACTATAGATATTAAAATAAAAATTTTATTATTATAATTAAAATATAAATATAATAATTATTAGTTATTATTAAAATTATAATTGTTTTCTTTTTTATTTATGTGTTTGTATCACTGAAAACAAATCGGTTGTTTTTTTTTTTTTGTCGAATAAAGAATAGAAGATAAAAAGTTGATTTCTAGTAAATTTTTATGTTTGGATTTTTTGAATCATTATTGTGAGTTAAATAAAAATTAGGACAAACAAAGAGCTTCTTGTTCATTTTAGCAAGAAGTAACGTTAAATCAATTCGTTACGTAAAATAACCGCGAAGAGCGAATCAATATTTTTTTTTCTTTTTTTTTTATTGACTACGGCTTAAAGTATAAAAACTAAATTTTTTTTACACATTTTTATTCAAGTGTTAATTTTAATTTTGCACAAGAAAAAAGAAGAAGCTATTGATAAATTCTTTGCAAATTTTTAAATGTAATTTATTCTTCATTGGGGTAAAAATAAATTTTAGAAAAATATTTGCTGATTTTTTGCCTCACCAATTAGTAAAAAAGAGTACTTAGTACATGATTAAATAGTGAATTGACAATATAATAATTAGTTATTAGTAATTAGTTATAATTAGATATATAGTTATTGATTTTTATTTTTTAACTAAAATATTAGTAAAAATATTACTATATTTAAATCAGTGAATAACATTTTGCTATCAAATTAATAATTTTTAACTAATTTAAATTTATATTAGTGAGTAATAAGAATAAAATTTTTAGATCAATAATTTTTACCTATTTAATTAATATTAATATTTGAATGAAAAGAATAGAAAAATTTAATAACATAGCATTCCCTGATATTGAGAACAATTTCAAAATAATTTGTATATTGAAAATTATTTTCAACGATCATTAAATTGAATATAAAGTGAGGGAAAAAATTTTTTTGAGGTACCTTTTTTCTTGCGCTAGAAATAAAATAGAAGACTCTATGTATCGAAGAATATTGCACATGAAGCGATATGTAATGTCCAGTATGGGTGCTTCATCACGGGTCATAGCCAATAAAGTTGCGAAAGTGCTGCAACGCGACCGTAGGCGCTTTATAAATCAACGTGAGCTAGAAAACAACGAGGAACTTGAGAGCGTTTCTTATATATATATATATATATATATATATAAATACCCTCTTCTCTTTTCTCTGCTTCTTTTCTTTTTTTCCCATTTTGCTTCCTTCTTCTCATCTCATGACGATAAAATGCCTTGAAGAGGAGGCAAAAAATATTGTGGACCTACTCAATATGTTAAAGCCGTCAATCACGTCATTTAATAATGTTTTCAGTATTTATACTGTCGAGAGAGTTTGGTGGAAAAAAAATTTTTTAATCGATTCAGCTTGTTGATTACGTAATTCTCTTTAAGTAATTCTTTTGACTTTAATTTTCTCTTTAGGGGGTCTCTTTCTCTCATCTTTCTATGAAACATAAATTTTTAAAAAAAATAAATAAATTTTTAGCAAATTTTCCAAAGAAATTCCAATTTGATAATTCAAGTTTTTTTTTGGTATAATTCTGATAAAATCGAGGAAATGATTCTTATTTTTTTTTTTTCATCAAGAAAAATGAAATTGTCTGATTAATCTTTCCGATCGATATTAAATATCGCGGTTGTAATTTTAACCAATTTAGAATGAGATGATCTCTATCATCGGTTGATTGCAAAGTTAAAATTATAGTGTTCTCTTTCTCTCTCTCTCTCTCTTTCTCTGTTAATCTTAAAATCGTTATCGTGCTCTACACGCGATTAAGAATATCTAATAATGCTGACGCTTTTAAAATACGCGATCATTACCAGCAATAGTTTTATAAATTTTCTCTATATATTAAAATATATGGTATAATTTTCCTCCACTTGCTTTGGACTTGTTATTTCTTTGAGTAATATTAAATCGATTTTAATAAATTTTTATTTATGAGAATTTTCAATTTTTCAAATTGAAATTTGCTAATTATTTTTTTTTTATTAATTACTTAATTTTTATATTTTTAATAAATATCGCCACAGTTATTATTTTGTTTTATATTTTATAAATAGAAATATATATTTTTGTAGATTTTATTCTTGAATTGAGAATATATATATAAATTTTTTAGTGAAAATAGTTTATGGCTTGAATCGTTCATTACGAGTATGATGGTAACATATTATTGAGAGCAGTAAATAAGTGAAAATAGTTATATACGTTTGAAAAGATAATATACTATTTTAGAAAACGAAAAAAAAAAAAGAGATGAGTGAGAAGTTAAGTGTATACAGTTGCTCTGCGATTGAAATTATACCGAGAGAGGAATCTGCGAGGACAGATATACCTCCAATCAAAGATTAAATTGCTAGTGAGGCTGATAATGCGGATGTTGACATGAATGCCGTTGATGCCTTATGACCCCTTGAAGAAGTTCCGCCTCCTTGGCATCTTAATTACAATAATTGACCCTTCGTTTCATATATATATATATATTTTCCGTGTTCTCATTGTTTTATTCATTGGTCCAAAAATAAATTTCCAACTTTCAGATTATGTAAAATTTTCATTATCAAATTATATTTTTCAAATATTTTATTTATATAAATATTTTAATACTTCTCACTTTTATTCTATTAATAAATTCACTTTCATTTATTTTGTTTATGTATATACCTATTTTTTTTTTTTTTATTAACGTTATTCAAGTTTTCATAAATGACATATTTGACAAGTTGAATAACCTGATTAATCTTGCAATAAGTTAATTAAAAACAAGTCTTCGTGACGACGACATGTCTGAAATTTTTCTCTTTAACATATTTGTCTCTCATATTCGTCTTCATTCAAATATTGTCAATGATGCCGGAGAGACAATATTTTTAGTTAAAATATATTTTAAAAATTTACCGACAATTATAATTAGAGATAATTGTTTGCGAGGGAAAATTTTGCCCGTTGACAATTTTTATGAATTTATTTTCAATGCAGGAGAATTTCAATATTTTGCCAAAAAAATCAATGAATTAATTACAATTTTAAAGGAATATCCATTGAAAATTGGTATTTACAGAGAGGGCGATTCTTTTCCATTGTGTCAAGTTGAAATTCCATTTTTTGGCTGTGCTTGCAGTTTGGTTAGTTTTTTTTTTTTTTTTTGATAAAAATTAATTTTCACTTTTTTAATGTATTACAAATTTTTTATCTTCATTTTATTATTATTTTGATATAAAAATTAATCAGATATCGAGTGATTCAAAAAAAAATCTTTCAAAAAACTTTACAATCGATGGTGAATTTAATCTTTTGGATCCTGGCGAAAATCCTTCAGGAAAAATCTCTATAAAAGCAACTCTTGTTAATTGTGGCAGGTAATTGAAAAAAAAAATTACTTGTTTTGCAAAAATAAAAATTAAATTTTCTTTTTTATTTAGATCCGTTAGTTCATATTATCGACCACAAGCACAGTCGTTTATAATTAAAAAATATCATCTAGGAACTGAATACGAATTTTTTCAAGTATCTAACAATAATTCAAAAATTATTTCACAAAAATTATCAGAAATCAATTTATCATCAAACTATCAACAATTTTATGATAATTTTATTAAAAATTTAATTATCATTTCACCAAGTTCTCGATATTTATCAAAAGAGGAAAAATCCACAAAAACAGCTCACATTTCCAATGATAGAGGAAAAAAGAAAAAATCTACTAAAAAGAAGCAGAAAAAAAATAAGTGATAAAATAATTTATATGAATATTTTTTTAAAATTATGTAAATAAATAATTTCCCGCTGATCAATATAGTAAGAATATTTCTTATATGATATAATAATTCACATTTTGCTGATATACAATGTTTAACGATTTATGAAAAGTCTTGTGGTGCGCTAAAAAAAAAATCAAAAAATTTTTTTATGATATTAATTTCAATGATTTTAATTTAATTCGTTTCGCGGACTTGCCGCAAGGATTGTGTATACTTGTTATAAATCATTGTTGTGACAAGCATGTAACAAACTCTTCCTGATGCAATCAACGGTGTCCTCTGAATTTATAGAACATGCGAGTATCGGAATGTTATAATAAGAAACGTGTTGGGAAAAAAAAAAAAAACGAAATTCAACGACTGCGTATGAAAGCAATGGAAGTGAATATCTCAAGTGAACACCTAGTTCGTTTTTTTTAAGTGTTCGCAATGTCCATACGGGGTCTACATATATATACATATTTCAATGTGAACGATTTTACCTTTTTTGATCAATACAATATTCTCAACTATAAATTCATTCAAAGTGCAACTTTATGGCAAATATATAGCAAAAAAAAAAACAAAAAAATGATATATAAAAGCAATAATTTTGATTGGACCAACACAGCATCCGAGCTGCGATGGACCAAAGTGGACAAAAAATTAAAATTTTTGAGATAAACTCTCGGACATACAACAGAAGTGTTATCCCCATATAGTGCTGTACATAAAATGTATGGATCACTTTTTGATAAAATTAACAGCATCCGAGCTAAAATGGACCAAAAATTTTAATTTTCAAGATATACACTCGGGCATAGAATGAACCAAAGTGGACCAAAAAATTTTGAAATTAATCCACAGATAGTGCTTCACAAAAAATGTAATCAACAGCATCCGAACTAAAATGGACCAAAGTGGACAAAAAATTAAAATTTTTGAGATAAACTCTCGGAGATACAACAGAAGTGTTATCCCCATATAGTGCTGTACATAAAATGTATGGATCTCTTTTTGATAAAATCAACAGCATCCGAGCTAAAATGGACCAAAAATTTTAATTTTTAAGATAAACTCTCGGGCATAGAATGAACCAAAGTGGACCAAAAAATTTTGAAATTTATCCACAGATAGTGCTTCACAAAAAAATGTAATCAACAGCATCCGAACTAAAATGGACCAAAGTGAACAAAAAATTACAAAATTTTTAAATCTTCGACATTATTTCTCGGGGTTAGCAGGAGAGTTATCCCCAGATAGTGCTGAACAAAAAATGCATAGACGAACAGCATCCAAACAACGATGGACCAAAGAGGATAAAAATATTTCTAAAATTTTAAATCTTTTAAGAGAATAAGGAGATATTCCATGATATTTGTTTTCTAATTCAAATCGAACTTTAACTTTATAAAAAATTTAAAATTTTCAATCACTATAAAGTCGGGAATTTTTTTTTTCTCTCTCAACTCTGCTACATATTATTTTCCAATATAAATAACATCAGCGTGTACAATAATGTTCCTAGGAAAGTACAAGGTGGGTTTTCTACTTGGTCGCAGGATTATTGGTATTGCAGTTGCATTGTATCTTTACAATATACGTACATCGAAAGTGTACACAACATCTGCTGTAAATGTAGAACATGCAACGATCTCTACAATAAATGAATCAAAATCTGTCAAGAGGTGAACTTTATAGTGTGTTAGTAATAATAATAATTACACAATATAAATTCTTTAAATTTTTTTTATTGAACAATATTCACACTGATATTTGCTTTTAAGTATATATGTTCTATTGAAAACAATTTATTGAACCATATTAATTATTTCAAAATACTCAAAGAGAAAATTGAAATTAGTTAAAAAAAAATTTATCTGTTTCTGCTAATATTTAGCCAATATTTAGCTGAATTTTCCTATTATAGCAATTATTAGCTAATACAACTATTAACTAGTTAATAATTATTTTTCCCATTTTGAATTTTTTCACAGAAAATTAAAAGGCATTAAAATAAGCTGCAACGCTTCTTATTTTAATCCAATTTTACTTATTTTAATACCAAAATGGATTAAAATAAGCAAAATTGGATTAAAATAAGAAGCGTTGCAGCTTATTTTAATGCCTTTTAATTTTCTGTGTTGTTACTAATTTTTTTTTCACCAGTTAATTATTAGTTAAAAATTAATAAATAGAGAAAAATTAGCTTTTTCTCCGTGTGTAATGTAAATTTTAATATGATATTTGAAAAATATTTTCTTTTTCTGATACACATTCTTGTTTCTCTATTCTCCGTGAGTTGTTGAAGCTTTCTTTATACCCTCCAACGAACATTAATGTATATACGGTATATGAACAGGCTATAGGCGCACTACTAAATACACCATAAACCATTGGGTGAATTGCCTGTACGTATATCTAAAGCCTAATACCCAACCTTATACACTACTAACAAACGGTGTCGAGATTATTGCAAGACTCATGAACATATAAAAAATTTTCTTCCACCATCAAGAATCCTTTTCGATAGATTAGCGCCTTCGGCAAGGAGCTCGTTTTTCGAGCTTTATTCTTTTTTTTTCTCTCTCTCTCTCTCTTTCTCTTTATCTCTCATTTTATATGTAGCGCACGATATACTTATATCTGATTTAGGTGAAGCAACGATCTCTTAAATGATAGCAACTGTATTTTCCGCACATTTTTTTTTTCCTCTCTACACTTTGATAATAATGTTCTGCGAAAAGAAAAATGTGTGTGTGTGAATTATAAAACGATACTGTTTGTAATTACAAGTTGTCGGGGGAAAAAAAAAAAAAAAATTTCTTTTTAGTGATTTCATGTAAACTGCAGTTCGTAAACACTTAAACTTGCATAAAACGTGCATTATAGACGTTAATATGTTATTATATCATTCTTGATTACAAAATATATCCAGGTATACTTTTACTGTATTTTCTCTTGAGTTGTAGATGAGATAAATTTCTATTTTTCTTGGTTTCTTTGGAGAAAATGAAAAATCTAGTGAAATATATTTATATATTTGAAATTATAAGCGAAACGTGTAAATAAGTATACTTAGTAGTTACTTACTGGCATCTTGCATTTCTTAGGGTTACATATATATATATATTGGAATCTGAACAGCATATAAAAGTGACTAGGCGCCATTTCACTGGAACCACATATAGGTTCCTTTTGCTCGCGTGCTTCAAGCAACTCGCGTGCGAAATGAAATTATTATTATTGGCCTTGGCGATCATCATAAAAATTGCCTCATTTTTTCGACTTTCAGAATCATCCAGGGTGAAATTCCAGGGACTTGGGGGTAAAAAAAAAAAAAGAAAAGAAAGTTCTATACCAGGATTTCAACGTGTAATTGCAGGGTTGTTTTATTCTATTTCCAGAATGTGCAGGTCAAAACTATTTTCATACACTGATAAATAAAAACTTCATCTGGAACATTTAAAGTATGTTCACTCTTTAATTTTGAAACATTCTAAATTTTCAAAAAATTAAAACTAATTGAAATTAATTTTAAATTATCACTAATTTTTAGTAAAATATTATACTAATTGATTCAGTAATATTTTCTTTTTTTTACTCTAAATTTGAATAACAAAAAAAAATTTTAACTAATTGAAATGCAAAAAGTGAGTCACTAATTCAAATTAGTTAAAATTTTTTACTAATTTATATTTAAAAAGTAGTGAAGTAAGAAAATTTTTTTCCTCTTTTTATTAGGAATAACGAATTTTTTTTTTTATTTATCAGAATTTTTTTCTTAACAATTGTCACGTCACCGTAACCTTACACAAAAAATTATAAGGTATTAAAATAAGCTGCAACGCTTATTAGTAAAAATTCGAACAGTTCGGTTCGATTTATTTTGCACAGGTCTAGATTTTTTCCTTTTTTTAGGAAAACATTCTATCTAAAAAATCGAAGAAAATTGATTATTCTTATTCTATTGCAATTTAGGTTCAATTGGTAGGTTTTTTAAAGGTAATATGTGTTGTTTTAAGGTAAAAAAATAATAGAAACGTGCTGATTAATTTTATTTAATTTTATAAGGGATTTTTTCATTTTCCAGGAAAACATTCTATCTAAAAAAATCGGAAAAAATTGATTATTTTGCTTCCTCGTGGAGGAAGCTATGTAGTCCTTTCGTTTATAAACTTTTTAAAAATGGTGAAAACAAATTTTCCTCTACATAGAAACATGTTATATGAGATCCTGATCAATTGTCCGGATGTATGTATGTGTGTGTGTGTATGTGTGTGTGTGTGTATGTGTGTGTGTGTGTATGTGTGTGTGTGTGTGTGTGTGTATGTGTGTGTGGATCGTTTTTGTGAACACGATATCTTTAACAGGTTTTAATGGATTTGGATAAAATTTGGTAGGCTTATTTAACACATTAATCTCTCAAAAATGACGAGAGGATTTTTAAAAATACCCCAAAAAAAAAATTTTATCGTCTTTTTTCCAAAAATTTTTTTTTAATTGAAAAAATTTTTAAATCGAAAAATTTAAGGTAATATATAATATAATCGTCTTCTTTATGTCAAGATGAATCGATTGATATATATAAAGTATAGATTTGATTGAAATTTAAAGAATTAAAGAAAGTTTAAAAATCAAAAATTCTCATTTTAGCTAAAAAATGATGTGTTTATTTAAATTCATGTTTATATATGAAATAATTTTATTCCCTGCATTGAAACGAATTGGTTGGTATATATAAAGTATAGATTTGATTTAAAATTTGAGAATTAATAAAAATTAAAAAATCGAAAATTCATATTTTAGCTAAAAAATTTTGTGTTTTTTTTAAATACAAGTTGATGAATAAAATAATTGTATTCCTTGCATTAAAACGAATCGATTCGTATATATAAAGTTTATGTTACACTCAAAATTAATTAAAATTTTCTTTATTTTTCAAAAAATTTAATTAATTTAAAACATTTTTAACTCGAAATTTTTTAAATCAATCAATTGAATTGGACAAATTCATTGCTTCCTTCACGAGGAAGCGAATTTTTTGCTTCACACAATGAGGAAGCATAATGTTTATGAAATAAACATAAAGGACCTCCTCCTTGTTTATTCTATTGCAATTTAGGTTCAATTGGTAGGTTTTATTGAAGGTAATAAGTGTTCTTTTAAGGTAAAAAAATAAATGAAACATGCTGATTAATTTTTTTTAATTTTATAAGGGATTTTTGCATTTTCCAGGAAAACATTCTATCTAAAAATATCGAAAAAAATTGATTATTCTTAGTCTATTCCATTTTATGTTCAATCGGTAGGTTTTTTTGAAGGTAATACGTGTTGCATTAAGGTAAAAAAAATAATAGAAACAGGCTGATTATTTTCTTTGACTTTGAAAGGGATTTTTGCATTTTCCAGGAAAACATTCTATCTAAAAAAATCGAAAAAAATTGATTACTCTTATTCTATTGCAATTTAGGTTCAATTGGTAGGTTTTTTTTGAAGGTAATACGTGTTATTTTAAGGTAAAAAAATTATAGAGGCATGCTGATTAATTTTATTTAATTTTATAAGGGGTTTTTGCATTTTCCAGGAAAACATTCTATCTAAAAATATCGAAAAAAATTGATTATTCTTAGTCTATTCCATTTTATGTTCAATCGGTAGGTTTTTTTGAAGGTAATACGTGTTGCATTAAGGTAAAAAAAATAATAGAAACAGGCTGATTATTTTCTTTGACTTTGAAAGGGATTTTTGCATTTTCCAGGAAATCATTCTATCTAAAAAAATCGGAAAAAATTGATTATTTTTATTCTATTGCAATTTAGGTTCAATTGGTAGGTTTTTTTAAAGGTAATATGTGTTGATTGAAGGTAAAAGGTAAAAAAAAGCTCAAAAAATTGACATCCACCAGCCTTTTCCTATCATAACACAATCATAAGAAATTTTTCAGGAATTATTTTGATAAAAAAAAAAAAAAATTTTTAATCAACAATAAATCATGAATTATCTAGAAACCATCAATTATGTTAATCGTTTGTTAGTTATATGAATATAAATAATCAAATATGATTATCTATATGTATAGGTAATGTGGAGAGTTTAGATTATATATTGTCTACGATAATGATCAATGAAAAAATGTTTTTGAAAACTTCTTTCTTTTTTTGGATCAAAAATGATGACTGCAGTTCATATATCATTCGGTAGCTAAAGTAAACATTTCAAGAGGCTAAAACATACTAGAGGGCAAACAAATTTACATATTGCAATGTTGAAAAGTTGTTTTATGGCATTTACGGACAGCAGTAGCAATTGACCATTCGACCATAATTTTAGATAGTAAATTTCTATTTTTATAATACAGGGTTCTAAAAATTAAAAAATTTTTTTTTTGATTTACTGATTCTAATTCAAAAAATTCTGATATATTTTCTCGTATATTGTAAGTTTCTCAAAAAAAAAATTACGATAAATTTTATATAAAATAATGAATTCAAGAAATGTTAATAATCATCAATAATTATAACTTAGAATTATAATTTTGTTTTGAAATTTTTATTTAGAAACAATTTTTTTTTTTTTTTTTTTGATAAAATAATAATTTGGGATAAAATAGCTTATATTCAATGTATGTGAGATGTGTATTTTAGGTGACTTTTATAATACAATTAATCAATTGGACATGGAAGTGCATGTTTGCTGTATACTAGTATGGCCTTGAAAGTTGTGGTTGCAACCAACGATGTTGTTTTAATTGGGACTTTAATCGAGAGGATCGTTTAGATAACATTGTACCAGTACAGATGCTGATTATTTCTAATGAAGTCTATTTATCGCGATACCCACAATCGAATCTACCTCGTTTGTCTAATTTGAAACTTTCTTGTTCTTTGTCCTTGTTCTTTTTTTTTTGGTGACCTTTATATTTTCCCTACTCTCACTAAATTAAATAGAAATTATTAAAAATTAAAATATTATTTTTGAATTTTTATGATATGCGAATAATCTTTCTTTTTTGATTGCGAAATAAATCGAAGAGAAAAGTAAAAAAAAAATGAAAAGATTAATTTGTATTTCAATTTAAAATTGTGAATAAATGTATTCATACAATGTATAAACTCTAATGGAAAATTTAAAATGTATATAATTAAATTTATTAATGTTTATTCGTGTCAGATTATATTTTTTGAAAATGTTCTGACGATTTGCTTGGGCATGCAATCAGCAGTCATGCAGAGTCTGTCTATGAATCTTATATATATATATACATGTGTGGTAAAGAAAGGGGAGGGGGAACGAAGTAACTCGCTTCAGCAAGGCGATTCCTCTCCGGTTAAAAGAGATGAGAGTTGGGAAAAATTATGATGAACGAGCACTTCTAGATTGCTCCTCCCGTATTTTAATGTATCAGGCCAATGCATTTAAATAGCTTTGGAAACAGCCACACGAACGAGTTTAGTCGGATTTCCAGGTGAAATATCTTTACTCTTACTATATTTATCATATTAGTTTGTTTTTCTAAAAAAAAAGAGAGTAAAGCGAGTATCTGTATAACAGTAGACCATAACCAATCGTATTTTATATATTTTATATATATATATATATATATATACGTATGTGCAGAAAATTAATGTTCTAAGTTTATATAATTTTCTTGAATTTTCTTATTTAAACGCTCAACGGGATGCGAGGGAATATTATTTATTTTATCGGGATCATTGGCACCATTAATTTTATGATTATATTGCGATGTAATTTTTTTTATCTTGGGAAAAAATTTTAAAAAATTAGAATTAATATTAAACTGAATTTATATTAAAGTTATTAAGTAGATAATAATGTGTTTTCTCACAATGTTTTCTCATTTAATTTTTCTTAAATTTTATTTTATGCTTTAAAAAACAGAAACACTTGTAAGTTAACCTAAAAATTTTTTGTTTTCAATTTTGTTACAATTTATTCTAATTATATTTTAGTTTATATAAAAAATATTATGTATTTATAGGTTTATAATTTACTCTGAAGAAGGCACTCAACATGTGCCGAAACGTCAGAATTATGTATGTCTAATGCTTAATTTGATTGTACGACCAAAAAAATAAATTATATTTGGATTCTAAATTAATAACGATCAAAAAAACAATAAATGGATTTTTATTCCATATATACCTTCGATTAAGTAGATAATGACAGTTTTAGACAAAACGTATTATTTTTTTGTGATTTTTTTTTATCAGTAGAAAAATTGAATTATAGTCAGACAAAATTTGTGTTAAAATTCTTGTATTTTCTTGTAACTTTACATAATAGAACAAAAAAAAAAGTTGTAGTCAGACGAAGTACATTTTATTTTTATTTTATATAAGTAGAAAAAGCAAGTTACTGTCAGAAAAAATCTTTTTGACTTTTTTTGTAACACTATATAAGTCTTCTAAATCTATATAATTAGTGGAAAAAGGCAGATTTAGTCAGATAAAATAGACTAAACTTTTTTTTTCTAATATTCGCATTAGTAGACAAGGCAAGTTTCAGTTAGACTAAATAATTTTAATATTTATACCACAATAATTAGTAAAAATAACAGTTATAGTCGGACAGAACAATATAAAAATTTTTTTTTTTCGAATAATTGGAAAAAAGAATTACAATAAAATTTTGTATTCTTTTAATACTATAATCAGTAGAAAATGACAGTTTCAGTTAGACAATAAAAACAAAATTTGTTTATTTTTTAAATGATTGGAAAATAAAAAAAAATTAGTAGAAAATCATTTTTATTGGACAAAACAAGGTAAATTTTTGAATCAGTAGAAAAAGTAAGTTACAGTCAGACACAAAATTATATATAATAATAAAATGCTTGCTTGTAATAAATTGTCATTTGTAAAAAGAAGGCGTACTTGCAAAAAAAAGAACAATGAACAGAAATTTCATGGAGTATATACATATAGTGTTAGAGTGGTAGTTATCTCAGGTAGCGGAAGAGCAAAACGCCGTTTATATCGGCGTCGCGGATCAAGAAGTCCAGCTAATTAATGTCCGCGAGGTTTGCAGGTTTTTGCCACTATATATACGCCGCGCAGTTGAGCAGCTCTCCAACGCGCCTTGGCGTAATAGATGCCGATTATAAGCCAATTAACGAGCGCCCTCGCTACATTAATTGCAATCACAAAATCGGCGAGACGAGAGATTATATATATATATATATATATATATATATATATATATATGTATACATACGAGTACGTTATCCATGTGTGTAGAGAGTCACTATCTCGCGAGTCTCATACCATATTTGCAATTACCCACTATATTTTCTTCGTGTTAACTCTGAGATCGTGGCCATAGCAACCCATGTCATATATTTGTCACATATAGAAGATTTGCATGATGTTTATATATATATATGTGAAAGCAAAAAAAAAAAAAAACCTTCATGATTCTTATTGAGAGAAAAATTTGTATTTCAAAACGAAATCAGTAGAAAAAGTAAGTTATAGTTAGACAAAAATTTATAATTAGTAGAAAAAAGACGTTTTATTTCGACAAAACAAATTGAATAAGTAGAAAAAGACAGATTTAGTAAAAAAAACCATTTCTTTTAATTTTATAAGTAGAAAAAGAAAATATTAGCCAGACAAATATTTTTTTTAATATTATAAGTAGAAAAATGAAGTTATTGCCAGATAATATTTTTTCCTTTTTTTTAAGAAGAAAAAGTTAATTATAGCCGGACAAAAATTTATATTTAGTAAACAAAAACTATTTGGAATTTTTTAGAAAATGAAAATAGTAGTTAGGCAATTTTTTTTTTGAAATTTTATGAGTACAACAATTAAATAGTTGTCAGACATTTTTTGTTTTTAATTTTATGAGTAGAAAAAGTAAATTGTAGCCATGAATGTTTTTTCTTTTTTTATGTATAGAAAATGTAAATAGTAATCAGACAAATTTTTCAAAAATTTTATAAGTGATCCTAAAAAATTTGTTAAAAAAAATTTTGTTACTGATTTTATTACCCTCTTTTCATAAATTTAGGCTCAAGATCTGATTGTTATTTAAATATTAACATTACTTTTAACTTTAATTTATTTTCCTGACATCTTAAAGATTTCCTTTTTTGCACTTTTTTTATTAAAAAATAAATAAAAAAAGATGAATCAACAATTTTACATAAATTGTAAATTACAAATAAATAAAGAAGAATGAATTAAAAAGCAAATCATATCTGCATTATGATATCGCATTTATATATATATATATATATAGTAGCCAGTAAACATTTTCTGATATGTACTTGATGAAATTCGATTAGATTGAGAAAAAGCCTTTAATCATCCCTCTGGCCGTTTTGATTGAGATGGTGATAAATGAAAATTAAATGGCATTTCACGCATATGTCAGGTCTGTATCTTAAGCTATTCATCTTAATCACATAGTTTGCTTTGTCTCGTATATATATATATATATATATATATATATGAGTGGAAAAAGAAAAATTTTTTTTTCTCCTTTTTTTAATTGAGAATTTTTGCATTTATCTATTAAATAGGAAAATACCGCAAAGCAAACGATAAAAAGGTCTATAAATATGATTTTTATCAGGAGAAAAATATCTAATCGTTGAGTTGTAAAACGTTTATATATAAAAAAAAATGAGAGTAATATTAGTCGTGTGACTGTTGAAAAAAGAATTTCATTTATCCTGGAAGCATGTCGTTTTTTTTTTTTTTTGTTGTATAGTACTCCCCAATGACTATCAAGATTACCGATTCACCGCGTCGTTGATCTTCGATTATTTTATCTTTTATCCAGTATAATTACCCGCAATTCCCATTTACGGGAGGGGACGTGTATAAAACCATTCGATATATATATATATATATATATATACAACTTCTCGCTGATGTTGTGTATAAGAATTATAAATTTCTTTTTTCTTAAGACTTCCCAGGAAGTGTTACAGACATTTGCAATTATGTTATCGTCATTCTACTATATACTGTATACCTCGGGTGGTCGAAAAAAAAAATTCAATTTTTTTTTTCACCAGTAAAATTAAATTTTAATATATCATTATATATAAAACCTGATTTTAAATTTTCAGGGAATTAATTTTAATTTTGTTTTCTGCGATAGTTTAAGTTAAGCAAATTAACAGTTATTTTTAAATTTCAAAATTTTCTATTTTCATATTTATTAAATTAATATTATTATTATTATTAATTATTAATTAAAATTATTACTATAATTTTTTTTTTTTTAATAGTGGAATAAAATTGTAAATTATGCAAAATAGTATTTCCAACAGGCAGATTTGGGAAAATCACAAAACAATTTGTTTCTTTTAGAAAAAATTTTATTTTATTCACACGTCCGATTTGTGTATTTCACAAAATCAACTGTTTTATGGAAATTCGCTATTTTAGAGAAACATATCGTTGTTTCAGATAAAGATTTTTTTTCCATGTAGAAAAAAAAAATTTTAAGAGAGTATATATATATGGGGCATTCTATTTTAAAATTATACCCCTAGTAAACAATTGACAATATAAGACATTTTTTAAATAATTATTTCTCCCATTTAATTAAATCAAATTACTTTTGCAATGAGTGGTTTCGAAAGAGAAATTTCTAAACTTTATTGTAAAAAAATTTTTTTAAAAAAACGTTTAATTAGCATAAAAAAATTAGTTTGAAGGTTAAACTTATAAATATCTCAAAACACGTTGTCTCCGATTTTGACAAAATCTGTGTCAAAAGAAAGCTTAAATATTCTATTTTTTATTTCCGTAAAGTTTATAATGGACATTTTCGAGAATTTCGAGAAATTAATTAAAATTCTCAGACGTTTCGGATGTTAAAAAGGATTGAAATTTGTATGAATAGAGAACCATTTCTTTAAGAGCGGATTTTGTTTTTTAAATTTAATTTCCATTAACCTTACATTATTACATCACTTGACATTAGAGAAAAAAAAATATTGTAAACAATAAATACATTGATCTTTAGCTATTTGCAATTAAGAATTTTTCAAATTTAAAAAAATTATTAAGATTAAAATTGAAGTTTTAAAATTTATTTATTTAAAAATTTCGTAAAAATAAATGCCGCTGTATTTGAACAGAGGTTCTCTATTCATGCAAATTTCAACCCTTTTTAACATTTGAAACGTCTGAGAATTTTAATTAATTTCTCGAAATCCTCGAAAATGTCCATTATAAACTTTACGGAAATAAAAAATAGAATATTTAAGCTTTCTTTTGACACAGATTCTGTCAAAATCGGAGACAACGTGTTTTGAGATATTTTTAAGTTTAACCTTCAAACTAATTTTTTTATGCTAATTAAACGTTTTTTTAAAAAATTTTTTTTACAATAATAAAGTTTAGAAATTTCTCTTTCGAAACCACTCACGGCAAAAGTAATTTGATTTAATTAAATGGGAGAAATAATTATTTAAAAAATGTCTTATATTGTCAATTGTTTACTAGGGGTATAATTTTAAAATAGAATGCCCCATATACACGTCCGATTTGTGTATTTTACTAAATCAACTATTTTATGGAGATTCGCTATTCTAGAGAAACATATCGTTGTTTTAGATAAAGATTTTTTTTCCATATAGAAAGAAAAAAAAATTTAAAGAGAGTATATATATCACAGTGTGAGTTTAAAGTTGCAATCATTGAGAAACATTTTATTTAGTCGTTGTGAACAGTAGGATGTAAATTTTTCCTAGTAGGATGATCCACGAATGGATAGGAACTCGTTCTGTTCACGCAGAGAAGAGAGGCGGATCCGTTTACCAATCGTCCACAAGGAAAAATTGTCGTGCCTAATGGTCTTCCAAGTCCCTTCGAATGCACATTCTCAAGTTCGCGTTTGGAATCGCGTCCCGTTTCTTCTCTTCAACGATTGCATTGTTCATGTTTGTATATGTACACCAATACACACACACATACACAAATATATATATATATATAAAATATAGTGCAGAAAATGCTGCAGGCCTTGTCGTGGTCGAACCTGGGACAGCCTTGCATTACGCGAGTCATCGATAGATAGGCAAATTATAAAGATTATCCAAATCGCCGCGGGAGATCTTCTCGAGTCACTTTTACCTTGGTTGAGTTTAAAATTAATCTCAACCTGTGGTACACGAAATTGCATTAAACGCGTTCATTTCATTTTATATGTGTGTATATATATGTATATGTATAAATGTGGCATACAATTTGACAGCAATGTACCGAGTATCACATTCCGATTTTCAATTATGTTAATTTTCATGCGGCATCTTTTCACACTGTACATCATTTTACTAAATTGAAAAATAATAATTATTATATATATTTACTGGTATTTTCATATGTATATTATTAACAGTGAGAAATTTAAACAAATAATAAAAATTAGATAATGCATAATTATTTAATTATATGTTTCTAATACTGATGTTTACGTAGAATAATAAGAAAGGACGCCGCACTTTTTACATTGAAATTCAGACAAATCTTTTGAAACTCTGTAGTTTTTTAGTTTAAGGCTTCATGAACAAAAAATCCTTATGCCAAAATTCAATCCTATAAGTAGTTTTTTTTAGCTACAGAACTTTAAAGTTAAAAAATAATGTATTTATGAATGTTTTCTTTTTCACAAATGAATCAAAATCGCTCAAAATCTGTTAATCGAGGGTTTTCGGGTGTCGCTGAGTACGAATCTCACTCTGAATTTCGGAATACAAAATGGCGGATCCAATATGGCGGACGCGCTTTCGAAAAATAACTTCAATTCACTTCAAAATCATTACTCGGGGGTTTTTGGGGTCGCTGAGTACAAATCTGTGCTCTAAATTTCAGAATTCAAAATGGCGGACGCGCTTTCGAAAAATCACTCGAATTCACCTCAAAATTTGTTCATCGGGGATTTTTCGTCCGCCATTTTGTATTTCGAAATTCTGAGCACAGATTCATACTCAGCGACCCCGAAAACCCCCGAGTTAATGATTTTGAGGTGAATTCAAGTGATTTTTCGAAACCGTGTCCGCCATATTGGATCCGCCATTTTGAATTGAATAAGAATTTTTTCTTCAGGTAACCTTAAACTACAAAACTACAGTGTTTCAAAAGATTTGGCTGTAAGCCATTTTCAATGTAAAAAGTGCGGTGTCCTTTGCAAAGTCTGACTAAAACTAATTTATACTACTTGTATTTTATAATTAAAAATTGATGGAAATTGACGTTTGCTACTGGTAGTAAAAATAAAAGAATTTGATAATTAGGGGAAATTATTATTCTACGTGATTAAAAATTAGCCGTAACTAGTAATATTCTTAATTTTTAAATGTCTGACTAAAACGTACTTGTACTACTAATATTAAATTCATAATTTTAAAGGCTGTCGGACTATAATCGACTTTTGCTACTGATACAAAAACAAATGAAATTCGGCAAAGTTTGGTCTGATTAAAATTAACTGTAACTACTAAAAAAAATACCATTGACTACAACTGACTTGTACTACTAATAACAAATTAAAAAAAATTATTTACTCAAAAAACCTACAGCAGAATCATACTTATTTTTTTTTAAATTTATATCATATATATTATAAATATTACAGTTATTATAATATCCATTACTATATAAATAGTATAAATAATATTTATCGTGGATACAAGAATACTATTTTTGAAAATTATATTTTACAAATATTTAAAATTAAAATAATTTTGAAATGATCTTTATATACCTGCGTATCATAAGCAGTTTGTTTACAATAAGAAGTACAATAAAGGAAACCCAAAGATAATAATAAAAACAATAATTGGAAAATCCCAAAGATAATTAAATCAGTTGCAATTCGTGTCTTGACCTGTTTAGACGTTGTTAGTTAGCCAGTAAAAATTTTGTAATATTTTTTAATTCTTAATTTTCAAAATTTAAAGTTTTCGGGAGTGCTCGAATCTTTTTTAATCGCGAACGAAAAATTCTAAGAGTGTTAAACATTTTTTTTTCTGTTATTTTAGTAAATTTTTTTTTATCTCGGGAGTGTTCGATATTTTTTAAATCGCGAGTATTTTCAACAAATCATATTATCCAAAATACGTGATGCATCGATTGCACGCTAAGGTTAGAATTTTTTTTTTTTAATAATTATTACTCGCTATTGTTTTTTAATTAAAAACTATTCATTTCTTTACTTTATTATTTTATTTATCATTATTACTATCATTATTTTAAAATTCGATATTTACAAAAAAAAACACTGAAATTCTGCTTTTACTATTTATAGAGAAATAATCAGAAATTCATATAAATTTTGTAGAATATTTAAATGTTTCTTCACTTTGTATTATAATGTAAGAAACAATTACAAATCGCACATGAATTTTGATCTAATTTGATATATTATTTATATGTCTTGAAAAAAAAATTTATGTTTAATTTCGCACCTCATATTTTATCATCCCATAACGAGCTCCGCCTTTATATCCGGTTATATAATGACTGTGAAAAATAGTTGACGACTCTCGCCATTATAAATACTCAATTGAATGATAAAGCCATTTATATAGAGGGTAATCTAAATAAATTTGAATATGTCTGTTACAAATTCAAAATTAACGTCTACTTAAGTATCAAATAATTTTTTTTTTTTTATTTTACCAATAATTATTTAGTTGGTCTTGATCTTTATACATCATAATATTATAATATAGGGTCAGCCGGGGTAAATCCGAACGCTTTTAGTAACTTTCAACAATAACATAAGTTTTTTCTTTTAAAAGACAATACTTCCGGTATTCTGGTTACTTTACTTCCATAGAACAATTTTATGGGGTAGCAAAAATTTTTTGATAAATTACAATCGCAGGAAACTTAGCGTTCGTATTTATCTCGATACTTTGCAACTTTCCTAAAATACCGGGGTAAATACGAACGCCACTGTATTTCAGAAAAATCTTAGGGAAAATAAATTTAAAGTATTGCAATTGTTAAACTTATATAAAAACTCAAAAAAAAAAAATACGATAATAAACCTATTATATGTAATAATGCATCATATATAAATACAAAAATCAAACAGGTTAAAAATTAAAATGCATTACACAATTAAAACCTTCAATAACTTTATCAAATCATAACGGATTTTTGCAAAACTTTCTACAGAAAGTATTTTGGAGTGATTTGAATGTAAATACAAAAATAAAACTTAAATTTTTTAAATTCAAAATGGTGGATTCAATATGGCGGACTTTCCTAAAACTTATATTTTTAAAAATGATCAAATTTGCTAACTCCAAATTCGTAATCAGCGACCCTAAAACCCCCCGAGTAACAATTTTCGAGCGAATCCAATGAATTTTTTAATTCTCGTCCGCCATTTTGAATTTTGAAAAACTGACTTCAAATTGGTAATCAGCGACCTTAAAAACCCTAGAATACCAAATTTTATTATGATCCTGAAAAACTTTTTTCAACAAACCATTTGGCAAAAAAAGTGGAACACTCCTTCGAGAGAAGAGAGATTAAGTTTCTGCTTATTAATTACTAACGAGGATAAATATAGAAAGAAAAACTTTTTTCTATGTACTTTTATAATGTTAAAATAATAGTGGAATCAAATAAAAACAATTTTTGATATAAGAAAAAATTATTGAAAATACCGTTCGGATTTACCCCGGTTTTCCAATTTTCCGGGGTAAATACGAACGGTCTGATATTATTAATAAAATTTTACAGAAGGCAAAAATCAAAAATAGTTTCTGTTCTAGTATTCATAACAAACAATTATAAATAATAAAATGAATTTTTAGCTTTTTTTTCTTCAAATACGAGACAAAATACTGAAAGAGTGTCATCTTTGATTTTCAATCTTTTTTGCAATACTCGTTATATTTGTTTATGCTGTTGCTAATTAACAAACGAAAAATGGGATACACTGTAAAAAATTTAGGGAGTTAACAGCACTAGGAGTTGGGAGTTCGATTTTTCGAATTAAAAATCAACTCAAAAAAGGAGTTAACCAATAGTGGAAGGAGTTCAGGTTAGGGAGTTCAGTATCAACTACCTTTAGAGTTATTTTATAATGGAGGATCATATTCTTCAACTCGTGTAAGGAGTTAAAGTTAAACTCCCTAATCTGAACTCCCTTTGCTTTAACTCTAAAAAGGGTGCGACTTTTATAGAATCCCTTAGGGAGTTAAATTTTAACTCCCTTTTTTTACAGTGTAATACTTAGAATCTCTTGGAAGAGGATCTGAGGTAAAAATTCTCATGTCTAACTTATTTTTTTAAAATTTTAATTAAGCTGAAATAATTAGCGTTCGAATTTACCCCGGCTGACCATATCTCAATTTTTAAATAATGGAAATTGTTTTGTTCTCTCATTTAATTTTCTCACACTTTTCATTTGATAAAGTGGATAAAATATATTTCGTCTCAACTTATCTTAATTGGAAAAGCTTTATTATTTATTTATCAATAAATAATAATGAATTTAAAACAAGACTTATTTGGTAGGTAATGATCATCTTAGTGATAATAAACTGAGAAACTGAAATGTTCTCATTTTGCAAAATTTATTATACCAGCCACCTTTGCGGTTGCGTTCACTTTCACACGTGTTTTTCTATATCAAAAAGCTTTTATCCCCTCTATAAAAAAATTCCCTTACATTCGCCACACATATATATATAAATATGAAATAGAAGAAGAGTATTATTGCCGCGTATGTGTCACTGAAACAGCGCGAAACATCCGGCAAAATTTATAGCTAATTACAATTCTCAGTTATATCAGTATGCGCCAAAAGAGAGAAAGAGAGAGATGCATATATACAAATCTTTGCCAGTATTATAGATATGAAATCGCTTTCAGAATCTATATGAAATAAGTATATATACATATTGCGTGCGAGAGAGAGAAGTTGCGACACATCCTAAGCCTAATACAAATCGTTCAATTCATACGAGTCGACAGATAATTTAAATCAGCCAGATAACAAGTGCAAAAATTTACATATAAAAGCAAATGCACTTCGACATCAATTTATTTCCTGGTGGTTAAAAAAATGCCCCGATGAATAAAGTGAAGTAATTGCCTATATATATATATATATATATTGAAAATAATAGAAGATATACGTTTAAAAAGGATTATAAGCCACACTAAAAGGAGATAATAATAAATTAAGGAAAAAATTTTTTACACTTTCCCTTCTCACAAAGAATACTAATTATTGTAATAAAAGACACTATTTATTAATTTTTTCAATTACATTTTTTTAAGAATAGTTAATATTTTTTTTGTGACGAAAATTATGGAAATTTTCACGGGAGTCATATATATATATAGTTATGTATTTCTATATAAATATATAGGAACAACTTGACTCTTGGGCGAAAGTTGTTGGCTGCGCCTTATCGATAAATATTATTCCCTGGCATCGACAGGATAAGCGCTTGCGATATACGCTTGCAAATAACAATGTGAAATGCAAATGGCGGATGTTTCACATGGGTTTTGCGCGTGGATGTGCCCAACGGCGGTCGCTTTGAGTTGAGATCTCTGTAAATCATGGCGCGCGCCACATTGGACCGGGGCAGCACACAGCGCGCACGCATAATCGGGGCCCCCACCTTTTGCCCCACTATTTTCCTTTCTTTATGTCCCCCCCCCCTCTACCTTTTTCTCTCTCTCTCTCTCTCTATATATATATATATAAATGTTTCGCATTACATCCACCATTTTTATTCACATTAAGAAAAATTTTATACTAAATTTAAATCGTTGAGATTTTATACAATTTTGGAATTGAATCAGTTCAGTAATATTTATACATACTGAAATTCAGTTATATTTCACTGAAAATTAGTATAGAATTCTTTAATGATTGTAAAACAGTTGAATCTGTTTTACCGATTAATGATAATGTAGACTGTTTAAATCAGTAATGATTCGACAGATTTTTTTAGTTAAATGTAACTGAATTTTAGTGAAAATTTTATTGAAGTGATTCAATTGCTATTTCAGTTATATTTTATTAGTGGAATTCTTGATGATTTTTTTTTACCGATTGAAAGAGACAAATCTTTTTTACCGATTAATGATAATGGAGATGTGGCCGTTTAAATTTGTTGGAGATACAACGATATTTATAAATATTTAAGGTTTTAAGTAAAATTCAGGTGGAAAGGGAAAACCAGGTACTTGAGGTACTTGAGTGCAATTCCGGGTTGAAGGATTTTGTTAGTCGTGCTATTATAGTACTGCGGATAGCATTAAAGTTTGTACGGCTCACTTAAAGAATTCAGTAAAGAATCTACATTAAAGTCAATTCTACGTTTGTCAATTTAACATTATAATTGTTCAATAAAGTCTTAATTTATCTGTTACAATTTCTTATCTTTCATCTTATACGTGTTTTACTTCCAAATAACCTATCCAGTTTCAACAAAATTAGTAACAATTCGTCTGATTTTCAGTGAAATATGACTGATTTAAAGTGAAGGGATCACAGAAAATTATAAGGTATTAAAATAATTAATTATTTTAATCCAATTTTACTTATTTTAATACAAAAATGGATTAAAATAAGCAAAATTGGATTAAAATAATAAGCGTTGCAGCTTATTTTAATGCCTTTTAATTTTCTGTGATGATTATTCATCTTACTGAAGGGATTCAGTCGCTAAATTTCAATTATTTTATTAGTGAAATCATTGATTTTGGTTGTCGATTGAAATAGTCAAGTCTGTTTTACCGATTAATGATAATACAGACTTAATTATTTAAATCAGTAATAATTCCACTGATATTCAGTAAAATATAATGGAATTTCTGTGGGAATCTTACTGAAGTAATTTAGTTGCTGTATTCCAATTATTTTTGAAATCTTTATCGATTTATTATTTTCTTAACCGATTTATAATTTTCTTTACTGAACATTTAAATCTATTTTACCGACTGTTTTATCGATTAATGATAATACAGATTTGACTACGTTTAAATCGATAATAATTCTAGTGATTTTCAATAAAATTCGTATTGGTATTAATTTAATCTGCGCAACGATTTTAATTGTCCACGGTATTGTTTTTATTGTTTACCACTAAAAGAGTAGAAATTTTTTTATTTAACCTAATTTAAGAATTATGGTAATTTTGAAGAGAATTTAATAAATTCAGAAACGGATTCAAAACTATAGGTATTATTTCATCATTAAGAAGTAATAGAATTCAATTTAGTACCATAATGATACATCACAACTGTCATATATATATATAAATATTTGAAGAATTGATAACCCATCAGGCTTTTAACGAAAAGAGCTGAGTCGTATTTTATGAAAATGGCCGCAAAAGAAAATAATATTCCTTTTTAGGTACGTTGGTAGTTAGACAGCTTCTTCTTTGTTTATAATAGTAAGGAATATACGTTTGCCACGTACCTGTTATTACACTTTACAGTTCCCGCGATCACAATGGAGAGCACACGCTGGGGGTTTTATGGAGTAATCATAAATATCGGTAATTGGTATATAGAAGAGAATGAGAGAGAAAGAGAGAGAAAAGTAGACACTGATAAACGGCAACTCACTATTGACGACAACTCCTTGCACGCGGGATATTTAATAAAAATTGTTAAATGAAAAATTTTCCACTGTAGAGACATTGAGAGAAAAAAAAAGGAAATTAAAATTAACTGAGGTGAAATGTAATAAAAAAAGGGATTAAAAAAAAGGTTTATAAAACGTTCAGAGAAGCTGGGTTAACGGGTATATATACAAGAATCCACATTGTGCCCCCGGCTGTCTCTCATTATGCCAGAAACATTGCGCGGACTTCTCCGTGAAAGCCAGTAAAGCAACGCTCGCCAAAGGATGATTCTACAAAACGATAAATAATCCCAACTTGAAGTATTAGACTTATATTCTGAATTTATTTTATCTCATTTAACAGAATGTGATATAGGTCCAAATTTTGTTTGGAAATTTATTCTTAAAATATTGATCTGAATTTTATTATTATTAAAATAGAGCACACAGAAAAAACGCTTAATAAATTTTGTTGCGGGTATAATTTTAACCAATGCTAATTCACATAGACACACAGAAAATTAAAAGGCATTAAAATAAGCTGCAACGCTTATTATTTTAATCCAATTTTGCTTATTTTAATCCATTTGGTATTAAAATAAGCAAAATTGGATTAAAATAATAAGCGTTGCAGCTTATTTTAATAACTTATAATTTTCTGTGCAGTGGCGCCCCTCAACTAGGATAAAATTTGTTACAGTTAATTCTTATACCGATTTTGGGGTAAAAATTCTACTTTTTTTTTTAGTGATGACATCAATGGAATGCAGTTAAAAAAAAAATACTATTTTTTTTTTCTGAAAAAGACACTCGACTGCAATTCCTCTTGTATGAATGAAAGTAAACATGTATCGCGTGGTGCGCGCATTCACTTTGCATTAAAGTGAGCATTTGTATATAAGGGAATATTAAAATGAGAGTAAAAATTCATGCTCGTAAAGGTGAACATCTTCTCTTTCTTTCTTTCTTTCTCTTTAAAAGTAGCTGACCTCGTATACTCCTGGAGCAATTTCCTTGCATTCGAGGTTGACGTAAAACTTCCTGGAGGCATTCCTCGACCGTATAGCAGTAGTGTAGGGTTGAAGTTCTCTCTCTCTCTCTTTCTCTCTCTCTGTTCAACCTTCATGGTGTCCGGTGATACAGCTTTGCAGGTGTGGCGGCATGAATTCACAAAGGACCATAGATGGCTCTCAGCATCTCGTAAATAGTTTCTGGTCGTCGTTCTGATGGCAGCTTCACAGTTTTAACGTCTCCTGTTTACCTACCCGACCTGCTAGACTTGCCGAACCTGTCACTTGATTCACAATGGGATATGTTCTCTCGCATGAATGAAACAAAAAAAAAAAAAAAATTTCCACAACTTTTTTTTTTTTTTTTTAATATTTAACAATAGTTTCCCGTGCAGAAAATTTGACCGGGCCCTAGTCGGGCCCAGACAAGGCATGACCGGGGCCAAATCTGGCAACCTGATCTGGGACCAATCGAAATGAAACAGGGAACCCGACGGGGGCAATGACAATTTGCTCGATTTGAAATCCTGTTCAGGACCCGACCAGGGCCATGGTAATTTGACCGATGTTATAGTAATTTTTAATTTTCAGTAAATTATAATTATTTATCTCTAATTGATAAATAAAACAATAAAATTAATCAATTTTCACAGAAAATTAAAAGGTATTAAAATAAGCGTTGCAGATGATTTTAATGCCTTTTAATTTTCTGTGTTATTTTATGAATCTGCATTTAAAAAAATGTACCTTATAAAATGAAAATAAAATAAAAGTTGAAAAAAATTATTTGAATAATTGTTTCGTTTACTCTCTAAATCTAAATTAGTAAAAATATTTACTAATTTAAAGTAGTGACTCACTTTTTCCCTATGAATTAGTAAAATTTTACTAATTATTACTAACTTTTACTAACAATTAGTAAAATTTAAGAGAGACTTACTTTTTGCTTTAGAATTAGTTAAATTTTACTAATTGTTAGTAAAAGTTACTAATAATTAGTAAAATTTTACTAATTCATAAGCAAAAAGTGAATCACTAATTCGAATTAGTAAACATTTTTACTAATTCAAATTTAGAGAGTAGAAAATGTCATAAAATGCTATAAATGTATATTTTCACTAGTTTTTTTTTAAATTTTGAATATCGCAACCAGGCCCATAGAAATTTACTAACCATGGGGCCAGAACAGGAAATCGGATTAGGGCCAGGTCGGTAATCGGGATGAAAAGTGTCAATTTCTGCACGAGTAGTTAAATTTTACTAATTCGATAGTAAAATAATTTATACTTTTATATACGAGGCTGAAGTCCTCAACGTTTTCAAAAACGAAAAATTAAAATATTATATAGAATTATTTTTTCATGTCAATATATCTCTAATTTTGATTTGCACAAATTTTCAAGAAATTAATTAATACTTTTATAAAAACCAGTTACCCCCAAATAACTTTAATTTTAACCAAAATTAATGGATATTGTCTAAAATTATTTTTTCGTTTTCGTTTATAAAAACGTTGCGAACTTCAGCATCATACTTTTCTCCCACTTGGAAAGATTCCCCGGAAAGTGACCCCTGGAGGTTCTATCAGAATTCCGCCGGAACTTTCAACGTAATTCCGTCGGAATTCCATCGGAGTTCTAAAGAATTTCAGATGGGATTCCGACGGAGTTCCGACGGAATTAGGACTCTAAAAATTTTGAAAAAAATTAATCGGAATCCCATCTGAAATTCTTTGGAACTCCGATGGAATTCCGAAAGTGCCCCCTGGAGGTTCTATCAGAATTCCGCCGGAACTTCCAACGTAATTCCGTCGGAATTCCATCGGAGTTCCAAAGAATTTCAGATGGGATTCCGACGGAGTTCCGACGGAATTAGGACTCTAAAAATTTTGAAAAAAATTAATCGGAATCCCATCTGAAATTCTTTGGAACTCCGATGGAATTCCGAAAGTGCCCCCTGGAGGTTCTATCAGAATTCCGCCGGAACTTCCAACGTAATTCCGTCGGAATTCCATCGGAGTTCCAAAGTATTTCAGATGGGATTCCGATTAATTTTTTTCAAAATTTTTAGAGTCCTAATTCCGGCGGAAATACTTTGGAACTCCGATGGAATTCCGACGAAATTACGTTGGAAGTTCCGGCGGAATTCTGATAGAACCTCCAGGGGGCACTTTCGGAATTCCATCGGAGTTCCAAAGAATTTCAGATGGGATTCCGATTAATTTTTTTCAAAATTTTTAGAGTCCTAATTCCGTCGGAATCCCATCGGAAACCCATCGGAAATTCTTTGGAACTCCGATGAAATTGCGACGGAATTACGTTTAAAGTTCCGGCGGAATTCTGATAGAACCTCCAGGGGGTACTTTCCGGGGAATCTTTCCAAGTGGGATATCCACGTCGGTTGCAAATCTTATTAGATTGTTTGATTGAAAGATAATTTTTAAAACATGTCTTCATTCAAAAATTATGGTCATTTAGAGTTTTTGTTGTGCGTTTTTTTAGAGAGAGAGAGAGAGGAAAAACACGATTAAGAATTTGATTGATATTCATTCGACCCGAAGGCATAATTATATTTTCAAGTTTTAATTGACTTGAAAAATGAAGTTATTTCATGTAGCTTCTATAATTATATGTAAATATGGTGCAATCACGAGTGTTATAAATATAATGGAGAATATGCTTGCGTGCGCACATTTGTATAGTAGCTTCACATTCTTAAAAGTGTAATAATTTACGTTTGATAATGATTGTTAGCTTCCTTTGCAAATTTTTTTTTTTTTTTTTTCCTCAATTTCAATCACTAATGGTGTTAAATTGATATTATTATATATTAATATTTTTATTTTACATCAAAAATGTGTGCAATAAAAATGTCACAAACGTTAGGTGTATATATCACTATTATTATCGTCGAGCAAAATGAAAGTAAATTGTGTAGTTAATAATTTTCTTTCGCTTTAATTTTTTTATTTAAATATTTATATTTTCCCAAGTTTTTTTTTAAAATTGAAAAAAATTGTATAATTATAAATTTTGAAATAAAAAAAAATGTTTCTTTTTCAGGTGCGCATCGGATTTTCGCCTATGAATGGTAAGTGATATTTATGTTGAAGAGAGTTTTATAATAGAGGTTCATATTCGATATATATATATATATATATTCATAAGAGGAAATGAGAGTGGGCCTAAAAATGTGCGATCTTTACCTGATCTTGCACCGCGTTAGAATCCTATTCTACAGCAGGATGCAGTGAGATCTGCAGATAGCTTTGTAACAGCCAAGTGCGTGGCCTCTTGACTTGAGTTACAGCTGGTTAAAGTTTCAGCTTTGGCTGAGAAAAAAATTCGCGACCACCTGCGAAATCCTGACTTGTTATATACGTCACTATATATACATACTCAGAATAACTTTTTTTTTTTCCTACATATTTTTCCACACATGAATCTTAAGAAATTAAAAATCTTCTTTGTTGAATCATTTTGGACATTTAAAAAAAAAAAATTAATGGTCACAATACTACTGCGTCATTTGTCGTGAACATAAATTTTCAGCAGCAGCAGCTTTGCTTTTAAAATTTTATGTCGTTATATTTATATTCAGATGGAATTTTTTAAGAACATCTTTAGGTGTAAGTTGAAGATAAAATTGAAGTCATAAACTGAGAGTAAAAGATGAGAAAAATTATTGTCCCTATAGCACGTGCTTGCGTGTAAATTAAATCTCCTTTGGTATAAGAGGTTAGTGCGAAAGGGCTTTTATTTAATTGGCAAAACGGTATTTTAAGTTTCAGCATCCATTTGGTCCGATTGCAAAACAAGATATGCTACCGTTGCCCCGTCTATATAATTTTCTGCCAAGCATTTATATATATATATATATAATAAAAATTGCCCTACGATTCGCGAGACTAAAGCAAATCGTTAAATAGAATCTTAATCGTATTTAATTGCAAACGCGATAGGATTTTAAATGCATACTCACTTGTTTTCTATCACTGTTTTATATACATATTTCTTGTTAGTGCGCGACGATGATTTCAATAAATTATATCTAGTAAGTAGCCGGATATTTTAGTGTCTCATTGATCTTTATTCTCGTATAATAAATATATTTTAGAGTCCATCATAAAAGACACGTAAAATATTAATTCATATGTAAATTAACCAATTACATTTTATTGTTTAAAATGTTAAAAAAAAATTGCCTTAGTCGTATAATCGAATATAAGATAGTTAAAAGTTTAATTTGAATTCCAAAGGTGTTGTGAAAAAATATTGGGAAAATATGCGTTGAATTAATTTCTCTTGTATATTGAAAATACTAAAAAAGAAAGAGAAAAAGAGAATAAAAATAAGTATATATAAATCTGAAAGGGATGCACACGCAATGGACAATTTCGCAGGATGCACGCGTAATGTTATATATATAAGGAGATGCCATAGATCCATATGCGAGTCCAGCTGTGGTCGAGTTACAGGTATACGGATACCAGATCAGATAGAAATCGATTGTGGAATCTTGCCGTATCTCCATTTACGTCTTTATTCAAAGATCCGCGCGAGATTTCTACGATTATTTATTTGTACATTGCGCACGGTTATATCCATGGTTGCATTCATATGGACCCCTTACACGACAACCACCCACGCGCGAAAAGGTAGATTTGCGATTCTCTCTGTGTGTGTATATGTGCGCGCCATAATATGTGCAAAAGTGTGTAGTGTTACGCGTGCGCTTCGATTCTATGTGGAATATATATCCAACAATGCAGCTGTACGTATGTGCAACTCTGTTTTAATCCTTTCTCTGTTTCCGGATTCCGTTTGCGCAAAATGAGACCACATATAGAAAATAAATATGCAATTTTTTAATTTTACTTAATAAAAAAAATTAGCTTACATTTAGAAAATTAAAATTCGTTTTAAACAAAATTTTTAGCTACATTGCGAAAAAAGATTGATTTCATATGCCATTGAACCAACTCTGTCAGGTATAGAAAATTGATTCATCATATGCTATAGAATTTGTAAAATTTTTCATAGGTTCTATAACATATATATGCTTTTGAATCAATAATTTTTATGCCTATGACAGAATTTTACAAATTCTATATATATATATATATATAGAATAAATAATTTTTTTTTCCACTCAGAAATGCTGTTGATTTAATAGCATAAAAATAATTTAGTTAAATTTCAGTTTAGTTAAATGGAAATTTGGTTAAATGGCAATTCTTTTAAATATCAATTAAGACAAGTGACAATTCGGTTATATATGGCAATTCAGTTAAATGACAGTTTAGTTAAATGGTAGTTTGGCTAAATAATATTTTATTTAAATGACAATTCGGTTATATGAAAATTTAGTTAAATGTCAGTTTAGTTAAATGGAAATTTAGTTGAATGGCAATTCAGTTAAATAGCAATTCTTTTAAATATCAATTAAGACAAGTGACAATTCGGTTTTATATGGCAATTCAGTTAAATGACAGTTTAGTTAAATGGTAGTTTGGCTAAACAATATTTTATTTAAATGGCAATTCGGTTATATGAAAATTAATTAAATTTCAGTTTAGTTAAATGGAAACTTGGTTAAGTGGCAATTCAGTTAAATGACAGTTTAGTTAAATGGTAGTTTGGCTAAATAATATTTTATTTAAATGGCAATTTGGTTATATGAAAATTTAGTTAAATTTCAGTTTAGTTAAATGGAAACTTGGTTAAGTGGCAATTCAGTTAAATAGCAATTCTGTAAAATATCAAATAAATTAAGTGGCAATTCAGTTAAATGACAGTTTAGTTAATTGGTAGTTTGGCTAAACAATATTTTATTTAAATGGCAATTCGGTTATATGAAAATTTAGTTAAATTTCAAATGGAAATGGAAATTCGGTTAAGTGGCAATTCAGTTAAATAGCAATTCTGTTAAATATCAATAAAATCAAGTGGCAATTCGGTTATATATGGCAATTCAGTTAAATGACATTTTAGTTAATTGGTAGTTTGGTTAAATAATATTTTATTTAAATGGCAATGCGGTTATATGAAAATTTAGTTAAATGTCAGTTTAGTTCAATGGAAATTTGGTTAAGTGGCAAACAAAATTTTAGCTGCATTGTGAAAAAAGAGCCATTGAACCAACTCTGTCAGGTATAAAAAATTAATTCATCATATGCTATAGAATTTGTAAAATTTTTCATAGGTTCTATAACATATATATGCTTTTGAATCAATAATTTTTATGCCTATGACAGAATTTTACAAATTCTATATATATATATATATATATAGAATGAATAATTTTTGTTGCCTCTCAGAAATGCTGTTGATTTAATAGCATAAAAATTAATACAGATTTCCGATACTGATGAATACAATTTGAATTTATTTTTTGTCAAACAGCAAAAATTAGCAGATTAAATACGAGCACAATTTCATGATTCTTTTTTCTTATTTAGAAATCAGAACATGTCAAAAAAAGATTAGGAGAAAGATTAACATCTTTTGATGAAGCATCAAGGAAAAATTATTTTTAAAATCCTCTACAAGTACATTTATTCTGCTATGCCTTTTTGAAGTAGTGCTTCAAAAAAAAATCGTATAAGCAATTAAAACAGAAATCTTCTGTTTCAAAAATGCATCTGTACAAAATAAATCTACGTAAAGTTTAGAAAATAATTTTTCCATTTTTAATGCTGTTAATCTTTGTTTTTTTTTTGGAATATTTGACGATTTCTAAATAATAAATAGAATTAAGAAAATTGTGGCTAAATTACACCTGTTGGCAAAGCCGGATCCTGATGGTAAAGTATCAGGTAATCATTGTATACACATTGCTTTATCTTCTTTGTCTCGAGTAGGAGATAATCATCGAACGATTTGTTGCATTGTAGCAAGTAGCGCGCTTTGCGTGACAGTGGCTCGGTTATTGCGAACTTAATGGCCGATCGATGTGAAGTTTGCACGAGGTTTAACCAAGAGAGAGAGAGAGAGAGAGAGAGAGAGAGAGAGAGAAAGAGAGACCGTTAGTTAACCAATAGGGGAATATCGAAGGGTTCAAAGTATAGAGTGAGAAAAAAGGGCGCGAGGAATATAGTTGGCTTTCAAAAGAGCCATAGTGCAGAGAGAAAGAGAGGGAGTGAGAGAGAGAAAGAGAGAGAGAGCATGACTATAAGCCTTCTTGGTTATTAAGACGTTCCAACTGAAATATGACGTCCAACGGAAATAATTGCTCCACGCTCGAGCTTTCTTGCTCTCATAGCACCCAACGGCAGCGTGCCAGCAATCTTTAAATTTATGACATAGCTATTTCAAATTACGAACCTTTTCTCTCTCCCTTCAATTCATTTTTCTTTTTTTTTTTTTTTAAATAAATGTTTATAAGAATTTTTCCCAAAAATTCTCACCCCCTCAGGTGAAGTGTTCATGAAACTTGTTTATATAAACGACTTTCTATAAGTAGCTCCTCTCTATAGTATTATTATTATTATATATGCTAATAATTTTTTAGCATCCAAGTTTAAATTGTCATTTTAGTTGGTTGTATGTTTAGATATAAATAAACGATTTATTTCATGATCTTTTTTTTCTTCTTCTTCTTCTTATCGCAATTGTATATTATTAAAATTTATAAGAAATTTTAAATTTAATTATACCTTACTTTTTTTTTTACTCAGTTATTTTTTTTTTATTTATAGTGTATATAATATAATAATAATAATAATAGATGAAAATTGCTACGATTCAGAAACGTTTTAACTTGACGTTTTGATAGGTTTCAAGAACCATTCATTACTAATGTTCTACACATTCGTATTGTGTTTCAATTTGTGAAACAATCTCTCATGGACACTGATAATTTATGAACGTCCATTAATAGTTCATTTTGAAACGGGATTTCGATTATCATCGTCGGAGTTTAGACGGCTAAATCGCGATTACGCATATAGCAATATAAGTATATATATATATGTATAAAACAAGTCTCGACGTAACGAGGTTTTGCTCCCCCGAGTGTGTATGTGTGTGTATGCCTCTCTTCTCAATTGGATTTTTCTTCTTTCTTCGTTTAAGTCTCTCGAGTTCAGAAACTTAAACAGAAGAACCGCTCTCTAAAAGTTTCTTCGCGGCTGCTTCTATCTTATATAGTGTTCCTATGGCGCATGCCGTTAATGGCCAGCAAGCAATTATTGTCTTAAGCCAGGTGGTCTGTACTTATTAGTACCATAATACAACCAACCAAGTTATATGAACAAGACAGTATATATATATATATATATATATATACACGAACTGTGTAAACTTTTAACGATACAGAGAATATAAGGGGGTTAGGAATAGGTCGATTTACGGATAATTCGCATACGTGAAACAGTTAGATGATTATTGGTAAAATGGCAATTTATTTATATAAATTGAATTTAATCCGCGAGTTAACAGCAGCTGCTGGCCTTTTCCCATTTTTGTTTTATATTCTGTATAATAAATTTATATAATACCATTTTTGGTAATATTGCTTCTGAGCTTTTCTGCGCTCAACAGATTCTTCGACTTTTTTTTTTCTCAATATTTCCAACATTACTGAATTGTCATTTTGCCAAGGATGCAATTTTTTTTCATTTTCATTCTACAGAATCTCCATGTGAAATAGAAAGAACTTTTTCAATTGAATAAAAATTCAAATTTAATTTAAATTCAGCTAAATGACAATACGGTTTAATGGCAGCTTAGTGTCAATTCGATGAAATTTTAGTTAAATCAAGTGGCGATTCGGCTAAATATCAGATTAGTTAAATGGAAATTAGGTTAAATAACAGTTAAGTTAAATGGTAGTTTGGCTAAATAATATTTCATTTAAATGGCAATTCGGTTATATGAAAATTTAGTTAAATTTCAGTTTAGTTAAATGGAAATTTGGTTAAATGGCAATTCAGTTAAATAGCAATTCTTTTAAATATCAATTAAGACAAGTGACAATTCGGTTATATATGGCAATTCAGTTAAATGACATTTTAGTTAAATCGTAGTTTGGCTCAATAATATTTTCTTTAAATGGCAATTCGGTTATATGAAAATTTAGTTAAATGTCACTTTAGTTAAATGGAAATTTGGTTAAGTGTCAATTCAGTTAAATAGCAATTCTGTTAAATATCAATTAAATTAAGTGGCAATTCAGTTAAATGACATTTTAGTTAAATGGTAGTTTGGCTAAATAATATTTTATTTAAATGTCAATTCGGTTATATGAAAATTTAGTTAAATTTCAGTTTACTTAAATGGAAACTTGGTTAAGTGGCAATTCAGTTAAATAGCAATTCCGTTAAATATCAATTAAATCAAGTGACAATTCGGTTATATATGGCAATTCAGTTAAATGACAGTTTAGTTAAATAATAGTTTGGCTAAACAATATTTTATTTAGATGGCAATTCGGTTATATGAAAATTTAGTTAAATGACAGTTTAGTTAAATGGTAGTTTGGCTAAATAATATTTTATTTAAATGGCAATTCGGTTATATGAAAATTTAGTTAAATGTCAGTTTAGTTAAATGGAAATTTGGTTAAGCGTCAATTCAGTTAAATAGCAATTCCGTTAAATATTAATTAAATCAAGTGACAATTCGGTTATATATGGCAATTCAGTTAAATGACAGTTCAGTTAAATGGTAGTTTGGCTAAACAATATTTTATTTAAATGGCAATTCGGTTATATGAAAATTTATTTTAATGTCAGTTTAGTTAAATGGAAATTTGGTTAAGTATCAATTCAGTTAAATAGCAATTCTATTAAATATCAATTAAATTAAGTGGCAATTCAGTTAAATGACAGTTTAGTTAAATGGTATAGTTTGGCTAAATAATATTTTATTTAAATGGCAATTCGGTTATATGAAAATTTAGTTAAATGTCAGTTTAGTTAAATGGAAATTTGGTTAAGTATCAATTCAGTTAAATAGCAATTCTATTAAATATCAATTAAATTAAGTGGCAGTTCAGTTAAATGACAGTTTAGTTAAAGGGTATAATTTGGCTAAATAATATTTTATTTAAATGGCAATTCGGTTATATGAAAATTTAGTTAAATGGAAATTTGATTAAGTGGCAATTCTGTAAAATATCAAATAAATTAAGTGTCAATCTGGTTATATATGGCAATTCAGTTAAATGACAGTTTAGTTAAATGGAAATTTTGTTAAATGGCAATTCAGTTAAATAGCAGTTTAGTTAAATAGCAATTCGGTTAAATATCAGTTTAGTCAAATAGAAATTTAATTAAATATTAATGTACTTAAATGGTAATTTAGTTAAATACTAATTTGATTGAATAAAAATTAATTTCACATTACAATTTGGCTAAATAAAATTTTCAGCGAAATGGCAATTCTATTAAATTATTTACTATTCGTTTGAGGGAAAAATTTCATGCCGAAGAATTCAGTTAAATGGCAAATTGAAAGTTGATTATGTTATTATTCGATCAAATGTGTTGCATAATTCATTTTAATTTAATCAATTTTTCTTTATTAAATACACACTTGACATTATTTCAATCAAGTTATGCGAGGACGGTCATTAATCATCATCATCATCATACGGAAACAATTTCCAGCTGTGTGTTAATTAATTTCATATTTCTAACGCAATATAATTTTTAATTTATAGATAAATTTTTTTGTAATTAGAATATTTTCTAGAAATTTTGTTTTTATGCATCCTTAAATTAAAAAAAAAAAAAAAAAAAATACGTGTTATAGAAGAAGTTCCACTATATCATTTATAGACTTATTGTAATTTATTATAGACAACCAGTTTATTAATTAAAATATAGTAAATTAATAAATTTATATATACAAAGTGGAGATTTTATCGGATTTTTTAGTTTTTTTGAAAAAGAACGCGAAATTATTATATGAATATCAGAATGTTTTCTTTATCTGATAATGGTTATTTTTTGTTTTATTGTTTTTTTTTTTTGTTGATGACAGGTCATCCTCGTTAATTCACAGATGTGAAAGTCGAGTAGTGTATATGTCTTCATGATGAATGTCGAGAGATAGCGAGCAATGGCTACTGTACCAACTATATATGTCTTATTTTCTGACTTGACGTTAAAGGACTAAATTTTCTCAGCGTGTGATCCAAATGATGCAATTTAAATAATTGAATACAATTTAAATTGTCTCTTATCGTTCAAGAGTTTTTTTTTTAATTTTCTTATCAACTGTTGCATATATGAAGCAACCGCAAGGAACATTCTTCTTTATCTAAAAATTATTTTCTACTGTGCTATTAATACCTGATTTTCATATACATATGTATTTAATCTATAGTGAAGGTAGTACTTTCCATTTTTCCTTAGCTTTCGATAAGAAGTAAATGTATTTTCGTAATTAAGCTATGATTATGGTGAATAAAAAATTTAAATTATAGTATAATATTAATCATATACATTTATATAATTTTTTTCTTTTTTTAAAAATATTTTATGATTACATTCTTTTTAATGATAATTTTATATGAAATTTAATTAATTGTTGATAATTACTTTCGTTGTTTTTTGTAGTTTCGTATCTTTCTTTTTTTTTTTTGAAATTTTAGATTTCAATATGCTTCTGAGTTTGTATGGCAATTTTAACCATAGAAATGTGTAAGCTCTGTTTAGCAGTGATAAGGTTTACAGTTACTTGTGTTAGCAGACTATTTTGCTGTTTTGCTCGTAAATTTCCGACACGTGGATTACGTTGTACATTCAGAAATCATGGAATGTATTTCCTTGTGTATATATAGTGTATTCGAATTGCAATGTTTTCAAAGATCTCTTTAGTAAAGTTGCTGTATTTGTTAAGCAGCTTAACTGTACATGCAACAAGATTTCGTTAAACTTTCTATATATATATATATATATATATGTATCTTGCTCTTGTGTTATTTCTTCATTTTTTTATTCTCAAGCGCAAAAGACAAATGAGCAAAGTTTTAGATAAGCTACAATTTCATTCTAAAAACCTATGCGATTTTATATCCTTCCAAAAGAAATAAAACTGGTTTTATATAAGGGTGTGTAGAAAACCAAATAATTATTCTAAAATCGTATTTATTAAAATAAAAATATTAATTTTTTTTGTAAAAAAAATTTTTGTTTGCACAATTTCTATGATTTTTAAAATTATACATAAATAAATACTCTATTATATATTAACAGTTCAATTTTTAACAAATCGTATATATATAGTTATAGAAGTTAAAAACACTTTTTACATTTTTGTAACGGTTTTAAAATTTTTCTTAATTATTAATTTCTTTTGTTTTTGTTGACGATGAAAAATAATAATCAATGGCCAGCCATTCACTTCTTTTTTTTTGTAAATAATAATAATAATAATTATTATTATTATCGTATATTGTAATAAGCGAATACGTTAGTGTCAATAAATTTTTCAATTTTTTTCTTTTTTATTGACTGATTTTCTTGGCCAAAAATATTCCAAATTGTTATTGTATCACGACATGGTAGAGCTATAAGAATTTTTTGCAAATAAAAATATTACATTTTTTTTTTCATTAAGATGATTATATATATATATATATATATATATGCTTACCAAGCTTAGTGTGATCAGGATTCGAAATAATATTTAATATTTTAACATCCTTTTCAATTGGAATAAAATCAACAATTTTATCTAAATTTTCAAGTACAACAATTTTAACTTGTCGTTCACCTCGTTCGTAACATGACCAATGAACAATTAATTCGCCAGTTAATTTATTAAATAATAAATTTTCCACAGTCCCTGTAAAATCAATTGTACGATATTGCAATGGTTTTTGTACATTAACATTCCAAACTGATAAAGATCCATCATTGTGTCCACCACCAACGCAAAGAATATGATTGTTCCATGGATGCCAAGCAAGTGACTGAGATTAAAAAAATTTTTTTTTTTTTTTAATTTACAAGAATGTTTTATCTAAATATAATTAATTATATATTATTTATTTAGATATTTACCTTTATTCGTTTGTAATATTGCATATTCATATAGGGTTCAAAATCGGGCCAGAAAAAAATTTTTATCGATTTATCTTGAAATGTTACCGCTAGATATTTATCATTTGGTGATAGTGAAAAATGAATAATATCACTTTCACAATCTACTG
The DNA here is from genome assembly GCF_019393585.1 of Leptopilina boulardi. Lineage (NCBI taxonomy): Eukaryota > Metazoa > Arthropoda > Insecta > Hymenoptera > Figitidae > Leptopilina > Leptopilina boulardi. The sequence goes on along the minus strand of NW_026137996.1, from coordinate 1,986,094 downwards.
TATTCTCAATCTTGCCAGTTTCTTCATTCAAATTAAACATAATTCCTGAACTGCATCCCCTATTAAAAATTGAATAAAAATAAAAATATTCAATATTTGGGGGGGTGGGGGAATTAACTTACCCTAAAATGAATTTATCTGTACTTGACCAACAAATGTTGACAATTTCACAAAATAAATATTCATCACATGGACAATTACAAAACCATTGTCTGTTCGCTTTTTTCTTATTCTTAGAGAAAAAAAAAATTTTCAATTAAAAATTATTTCTTAAAAAAAATATTTAAAAAAAATATAATTACTTCAAGTTTAGCTTCTGTTCCTTTTGTTCTTAAATGCTTCATTGTAATTTTAGAGATATTACTTCTGTATTTGTGTCCAATTGCAAATTTACTACCTATATTGCAAAAAAAAAAAAAAAGAAAATAAATATACTGAAAAAAAAAAAATTTCTTGCGCCCTACCATCATTATTCCATTTAACAACAGTAACATAACCGCTATTGTCATAATTTTCATAATTCAATTTTGAAGGAGAATCAGCATCGAAAACACCAACACCACCGTCAATTGCCATGACGATATAATTTTGTTTACCCCAATCAACCAAATGTCTTCCGCGTATAAAAAATGGAAATCTAAATATTTCTGCAAAAAAAAAAGAAAAAAAAAATTTTATTCAATTTTATTACACTATTTTACAAGGGAAAAAACATACGTAAGTGACATACTTATGTATGTTTTTTCAATTGTAGACGGTATATTGTAATTCAAAATAATATTAAATTCTAAACAAATTCAAATTTTTTTTTTTTTTTTTTTTTGAATCAGAACTTAATAATCAATTTGAATTGCAATGAAAAAGAAGTAATATCATTTACGTGGAATTTGGTGATTAACATTATCACCTTTGTGTGATGAACACATTAATGGTTTTTTACGAGGTCGACATTGCCATAATTTATCATTGTTATTTATATTGTTGTTATTTTGTAAATTTTGCTGTTGTCCTGGAAATATGTTTAATTCCAATAATATTGCATTCATACCCCGTTTACGCCATTCAGTTGGTAATGACTTTATCTGAAATAAAAAATAAAATAATAAATGAAAAGATAGTAGGAAATTTTTTTAAATTAATTTAATTTAATTATTTTTAAAAATAAAAAAAATTAAGTTAAATGTAAATTTATTTATTTTTTTTTTTGTATCTTTGGATGGGTAATCTAATTTCTTTTCGTTCTTTTATTTTATAAACCATTTCAATTGAAATTACACTATTATATGCCTAGTAAAATTAAAAGAGACTCGTGTTTTCTTATTTATAATAATGAGCCTTTTATCTATAAGCTATATGCAACTTTGTACATATATATATATATATATATATACTTTGAAAGCGAATTCAACGTTTATTTCTTATCTGTAATTAACCTTTTTATGATTGTGAATACTTAACAAAATTTTTTTTTTTGTATTCAAAAGTGAAGTTTCTTGTGCATCTCCCCATATAGTATATAATAAAAAAAAAAAGAAAGAAACAACAGACCTTTTTAATAACATGCGTTTCAATTAAATTGAAACATTTTCTCGTATGGGTATTTTTAAAGAGTCATATAATGATTTCTACCAAATTGGCAGTAAAGATACTGTGGCGCAATAAAGGTCTTCATTAGTTGTTATACATTTCTTCTAAAACATTTTTCATTGAATTTAGTTGAAATTAAATGTAATTTTCATTTCCCTTGCAATTAAGCTGACACTTAAAATGAACCTCGTTTCTTGTGTGTCAAATGAAAAGAGAGACAGTAAAATATACAAGTTGGAGAAAAAAAGATGGTGACAATAATGTTTTTACATTAACATTTGAGAAAAATCATTTTTACGAATGAAAACTTTAATGGAGAAATGAAAATTCTTTATACGCTGAAATGAAATATACTTTATTCTTGATTTTAAAAATATTTTTCAAATTAAAAGTATGTTCAATTTATTTATTATTAATTTAATATTAATAATTAAGAACGAGTATAATAATTAAATATAGTTATCATAGTAACCCCACTTGGAAAGATTTCCCGGAAAGTGCCTCCTGGAGGTTCTATCAGAATTCCGCCGGAAAGTTCCAACGTAATTCCATCGGAATTCCATCGGAGTTCCAAAGAATTTCCAATGTGATTCCGATGGAGTTCCGACGGAATTCCGATTATTTTTTTTTTCAAAATTTTATAGTCCTAATTCCGTCGGAATCCCATCGGAAATTCTTTGAGAACTCCGATGGAATTCCGACGGAATTAAGTTGGAAATTCCGGCGGAATTCTGATAGAACCTCTAGGGGGCACTTTCCGGGGAATCTTTCCAAGTGGGGCCGTTTATATGACAATCGTTACCATAGCATCCGTTACTATAGAAACCGTTAAATTAAGTAATTATTATTTTTTTATTGAATTTTAAAAATATAAATAAACTGATTTTGTAAAAAAAAAAATCATTAGAGAATTTTGTTACACAAAATGCAAATACGCGAAATATATTGTCTGGAATAATGGGGAGTTTCACTTCGTTATGGAGTGGCAACATAAATGACATGTGACGTTGCGTGGGTAACTAAGTCGCGTCAGTGGCAATTAAGTATATAAATCCAACATTTTCACTAAAAACAAAAAAAAAAAAAAAAAGTAAATAAAGTAACGCGACTGTATATAGTAATAAATTTTTCATTTTGACATTATTATATATTATGTATTCAATTAAGTTATTCATTGAGAATTTTTTACTATATATTAAATTTATAAAAAAAACTATCTATATTTACGAGAGACAAGTATAATCGAGAAGAAGAACGAAGTAGTTTATTTATTTAAAGCAAAGAAAAAAAACCAATTAAAACTAACGTACTTGCTTACAACGACGTAGGAAACTGAAAAATTTTGCTGAACAACAACTGAAACGATATATCCTCTTATACTTAAAATTAATATGTATTATGCTAATTACTTAACGATTATTCAAACTTTTATATGTTTATTATTCTTCACTTGTGTACACCCAAGAAGAATTATCGCGCGCAGGAGCATTTTAATTAGTAAAAAAAATATTTTCAGCACCAATAAATCATTTTCAATATACATATATATATATATATACAATAATACATTTTTTCGAAAAACAAAAAAAATTAAAATTTGCATTTATACCTGTTCCAATACTTGTAGTTCATTTTCATTCTTTATTTTATTCACTTTTCCTTCAAAATGAAAATTAAAGGCATTTGACTTCAATGATTTTCTCTGTGGAATGAATCTGTCACCGACAAATTTTTGTTTATATAATTCTTTTCCTGTCCATGTATATACATTTGCAGGTATTGTTTCAGGTAAATTTCTTTCCTCAACGCGGCTGACATCCTAAAAAAAAAAACAACAACAATTAAAAATATAAAAATCATTTTACATTCTTTTTTCCTATATATTTTGTTTAGTCAAAAATTTCTTTAAAAAAAAAAAGTTTCTTTAAATTATTATTGAAAATAAAAAAAACTTCAAAAAATATTTCTTTAATATAGGAAAAAGTGTGTAAAATTTTTAGTAACCCAACACAAATTAAATATTGATTAAATTAGTCAACTAACTAATTAATATTTTATTATATATAAAATCGAAAACACAAAGAATTTTCATTTCTTCTTATAATATATATTGTAAATTATTATTTAAAAAAATCAAAAAATAAATATAAAAATATCTCTATTATAAAACCAAAGTTTTTATAATATATAAAAACAATTCAGTAAAAATAAAAATGTTTATAAAATAATTATAATTTATATAATTATACAATTAGCTATTTAATTATTTTATTATTCACTTTAATTATTTGCATCAAAATAAATTTTTGAAAAACTTTTTTAAGAAAATAAAAGTTCTTTTTTAATTTTTAACAAGTGTTGTCAAGAAAATTTTTTTAAATTTTTATTTTAAAAATTATTAATTTTTTTATATAAAAATTTAATTTATTTTTAGTTTGATCGTTTTAAATTTTTTTTGCTTTATTGCATATCTGAAAACAATAAAAAAAAAAATTGCAAAATGTTTTGGAATTAGTCTCAGGAAACTTTTTGTTTAAATAATTTTACCCACAAAAAAGCAAAATAAAATACCTATTTTAATTTTTAAAAATAAAATCAAAGTGAAAAAATTTTTATAAAGAAAATATTTAAACATAAAAATTCATCAGGTTCACTCTAGAATTTTTTGTAAACTAGTATTATAATTAAAAAGAAAATCTATTTATTTATACTCTGGTATAATACTGAAATTTTTGGTTGGGTAAATAGAGTAGAAAAAAAAAATATATATATATATATATAAATTCATCAGAAGGAAAAAGCGAGTGGAATAAAAATTTGAATTTCGAATGAGATATGTTGTGAAAAATCGTAATCTATTGAAAATAAGTAACAGATAATATACACAATAGAAGTATTCAAATTGAAAGGGATGAAAATTTATATAACGAAATTTCACACGGCTATATGTGTTCTATAGAAGTTTTACTTCGTAACAAGTGGTTATTGTGTATATATGTATATATATAAAATGTAAACGGAATAATTGTTAGTGGTGAAAAAGTAGAGGGGGTAACCATTTAGGAAAAAAAATATTTCAGACATAAAATTCCAAAAATTTTATCGAGATTCACTATATATATACATAGGGATGCAGAGGGTATATAGAGAGAGAGAGAGAGAGGGAAACTTCCGGTCCTTTGGGGGTAATATGTGTTACCAGGCATTATGCAAGTCCCGTGAAGTGAAATTTTTCGTTGGTAAAAGGGGTAATATTTATCTCGGATGTTTCACCCTCTTGTACCCCCAACGAACATCTGGACACCCGTAATGGATGGACCCAGACCTTATTTCGATTTTTTTTTTTACGTTTCTTTTGTATATGAAAAGATTATAGAAAAATTTTCTTTTTTCTAAAATTGAAAAAATTTTTAATTTTCTAAAATAAATTTTTATACCAAACAAAGACGTGGATTAATTTAAAATATAAAATATTCGCAGCTATATTTTGCGTTTCATTTCAGGGGAAAGAAAAATCAGGTTTTTAAATATATGATTACAAAATAGTGACATATGAGTGAATTGTCCCTGTTTGTTTTATACTCAACCCTATATACCACAAAACGTTATACCAAAATATTTAAATTTTTTTTATTACGATACTTAATTTTCTTTTTTATTGCGCTTTCAACAGGGTATTTTTTTTTCTAAATTTATTGTTTTTTAAATAATAAGAAAAATAAAATATTATAAATAAATTATAATCACAAGAAAAATGCGGTAATTATGTAATGTAAGAAATGGAAATAATTTTTTTTCCCCAAAAATTCTGTAAATATTACATTTATTCAATTGTGAAAAAATAAAGTAGAAAAATTATTAACTATTGCAGTAAGTAGAGAAAAAATAATTTTTTTGCATTAAAATTTTGTTTATATAGTATAAGATTGATCGAAAAAAAAAATGACAAATGGTGGCGAGTCCTAGATGAAAAAAACATTGCTCCCATTTTTTTTCAGGGGACTTTCAGCTTTATGCAAATATTACAAAAACGCTATATATATATATATATATATATATATATTTTCTTTGCTGCCAGAATATGCCAATGTTCTCTCTCTCTCTCTCTCTCTCTATATATATATATATATATATATATATATAGAGAGAGAGAGAGAGAGATTCTGGCAGCAAAGAAAAATTTTGTCAACCACGCGATATGGAGATAGTCACCTCTTCTTCTCTCGCACCCCATAAATTACTATATATAGATATACATTTAGCGACTAAGAAGATTCTCTCTTAAAAAATATCATCGCGTGCCCATCTCCGTGGGATGTCCCGCGAACCTGAATTTCTTTTAAAGAGTCACATGGTGAGAGATAATAAAGAACTAAAAATTTTGCGTTTCACACATTTGTTATATAATATAACCCGTTTTGTCACAGCAAAGAATTAAATGTCATTCTTACAACGAATATACATTCCAGCCTGTCATAATTCAAGGTTTGAATTAAATAATATATTACTGCTGTTCTTTTTTTTTTTCTTCTTCATTATAATACCTCCTTTTTGTTGTTGTTGTTGTTACAATTACATTTCTCATTTTTTTCCATATAATAATAATTACGCGAAAACAAAATTTATTTAAATTAAATTTTAAAATTTATTTATTAATTTATAAAGTCTCTATTTTGTAAAAAAAATATATTTTTACCCTCTTATATTTTATTATTCACATTTTAGAAAGTTTTTAAAACAAGCAAATATTTCTATACAACTTTCTATAAAACTCTTATATTATAGATTTGAAACTATTTCTCGAGGGTAAAAAAAATTTCCGTGAAAGTTGAATTATTTCTCAATTAACGTTTTGTAATGTTGCGTATAAAATTTTTTTTTGTCTTTTGTATTAAAAGCTTTTTCAAGTACACCCACCTAACCTTCGACATGTTTGACTACGACCGTTCGATGTAGAACTTGTCTATACAAGAGAGCGAGGGAGAAATAAAATTCAGGATATACACACACATATATATTTATATATATATATATATATATGTATAAGATTCACATCCGTGATGTTGAGCGAATGCGAGGGGCGTAAAAAAATTTTACATCTCATGTTTTCTGACCAAGTTCTCGCCATGTGAAAACAAACTGTCTTGACCTTATTTTTATTAAAGCAATTGACATTTCACTCTATTTTCATTTTAAAAACCACAAACATTTTCTGCTTTTGAGAGCATGTTTGAAACTGAAAAATAAATTTTAGAACGAAATATATATTTAATTGTACACGGAAAAAAAATATTCGGCTTTGAGTTATATGAAAAATAGCAAATAAATTTACTTTTGAAAAAAAATTTGATTATAATAAAATTGTAATTATAATTTATTATAAACTCCAAAGCTAATGATATATATTTGTCTCAGGCTATAAATAAATATTTATTTGTTTCAAATAAATTTTTTTTCATTAGAATATTTTATTGCTGTTATTTAAATACATTAGGATCAGCCGGGGTAAATCCGAACGCTAATTATTTCAGCTTAATTAAAATTTAAAAAAATAAGTTAGACATGAGAATTTTTACCTCAGATCCTCTTCAAGAGATTCTAAGTATTACACTGTAAAAAAGGGAGTTAAAATTTAACTCCCTAAGGGACTCTATAAAAGTCGCACCCTTTTTAGAGTTAAAGCAAAGGGAGTTCAACTTTAACTCCTTACACGAGTTGAAGAATATGATCCTCCATTATAAAATAACTCAAAAGGGAGTTGATACTGCACTGTTAAAAATCGGGCTTCAACTTTACACTAAAAAGATTGAAATAATATATTTTTAATCCGAAAAGGGTAAATGTTTGCATGTCATTGGTTGGACAAAAAACTTTAAGCCAATGAAATAAAAACATTCGCACTTGTCGAGATTGAAAATATATAATTTCAATCTTTTTAGTGTAAAGTTGAAGCTTGATTTTTAACAGTGTAAACTCCCTAACCTGAACTCCCTTCCACTATTGGTTAACTCCTTTTTCGAGTTGATTCTTAACTCGAAAAATCGAACTCCCAACTCCTAGTGCTGTTAACTCCCTAAATTTTTTACAGTGTATCCCATAACGAGTATTGCAAAAAAGATTGACAATCAAATATGACACTCTTTTAGTATTTTGTCTCGTATTTGACACGGTGCGCTAGAAGCAAAAATAGGTATCACAAAAATGCGGATAAAAACGGTTTGTGCAGCATGATTTGTACATATTTATAGGTTCAAAATCCGGTTAAAATGAAATCCTACCAGTTCCCGTTTCCGAGAAATTCATAAAAATCGTTCTTTTTTTTATTATTTCAAGTTCTTGAATGTAATAATTAATATCCATTGAATTTTTTTGGAACTTTTGGCTAAATTTATTCAAAAATATATATTAGAAGTTATTCTTTTAATATATTTTTATATAATTAGTGCATATAAATTCGAGAAAAGGAAGATTTTTAACAAATGAAATAAAGAAAATTTTGAATTACGTAATAAATTTATAAGATTTTATAGAGGCATAATTTTATTTTTAATTGAACAAAATATAAACTTTAAATCCATATAACATTAAAATTTCTTTTTAAATATTTAAAAAACAATTAATAACGACGTAACATTTAAACATGTTCTGAAGAAAATTCAACTACGGCCTTCTTTAATTTTCATTTAACCAAACAAACTGACAACACATTATTTATTGTCATTGAGGTTGCCATGGTAACTATTTAATTTAAAAAAAAATTATCCTGCGAGAAGTTTCCACTTTATGAATTAAAAAGAATGTTATTCTTTTTCATATTAAAAAATTATTTTTATGGATTTTTCCAAAACGGGAACAGGTAGGATTTTATTTCAACCGGATTTTGAACCTATAAATATGTACAAATCATGCTGCACAAACCGTTTTTATCCGCATTTTTGTGATACCTATTTTTGCTTCTAGCGCACCGTGTTGAAGAGAAAGAAGCTAAAAATTCATTTGATTATTTATAATTGTTTGTTATAAATATTAGAACAGAAACTATTTTTGATTTTTGCTTTCTGTAAAATTTTATTAATAATATCAGACCGTTCAAATTTATCCCGGAAAATTGGAAAACCGGGGTAAATTCGAACGGTATTTTCAATAATTTTTTCTTATATCAAAAATTGTTTTTATTTGATTACACTATTATTTTAACATTATAAAAGTACATAGAAAAAAGTTTTTCTTTCTATATGTATCCTCCTTAGTAATTAATAAGCAGAAACTTAATCTCTCTTCTCTCGAAGGAGTGTTCCACTTTTTTTGCCAAATGGTTTGTTGAAAAAAGTTTTTCATGATCTTAATAAAATTTGGTATTCTAGGGTTTTTGGGGTCGCTGATTACCAATTTGAAGTCAGTTTTTCAAAATTCAAAATGGCGGATCCAATATGGCGGACGAAAATAAAAAAATTCATTGGATTCGCTCGAAAATTGTTACTCGGGGGGTTTCAGGGTCGCTGATTACGAATTTGGAGTTAGGAAATTTGATCATTTTTAAAAATAAGTTTTAGGAAAGTCTGCCATATTGAATCCGCCATTTTGAATTTAAAAAATTTGACTTTTATTTTTGTATTTACATTCAAATCACTCCAAAATACTTTCTGTACCAAGTTTTGCAAAAATCCGTTATAATTTGATAAAGTTATTGAAGGTTTTAATTGTGTAATGCATTTTAATTTTTAACCTGTTTGATTTTTGTATTTATATATGATGCATTATTACATACAATAGGTTTATTATCGTATTTTTTTTTTTTGAGTTTTTATATAAGTTTAACAATTGCAATACTTTAAGTTTATTTTCCCTAAGATTTTTCTGAAATACAGTGGCGTTCGTATTTACCCCGGTATTTTAGGAAAGTTGCAAAGTATCGAGATAAATACGAACGCTAAGTTTCCTGCGATTGTAATTTATCAAAAAAATTTTTGCTACCCCATAAAATTGTTCTATGGAAGTAAAGTAACAACTTCATGCACCAGAATACCGGAAGTATTGTCTTTTAAAAGAAAAAACTTATGTTATTGTTGAAACTTACTTAAAAGCGTTCGGATTTACCCCGGCTGACCCTATTTGTGTTAAATAAAAATTTTAATTGGATAAAGAAAAATTATAATTTGGCTAAAAGAATGTTTTATTTATTAAAATTTTTGAAAAATTAATTAATTAATGCTCTTTTTGTAAATCAAAAATTAGAAAAAATTTTTTTATATTAAGAGAGAATGAAACTAAAAATTCTAAAAAAGGTGGGAAAGAAAGCCGCGAGATTTTTTTTTTTTTTTCGAGAATTCTTCCTTCTTTTGATACACGTGCGAAGGGGTTGGGCATGCTTGACATCCGAAGCCAATAAATCGAGTGTTGCAAGATCTGATTTGCATGGAGCTAAGACTTAAAAATTCGCCGCAGCTGCTACTGCTGCTTTTGCTCTCGTGTGTATTTCTTCTCGTGGGCTGAAAATTTTTTGTGGAAGATTTTTCCCATAGGGCATCAACGAAAATATAGAGAGAAAGACCCCCAGCAAAGATAGTAGTTCCAACACGTTTAATAATAATTGTCCATTCGCAATACAAGTTGTAGACCATCCACTATGGTCATTTGTTAATCTGAAGTGTCCAATTTTACCGCGTAAGGTGCAAAGAAAGGGTTGAACGCCTAGTTTTTGATATGGGGTGTTTTCTACATATATAAGAATATAAAAGACTAGAATCTAGTCGCTACCCTTCTAACCTCGCCGCTAACTGAAGAGGTCCAGTAGGTCACATCCACCTTCTGCACGGATCACGGCATTTACGGTTTGACCTTTTCTTTTATAAATAGAAGAAAATCATTTTTTTTTATACTTTTATTTTTTTACAACTATTCAAATTCTCATCTCACATTAAGGGGAAAATTCCTCTTCTTAATGTTGTCCTCTTGAATAGTTTTTTTTAACCAGAGATTTCTGTTATAAAAAAAAAAAAAATTATCCCCTTCAGAGGAAAATTATATTTGATTAAAAAAAAAAAAAAATTAAGAGTATATCCACAAAGAAAAAAAAAATATGAAAAGCAAAATATTTGTTTTCTTTTTTAATAAAAATTTGCATAAGCTGCGGAATACAATATGAGAAGAATAATTAATCTGCATTTGGATGAATCTTGGAGAGCTATATAAGGGATGCCCTGTAGCATCGAAGAAGCGTCTAATGTCCCGTAACCCATAATATAGATGATAAATGACGAAAAAATATTGACCTTGTATTTGGAGATTTTTGTTATACACGATGGGACAATATTATTTCATTCATACCGGTTACTTCTTCCCACGGTGTGCTACCGGCGATTGGACCGGTCAGCAGATGACATCAAACTCATACACACGTGTCATTGCATTAAGTTTGTGTGATTCTTCATATATATATATACATACACATATACATATAACTTGCAGAGAAAAAAAAATTTGCTATTGCAGTAGAATTATTTTAGTCTGAATTTAAATCTTCGCAGGGGGCATATAAAAGGGATAACAGATTTCTCTATTTTCTTCATGTATTTATTTATACTAGACCATTGCGCACTTTAGCTCGCTGATTATTGTTTTCTAATTATTAAATTATTTTTTATTATTAAAACAATAATAATGATGTTTTATATGATATTTAATATTAATATATTATAATATTATATATTTGACTACACAGAAAATTAAAAGGCATTAAAATAAGCTGCAACGTATGCTTATTATTTTAATCCAATTTTGCTTATTTTAATACTAAAATGGATTAAAATAAGCAAAATTGGATTAAAATAATAGTAGCTTATTTTAATGCCTTTTAATTTTCTGTCAGTAACTAAACAATATTTCTTTCTCATTTGTTTCATTGAATATCGTTTCCTTTAACTAAAAAATATAATTTTTTCAAATCATACTAATTGGAAAATAACTGGAAAATACGTTAAAACTAATTTTTTTATCCCACTTGGAAAGATTCCCCGGAAAGTGACCACTGGAAGTTTTATCAAAATTCCACCGGAACTTCCAACGTAATTCCGTCGGTATTCTATCGGAGTTTCAAAGAATTTCCGATGGGATTCCGACGGAATTCTGACGGAAGTCCGATTAATTTTTTTCAAAACTTTTAGAGTCCTAATTCCGTCGGAACTCCGTCGGAAGTTCCGGTGGAATTTTGATAAAACCTCCAGGGGTCATTTTCCGGGGAATCTTTCCACGTGGGATAAAAAATACTATTCTTTTTGAATAAAAAATACTTTTTTCAAATCATACTAACTGGAAAATATGTTAAAAAATACTTTTTTTTTAAAGAATGTTTTCCTGGAAAAGGAAAAAAAATCCTTCCTCCTTGTTTCAGAAACTAACTAAATAATTTATTTCTCATTTATTTCATTGACTACTATTTTTTTTTAGTAAAAAATACTTTTTCCAAATCATACAATTAGTTGAAGCATAAAATTCGAAATTAATAAAGTTAGGCTATCTTCAAAATTTGAAATTGCTTTTGATGATAACATAAAAAATTAATTTTTTTTTCTTCTGAATTCTCCAGAACTTATCTAGAAATAAAATGAAAAAAAAAATCTTTCATCAAATTCAATAAACGAGGCAAAAGTGTAAATCCGAGATAAATTATATTTTAACAAAAAGAAATTTTTTCGTTTAATAAAATTCGAACGAGAATTTAAATATAATTTAGATTGAACATATTCTGAAATGCACAGTCTCGTCGTGCAAGTTTTCTATATACAGACACATACACACACACACACATACTGAGAAATTAGCATACACGTAAAAAAATGCATGCGAACGATCGGTACAAGTTTCCGTGGGCGATCAAGTACCTCCTGCACCTGAAGACCCGATCCAATGTCTGCGTGCACCTGACTCGGAAATAGTATTAAACTGACCTTTTCCTATATGCCTACACGGGAAAAAGAGAAACGTTGGATTAATACCGTTTTCCGATTGGTTCAACGTCAGTGGGCCCTGTCACGATTTCGGCATTGATTCAACAGACTTTTACTGTTGAACCTACTGTCCATCTATTGTTACAAGTAAGTTGATCCAACAGACACTGCCTACAGCGCTCCTTGCCGTTGAACCAATCGGAAAACGGTATTAATCCAACGTTTTTCTTTTTCCCGTGTACGATGAGATATATAATAATATATTTCTTTCTTTTTTCTGGTCGAAACAAAATTTAATTAATCATAATGAATTCAAATGACCTTGTGACTATTAGAAAAATAAGATTTAATCACAAATATAAATGTTTAATTTTGTTGTTGAGTAAAATATTTTAAAAATTTTTTCTCTAAATTATCATTTATTTTTTGTATTGAATTTTTTTTTAGTTTACCCTATATTTAAAATTGACTACTGTAATACTGGGTATGTACAGTAGTACTGCGACAGTAGTAAAATTTGTTATTAAATTTTTAGTTTCCCCAGGTGGAAAAGTTCCCGGTTGTGACTACCGGTAGTCATTACCGCTCCCGCTACCGGAATATTCACTACCGGTAGTCACTACCGGTAATTTTTCCGGTACTACCGGTAGGCACTAACGGTAATTTTTCCGGTACTACCGGTAGCCACTACATGTAGGCACTACCGGTAATTTTTCCGATACTACCGGTAGCCACTACCGGTAATTTTTCCTGTACTACCGGTAGCCACTACCGGCAATTTTTCCGGTACTACCGGTAGCCACTACCTTTAGGCACTAACGATAATTTTTCCGGTACTACCGGTAGGCACTACCGGTAATTTTTCCGGTACTACCGGTAGGCACTACCGATAATTTTTCCTGTACTACTGGTAGGCACTACCGGTAATTTTTCCGGTACTACCGGTAGGCACTACCGGTAATTTTTCCGGTACTACCGGTAGGCACTACCGGTAATTTTTCCGGTACTACTGGTAATTTTTCCTGTACTACCGGTAGGCACTACCGGTAATTTTTCCGGTACTACCGGTAGCCACTACCTTTAGGCACTAACGGTAATTTTTCCGGTACTACCGGTAGCCACTACCGGTAATTTTTCCGGTACTACCGGTAATTTTTCCGGGACTACCGGTAGTCAGTACCGGTAAGTTTAAAATTACAATCAAAATTTGTTATTTGGTAATAAATTTTGATTGTAATTCCCGGAAAAATTACGGGTAATGACTACCGGTAGTCCCGAAAAAATTACCGATAGTGACTACCGGTAGTAAAAAAAAATTACCGGTAGTGACTACCGGTAGTACCGGAAAAATTACCGGTAGTAACTACCGGTAGTAAAAAAAAAATTACCGGTAGTGACTACCGGTAGTCCCGGAAAAATTACCGGTAGTGGCTACCGGTAATCTAGGAAATATTACCGGTCGTGACTACCGGTAGTGAATATTCCGGTAGCGGAAGCGGTAATGTCTACCGGTAGTCACTAATACCGTGAACTTTTCCACCTGGGTTAGTAATTATAAGTACACGTTGAAAAAACGTTATTTATTTCTTTATCGACGCATTTTTGATAACGAAAAACAAAAAAAAAAAATAAATTAGGAAGTAGAAACTAATTTATTGCTTTATATTTTGTAAACAAAAATTACATTATTTAATATTCAATATAGAATTTTTATGCTAATAATCTTAACATTGGCTAATGCGGCTAATTATGCGATATTAATAGCACTCTTAAGAAACGCTTAAGAAGCAAAGTGTGTTTTTGCTAGTATATTTATTACAGGAAATAGACACTATATTTGTTTCATAAATCGTTACAAGAAATTTTTTCTTTTCTTTTTTTTTATAAATATATAAGTATAAGGGATATTCTGGTGTATATATATATATACATGTTTTAACTTTAGTGAGCGCACAGAGGGATAATCTTAGAAACTGGCGATCGTGCCAGCTCGATCATCCTTGATCTCAATATCAAAGGGAACCCGCGATGCCGATGTACAGCGCGTATATATTGAGTGTGCGTACCAGTCATGCTGTTTTTAATTTGTTGAATCCCGATCGATGCAACTCTTCGGCGACCGTCACTCGTTATATATCCACAGGTCGGTTATAGATCAAGTATACAACACATTTTGCTTGATGATTTATTTCCTTTTCTTATGAAAACTTTGATTTTCTTATATATATATATATATATATATATATATATATATATATATATATATATATATATTTTCTTATATACAAATGCTATATACTCTGTAAAAATGAATTAGTAAAAAAGTTTACTAATTAGTAAAATTTTCCTAATTGTTAGTAAAAGTTACTAATAATTAGTAAAATTTTACTAATTGAAAAGCAAGAAGTGAGTCACTAATTCAAATTAGTAAACTTTTTTACTAATTCAGATTTAGAGAGTACAGATTTAGAATCATGATCTTTATTTTGCGATTGAATAAGATTTTTATTTTCTACAAAATTTCTTGCTATAATCATCATCTTTGTATCTAGGAATAAATTGATTCATCCAATTATTCTCGAAAATGTTTTCTAAAATATAAATTCTTTATAGAATATGACATAGTTACGCTATATAGGTACACTGGTACGGTTGCCATAGTAACAGTTAGCAACCATTTCCATGACAACTCGTGCAGAAATTATTCCACACTCTAAATCTGAATCAGTGAAAATTCTACTGAATTTAAATCACTGATTTGAATTCAGTGGAATTTTCACTGATTCAGATTTAGAGTGCAGGACCCAAGATCGGGGCCGGATCAGGGAATGAGGGTTTGGTATTGACAACCAAACGTTTGGTTGGTATTGAGGCAACCAAATTTTTTTTTGTTGAATCAACAAAATTTTGGTTGTCCCAATCAAACTTTAGTTAAGACAACAAAAATCCTTTTTTTCTAATTTTGGTTATGTCACAAAAATTTTGATTGAGACAATTAAAATTTTGTTGATTCAACCAAAAAAATTTTGGTTGCTTAAATACCAACCAAACGTTTCGTTGTCAATACCAAACCCTTTTTTCAGTGTATTTTTTGACCTAAATTTTAAGACACGCAACCCTTACATGAATCACAGAAAATTAAAAGGCATTAAAATAAGCGTTGCAGCTTATTTTGATACCTTATAATTTCCTGTGAAGGCACTTTAGGCCTACTTAACTTACTGTTTTTTTTTTTTTTTTCTTTGCAAAAATTAGAAAACTTCTTTAATTTTTTTTTCTTGATCAATATTTATATAAATGGGAAACAAATATTTTTCCCATTGTATATAAATATCGATGAATTAATAAATCTGTAGCACACAATGTGAATACGAGGATATCGTTCCCTTATTTCGTGCTTGTCTTTACAATGTTGGTCTGTATATTATTCAACTCTCAACGATGGTCATTTCAATCGTGCGAAGAGTACATAATAAATGGTGACTGAATTTCTGCGAGTTGACTTTAAATTCCACACTCTTGAGTACATATATATATATATGTATATAGACATACACTGATGATGGCAACCAAACACCATAGGGAGGCGCCTTTATATTATTATTATACAAAAGATCAAGATCTCTTGGGACACTTGTCTTTCTCTCTCTCTGTCTTTTTTTTTTTTATTTTTTGCGTAATGACTATAATGGATTTGTTCTTGGAAGTGTTCCAAAAACACAATCAAAAGAAAAAGAAAATTTCTTTGACATATCACTTATAAATTGCACGCGTACATAAACCACACACATGATCTTGATCGTATATACAGAAATTTAAAATAATTGTAGGATAATAGTTATTTTGATATATATATATATATATATATATCTTCCTATATTACAAAAAGATATCAAGAATTCTTGACCTAGGAGGGGGGAGTCCCCCCTCTTAAATTTTGAGGTTATGTTCGTTTCAAGGCTCTGAATATAGCCGCAAGTCCCCCCTCCCTCCTCTCATTTCCTCTCCTCCTCCAAAATGGCCTAAATTTTAAGGTTATGTTCGTTTCAAGACTCTGAATATAGCCGCAAGTCCCCTCCCCCGACAGAAATGATCTAAATTTTGAGGTTATGTTCGTTTCAAGGCTCTGAATATAGCCTCAAGTCCCCCCTCCCTCCTCTCATTTCCCCTCCTCCGCCAAAAATGACCTTAATTTTGTGGTTATGTTTGTTTTAAGACCCTAATAAAGCAATAAGTCCTTTATCTTTCCCTCATCTCTCTCTGTATTTCCCGCCAAAAATGACATAAATTTTAAGGTTATGTAAATTTCAAGACTTTCAATATAGCCGCAAGTGGAGGTTCCCGCCAAAAATGACTTGAATTTAAAGGTTATGTTCGTTTCAAGACTTTTTAATAATTTATTGGTTTTTAGGCAATTTCATTGAAATTATTTTTAAAAATAATTTCTTAATGTCGATTTTAATTTAATTAATTATTTATTTATTATTAATTTAATTAATTTATTAATTAAAATTTAATAATTTTAATTTTAATAATATTTATTCAGATTTCAATGAATTTGTAAGATAATAATTCTTTGAAATAGGTGGTTTATTTGGAAAAATAAGATCAATGGAAAATTAAAAAAAAATGATTAAAACAGGGGGGTTGGCGCTAGTATATATATATATATATATATATATATATATATATATATATATATATATGTTTATAAATAAATATTATAGCAATTATGTGACATGTAGAAATTATTATTAATTATAACTCGAGGGCTTAATATTTGAATTAATTAAGAAATAGTCAATTTTTTTTCTTGTTTTTTGTGAATTTTTATTTATTTATTCAATTTTTTTTAACCATTGGTCTGTTGTTAACTGATGCAGGTTTTATCGAGAGAGTCTTTGAAACAACCTGCTGGTTAAACCTGTATGTACGCGTTTTGTAAATTATTATATAAAAATATTCTTCTCTTAGATACCAGATCTTATCAGTGTTGTTTAAAAGGATGAGAAACGTATTAAACTCTATGTAGTTAGTATGTATGTGCACATAGCGAAATGTAGAAAAATACAAACCAGATATTTTTTTTTTTTTTTGCAAAAAAGCATCATTGAATTAATTTAATAAAAATATGTTTTAAATTGTTTCACATTAATTTGAAAATTACAAAACTTCAATTCATAGAGAGAGAGAAAGAGAGAGACAAATTTCTCAATAAATTTTAAGGGGGAGTTACACCTTTGACCCGAAAAAAAATTCGATTTTTTTTTTTTTGCTTAAACGATAGTTTAAGATGTGTAGAATAGAAATTATATCAGGAGAAGTGATTTCGAAGTTATTTTATGTGAAAAAATCGAAATCTACAGAAGGTGTCCTATAGCGCTGCCAGTGCTTGTCAAAACTTTAAAAGCGTTTTTCTCGAAATGACGTTTTTCAAAACGGTGGACAGTCTAGCTCGAACAGTTTTGATCGGATTGACTTCGGCCAAAGTTTTTTTTGTTCGTCATTTACTAATGCTTTAGAGTACGTAGCGAATTTTTTTTTGGTTTGTTTTTTTTTTTTGGCAATAGATTTTTTGAGAAAATTTAGCCCTAAAAACCGACTTTTTCCTTCAAACAGCTGCCAAATTCACAAAAATTAATATTTTTAAAATATCCTACGTACTCTAAAGCTAAATCTATCACAGATTCAGAAAAACTTTGAATTTTTGTTTTAGATTAAACGGTCTAACCGGAATATTGTCCACCGATTTGCTCTGCAGAGAAACAGGACCAACTTTGGCGCCCTCTATAGGCTACAAATTTAAACTTTTTTAAGTGTAAATATATTTTTGTAAACTTCAAATCATAACAAATAAAGTCCCTGAAACCAAATTTTGTTTACTTTATTCCTGTGTCTTAAAAAAATTCTTGAAAAACAGGTTCAAAAGAGACCTCAAAGGTGTAACTCCCCCTTAAAAGGTAACAATTTCTTGGATAGTATACATATATATATGTGCCATGTTTATTTTTTATTACGTGTTGTCTCAAAACAATAGAAAGTGTATAGTTGGGAGGTTCTGCCCATTAGCTAGAGAAATTACAGTGCCACCGTAAATATTACAATGTCGGTATAAATTATGCTCACATTCACTATGGTAATATATACTCAAGAAAATGCAGTACTAGCAATTTATGCTATACGCACTCCTATATCATATATATATATATATATATATATATATATATATAACAATAATTTTGATATTTATCCGTTTTCCGATAATTGCTTTACTCTATTATATGTCCAATATAATAAAGCTGGAAAAAAAACCCTTGCAGATATCTAATATTGATAATTTCTATTTGAAATTGCCGTGGTATTGATTTATAATATATAATAATTAAGAATTCTATTCAGATATAAATTACAGTACATATATATCAAATTGAGTGGAGTTTTTTTTTCTTCTTCTAATTGTTTGAAAAATTTACCATTTTTTATTATTAAAAAAAATTACAGCATTTTGAGTATATGAAATTATATTGTGTTCAATATAATGATTATATATGGATTCTATAAATATATTTTCATAGAAAATTAAAATGTATTAAAATAAGCTGGAACGCTTATTATTTTAATCCAATTTTGCTTATATTAATACCAAAATGGATTAAAATAAGCAAAATTGGATTAAAATAATAGCAGCTTATTTTAATGCCTTTTAATTTTCTGTGTTTTTTAATTATTTTATTTAATTAATTATTAAGTATAACAAAAAATTAAATAATATTTTTCTTTTACAGATGATTTGGAGCAAAGGTAAGAAATTTTTATTTTTTGTTTATGTAACGTACTCTCTAATTATGAATTAGTAAAAATGTTTACTAATTTGAATTAGTGACTCACTTTTTGCTTCTAAATTAGTAAAAATTTTTACTAATTTTTATTTACTATTATTATTTATTTTCTATTTTTTTATTTTACTAATAATTAGTAAAATTTTACTAATTCAGAAGCAAAAAGTGAGTCACTAATTCAAATTAGTAAACATTTTTACTAATTCAGATTTAGAGAGTATATCGCGAAGAAAGGGACCTTCGAAGGAAAAAAATTAAAGGTTATGTTTTCGAAATTTTTGAAGTGAAAATATCTGGAAAAAACCAAAAATGTTGGTTGTTAATTATATTGAAAAAAAATTGATTTTGATATTACAGAAACAAATAAAAAAATTTAATGATAAAACTTTTGTAAACATAACCTATAATTCATTTGCTTCTATAAGGTCCCTTCAATTTATATACTATACTATTTTTATACTCTCCCTAGGCTTAAAATTCACTCCCTCTGCTTCAACTCCAAAAGGATGAGATTTTCATAGAATTCTATTTGAAGTTAAAATCTATATTTTTGTTTTAGTTATTTTTCATTAATTAATTATTTTTTTAATTATAATCCTTTTTAGTGGCCCAAACCCGAAACGCGCTTTGTCGTTTGGTTAGTCCGTCGTACACTCATAAGCTTGTCATGGTAACAGTTACTATATAGCAACAATTATCATAATATTATAGTTTCTATGACAATCGTTTCCATGACAACCATTACCATAGCAACCGTTGTCAAGGATTTTTTTTTTCCTTTAGCAAGGGTAATATTAATATTGGCCATATGAAACCCCGCGATGGAGGCGCCATTCTTTTGCTTCTCTCATATTTTTTATCTATCCCTTTTTTTTGTTCTGAAAATGATTTTTTTTTCTATTCTATAATAAAATAATTTACTCCTTTTATACTCTCTAAATCTGAATTAGTAAAAATGTTTACTAATTTAAATTAGTGACTCACTTTTTGCTTTAGAATTAGTTAAATTTTACTAATTGTTAGTAAAAGTTACTAATAATTAGTAAAATTTTACTAATTCAGAAGCAAAAAGTGAGTCACTAATTTAAATTAGTAAACATTTTTACTAATTCAGATTTAGAGAGTACTTTGTGATTATAAATTAAATAATGCACAAAAAAAAGAGAGAAAAAAAAAATGTAAATTTCGATCACTAAGCTAATCGATAAGATATAATTTAAATTTGAAAAAAAAAAATATCAAAATCGACAAAATGTCACATAAAATTTAAATCTCGTCTAAAATAATGACTCGATCAAGACATGTTTGCGTCTTCTGTGATTTTATCAGTGAAAAAAAAGAGAATGAGTGAGAGAGTGAGAGAGAGATACTCGAGTATATGATTAATTATGTATATATCATCTTTGATGGTTCATCGCTTTTATACTTTGTATATGCAATCACGCGTCGATTTCACGTTAGATATTACATGCTGCATTCTATCACCTGCTGCTGCTGTTCCCCCCACCACCTCTATTTTAAGCAAGGGGCCCGGTCCCCGCATTTGAAGCGCCTCACGCGGCGTTAGATCGTACGTTAGAGACAGCGATTGGCTCCTGTCGGATGCAGAGGTTGGGCCCCTTTGCCTCATCGCGCTACGCCAAGGGGCCCTGGTAATACAGTCGGGGGGTCTCGGGGCGTAGTGGAAAATATAGGAGAGGGCAACGACTAGTATTGAGGGGGGCATTAAGTGTGTGTGTGTGTATGTGAAAGAGGGAGAAGGACAGTGATTTCTCTCTTTCTCTCTTGCTATGAATCTTTGGATCGTTGATTCTCTCTCTCTCTCTCTCTCTCTTTCTCTCTCTCTCTCATTTACTCTCTTTCTTTCTTAGAGATTCGTAGAGAAAAAGAGAGAGAGAAGAGTTCACCACAAGCGGGAGCAACTGTGACGAACCCCGTATGGTAGAATCCGGATTAGAGAGAGGGGTGGGGTCCTGGTACCATACAGCATCCTTGCTCGCGAATCAGCCCCGACCAGGCAGAACGAGGCGAAGCGACCGAACGGGTCCCGAACCGGCATCCAACCGTATAGTCTCGGTACGTGGGCCTCACGATGGGTCCAGCACCTTACTCTCTTCAGTCTTTCGCCGTCTTTCCAAAGAGCAAGATCGGATTATCTCACTTGCTGGGGGGGAGGGGGAATTAATCGCGCCTAATAATTACCAAAAAAGAATTCAAAGTGTTGACATAAATATATTTTTTTTTTTAAATTTGAAAAAGTGTATACTAATGGATTATGTGACTTAAGGGAGGAGAGAGAGAGAGAGAAAAAAAACAAAAGGCAAGGATGAAGTTGTTGGTGAATGGGGGGGAAGATTCAATGTTTTCCGGTGCGTGACGAGAGTACCGAGTGTAATCGCAATTTATTCACTATTCGTTAAGGAATCGGTAGTGAGGTGGAGGAAGAGAGAAATAGAGAAAGAGAGAGAGAGAGATAGAATGAGGGAGGGGGGAGAGGGAGGGAGCAATGCAAAAAATGGATTTATCAAGTTCCTGCGAGCGAGGCTGCAGAAAACGGCGCGGAACGCGAGAGAAAGGCCGCCTTGTAACCGTATATCGACCGGATCGATAAACAAACGTTCGACGAACCGTAATATCGAGGCGTGGACGCCCGCACGTTAATTTTTGTCATGAAATAAGTGTATTGTCAAAAAAAAAAATTGCCGTATTTTTGGAAAAAGGGAAATCCGTATTCATATATATATATAAGGAAATGATACAGAAAAAAAATACCAACTGATAACACGGCAATAAATATATTATTTTCAATAATAAAAATTCCACTATACGAAAATTGTTTATTATAATTTAAAATTTGTAATTTAAATTTCTTAAAAAGAAGAACATCGAATAAAATAGAAGAAAAAGAATAATTTTTTTTGTCAAGGAAATAAAATGAGAATATATATAAGGATAATGGCAGTTTAATAGATCAAATTAAATTATAGTGTTATTTTTGAAACTGTGCGAGTGATTTTGCTATATTGTGGCGTTTTTTTTTTTCAAAAGCTATAGTGTATACAATTTTTGTGTAAGACTGTTGGAAGAATTTCGAAAATAGGAGTTTTTTTTGAGTATTCTAAATTGATTCGAAAAATCCAATTGAAAGAAAATAAAAAGAAAATATTATCTCTATAATAAATATATATATATATATGCTAATAAAAGCTTTGCGCGAGGTGACTGTTGAGTGTGTATACTTCTTCTGGTGACATCAATGACCGCATAAGTGATCATCAAGTGATTTCAATTCTAAAGATGTTTCCAAGGACTCAAATTAAGCGGTAAGATATCGAAACTAATTTTTTTTATTTCATTTTCTTTATATATATTATTCAATAATTTTCTTTTCTTTCTTTAATCCTTTCTCGTTATATTTTAAGGTATATTAAAATAAGCTTATTATTTTATTCCAATTTTGCTTATTTTAATACCAAAATGGATTAAAATTGGATTAAAGCGTTGCAGCTTATTTTAATGCCTTTTAATTTTCTTAATAGTGATACAGTTTATCACAAGAAAAGTTTAAATAAAATTAATAGACGTAAAATAATTTCTCCATATATATTCTTTTTTGATGAAATTCTCATTAATCAAAAAGATAGAATAATATGGTTATATCGAATGATTAATTTACTAACTGATCATTTCCTTGATGTGGCGAGACATTGATGGATGAAAATCAAATTAAGACGTTCCACCATTTAGCCATGTTATCAATCTTGTATTTATATATATATATATACATGCAAACATTGATACAGAATGCATTTTTATTAGAAAATATATTGATCATAATAAAGTATATAAAAAAAATTTTATTTTGGTTCAAAATTTAAATCAAGAGAATTTTTTAGAACTAAAATAACCTTTCGTGTTGTTTAATCAAATTCATTAAATAGAATCTTAAAAGGATTGCGTATAAGCGAAAATAATTTATATTATATATATATATATATATATATATATATATATATGAAACCGTGTAAAAATAAATTAGCGAAAGAAGCATTTCTGACGTCAATGGACAAAGTTCTTGTGCTGACACAAAAGAGCAATATGTCCTGCTTCAAGTATTCTATGTGCACGTTTAATAAGCCCTAGAAGATATCGATCGATCGATCGATAGATCTTTTTTTTTTATTAGAAAAAAAGGCGATCTACCACGATCATTCACCCTTCACAGGATGACACAGCGTTACTCTTCCTTTATTTCTCTTCCGACATATCTTTTTAGACACGCTGAAATAGGATGCTGCTGCTGCTGCTGAAATATTTACATCACATTTCAATAAAAACAATCGGCCAATTAAAATTCTTCAAAATAATTAACTACTTTTTTCTTTCTTTCTTTTTTTTTGGTGTTTATTTCATATTATTATTTAGGTACTATTATCTTTATTTCTATTATTACCCTTTTTAATTATTTTATTTATATGCACTAATTATTTCTTTCTTAAAAAATATTTACATAATTTTCTTAATCCCCCCCCCTCCCCCTCTGTCATAGTTGTATTTAATTTCCGTTTCATGACAAAAAAAAAATCATTTCTTTCGAAGTTTGACAATTTATTTGTATCGTGTTTTTTTATCTGAGATTTTTTAAAATTAACATTTTATTTAAATCTCAATATCAATAAGGAACTCTCTAAGTTTGAATTAGTGAAAAATGAGCTACTAATTTACATTAGTAAGAATTTTTACTAATTTTTAGTAAAATATATTACTATTTGAATTAGTAGTTTAAAATTTTTTTTACTAAAGTTTTAGTAAAAAGTGACTAAAGATTATAGTTTTAAAATTCTTACTAATTTAAATTAGTGACTCACTTTTCACTATAATTCAAATTTAGAGAGAAATAAAACTTTATTTTTGTTTTTTCTTTCTTTTGAGCTAAATTTATGTATAACCGCATATATTATTGTTTATCGATTTAACAGCTATAATCCCGCAATGAAATGGAAATTATATAGATTAAAAATAATAAAAATTATGAATAAATGAAACTGCCTTTATATGTATCGAGAATGAAATAAATTTTCCGCTTTAATATAAATGAAGATATAAATAAAATCGTATTCCGAAAAAGACAAAACATCGCGCGAGGCGACTGAATTAAGTGCATTATGTATATATATAAAATTGAAATTGAAACCTTGATTTCGAATTTGCCGTGTTTTTCGCACTAGTATACACCACAAGCAAAGAAAAACATTAATCTGTTATTTTACGAGTTCTTATAGTATACATTTATAAACTCGCATTTATAAATAGTGTTTTTGAATCACCTTCTACATATATGACTCTTGAGTCTCATAGCGCGCAATTATCTAAGGATAATAATGTAGTATTAGTGAATTGACAATAACGGCCATTTACACATAGCAAGCTCGTTTTCTAACTGATAAGAACACCCACAAAACGGTGAAATGACTAAAAGAGAAAAAAATTTTTTTTTTTTTGAGCTTAAACCCGATAAGCGATTACACAATTCCCCAGCGAACATTGTGCGAAACAAATGTCTTTAAGAACACTTTGAACGCAGCATGATATCGACAGAAAATATGTACCGACATTCGTGATTTGATACAGTATTATATATATTTTATAAACTTTATTGCCGAACGATAACATTGTTTTCTATCGAGTCTATATATATATATATAAACCCAATTGAGTATATTATATTGAAGAAAAGTGTTTTTAACAATAAATTTTCTTCACGGGCCCAAAGAATTCATTGTTTTAATACTGGAAAATTTTTTTCAAATGTTTTACAATATTTATATATAATTAATCAAATTTTTTTGCAAAATTCATTTTGTTTTAATTATATTTAAAAATTATTCTGAATATTTGAATCGATTATATACACAGAAAATTAAAATCAGCTGCAACGCTTATTATTTTAATCCAATTTTGCTTATTTTAATCCATTTTGATATTAAAATAAGCAAAATTGGATTAAAATACTAACTTATTTTAATACCTTATAATTTTCTGTGTATAGATCATCTGAAAATATATATATATTAGGAAATAATTATCTTTGCCAAAGTTTATGACCTAAGACTCTACTGTAAAAAAAAAAACACACGCTTTTGGTGTCTTCGACCGATATATAAACAGGAGGGCAAACTTGATAACCGGTTAATTAATGCAATTCTGTTTCGGACACGCCCTAACTTCAAAGGTGTTGAATGCAACCGATGAGAACCGATAACGACTCGGGAAAATGTTTCAATTTACCTGACTCAAATTTATACTCTTGATTTGATTAAATATATATATATATATATATATGCAGTTTCGCGAAAAATTTTACAATTTACTCCAATCAAAAAATAATGAAAAAATTTGATAAAGCGGAGATAGTGGGAAACAAATTAATAGGCAATTTAAATTTAAAAAAAAAAAAATTTTATACAAAAAATAAAAAAATTTTCAAGATTACAACATGAAGTTTACAGATCGCTTAGTCGACAGTCAATTTAAATTATGTCGCTCGAGACATTGAGGAAAGTGTAGTCTTGCATGAATTTATCCTTTGCAAGATGAACCCAGTGTCAGAATGATGATCGATCATCAAAGACAGTAAAGATGCACTTGCATCTTATTCTTCCGCCTGATTAACCAAATAGAATTTTCCCACCTTATATGTTATTTATGCAATAAATATTTATCATCATCCGAAAAAAATATACATATAAAATATATTATAAAAAAAAATTATAATTTTTTAATAAAATTTCAGAATTAGATTAGAAAAAAGAGAAACAAAATTTCTAAATTTTGTGAAAATTTTTTTTTTAAAACACGGAGAAAAAAGATTTCTTTTATAAAGTAACTTTTACTACTTTCAGAGTAAAACTGGACCAACTCGAAGTTTCTGCGCATCTCTGGCAATTTTTACTCCAAAAATAGTAAAATTTACTCTAGAAATAGTAAAACTTACTACGGAAACAGTAAAATTTACTACAGAAATAATAAATTTTACTATTTTTGGAGTAAAAATTGCCAGAGATGCGCAGAAACTTCGAGTTGGTCCAGTTTTACTCTGAAAGTAGTAAAAATTACTTTTTCTTTTTCTCCGTGAAAATATGTTAATTTTTGTTAGATATAAAAATATTTTTCTTAATTCATAACACAATATATATATGATAATCTCGTATAGTGAATATATTTTAATAAACCTAATCATCGCGTTCATTCATCTTCTCGTGTTTTTATTATTTATTTAGTCATCCTCTTATAGTTTTAAGATGACGTGAAGCATATTAAGTATATAGGTATACTTAGTCACCTTTTCAATAATTCAAGTTCAGGAACTTGAATGAAAATTATACACGATCTTGTTCGGATCTTTGACGACAGGTCCTTTATAAGATATGTGGGACGCTTTTATAATGACTACTACGTCTAGTACACTCTTTTATTTATATTTATGTGGGTGTCAACATCATTCTCTCTTTCTTTCATATAAATATGATTTTGACCAATGTCAGAATAATCAGATTTTTCCTCTTCTTTATATATAAAAAAAATTCAAAATTATCAAAATAACAAAAGAAATAAAAACATCAAAATTTTGGTATTTCGATAATTCGTGATATCTATTTTTAATAAAATATCTTTTATTTGCCACAAAAAAAAAAATTCCCACGGGAAAATTCTGTGTAAAAATGAATATATTTTTGGTAATTTTCCCTTTTCCCTTTCTTGTATATATATACTATATGCTCCGTTCCGGTGTAATATAACAGAAGAGAGACGGTTATATAGAAATCTCTTTTGCGTTGAGCAAATTGATCCAAGTTCTCATTACCTCTTTATGCGTGAAACTGTTTACTTCAAGATCGCGCTCGATGCTCAACTTGGCTAAGGTGGTATTTTATCTCAATGCTATTCAACGTTACAAACGGAAAACGAAGACGCAAGATACATGGAATGTTATATGAAAATAGAAGAAGAAGAAAGAAAGAACGAAAGAAGAAAAGATAGGTCATGGCAGAATCCGAGCAATTCCTCTAAACTAACTGAAACGTGTCGAAACGTTTCGACGCGTCCTCTATTATGAATCTACGTGTGTTGAACCTTTTCTTTTTTCTAAAAAAAAAAAGAAAATTAATTACATCATGAAATAATAATGATAAATGATATTCAATTTAAAAACTAATTACACAAGGTTTGTAAGCAACGAGAAAGTGATGCAAGGTGTTTATGCAAAAAAATTTAGTTATCAGATAATAATAGTTCTCAAATAATAATAGTTCCAAACAATAGTAGTCATTAAACTACGATTATTCCAAACTTTGATAGTTCAAAGAATAAAGGTTCCAAAAACAATTGTAGTTTTAAACTTCAATTGTTCCAAACTATGATAGCTCCAAATTATTATATAGTTCTATAAACTTTTATAGATTTAAATTATGATTGTTCCAAACTACAATAGTTCTAAACTATGATTGTTCCCAAATGTGACAATTCCGAAATATGATAGTTCCAGACTACAATAGGTCCAATTATGATAGTTCCAAACGATGATTGTTCCAAACAATGACTGTTTCATACTATAATTGTTCCAAATTATGATTGTTCCCAAGTACAAAAGTTCCAGGCTATGATTGTTCCCAACTACAAAAGTTCCAAAATATGATAGTTCCAAACTATGATTGTTCTAAAATAGGACAGATCCATACTATAGTCGTTCCAAATTATGATAGTTCCAAACTACAATAGTTCAAAATTATCATAGTTCTAGACTATGATTGTTCCAAACTACAATAGTTCCAAACTATGATTGTTCCAAAATAGAACAGATCCCTACTATAGTCGTTCCAAATTATGATAGTTTTAGACTACAATAGTTTCAAACTATGATTGTTCCAAAATATGACAGTTCCAAGTGATGATAGTTCCAAACTATGATTGTTCCAAAATATAACTGTTCCAAACTGTGATAGTTTCCAAACTATAATTGTTCTAAACTATGATAGTTCCAATCTTTTAGAGATCTAAATTATGATTGTTCCAAACTACAATAATTTCAAAATATGACAGTTCCAAGTTATAATAGTTCCAAACTATGATTGTTCCAAAATATGACTGTTCCAAACTATAATTGTTCTAAACTATGATAGTTCCAAACTTTTAGAGATCTAAATTATGATTGTTCCAAACTACAATAATTTCAAACTATAACAGTTCCAAAATATGACAGTTCCAAGTTATAATAGTTCCAAACTATGATTGTTCCAAAATATGACTGTTCCAAACTATAATTGTTCTAAACTATGATAGTTCCAAACTTTTAGAGATCTAAATTATGATTGTTCCAAACTACAATAATTTCAAACTATAACAGTTCCAAAATATGACAGTTCCAAGTTATAATAGTTCCAAACTATGATTGTTCCAAAATATGACTGTTCCAAACTATAATTGTTCTAAACTATGATAGTTCCAAACTTTTAGAGATCTAAATTATAATTGTTCCAAACTACAATAATTTCAAACTATAACAGTTCCAAAATATGTCAGTTCCAAACTACAATAGTTCCAAACTATGATTCTTCTAAATAATTCTATTTACAACTAATGAAACAGTAAAAATTTATAGTTTCAAATAATAGTAGTTGCAAATAATGTTTGCTCAAAAAAATGATAGGAATAGAAAAATTAATTTAAAAAAATTATATACACAATACTTATAATGAATTAAAAGGCGCAATTAATTTAATACAAGATATACTTGCTGAGCATGAGTTTATGAAATTTTTCTGATCAACACTTATAATGTATATAAGTATATATATATATATCGATGGTAATCGAATTTGTATAATATAGATGGTTTATAGATTCAAAGGTGGTTTATAAAAGCGCAAGGCGAGATAGATACTCAACAGATAAATAATTTTGCATGCAACACTACAGCGTGGAATGAGTTCGTTCGTGAGTTGGATAATTGGACATTTACAATTTTAGTGATGGAACGGTACAAGCCGCTCTCGTTTACTATTTCAGCGATATAATCGAACGCTTTTAATGCAGTGCACAAAACTATATATATATATATATATATATAAATGTATACATGTATATATAAATGTACGGAAACGGGCAACGACGGAATTCCAAGCTTCGTTTTTATTGCAACCACAATTAGAGGTTTCCTCACTGGGATGGTCGCGGAATTTCACTCCATTCCATCGCCACAAAATTGAATCATTCCATTGGTGCTTTCACCTCCAGAGCATTCTTATTTGTGTATAAGTGGTTTTATTCTTCTTTTTTTTTCTTACTTTTTTACCACTCTGTTTATACAATATGTATATACAGTAATGCCAATTTACAAAACTATTGAAAGTTTCTTTGTTTTAGAATTTACCATTGTCCAAACACAACTATTATAGTGATAAATTTATTCACTTTTTCCACATTTTCTTACAAAAGTAATATTTGATTAATTTTTGCAACATTTATATTTTCTAATGAGTCATTTTTTGAAAAAATTTATGTCCCATTTTCTTGTTCGTTTACTTAGTTATTTTTCAATTGCAAAACACACATAATCGGCATATCATTCGATGATCAGAAATATTGAACGAGAATAAAAAGTTTTGCATCAATAAAATTTGCGTTTAGTGTCCACTCTACGGGACTCCAATGAAACATTAAATTGAAGGCGCATTGGAATTCCTGAACGACACGCATCGCGTGTCGTCTCTCTTTGGTGAACGGAAGCGCCACAGCGAGGCAAATATAATTCAAGAATGTTATAGAACACCTACTGAAATCTTGTTTTCCACTACTGCATATAACGTGCGCTGTTGCTCAGACACCTGTATAGATTAAATTGGAGTCGTGCTTCTCGAGACTGTACATACCAAACATAATAAAACTTTGTATAGAGAGAGAGAAAGAGAGAGAGAAAGAGAGACGCCTACTACTCTCTTGTTGTGTGCGCACGAGTAGTGATGCTGGAATGGTGAATCCTATATACAGCCTTCAGGCGCAAGAGATATTCTTAACGGATACCAGTCTAAGATCAAAGTGTTAGCTTGGGCCACCTCACGCCTTAGAGAAATACCACCATCACACATCAGGGGTTCCCAAAGATTTGCGAAACTCGGCAAATGTTTTGTCGCGCACACAAAGGAAAATTAGAAATCATTCGATATTATTTTTTTACTAGAATAATTTTCATTGAAGCAGAATAAGAAACAAAATCATAAGAAGAAACATAAATAGAATTAAAAACATAATCACAAACAGTTACAGAAACAAAATTAGAATCAGGAACAAAATCAGAATCACAAACAGAATCAAAAAGAAAGACAAACAGAAACAGAATTAAAATCACAAGCAGAATTGGAAACAAAATCAGAAATAAATAAAGAGGCACAAACAGAATAAGAAGTAATTAAGAAACACAAACAAACAAAATCAAAATCAGAAGCAGAATCACAAACAGAAACAGACACAAAATCAGCATTACAAACAGAATCAGAAAGAAACATAAACAAAGTTAGAATCAGAATCATAAACAGAGTTGGAAAGAAATTAAGAAAGACAAACAGAAACAAAATCAGAACCAGGAATGGAATCAGAATCAAAAAGAAAGACAAACAGAATCAGAATTAAAATCACAAGCAGAATTGGAAACAAATCAGAAATAAATAAAGAGGCACAAACAGAATACGAAGTAATTAAGAAACACAAACAAATAAAATCAAAATCAGGAGCAGAATCACAAACAGAAACAGACACAAAATCAGCATCACAAACAGAATCAGAAAGAAACATGAACAAAGTTAGAATCAGAATCATAAACAGAGTCAGAAAGAAATAAAGAGGCACAAACAGAATAAGAAGTAATTAAGAAACACAAACAAATAAAATCAGAAGCAGAATCACAAACAGAATCAGACACAAAATCAGCATCACAAACAGAATCAGAAAGAAACATAAACAAAATTAGAATCAGAATCATAAACAGAGTCGGAATGAAATTAAGAAACACAAATAGAAACAACATCAGAACCAGAAACAAAAACAGAATCAAAAAGAAAGACAAACAGAAACAGAATCAGAATTAAAATCACAAGCAGAATTGGAAACAAAATCAGAAATAAATAAAGAGGCACAAACAGAATACGAAGTAATTAAGAAACACAAACAAATAAAATCAGAAGCAGAATCACAAACAGAATCAGAAACAAAATTAGAATCAGGAACAAAATCAGAATCACAAACAGGATTAAAAAGAAAGACAAACAGAAACAGAGTCAGTATTAAAATCACAAGCAGAATTGGAAACAAAATCAGAAATAAATAAAGAGGCACAAACAGAATAAGAAGTAATTAAGAAACACAAACAAATAAAATCAAAATCAGGAGCAGAATCACAAACAGAAACAGACACAAAATCAGCATCACAAACAGAATCAGAAAGAAACATAAACAAAGTTAGAATCAGAATCATAAACAGAGTCAGAAAGAAATTAAGAAACACAAACAGAAACAAAATCAGAACCAGAAATGGAATCAGAAACAAAAACAGAAACACATAAAGAATTAGAATCAGTTAGACTGTTCGGGTTAAAGATCGACAACGATCGATAATAATTGTTGTTGCATAATCGCGTCACACATAGAAAGAAAGAAAGGAAGAAAGAAAAAGAGAGATATGGACTCATATAATAAGGATTAAGAGGCGAGACCTTACTCCACAGGTTACGTGCATTGCTTGGTTGCACGAGGGCCTCATGCTGGGCCCGCTCCTACCAATGCTGCCGTTTACAGATTGAGCAACTCTCAGAAATTCAAAGGCCTTATCGTCTTCGACAACAACTTTTGCAAATATAGACTCTCAACTCGTTTCTATTGTTCCCAAATACGTATATATAATCCAATTTATAGCTCAAAACTTCATTCTATCTTTACTCTTTCGATTAATATATATATTCAAAATATATAGTTCTATTTGTAGTCTATTCCCTCTGTTTTTTTTTCATCTTTTTTGATTTTTGTTTATTTTTGTATATTATTTATTTCTATTAAAATTGAAAACAAATATTTAGAATAGCCAAGAAAGGGGTAACTGCTTATAGAAGCTATGATTTAAAAGAAAATTTACATGTATTATATTTCTTATTGCCACTTTCATGCAACACGAGAGTGATCGAGTGTGTTGTATTCTGCCTTGTAATTGTTGTAAATGAAACATACTGGAAATGCTAGTCGCAATAGTTGATTGAAATCTCGATTGTCCTACTGTGCGTATAGGATCTACATTGAGAAAAAAAAATTTTTTGCAACAAAATTGTTTGGTTAGGCAATTTTGGTTCTTGTAACCAAATTTTGGTTGGCTGAAACAAAGTCGTAGAGTTATCTCAACCAAACATTTGGTTAGGCCAACAAAATTATTTGATTGAAAATTTTTAAAATTCCAACCAAAATTTGGTTACGACAACAAAATAATTTGGTTAACACAACAAAATAGTTTGGTCTAAAAAACCAAATGACCTAACAAAAAAAAATTTGGTTGAGCTAACCAAACATTTTTGTTAATCCAACAAAAAATACTCAACCAAATTTTTTGGTTGACTCAAACAAATAGTTTGCGGTTGCTTAAATACCAAGAAAATTTTTTTGTTGGCCCAACCAAATTTTAGTTGCTCTGACTAAACATTTTTCTCAGTGTATGACAAGTCAATTTTTAAAATTAATTTTTAAAAAAATCACCAAACGTAATTAATTTCATTATAATTTGATAAACGCAAAAAAAATATGTATTATGTCAATCTAATTAATTACAATGAAATATTTTCATCATCATAGTAAAAAGAACAGATATAGAGATTTTTATATCTCACTGCGCTATTTGTTCTGAACCTTAACAAATTGATAATAATCAAAGTTATTATAATTATATTTTTCAAATTTTGAAAAATAGCGATTGTAGCTTCAATGAAACAAGAGTTGCATATATACATAAAAAGGTCAGGTGTTATTTTTACGTGAGATATTAATAATAAGCGCTGTGTCGCCATTCTTTAGTAACTTTATATATAAATATAAGCAATATAATAAATGAAGAATATAGTTGAAATAAATAAGGTAGCTTTCCAACGATTGTTTGTGAGCTACAAATCCTGTAAAATGTGATTCAAGAATTAAGTGGAGGAAGTTATATTGGTACTTTGTGGTCAAACCCATGCAAGAAAGGTTGCCCGAAGCATGGCAAAGTAAATTTTTAGCAACCGCACCAAGGCCTTCGAAGTAAAGTTATTAATTTTCTGCTTCGATAAGATCCAGCATCCTTGTACCAGTTATGTGTGAATATTCCGACTAGAAATCGTATGAGATTATTAAAATTTATTCTTTATAACTAGATCTGAATATCAAAAACTATGTTTCTTTTTCTCCCCAAATGATAGTTATTAGTGGCTTAATTACTCTTCCTAGTTTTTTTTTTACACTCATATGAGAATAAACTTTGGTTTATATGCTTGTAAATTTTCTAAAGTAATAAATGCCAAGAGCATTTGTTCTGTATGTTAATTAGAAGCAGGATGCTTTTATTACTTCGTATATAAGACAAGATCAACTTGAAGGGAGTTATTATAATTTGCCTCTCAGTGACCTTCTTCTCATTTTCTTATTAATTTCTAATCAGTTATTTTATTTTTTCAATTTTTGAATTTTTGTTTTAATGAGACAGATTTTGTTGGTTTTAATTTTTGATATAAAGAAAAAAAAGAGTTGAATCTTGACATGCAGTTAGGAATTTATGGTACTATTCGAGTAGAGTTTGAATAGCAAAGTCCGTAGTATGTCCGAGAGTTTGCTTCTTGGGTGGCTTCTCCGCTCCCCGGGGGGTGTATAGTTCTGCTTTTCTCCCTCCCTCCCCCTCCCCACCCACTCCCACCTTTTCTATACATTTCTTCGTCCTTTTCCTCTCTTCATCCTAACACTCTTCTTGGCTCTCCTCTGTTCCTTACCCCTGGGGCTAGAGCAACCTAACTCTTTCTCTCTATGCAGACACCGTAACGTATTTTAATGGAATTACCCGCCTATTACCACGTAGCTACGTCAGTACACACCTACACTCTTTAACAGAGGCAAAAGACGGCAAAACGTTTTGCCTCCTTGAATTGTTTTATAATATATATATATATACAGAGGCGAATACCACTTGAAAAAAATTTTAATCTTATTAGGAGAAAACATTTTTCCATATATAAATATTTGGTATTTTAGCTAGATTTCTGAATTACCGACGGATAAACTGTCAGAAACAGATGGCGCTGCGTTACTTGTCACTATTTGCCATTGACTATTGTTTACACTGAAAAAAAGGGTTTGGTATTGACAACCAAACGTTTGGTTGGTATTTAAGCAAACAAAAATTTTTTTTGTTGAATCAACAAAATTTTGGTTGTTCCAATCAAACTTTAGTTAGGACAGAAAAAATCCTTTTTTTCTAATTTTGGTTGTGTCAAACAAATTTTGATTGAGACAATTAAAATTTTATTGTTGATTCAACAAAATAATTTTGGTTGCTTAAATACCAACCAAACGTTCCCATATACTTGGAAAGATTCACCGGAAAGTGCCCCCTGGAGGTTCTATCAGAATTCCGCCGGAACATCCAACGTAATTCCGTCGGAATTCCATCGGAGTTCCAAAGAATTTCTGATGGGATTCCGACGGAGTTCCGATGGAATTAGGACTCTAAAAATTTTAAAAAGAAAAATTAATCGGTATTCCGTCAGAATTAATTCGGAACTCCGTCGGAATCCCATCGAAAATTCTTTGGAACTCCGACGGAATTAGGACTCTAAAAATTTTGAAAAAAAGAAATTAATCGGTATTTCGTTAGAATTAATTCGGAATTCCGTCGGAATCCCATAGGAAATTCTTTGGAATTCCGACGGAATTAGGACTCTAAAAATTTTGAAAAAAGAAATTAATCGGTATTCCGTCAGAATTAATTTGGAACTCCGTCGGAATCCCATCGGAAATTCTTTGGAACTCCGATGGAATTCCGACGGAATTACGTTGGAAGTTACGGCGGAATCTTTCCAATTGGATTTGGTTGTCAATACCAAACCCCTTTTTCAGTGTAATATATGCAAATATTTGTTCTTATAACTGATCTACTATTTTACATAGTGTTTCAATAATTTACCTAATTTTTGAATTGAAAAAGAATTAATTTTACTAAAGAAAAGAAGGAAATCTAAAAAGTTAATTTAGTCCTGAATGTTCAATTATGTAGTTTCAGTTTGCTAAATTCAAATACATATATTCTGAAATATTTATTTATCCAACATAAATAATTTATATCCTTATAGAATTCAATTTTGTCTTTATTTATTTTTTTTCTATTTCTGTTATTCATATACAAGAACTAATTATCAGTTCTAGATAAAAAAAATAAAATTAAAAAAAGAATGTACAAATACACAGAAAATTATAAGGTATATTAAAATAAACGCTTATTATTTTAATCCAATTTTGCTTATTTATTTTAATACCAAAATGGATTAAAATAAGCAAAATTGAATTAAAAGTTGCTGCTTATTTTAATAACTTTTAATTTTCTGTGATAAAAATTAAATTATATTCTTTTAAAAAAAACTAAATTTTTTATCGTAAAGAAATTGAAAATAAAATAAAAATATACAAAGAATATTTTATAAAATATAAAAAATCATATATTCAATTGAATTACAAAAAAGGCAATTAAAATTGTATATGTATTTCTCAATTTTTATATTTATATTCTGTGTATTTTATATTATCATTTGAAACTAGATTCAAAGACCATGAAATCGATCGTTTCGATCAATAAGTTTTGATGATGGTGCGTAGGTTGCGGTAGCACCGTGGTAACGTTATATACACTTTATGTGCGCGACTTCTTGTTTAGTTTCTCACAAATGGCACATTTGAATTTCACCTTGGAAAATGATCAGTAGCGCATAGCTGATCAGATGTTTCTACTGAATTTATTTCACAAATGCAGTTTTACATTATATAATCAAAATATATTTTATTTATCATCTCGTTATAGTGAATATATATATATATAATACATACATATAGGTTTGAGCTCTTTCCTCACATTTTTTATTCAAATTACATTCTCTCCCAATATGTGTACTCGATAGATTTTTAGGGGGAAAAAAAAGAATTATCAATAAAAAAAAATGTTTAAAAGAAAAAAAAGAAAAATTATACACTCAGAAAAAAATTCGTTTGAAGCAACTAAATTTTGGTTAAATCAACAAAATAAATGCATTGATATACGCAGTTAAATTTGGTTGTATAAACCAAACGTTTATATTTAGCTCAATCAAATTTTTTCTTTGTTCAAAAAATTTAATAAAAATAAATCAAACACTTATTTAGATCAAATAAATATTTATTTGAATTAAAGAAAATTTGTTTGAACTAACCAAAAAATTAGGTAAATATAAAAAAAATGGTACATTTGGTTCAAAAAGATTTTTTTTTATATCACTGACATAAGGTGACGTTTTCGTCCTCTTATACTGAGAAAATGTATTAATCAATTTTATTCATATCCTTTTTAAAAATGCCTCGAGGATGGTAAAAAAAAAGAAAAGAAAAGGGAACGATGAGAGATGAAGGAAAGTGCCAGAAAGAGAGGAGACAGGTCGGAAGGATGGCGTAGGCACTTGAGAGAGGTGAATGCACGATTATGTGATCACCAGAGGATGCACTCGTTCTTTTTTTCGTTTGCATTTTTTTTTTTTTTTTTTTTTTTTTTTTTTCTCATTTGGATGAAACTAGTTTACATCAGGAGAAACGGGAAGAGAGAAGAAGTAACAGGATAGTGCGAGAGGGATCGCGAGGAGAGAAAAAGAGAGAGAGAGAGAGAGAAAGATTCAACTATATAGAGAGACAGGAAAAGGCATCTCAAGAGAAGAAAGAAAGAGAGAGAGATCGAAACCTCTTTCATGTGATGACAGGCATTCTGATTGGATTTATCGGATGCTGCAAAAGTGTTACGACTATGCTACCGTGACGTTAACCCTTCAATATTATATTTTTTCCCCTTTTTTATCACGCATAAAACTCTTGAGTAATTTTAATTTATTTTATGAAAAAAATTCTTTTTTTAAAAAAAAGTGGCATTTATTTAATAAAAAGATGAAATGATTTTTTTTTCTTTGATATGTTAATCAAAAATTTAATCATTTCTTTTTTTTTCTCGCTATTAATCAGTTTTTAATTAAAGTTCATCTTGATATATATTTATATCCAAGTATATTCGAATTATATATTTGAAAAATCTTTGGATGCCCTTGGTCTAGAGGAATGTGTGTATATATATAAATGTGAGCTCACATTTCATCCACAGGTGTGTGACAAAAGCAAAACAACTCAGTCGAACAAATATAATTTATTGCTCTCGTCGAAACCTCTTGCATATATATATGCCAATTTAAAATTGTCTGCGCGATTTTCTGTATATATGTATATATATTTATCTATAACTCTTAAAGTTAATTTTTGTTTAAGGAGAAAATATCCTTAGGGCATTTTGTACCTAATATTTAAAAATTAAATCATTAGTTAATCGACAAATAGCTGAATATAAGTTTACATTAAAGTAATACAAGTGGTCATTTATCAATCAAAGAATTGATCAGTTTTCACATTCCAGTTGAAAAATTGCCTTCCACATATTCTTGATTCTATCGATTTAATTTGCTCGATTCGGTTCTTTAAACATATATATATATATATATATATATATATATATATATATATATATATATATATATATATAACGATTACACGATTTCTCAAATTAATATAATTACTAGAGTATATACAACGTGCACCAATTTGTCCATAGATTTCTTAAAAATTGCTCGTGATTATGTAATTTCATTTTTTACTGATTTTATTTTCACTCTTATTTTCACTTTGACTTCCACTTATTCTAATTTGTATTTAATTTTTTCCCTTAGCAACGACAATATTAATATTTGTCAGGTAATCAATATTAAGGTGTCATGCATTCATATTTTTACTTCCACCTGATTAAAAATTACCCAGGTGAAAAAATTAGCGTTACTAACGTTACTAATGTTACTGACATTACTAATGTTACTAGCATTACTAATGTTACTAAAGTTAGTACCTATAAAAAAATTAAGAGTTTCTAAAATATATTTTCACAGAAACTTTGACACTACTTTCCCATTATCACTTTCACTTCCATACTTAAACTTTTTATAATTTTCATTCTCATTTCCACTTATACTTTTTCTAATTCTCATTCGCACTTCCATTCTCACTTCTACTCTTTCTAATTCTCATTCCCACTTCACTTTCACTTTTTCTAATTTTCATTCCCATTCCTATTTCCACTTCCAGTTTTTTATATTCAAAGGCCACTACCACTTTTTCTAATTCTCATTCCCACTTTCACTTCCATTTCCACTTGTTCCAATTTTCATTCCCATTTTCACTTCCACTTTTTTATATTCATTGCCACTTTAACTTTTTCTAATTGTAATTAAAAAAATTGGAAATGGTTGTGTAAATGGAAATTAGAAAGAGTTTTAGTCGAAATGGCAATAGCTAATGAAAATTAGAAGTGGAAAAAATGGGAGTAGAAGTGGGAATGAAAATTAGAAAAAAGTGGAAGTGGAAGTGGTAATGAAAATAAAAAAGTGAAAATGGGAATGAAAATTAGAAAAAGTGAAAGTGGAAATAAGAATTAGAAAGAGTGGAAGTGGGAATGAAAGTGCAAATGAGAATTAGAAAAAGTGGAAGTGGTAATGTAAATAAAAAAGTGAAAGTGAAAATGGGCATGAAAATTAGAAAAAGTGGAAGTGAAAATGGGAATGAGAATTAGAAAAAGTGATAATAGAAATGAAAATTATAAAAAGTGCAGGTAAGAACATTAAATACTTTCTGGTGGTCGATTTTCGACAAGTTTCTGCAAAAATACAATTTAGAAACATTTTCTTAATTTTTTTATAGGTACTAACGTTAGTAACATTAGTAACGTTAGTAATATTAATAACGTTAGTAATGTTAATTTTTCTACCTGGGTAGTGATACGAAAAATTGAAAGTAAAAATCAAAATCAGCGGAAGTGAAAGTAAAAAAGGAGTAAAAGTGAAAATGGAATAACATATAATAATCGAAGAATAAATATATTCCAAATTATTTCTTCTTATAAATAACAAGATGACTCTCAATTTTCGCTGTAATAAAATTTATTCCCAAGATAAAAAAATTTGGTAAAAAAAAAATATTAAATAAAAAAAAATGTTATAGTGAAAAATATTTTTATTACAATTTTTTTTTATATCCTACTCTTTCTATATAGTGTAGACATGATTAATAACCATTTTTATCACATAAAAATGTGATTGTAAAAATTTATTAGATCCTTATGGTTAAAAAAAATGTGTAATCGCCTTTGCGCTGATCGCATATTCTACTTTTATACCATATTATTATTTTTTCCAGTAGTCGTTGTCGACGTTTACGATGCATAACGTCATAAGATGCGGTGAAACGACTAAACGAGGTTTGAAAACTCGATTTGCTAAAGGTTATTTATATATATAAAGAGAGAGAGAGAGAGAGAAGAAGTTGGCAAAGAATTTAGTTATATATATATATATGTATCCGTTAAACATGGGCGCAAAAGACGATGGGGGTAGGTGTCGGTGTATATAGGCATTCTCTTGACAATTTAGTGCGCCTTAACGACCGACAGTAATTAGCACTTTGTCCCGGTGGTAATGAAGCCGTTTCACGAGACGTCGTCCTCGATGCATCCAACATCCATATACGGCGATACCAATGTACACGCGGTGAGAAGGGATCCCCCGACCATAAGTACCAATCCACCTTCGTTGTTTCACTTTTTATAACTCGAAGAGTGTAGGGTACGAAACATTGAACACGTATATTCGCCTCTCTCGTTGTCGTTGTCCTCGTTCTCAGTTTTCTTTTCTCCATTTCTAATTGGTGGACTCACAAGGATCGAACACTTAATCAGTCCTTAGATAACGTTTCTGCTTAATTACCCTTTTTTTTATTTTCGTATCATATCCTTTTTTTGATATATTTTTCTTTTTTATAATTATAATTATATATACATTAATATTTTATATAAATATTATAAAAAATTTCCAGACTTCACTAATTTTGCATATATATATATATTCATTTCTAT
The DNA here is from genome assembly GCF_019393585.1 of Leptopilina boulardi. Taxonomy (NCBI): domain Eukaryota; kingdom Metazoa; phylum Arthropoda; class Insecta; order Hymenoptera; family Figitidae; genus Leptopilina; species Leptopilina boulardi. The sequence goes on along the minus strand of NW_026137996.1, from coordinate 1,945,436 downwards.
TTTGCATATATATAATATGAGAAACTTGTCTTACCAATACTGACCTTAACTACTTAAAATAGTGACTACTATTAACTTTTAAGTAGTTACAGTCAATGCTTGTGAGACAAAAAGTCTATTACTTGTTTGTAGACTTCGTTAAAGAAGAGAAAAATTGTCTTACCAATACCGACTGTGACTACTTAGAAGATATTTTAACTATAGTCATACTCAGGTTTTGCTTTCTTCTTTAATTTGTTAATTCCTACGATTTTTATTATAATTGTTTAAATCTAGTAGTAAATAATCTAGTCTTACCGAAACTAAACTGTATCTACTTAATTAATTTTTTCCAAGTCTTGCAAATACTGACTGTTTTTACTTAATTATTTTTCTTCCGAGTCTTACTAATACTGACTATTTCTACTTAATTAAATTTTTGTCCAAGTCTTACCAATACTGTCTATTACTACTTAATTAATTTTTTCCAAGTCTTGCAAATACTGACTGTTTCTACTTAATTAAAATTTTCCGATTCTTCCCAATACTGACTATTTCTACTTAATTAAATTTTTGTCCAAGTCTTACTAATACTGTCTATTACTACTTAATTAAATTTATTTTCCGATTCTTCCCAATAGTGACTATTTCTACTTAATTAAATTTTTGTCCAAGTCTTACCAATACTGTCTATTACTACTTAATTAATTTTTTCCAAGTCTTGCAAATACTGACTGTTTCTACTTAATTAAAATTTTCCGATTCTTCCCAATACTGACTATTTCTACTTAATTAAATTTCTGTCCAAGTCTTACCAATACTGTCTATTACTACTTAATTTAATTTATTTTCCGATTCTTCCCAATACTGACTATTTCTACTTAATTAAATTTTTGTCCAAGTCTTACCAATACTGTCTATTACTACTTAATTAAATTTATTTTCCAAATCTTATAAATACTGACTATTTCTACTTACATTAAAATTTTTTCCAATTCTTCCCAATACTGACTGTTTCTATTTAATTAAATTTTTTTCCGAGCCTTACCAATACTGACTGTTTCTACTTACTTTTAAAAAATTGTATAGTATTAGCACTGTACTGACACCAGTTTTTTTTCTTTATATAATTATAAAAAAACAGAGAACAAAATAAAAAAAAATCCTGTCTGACTGATACTTGTCTCTACTACTTAGAAACAGTACAATTATATTATTTGCATCTATTTCTTCTAAATCACTAAAATATCAAGACATTTTTTTTCCTTGTTTGAAAAATATATTTTACTCTCGTCGGCGTTTAAAAAATATAAAAAAAGATATCTTATCCGATTTACTTTTACGTATATATATAATATATAAATTGAATTTACTATATATATATATATCGAAGTAAGTGGTTCTTGACGACAAGAGAGCCATTCGCATTCACAACATCTCTATTCGCAGTAGTCGATACTCACCTTTGGCGGTCGTTTCCGCGAATGGTCCACGCGGGCAATGAAAGAGAATCACACACGCATATAGGAACAACGAGAGACGGAAGGGATTCGAAACGAATCCGTATAATCGCGCTGTGCCTATCGTGAATACGCGAGAGAAGGACAACGGTGTAGATAAAGGAATCGAGAAGGACGAACACACACACACACACACACAAATATAGATACCATTCGAGAATGCCAAGAATCAGGGGATTTATCGATCCCTCGTAAGCATTAGATCGAATGTTTATTCTATCAGGGGGCTTTTAAATTGAAACGTCTTTCCGACAATGTCGTCGACTGCAAATCTAACTTCGTAAATATATAGTTATATATATATATATATAGTTATATATATATATATATATATATATATATATATATATATATATATATACAAATGTTTATTTATATATATATACACGTTTACCCGATACTCTATATAACCGTAACCACATTTAAAAGCATTTTACCATGTTCGCTATTATCCTTGCGCATTTATATGGCATTACCTTATGTATAAGTGTGTGCATAAATATATAAATATATATGCCAGCTTATAAGTAGAAATTACCATTTTTTTGTGGTCAATGGTAAAAATTTTTAAATTCAATTAAAAGAAGATAAAAAAATTTTTCTGCAACTTGTGTTATTAATATATATATATATATAGAACCGCCTTGTTAGTGCAAAAGAAGCGTGCAGCAAAAAAAAACTCACGCAACAATGTTGCAAGTCTCGAAAATTTTTGAAGGGGACCGGTAATTCTATATATGTAGTTCATGCAGGTGGTCCATATAGTGAAAAAAAAGTGAGGGAAAGTATATATATATATACAAAGAAAAAGTATCAGAAAGAAGCAAAAAAAAAAAAAAAACGAAAATTTCTACATTGTAATGTCATCATCAAGTTTGGGAAAGGAAGAGGCTAAAATAAATTTATTTCATATAAAATAAATGAGAGAAATCGAAAAGTCAAAAAAAAAGAGTGAAGAAGACGATAGATGGCAACTGGATGATGAAGGACAAAAGAAAAGAAGAGGGGAGGGGGGATTATGGTAAAAACGAAACACGATGTTGCTTGTAGCTCGTAAGCTTCACTTGATTTGCTGTTAGCTACTGCTTTTGCTCTCTCTCTCTCTCTCTTTTTTTTTTTTTTTCTTTCTCGACAAGCGTCCATCCCGTAAGAACGTCCAAATATCCATTTTGTCTCTCACTCTTCTCTTGCCTAAGTGGAAACGTGACGGTTCCTTGTCGGCTCGTAGATCTTGGATTGATATCCATCTTGATCTGATACTTGAACCTGTAATTCCTTCATCCTATCTAACGAGCATCGGAACTTCTTAAACGCTGACCTCGCACAATTTACAATATATTTATTGTTTTCATGATAAGCTTCAATTGTTGTCTTTTGGAGAGCGATAATTTTTGACGAGTCTATGACATTTTTTTAAAATGAAAATTCCACTTTCACTATTAAACTTCCACTTCCACTTCCTCCTCCATCATTCCACTTTTACTATTCTATTTTCGCTTTCGCCTTTCTACTTCGACTATTATTCTTTTAGTTTAACAATTCCACTTCCGCTTTTACAATTCCATTTCCACTTTCGTGAAAGGCGAATTGAAGGGGTGAAAGTGGAATGATGAAAATGAAAGTGCAAAGGCGAAAGTGAAAGTGGAATGTTAAACGTGAAAGGGTGAAAGTGGAAATTATATTACTTATTCGACCCCCTAAATTAAATAACACTAAATAACATTTTTTAAAAATGAAAATTCCACTTTCACCATTAAACTTCCACTTCCTCCTCCATCATTCCACTTTTACTATTCTATTTCCGCTTTAGTCTTTCTACTTCGACTTTTATTCTTTTAGTTTCACAATTCCACTTCCGCTTTCGTGAAAGGCGAATTGAAAGGGTGAAAGTGGAATGATGAAAATGAAAGTGCAAAGGCGAAAGTGAAAGTGGAATGTTAAACGTGAAACGGTGAAAGAGGAAATTAAATTACATATTCGACCCCCTAAATTAAATAACATTAAATTAACATTAAATAACATTTTTTAAAAATGAAAATTCCACTTTCGCCATTAAACTTCCACTTCCTCTTTCATCATTCCACTTTTACTATTCTATTTCCGCTTTCGCCTTCCTACTTCGACTATGTATTATTCTTTTAGTTTCACAATTCCACTTCCGCTTTCACAATTCCATTTCCACTTTCGTGAAAGGCGAATTGAAGGGATGAAAGTGGAATGATGAAAATGAAAGTGCAAAGGCGAATTGAAGGGATGAAAGTGGAATGATGAAAATGAAAGAGCAAAGGCGAAAGTGAAAGTGGAATGTTAAACTTTAAAAGGGTGAAAGAGGAAATTAAATTACATAGTCGACCTCCTAACTTAAATAACATTAAATTAACATTAAATAACATTTTTTAAAAATGAAAATTCCACTTTCACCATTAAACTTCCACTTCCTCCTCCATCATTCCACTTTTACTATTCTGTTTCCGCTTTCGCCTTTCTACTTCGACTTTTATTCTTTTAGTTTCACAATTCCACTTCCGCTTTCACAATTCCATTTCCACTTTCGTGAAAGGCGAATTGAAGAGGTGAAAGTGGAATGATGAAAATGAAAGTGCGAAAGTGAAAGTGGAATGTTAAACGTGAAACGGTGAAAGAGGAAATTAAATTACATATTCGACCCTCTAAATTAAAAAAAAGCTTGAAATTTTTTTTCTCAAGAAAAACAATTTCTTTTGAAGGAATTGAATTTGAAAAAACAAGTTTTTTTTTCTTACTCGAATTCCTTTTGAATTTGCTCCTAATCAACTATACTATTATTTACAACTATACTGGGATAATTTTCAAAGATTACCCACAGAATCGATGATCATAAGGGGAGTATAATTTACTATCTGCTCGCGCGTAGTTCGCAACAAATAAATATATATATATATATATAAAGAAAATGCAGGTCAGAGTCGCATTGCGTTGAAGAGAAGTTGATGATGAAAAATAAGCGCAAAAAGAAGATAGGTTTACTATATATATATATATATATATATTTACGTTTCGGGTTCGATGAGCACGAACAAGACAAGCAGGGCCGTATAGTAGCCGTAAAATAAGAGGGTGCCCCATGTAGAGATACGGGTATATCCTTGGCCATAGTAGACGCTGCCACTTAGTGGCAAAGAAACGTTACGCAAAGTGGCAGATGCCCGTTTAAAAGTCAAGCTACAGACGAGTTAAGTGCCTCGTTTCACTATTGGATATCCACTTATATGTCTACCCTCGATACACGATCCAATGAGATATGTGTATGCGGGTATGCGTGCAACGTCACAAAGTTTCATCCTCCTCTTTTCTTTTGCTGTAAGAAAAAAATAAAAATAAAAATAAAGAGGAACCGCACATCAACCAGGATTCTCCGCGCGAGATTAGAGACTCAAAACGCGTGAAGCATCGCATCTTATATATTCCTTTTACAATAAAAGAATAAAACACTGTAAAAAAAAAAAAGAAATAGAAAAAGTCAGAATTGCTGCGATGCCGTAGATGGAAATAACTTCTTAATTACTTCTATATATATATATATATATATATATATATACGTGGATCGTCGTTTTATAAAATGCCTGACCCTTGACTTCGAAAAAAAAAATTATAAACAAGAAAGTTGATTAAATATATTTAAAGTTAAAAAAATAAATTATAAAACCAAAAGAAAATAATTATTATTTTATTCAATAAAATGGTAATAAATTATTTGTTCAAATGTAATTTATTCATTTAATTCAAATAAATATTGTTTGGTTCAAATAAAAATGATTTGATTAAAGTAAATATTTATTTGGTTTAATTATATATTTATTTGATAATAGTAAAGTAATCAAGTAAAGTAAAGTAATTTCAATTAAATAAATTATATTTTTTTCCGTGATAAAATTTAGTTAATTAATAATTCGATTTTCTAAAATTCAAAATCATTGAAAAAAAAAAATTCAAATTATAATAAGTTTTAGGGAAATAAATTTATAAATAAAAAATCAAGTTTCATCTTTAATGAATAAATAATATATTTAAAAATTGGTATATATAAAAATATATAAAAAAAAGTGATGGTATAAAGAAATATATAAATAAATAGAAATAAATTTTATACAATTTACATTTGATCTTGATCAAAAAATATATGATTCAAATATATAAAAGACATGATATATTTGAATATATATATATATACAGATTTCATATAAAATTTAATCAAGCAAATCTTGTCGTTGGAATCAGAAAAAAAAGGGATTTCGTATATAAAAGTAAAGTGAAACGATGAGGTAAATATAATAAAGAAAAAAGAATATTATTTGTATATATAAAAATATATATATATGTATTTTGCGATATCGTGACCAATTATATAAGGTGATGAAATTACGCATTCCACGAAGATTGTTTAAAATTACGGTTTATGCGGGTCGTGTTGTTGTTCATCATTATAATCCATTAAAAAAATAGAAAATATATATATCTGATCGTGCGACATCGACCTGGATCATTAAACTTTTGCACGCCTCGCGGGCACATTAATTGATTTTATTAATTAAATATCACGCAAGATATTTATATATATATATATACACCACACTTTAATTGCTTTCCTCAATACTTTGAAAAATCCCTCATATATTTACTATACTCCAATTCACACTAAGTTACTATCTTGAGATTTTAAAACATCTTTTCAAAATTTCTCCTGCCGTCTAGTCTATATTTAATTACAGAATTAATTAATATTATCGATCATTATTCAGTATATTCATTTTTTTTTACTTTTTTTAAATAATTTATTTTCATTTTCTATCTACACGGAAAAAAAGAAAAAGTAATTTTTACTACTTTCAGAGTAAAACGGGAACTGTCCAAAAGTTTCTGCGCATCTCTGGCAACTTTTACTCTAAAAATAGTAAAATTTACTATTTTTGTAGTAAATTTTACTGTTTTCGTAGTAATTTTAACTATTTCTGAAGTAAATTTTACTATTTTTGGAGTAAAAGTTGCCAGAGATGCGCAGAAACTTGGGACAGTTCCCGTTTTACTCCGAAAGTAGTAAAAATTACTTTTTCTTTTTTTTCCGTGTAAAAATGTACAGAGTAAATTTTTTTTTTTCTTAATTTGATAAATAATTTCTAGATATACGGTGAAAAAAAACAAATCTTTATAGAAATTGTAAATTTATTATTGCGAGCTTTACTGATTTTTCTTTTTTTTAAATCACGAAAACATTTTACACGTTTGCATCTTTTATATATATATATATATCTATATATGTGTCAAATCTGTGTAGATTGTAATCCCCTATATATACATGGCTACTGCGGTAAATTAACTCCCTCGTATCGTTTCGCGCGAGAGCAAGATGTAACAAGATCCGGTTTTGGTTTTCTGGATGCGATCATCGCGGGATTCAATTCAAAAAATCATGATCGCAATGAGGTAGCTAGGTTTTCAAGTTTTGACATGGTAAAGCACTTATATACTCTTGATATACCTTATAACATATAGGTATATAAAGTCATGGCTAAAACCTTGTTCGCAACATTGTTCTAAACCTGTTTGCATGATACCTCTCCATAATCACTATAATCACACGATTAGTTATCTTAACTTATGAAAATTTTTTTGCTTTTTATTTGGAAAATATTTTCTGCAAAAAAAAAAATTTTTTTCAATAACAAAAAAAATGACACATTTTCAAATTGATACCCAATCAAAAATTTACTACTGGCGCAGTACTAGCGCAGTACTGGCACCCAGTATTGGCACCAGAGTTGGCGTAACTTTGGGATGATAACATTTTACCAGTATTGGCTGCCAGAGTACCAATACTGGTAACCACTGCTGGTTCAGTACTGGCCGAGTACTGGCAGTTTTGTAATTTATTGTAAAAGAAAGCTTTAACTGTAACAGATATAAGTTTCACTGCAATAGTGAAATCTCTGCTCCAGGTAATACTTTTTTTTTTTTTTAGGAAAAAGTGTGTGAAATTTTTAGTAACCCAACACAAATTAAATATTAATTAAATTAGTCAACTAACTAATTAACATTTTACTATAAATATAAAATCGAAAACACCAAGAATTTTTATTCCTTATTATTTAATATATATTGCAAATTATTATTTAAAAGAATCAAAAAATAAATATAAAAATATGTTTATTATAAAACCAAAGTTTTGAGAAAAAAAGTATACGTAATTTTTTGTAGGTTTATAAATTATCGTGTAAAAATTTTTAAATTTAAGTTTTTTTCAATCTATTTTTATTCACATATTCATATTTGCATGAAAAATGAATTTTTGAAAAACTTTTTTAAGAAAATAAAAGTTGTTTTTTGATTTATAACAAGTGTTATCAAAAAAAATTTGTTTAAATTTTTATTTTAAAAAAATATTAATTATTTATAAACAAATTTATTTATTTTTAATTTGATCGTTAAAAATTTTTTTTTTTTGATTTATTGCATATCTTAAAAACAATAAGAAAATTTTGCAAAATATTTTGGAATTGATCTCAGGGAACTTTTTGTTGGATATGAATATTTTTTTATAGTAAAAAAAATTTATTTAAAATAATTAAATTAAATAATTAAATACAAAATAAATAAACTAATTAATTAATAAATTAATACATATATATAAATGTGTTTAAATAATATAATTGATTTGAAAAAAAAATTGAGTCCAATTAATTTATGTTGACTGGATATCACATGCCAATTACTTTGAATTAAGTAAACGCTCGTTAAATATCGTATAGAACTAGTTTGTTTTCATAAGGATTTTTATATATTTTTTTTTTATATGCACGTTTCACATATGTATACACATACACAGTAACAGAGGAATGACTCAGAATTCGCGCTGTTTATTGCTGTTGTAATTAGTCAACGCTTGTTATTAATGACCAACAATTTAATGAGACTAACTATAATAAGCAATTCAATGAATTTTTTTTTTCTCATCAAAAATCAATACATTAGCATAAAGGTTTATAAAATCTTTATAAAGTGTCTATATATATATATATATATATATATATATATATATATATTTATTTATTTATTTGAAAATTACACAAGAACAATGTCCTTTCATCCTTATTCGTCTATTTCATTCATTGATTTTCATTTAAATACCCAAAAAATTATAAGGTATTAAAATAAGTTATTATTTTAATCCAATTTTGCTTATTTTAATACCAAAATGGATTAAAATAAGCAAAATTTGATTAAAATAATAACTTATTTTAATGCCTTTTAATTTTCTGTGTATATATAATTAATAATAAGAATTTAGTTCATTGTAAATATTTTTTACTATTTTTCTATTTACTCAACAATTTTTTTTCTTTTTCATAAATAAAGAAAAATTTACAGGGGAAAAAAAAAAAATTAATGAATCTGAATTTTTTGTTGCAGGTGAGTGACCCTTGCAGTACACTATATATAGAAGATGTAAGTAAGTAAGATAAATCTTCATTAATTTATTATTTTTCACTTCCGAATACTTTGAGGCTATATAATTTATTTTAATTACCATAAACTTTATATGCGGGAGAATATTTTCTTGGGTAAATGTAGTTTTTCACGTGTCAAGATTGTATTTCTTCGACTTTAGTGCCGACTTGAAAATATTTTTTTTTCCTCTCTCTCTATGCAATGTAAGTATATATATATATATATATATATATATATATATATATATATATATATATGTCGTAATCGTAATCGTTAGCGCTATCGTCGCATATCGTCCTCCATCGTCGAGTTGACATAAGATTGTCGCGCATACTATAAGAAAGCCGCGTGGATGTATATATATATATATAGTAATGCATAGTTAGGGACCTGTGAATATCATGAGATTCAAGATTACAGATGCGATCGCGATTGCTTTGCGGCGCCGCCAACTCGCTCACCGCCAAGATATATAGAAAAGATCTTGCCGATCTTTCGCACGCGCATGCGTGTCGAACAGAGAAATCTAATCGACACAAAAAATTACGCACAACTGGGATAATTGAAAATGTCTTTTATAATGACACCTCTTTTGCAATTTATATCCCTTGTATAGAAATGTCAATTATCAGAGGGAGGAGGGGGGGGGGGTGAGAAAATTTAAAACATTATTTTTCCAGTAGCACATGAAACGATTTTTTTTTTTAATAACGATAATAGAGCTCGTAAAAAAATATAAATAGAATAATTTTTTCATAATAATCTTAAAAAAAAAATAACCAAATAATTTTTGTTTGTAAAAATTTTTATTTGAAATGAAAATTATTTCAGTGTAACAATTATAGTATAGAAAACAAAAAATTGAATGTTTCAAAAAAAGAAAGTTGTCGTTTTTCATATATATATTTCTATTTTTGACGATTTTCGCCAATTAATTAACATATTATGTTCGCTCATATACAATGTTAATAAATTTATAATAAGATAATTTATTTTCACATTACAAACTTGTGATAAGATTAAAATCATAATATATATGGAATTTCTTTTCGTATATATATATATATGTCTTTGGAAACTGGAAAGATCAGTTTTATGGACAATTTATATCATAAGCTGCTTATAATATTATTGAACAAATTATATAAAATTTTATTAATCAGATTCATGTTAAGTTGTCAGCAATTTCGAAAAAAAAAAAAAAATTTCAAAATATTTTTTAATGAATATAAATACAAATAAAAGAATATTTAGTGAAAAATATAATAATTTCAATCAGGAATGAAGTAAAAAAAATATTGAAAAAGAATTAAAAGGTAGAAAAAAAAACAAATTAGAAAATAAAAATTAATATTTTGCCAAGTCATTAGTATAATAAGGTTGTTGAGTATTTTTTTTTCTCTCAATCGGTTAATACATCATTTGGCTTGTCAAAGTCAGGGCCCTTTCGCCTAATTAACGCTTGAGTTAATTATCTCTGAGCGATGAACATATAAGCACGCGCGCACGAGGGCAAAGTTGTCACTGTTAAAGTAGAGACAAGTTTTTATTTTTTTGCATCTTCCACGCGTCACCACTGACTTGACAACAGAGATTTCTAATTAACACTATATAAAGACAGTTGAGAAAAAATCGAATTAATAATCTCCCCCTCCTCCCCCCCCCAAAAAAAAGCAGAAGAAAATTTCTCTATTAAAAAAAAAGAAGTGCGCCTTGAATAATCATTAAAAAAAAATATATCGAAAAAGAAAATATATAATTTTTTAGAAAAACTTTACCCCTTTTAAAAAAATACACAAGAAAATAATCTTTAGTAACAAGACACTAAATTATCTCTTCGAATTGAAAAACATTTAAGATTCTTGACATAGCTGTGACGATTTAAAAAGAATGAAATCGAAAAAGACAAAAGGAATGTCGGCGATCTTCTCTACTCTCCTGCCATAAGATCGGTCAAGTCGAAAGCTATTAGTTCTTCTTTGAAGAATCGGTTCACTCGGCCAAGGCTAAGCTCAATGACTTCCATATAGTCAGCTGACGAAACCCGGTCGAAGGTAGACACAAAATAACGAGGAAGAAAAAGAATACCGAAAAAAAAAAAAAAAAAAATGACGAAGAAATAAGAAAAAAAAGAATTACAACCGCAAAAAAAAGAAGTACAACCTCAAAAAAAAAGAAGAGATGAAAGAAAGCTTAAAAGAGAAATTGAGAGGAAGAAAAAAAAAAGCTGAAAGGGAGTGGAAAAATAAGAGCACAAGATCGTCCGGTCTTCGAACCACCTGCTCTCGACCGTACAAGGCCGACGACGACGACGACGACGAAGAAGAAGAAGAAGAAGAAGAAGACGATCGAAGAGATCGAAAAGATCAGACCGCGATTCCTCTACATATTGAAGAGCGCTAAGGGCTCTCTTTCTCTCTCTCTCTCTCTCTCTTTTTCTCTCATACTCGTATATACACACCGTTTGCGATCGTGCCTTGCCTTAAGCGGAGCGTCATGATCAAAATCAAGAACGATCCATCGATCTTCCACGAGCTTCAACGGCCCCCTCCCCCTCCTCTTTACCGACTTCACTATAGGCGACATTGAATTTCGTATAAATTGAAATAAAGATCGCACGACACTTTTTGCTTCACCGCCACTTGAGAAAGAGAGAAAAGAGCACCGGAAGAAGGAATCGTTCGTCACGAAGATCGTAATCGTATAAGTTAACTTTTTTTTTCCCATCTTCTTTTTCTTCTTCTTCTTCTTCTTCTTTTTTTGCAATTCTGATATTCCAATATTAACAATCGAAAAAAAAAATTATTTATTTATTACAATACATAAACTCAGAAATTATATTTCCATTAGAAAAAAAAGAAGGGACAAAAATTTCTTTCAAAAAAATATAATGATCTCATATCTCATTTTCAGATGAGATTTATGAGATTAGAGATTTATTTATAACTGATGATTACGAATTCGGTATCAAATTTCATTTTTAATTCTAAATAACTGACATCAATTCGTAATCAGCGAATCACAAAAACTTCCCTTAAAAAGGAAATTTTGAATAAATATTTGATTAAAAAGTCCGTCATATTGGATTCGACATTTTGAATTTAGAAAATCTGACATCAGATTCGTAAAAATCAACTCCAAAAACAGTCCATTTATCAATTATAAAAGCGAATTTGATAAATTAAAAAAAAAATTTCCGCCATATTGGATCCGCCATTTTAAATTTAGAAAATCTGACATCAGATTCGTAAAAATCAACTCCAAAAACAGTCCACTTATGAATTATAGAAGCGAATTTGATAAATTTAAAAAAAAAATTCCGCCATTTTAAATTTCAAAAATCTGATATTAGATTCGTAATAAGCGATCCCAAAATCCTCCCAGTTACGAATTAGTAACGAATTTGATAAATTTTTAACAAAATCTTCCTCCATATTGAAAACGCCATTTTGAATTTCGAAAATCTAATATAAGATTCGTAATAAGCGACTCCAAAAACCTCCCAGTTACGAATTAGAAGCGAATTTGATAAATTTAAAAAAAAAATTCCCTCATATTGGATTCGTCATTTTAAATTTCGAAAATCTAATATCAAATTCGTAATAAGCGACACCAAAAACTCCCCAGTCACGAATTAGAAACAAATCTAATAAGTTTATAAAATATTCCTCCACCATATTTGATCCGCCATTTTGAATTTCAAATATTTGATTTCAGATTCGTAATAAGCGATCCCAAAAACCACCCAGTTACGAATTAGAAACGAATTTGATGAATTTTTAACAAAATCTTCCTCTACATTGAAAGCGCCATTTTGAATTTCGAAAATCTGCTCTCTAAATTTGAATCAGTGATACCAGATTCGTAATAAGCGACTCCAAAAACCCTCCAGTTACGAATTAGAAGCGAATTTGATAAATTTAAAAAAAAATTCTCTCATATTGGATCCGCCATTTTAAATTTCTAAAATCTAATATCAAATTCGTAATAAGCGACAGCAAAAACCCCCCAGTCACGAATTAGAAACAAATCTAATAAATTTTTAAAATATTTCTCCACCGTATTTGATCCGCCATTTTGAATTTCAAAAATCTGATATCAAATTCGTAATAAGCGATCCTAAAAACCTCCTAGTTACAAATTAGAAACGAATTTGATGAATTTTTAACAAAATCTTCCTCCATATTGTAAGCGCCATTTTGAATTTCGAAAATCTGATATCAGATTCTTAATAAGCGACTCAAAAAACCCTCCAGTTACGAATTAAAAAGCGAATTTGGTAAATTTAAAATAAAAATTTCGCCATATTGGATTCGCTATTTAGAATTTCGATAATCTGACATCAAATTCGTCACGAGCGACTACAAAAACCCCCCTAGTAAAAAATTAGAAATGAATCTGATCAATTTTTAAAAAATCTCCCACCATATTGGATCCGTCATTTTGAATTTCGAAAAACTAACATCATACTCATAATTAGCGTACTTTTTTTTGAATTATAGTTGACAACAAAATTTTCAGCTAATTTTCTTTTTATTTATTATTACTTTAAAAATTAATTCCCTATTAAGAATTAAATTTTTTCGGTAAAAAAAATTAATTGGATAGATTATTTTAATGTATTAAAAATATTTTTTTTTTGTAAAATAATTTTAATTTTTAACAAAATAATTTGTATAAGAGAAATAATATTTTGGAAATAATTTTGAAATTTTATTAAATTTATACCTGCGTCCCAGGCCTAATGTTTACATTTTAGGACAAAGGATACCTAAGACCTAATACCTAATCATAAAATTGGCTATTGAATATTTTAAAGATAATATTAAATCAGTTGCAATTCGTGTATTGACCTGTTTAGACGTGGTCAACGGGAGTGTAAATTTTGTAATTTTTTTCTTATTTTCTTGAAAATCAATGCTGGAGTTCTCGAAAAATTCTTAAAATCGCGATCGCTTTTTATCTTTATAGGAAAAAAAGTATTTTGTAATTTAAAAAAAAAACGTCGTTTCGGGAGTGTTCGAAATTTTTTAAATCGCGTGTGTGTTTCCATCAGAATTTATCGTCTGCAATATATAATACAGCTGCTCTAAGGTTAGAGATATATATTTTTTTTATATGTAATTTTTTTTTTATTTAATAGAATTCCCATATTTAACTTAATTTTACATTTAGAAATTATTCCATTTCGAATTAATTCAATTCAAAAATTAATTCACTTTAGTTTTAATTTCATTTTAAAACGGAATTTTATTAAGTAAATATTAATAAAAAAAAATTTTTTTTAAATAGAAATTCAGGGTATTTAATAAAAAATTTTCTCGAAAAAAAAAAATCTATGAAAATGTATAGAAAATTAAAATTCTCAAAAATAAAACACAAAAACTCTGCTAAACAAAAATTCAGTTCTATTTAATTTGCAGAAATTCTATTTAATGAAAAATTTATAATTTAAGAAAAAACTTGTATTAGACCAATTAAACGAAATGATGAAAAGGAAATTCGTAATAAATTTTCTAATCGATAAAAATTTCCACCAATTACGTTGGTTATAGGAATTTTTTTCTCTTTAAAATCACACATATAGTATACAACGTGTGATCGTTATAACTTGGAAATTACCGAGCAATTTAGTTAGACGTTAGAAGAGTGGTCCCCCTTCGATACCGTATTGAATAATTTTTTTTTTTTGCCTTTTTTTTTTTTTTTACTACGTGCTTGAAGTTCAGGCTTGGTTAGATACTTTCAGCAATGAAACAGGAGGATATCGGTTTTACGTTACACGTATACACACCTCTATACCTTGGACGAGGCTATTTCACAGATTGATTTCGTGGTACGAGGAGAGCTATAAGAAAACTGGTAATCTTAGCGTATCCTCAGTGTTCTATTACAAAGTGGCAGGGACATTGGCCCTTAAGCTACTTACAATCTTTAAATCCCCAGATTGGATTCTATATATATATATATATATATATATACACGAGAACACGTTTAACTTATATAGAAACAAGTGCGAACTACCTGCTTCGCGGGCTGATATCATTCAGCAGTGGGTAATAATGTCGTAACTATCTCAACAGGTGACATAACAAATTGTAGGATTTAGATTCTGCAAAGTGTCATGTAAACTCTTTATTATAATTATAAATATTTCACTGTAATTTTCCATAATTGGAAAATCATATATATTTTAAAAACAATTTTCCCTGTTGTCGCCTTTCCTTCAATTTTTTTTTGTTTCTCTAAACGTTCCCAGTGGGAAATTGACAAGACTGAATATTGGCTAAATATGGGATCAGTTATTGTTACCAATATTGGTCCAAGTATGGGACTGTAGAGACCAATGCCAAGGCTTGAATTTCAATATTGGCTCAATATTCAAAAATACAAAAAATCAAACTTCAGCCAAGATTAAAAAAAATTAATTATTAAAACTGAAATATAATACAATTTTTTTGTTATATTTATATATTATATTTTATTATATATAATAACATTATTATTTCCCTTCGGATCAACTCTCTAAATCTGAATTAGTGACTCACTTTTTGCTTATGAATTAGTAAAATTTTTACTAATTATTAGTAACTTCTACTAACAATTAGTAAAATTTAACTAATTCTAAAGCAAAAAGTGAGTCACTAATTTAAATTAGTGAATATTTTTACTAATTCAGATTTAGAGAGAAGGGTTATATATAAAATCATCCGCAATAAACGGAGAAAAAAATTTCCTACCCTCATGCTAGACATTAACAATTATCAGCTAAATAATAAGAGATATTGTAAAGAGATTCTTTTGACTTTGAAAACCATATTTATTTATCATTGAAAGTTGTATATTAAAGTTATACAAAAATTTCTTAATTCTAAGATATATATATTCAGCGCCTGTTATTTTAAGTAACTTATCTGAATGTTTCTTTATTTTACTAAAGTTTATATATTTAAAAATATTTATATATTCTTTGTTTGGGTAAAAAGGTAGAATAATTCAAATTGTAAAGATTCTGTACATATCGCGGATACTTATACCCTAACCGATTGATATTGTTTATGAGAGAGAAAAACACTGCCATCTGACGGATAGTTGGAAAATTAACGTAGCGCGAAATTCAAATTGCATGAAGGAAAAACTGTAAGTATAAACGTTTACTTGAAAATGTATTTACTTAATAATGCATACTATTGCATTAAACAAAACTTAATTAATGTTACAATGGTCACAAATAATTTTTTTTAATTTTAATTCTTTATACTTACAGTTTTTCCTTCATGCAGTTTTTGAATTTCGCGCTTCGTTAATTTTCCAACTATCTGCCAGGTGGCAGTGTTTTTCTCTCTCATAAACAACGTCAATCGGTTAGGGTATAAGTATCCGCGATATGTGCAGAATCTTTACAATATCTCTTTTATTTAGCTGATAATTGTAAAATAAATATTTATTTAATTATATTCAAGTATATTCGATTGAGTCAAATAAATTCAGTTCAATGTAGATACGTGGTTATTGTGATTTTTTCTTCTGTTTATATTTAAATAGTAATATGCAAAAATTAAAATTTTTTAGTAAAATTGTAAAAATCTCAATTTTTTCAAAATTTCCTTATTTGTCAAAAAAGAATAACCATTTTTGTAGCTTCGACATAACAACCAAAATCGAAATTGCAAGTATTAGTAGTAAAAAAAAAATTCTTTTCCTTATTTGAAAGAACTGTTGGAATTCTTTTTTTTTTACATAATTGTCGATTCTTTTTAAGTCATTTAAAATATGTATACCTTGGTATTTGTACGACGAGGGAAAAGAAATCGAATTCGAAGAATATTTCGTTTCAAAAACTACAGACAGTTTTTTTTATTGCCTTTTGCAATGGACAGGAAATTTTTTCCACTGAATTTTGTTGAAAATGAAATTTATATAAAAATTGCAAACTCTCGACATTTAGCAAATTTTCAGGAAAAAACTCTCCACATTAAAAAAAAAAAAACGATTAAGGTACTATTTTTACAGAGAGAATAGAAAAAGGGGAAAAATTATTTGAAAAATGTAAAATATTTATAATTGAACTAAGAATACAGGATCATTTTTAATGTGGATAATATCTGTTAAACGTTATTAAACAGGTGAATGCAAAGTTAACGAGTCGATTCACAATTTTTTATAGAAAAGCGTTTAGAATAGTAATAATTTTTATATAATTTAATATTTCCATTTCGCAAACAAAAATAAAACCGAGAGAAACTACCATTTTGATGTAATTCTTATCTTAATATCATGACTGTGGGCATAATTCCTTGCTGACTTGCTCAAAAAAAAAAAAAAAAAAACATTTAAAGAAAGATATGACTGCGATAAAAATTGAAATTTCGTATATATGACATATGTTTCCTTTTTGTATAATTAACTAATACGTGCGCTAATTATTATTAGCAGCGAATAGTTTAGATTTTCGGATAAGAATTGTTTTTTTTTTTTTCATTACAACTTTTCAAAGTTTGATTTGTTATAAACTCTCTATTTAATTTTTTTTTGCACAGTTTGTCATTTTAACAACATTACACAATACTTGCTTTACACCTGACTTGCAGTGCCTATTAATTAGTGAATTTAAAATATAATAACATGATTTAGAAAGATAATTATAATTTAAAAGGCATTTACGATTCGATTTTAATAACTATTTCTCGCCTATTGAAATAATTGCAAATAAATAAAGAATTTATTAATTTTTATTATTTTTCTTACAACCCCCAGGTAGAAAAATTAACATTACTAACGTTACTAATATTACTAACGTTACTAATGTTACTAACGTTAGTACCTATAAAAAAATTAAGAAAATGTTTCTAAATTGTATTTTTGCTGAAACTTGTCAAAAATCGACCACCAGGAAGTATTTAATGTTCTTACCCGCACTTTTTATAATTTTCATTTCTATTATCACTTCCACTTTTTTATTTTCATTACCGTTTCCACTTTCACTTTTTCTAATTCTCATTCGCACTTCCATTCCCACTTGCACTCTTTCTAATTCTCATTTCCACTTTCACTTTTTTATTTTCATTACCACTTCCACTTTTTCTAATTTTTATTCCCACTTCCCTGTTTCTAATTTTCATTTCCCACTTCTACTCCCATTTTTTCCACTTCTAATTTTCATTAGCTGTTACTCTTTCTAATTTCCATTTACACTACCATATCCACTTTTTTTAATTACCATGGATGGAAATTAGAAAAAGTGAAAGTGATAATGAAAATTTAAAAAATTAGGAATGGAAGTGGGAGTGAAAATATAAAAAAGTTGTAATGAAAATAAAAAAGTAAAAGATGAAATGGGAATGAAAATTGGAACAAGTGGAAGTGAAAGTGTGAATGAGAATTAGAAAAAGTGGTAGTGGCAATGAATATAAAAACCTGGAAGTGGAAATAGGAATGAGAATAAAAATTAGAAAAAGTGGAAGTGGCAATGAATATAAAAAAGTGGAAGTGGAAATGGGAATGAAAATTAGAAAAAGTGGAAGTGAAGTGGTAATGAGAATTAGAAAGAGTAGAAGTGAGAATGGAAGTGCGAATGAGAATTAGAAAAAGTATAAGTGGAAATGGGAATGAAAATTATAAAAAGTTTAAGTGGAAGTGAAAGTGGTAATGGGAAAGTAGTGGCAAAGTTTCTATGAAAATATATTTTAGAAACTCTTAATTTTTTTATAGGTACTAACGTTAGTAACATTAGTAATATCAGTAACATTAGTAACGTTAGTAACGTTAATTTTTTCACCTGGGCCATGCCAATGTTATTTTTTTATTTTTATACACAGTTTTGAAAATATTTGCATTTTTGATTGTATTTTTTTTTTAAGTAAAAAGAAGAAAATGAAGTATTTCGATATTCTCTGAGCGCCGCAGTAGTTAAAGCAATTTATGATCAGACATATTCTTCTCTTTATTGACTTAATAAATATATAGTGTTTGCAATTGCAGAGAGTTTTATATATATAGTAAATTTAGATAAATTATTTTTTTTCACGCCCCTTTTTTATTTTCTCCTTTTTACATTAATCACATTAGAATATTATTTACGAGTCTAAAAAAAATCTTTCTTTTTCCAACCTCCCAGATTGGTTTGTTAAGGATTAAAATGATGAATTTATTATCAAGAAGTCATAATTTTAAATATATAACCACGATAGCGAGGAAGTATTAATGTTATTATCTAGTTTTATGGTGGCGGATATTTTAATGTTCAACAGACATTTATCGTATATTTCAATAAGCAACAAAAAAAAAAAAAAAAAGGCAAAAGTAACGACGAGCATAGGGAAATTTCAAGGCCGTGTGTGTGTTCACACTAATCCGGCTCTAAATCAGCATCAATGGATATAGTATAAAGCCGTAGATTAAAGCTTTCCATGGAAAACGGCATTAATGCACTCGAACATAATTATCTGAAAAATACACCCGACTATAAAATAATTTACAATCAGCAGAAAGATATTTCCACATTAAGGTAACAGTGCGTAAAGCCATTCAAGACATATTCCGGTTATATTGAAGGTACGTGTGCCGCCTATGTATATATATATATATATATATACGAAATGTACCGAGAGAATATACTCGTGGAATAAATATAATGTTCAGCTTCGATCTTGAGAACGAGTCTTCTGCCATTGAAGACGGCCCTGGGGTCGAAACGAGTTCGCCAAGTTGACTTTAATCAACGACCATACACACGCACATTTTATTTATATATATATATATATAGTTGACTTTGAATCGGCAACTTATCTCGCGATCTTTCCCGATATAAAGTGCCGTGTTCGCGCGGCTAATGTGAACCTATTTACTCGTCATGCATATGACCGGTAGCCATTTCTTTACCTTTTCCACCACAGCGAACTTTTTTTTTCTTTTTTTGGTCAGGTTTGATTATCCCCATAAATTGCGACTGGCGAGAAATATATATAAGCCAAGAAGGGGTTGCTCGCCTTGGTGTATATATATATATATATATATAGTTGAAACAAGAGAGGAAATAGTGAGAGGGATAATTATGCTCTAAGGACTAATTACTATCGGGAAGATTACATCGAGAGGCATTAAAACTTCACATGCGGTATATCGGACATGCTGTGCCACCAGAAATGTACTTGCGCCATCATATATATCTCTTAGGAATGAGAAAATAAATATTATATTTTCCCTTCTAGTTGGATAAATAGTATCTTTTTTGAAATAATAATAATAATTTGTTTCTATTTTTTTTTTATTTTTATATACATAGATTAAATACCATAATATTTTCTTTGTTTTCTCAATATTTATAAATGTAGATTCCTGTATTACCGACTGATAAACGGCCATAACAGATGGCGTTGCGTTACTTTACACGATTCGACATTGTCACCTAACAAGAAATTTTATTATTCTTATCGCCGTTCTAGTTTAAATTTCAATGATAACTTTTATAAAATTGTGTTCCAAATTTCTTGCCTTTTCATAGAAAAAGACAGTGCATGCAAAGCACATGAAAATGTATCGAAATATCTCGATGGTCGAAAAAATGGAATGTAAGAAAAAAATGAACTTTGCTTTCCAGAGCATCTAAATCAAATATTCATTTTTTGCATAATTTACTTAATTTGCAATAAATATATATTTGCAAAGCATTTATTTGTTGTAAATATTTCATGAATCAGACACGAACATAACCTACATTTAGTTCAAATCACTTCATTGCGGCCGAAGACAAAATAGCGCGCGCTTTTTTTAAAATAATGAAATTTATTAAATTATAATAAAATAATTGTAATAAATTAAATTATTATGAAAATAATATTACCTTGAATAAAAAAGTGTTTTTAGTTTAAAAAAAAAAATTATTCAACAATTATTATTATTTTTAGACAAATTTTACAAATATAATATAGATTATTATTTTTCTGTTTAAAACTTTTTCTATAATTACATGCCTTTTTGCATTTTGTTAACAATATTATTATATATTTAATAAAATAATTGTAATAAATTATGAAATATAACACCGTCTGACACGATTTTTGACCCACAAAAAAATCCAAAATTTTCGGAAACTAGGACCCAAAAAAAATACCCGTGTCTGGCCATTTTGCTAGATCAAGTCTTTTATAGTTTTTAGGAGTGAAAACAACCCCTAAATGAAAAGTGACAAGATATATTTTAAAAATTATTAATGTTTTATAAAACTTGCTATCTGGGGGTTTTCGGGGTCGCCGATGTCAGATTTTCAAAATTCAAAATGGCGGATCCAATATGTCGGTCAAAATTTTAAGAAGTTATTAACTTTATATAAAATTTGTTATCGAGGGGTATTTGGGGTCGCTGATGTCGAATCAGATGTTATATTTTCAAAATTCAAAATGGCGGATATAAAATAAAAAATTAATAACTTCTTCAAATTTTGACCGACATATTGGATTCGCCATTTTGAATTTTGAAAATCTGACATCAGCGACCCCAAAAACCCCCAGATACCAAGTTTTATAAAAAATTAATAATTTTTAAAAGATATTTTGTCACTTTTCATTTAGGAGTTGTTTTCACCCTCAAAAAATCACAAACGACTTGATTTAGCAAAACGACCAGACACGGGTAATTTTT
Source organism: Leptopilina boulardi (assembly GCF_019393585.1). Classification (NCBI taxonomy): domain Eukaryota; kingdom Metazoa; phylum Arthropoda; class Insecta; order Hymenoptera; family Figitidae; genus Leptopilina; species Leptopilina boulardi. The sequence continues at coordinate 1,923,816 of NW_026137996.1, read as the reverse complement.
TTTTTTATAGTTTCAAAAAATGTTGGATTTTTTTGTGGGTCAAAAAAAAATTGAATTTTGTTTGACGGTGTAGATTGAAAATTAAATTGAATGAACAAAGAATAGTACTAACTAAACATTAGAATTAAAAAATTTTGTTTTGTCGCTACAATAAATTATTTGTATTATTGTAGTAACAAATTTTCCTTAGTAATATCAACAATATATTCGTTGGTATAACAATAAAAATTTGTATTTTTTTATTTTATGACCTATTTTTGCTATCAGTAGTAAAATACAGTTGCAGTAAGTTAAAATATTTACGAATTTTTTTGTATTAGTAGTAAAAACCTACTTCGATCAGACCCTTTTATTTTTTTAATATATCTGTATAAAACCGTAAAAAAATTTTTACCTCAAAGTACGTAAAATCTAAGGAAAGAAATTTTACTAAAAACTACATTTTTTATAATCAGAAATGAAAATTAATTAAAAAATCAATGTTTTTTTTAGTTTTTTTGGACTTGATATGAAAATTGTTTAGAATTATCGTATATATTGGAAAGGTGAATAATTTATATGTTTCAATAGGGATTAAGGGAGAGAGAGAGAGAGAGTAAAATAAACAAATTGCATCTATTTCCGAATTGGCAGGTCTCGATATATATAACTTCTTTTGATCGAATCAACTTCTTTTGATCGAGACGTATAGTGTAATCTATGATCGATCTGCTCTTACAGAGAACTGAAGAGAAAATGAGTTGAGAATTTCTCTGAAATCGTCGGTCGATATTATATGCACGAGATGTATATAGATATGTATCTCTAGCCAAGCAATACCGTTAGTGACAAGTTGAATATAGTTTTCTGATTATTGTTTGTTGCTCGTACAAAAATACCAGATATTTACATTAGAATTTAAAAATTTTTTCTTATTCCAAACTATATAATATATATTTATACATTATTTAACACTATATTTTTAATTTTGATAATTGAATTTTTATTATTCTTATATAGTAACCGTTGCTATGGAAAAAAAACGGTTGCTATGGTAACTGTTACCATACGAGTGTACGACGAATAGACGGACAGAGTTTGATAAAATTTTGCAAAAGTAAAATTTTTCTCTTTTACAGTAAAAATAAAAAATTAAATAAAATATCATGTTTTAAATTTTAAATAATTATAATTATTGTTTAGGGTGATTCGAAGTAAGTAGCTCTTTTTTAATTCAGCGACAGATTTAGATAGAATCGGGGGAATAATGCGAGCATAAGAGATGCAAAGACATTTTATATATCGACAAACGAGGGACAGTGTGACAAATTGTATCCGCATTGTTGTATCGTAATTACATTAAGGTACGATAACACATGGTGATATCGAGAGGCCAAGAATATTTATTGAGGATGCGGAGGACGTGTATCAGATGGTATGCGTGTGCGTCTATATAACAATTAGTAATTACACGGCGAGAGAATTCGAATTTATATACGTGGGCGAATGAAGACACCAACAATTCTTATATTTTATAAAGAGGAAATATTAATTCAAAACTTTAAAGATAAAAAAATTATAAATCTAATTTTTTTTTTCATTGATCATAATTATATTTTTATCTTAAAATAATAAATACACAGAAAATTATAAGATATTAAAATAATCTGCAACGCTTATTATTTTAATACAATTTTCCTTATTTTAATCCATTTTGATATATTAAAATAAGCAACATTGGATTAAAATAATAAGCATTGCAGCTTATTTTTAATGCCTTTTAATTTTCTTATATATTGTTACAACTTTGTAAAATAAGATTTAATTTCAAAACATTTTCAATCTTACATTGTAGTAGTGAGTAAAACATAAAATTTGTTCAATTAATTTAGTTTTGTTTCAATTTTTTTTTTCCTTCTTACATTGTATAAACGAAATTAAAGCAAGCATCTAAGATAACTATCAGTATCCCACACAAATTACAAATAAAACACACATATATATATAGGCTTATGTAAGTAACTGCTTTTCTTAATGAGAATAATAGTTTACTTCAAATTACTTAATGAACGCCCATTATAAGCTTCTATTTCGATGGAATTCAGTAAAGATGAAAATTGCGAAAATCTCTCATACAATTTTAAAGTAAATGTTATACTTTCTCTTATCACACATATGAATCGAATTAAATGGAGAGACATTAGAAGAGAAAAAAAAAGATAAATAAATTCCATAATCAATAGTTTTGCAAGAAACATGTGCATATTTAATCACATTAAAGTTATATATATATATATACAGAAATATATGAACCTATTAAAGAGAAAAAAATAAATAAATACAGAAACACAAGTGTGTGTGTGTGTGTTCTCTTTTGGCGAGATATTGAAAGCTATAATTGATTAATTATCTTCTCGATAACTTGCGAAAGTAATCGTTAATAAATCTATCGATTGTTCGCCAATCATGTGAAATCGCACGACTGTGAAATGGAGGGGAAAAAAGAGACAGAGAAGAAATATAAGAGGTGTGACGATTGGCAGCAGGCAAAGTTAAAAGCAATAAATTTCACATACTTTCGCGAATTTTGCCCTCTGGGATTGTATATTTATATATATAGTTCCTTATATTACCTTCATTTTTATTTTCCTCTCTTCTCTTTGATCCATCGAACCGACCGTGAAGTTTCTAAACGACTTTTATTGAGTATTTGCTTGCAATATTTTATCGATCGTTAACCGCGACATTGCAATGTCTATCCTCGTTAACCGTGGGGCAAAAATTTTTTTTTTTTTTTTTACTTTTTAAAACGCATAAACAAGAATAGTTGTGTTCACGCTTCCTGTTTTACAAGGATCAGAGGACAACAGACGAGAATTTTTAATCACATCTCATTTCCATTTGTATATATATATAAACTTGTCTAATTTTTTTTCTTATTTTTTTTTTTGCCTCCTTAAAATCTAATTCTCTTTATTGCCAAAAGCAGGTTTTTTTTTGTAAAGAAAGTATTTACAAGAATTTCCTGTCTGACTAAAACTAATTTTTACTACTTAATAATAAAAAAAGTTTCATCTCTAAAACTGTGTTTAAAACAAAAAATACCAAGAATTGAACATTTTTGTCTGACTATAATTACCTTGTACTACTGATATCTTTTTAAAGTAGATTAGATTTATTTTCATCATTGTACACTTTCTCAGTTTTACAAATATAATTTTCTCCATCAATTTATAAATTTTTTTCTTTTTTAAATAATAAAATTATAGGATTTGTAAAATATTGTCCGACTATAATGTACGTTTACTACTTATAAATTACAAATATTTCGAAACAATTTTAAAATCCGAAACTGACTTTTAATAATTAGAGTAAAAATCCGTCTGACTAAAATTTTCTTTTTTCTACACTCAGAAAAAAGGTTTGAGCTGACAACCAAATATTTCATTCAATATATGTGCAACTAAAATTTTTTGGTTGACACAACTAAACTTTAGTTGACAACAACCAAAGTTTGTTTCAGACGACTAAATAAGAAAATGAAATAGAATTTGGTAGTCTCAACCAAACTTTGGTTAATGTCAACTAAAGTTTAGTTGTGTCAACCAAAAAATTTTAGTTGCACATATATTAAATGAAATATTTGGTTGTCAGCTCAAACCTTTTTTCTCAGTGTACACTCAGAAAAAAGATATGTTTGAACCAAATGTACCATTTTTTTTATATTTACCCAATTTTTTGGTTAGTTCAAAACAAAATTTGTTTAATTCAAATAAATATTTATTTGATCTAAATGTTTATTTTAATAAATTTTTTGAACAAAGAAAAAAATTTGATTGAGCTAAATAAACGTTTGGTTTATGCAACCAAATGTTTGGTTAACTGTATATCAATACATTTATTTTGTTGATTTAACCAAAATTTGGTTGCTTCAAACGAATTTTTTTCTGAGTGTACTGATATGAAAATTACAAAAAATTAGAAACCGTTACCTGTTACTGTCTTCTACTACTAAATACTAAATTTCAAAAAAAATTAAGTCGTAACTAAAATTTGGGGGTATTTTTATAGCTAATAAAAAAATCCCGAAAATTTCCGTTATTATTGAAACCTCTTGTACCTTTCCAACATAATTAAAATAAATTTCCACAATAAAGATAAAAACTAAACTTATTATCAATAAACTTAATTAATTTTGACATTTGTCCATTTCTGAATAGAGGAAAAATATCTTAATTTCATATATATATATAATTGAAAAACAGGTTAGTTTTAAGAATGAGAATCGATAAATTATCATTTAATTCAATTTTATTGCAAATTATAACGATAAGAATGATAATTAAAGAACGATAAAAATTGGCATCAGCGAGAATTTCAAGTAACAACTAATTAAGCGCGCATTTGACATTGATTTACTTTAGTGTATGTGGCACTTTGATTGTAACTCTGGTATATAGTAATGTATGGGATAAATATTTTTTTTTTTCTGATTATACATTACTAAGTTTGTATAGTATACGCGACAAGGATATGGGCGCAAGATCAATTAGCAATTAAGAATCAAAGGTGACATGATCGTTAGTCTATCTTCAGTGAGCAAAGTTGCTTGTTTGCTAATGGGCGTCACTCGCCATTGATTGTTGAATGCCTGACGATCGAGAATCTCTGATCGCCTCTTAATAGTAAAATAGACCTAAATAACGATATGGAAAATAAATTGAAATATATTTTCACTTATATAGGAAAAAAAAAAAAATATTCAGCAATCATTTTTTTTTCTCAATTTTTATTAAGCCAAATTTTCAAATGGATTTAAAAATAATTAAAATATAATATAGAAAAATGAATGAATATGTAATTAATTTACAGTGTTTATAATTTAATAAACACTGTAAAGCAATTTGAGATTACATGTACGTTGCTTTATCTTTATATTTATTGTATAAAGTTTTACTTTCGGGATCGTAATTTGCGATGGTGCCCCCATAACGACACACACGCGGCCATGTTACAGTCATTGATGTTACTGTCTCATATATTGTCGCCTATCTGACTGAAAGTAACAAGTCTATGGCCGTCTCTGAGGTATCATAATGGTTAAATACCATGCGAACACAACTGTTATACCATGCGAGAAACTTCACCTTTTAAATGATACTCTTATATAAAGCTTAATTGTATTGAAGACGATGTTTCCTCCATCTCATCTCATGTTTTGCGTCGTCAATTTTTCTTTTCTTTTTTTTTTTTTTTTTCTTTTACGACTCAACTCATCTCTTATCGTTTTATTTTCTTTGTCGATTGTAACACCTCTTTTATTTCTAAATGACTTTACGCAACTGATAATACGATATATCGTCATTTTTTTTTTTTCTTTAAATTTTTAACATGTTTTCTGATAAACAATGTTTTAAATTTAGTTTGTTTTTTTTTTTTTTGAAAAATTAATTGTATTTTTTTAAATTAGTATTTCAAGTATTTTGACTATTTTGAAAATAGTTGATAATGCAAACTAATACTATTATTACTATTAACTAATTACTATTAACTAATTACTAACTATTAATTACTAACTATTAATTACTAACTACTAATTACTACTACTACTAATAGTACTACTACTACTATTACATACAACTATTTTACTATTTACTATTACAATACTAACTACTAATACTATTAAATAACTATTAACTACTAAGTAACTACTAAATATACTATTCCTACTAACTACAACTACTATATATGCTACTAATATAAAACTAACTTCTACTACTACTACTACTAACTACTAGTATTATTAAATAATGACTATTACTACTAACCACAACTACTATATATTCTACTAATAAAAAACTAACTTCTACTTCTACTACTACTATTACTACTACTACTACAACTACTAAATAAATACTAAATATGATTACTAAGTAACTACTAAATACTATTATTACCAACTAATTTCTACCTAAATAGTTTATTTATTTAGTAATGTAATATAATATTAACTACTGCTATTACCACAACTACTAAGTAACTACTAACTACTAGTATTGCTAAATAATTACTATTCCTACTAACTACAACTACAATATGTTCTACAAAAAAAAATAACTTCTACTACTACTACTACTAAATAAATACTAAATATGATTACTAACTACTACTACTACTAACTACTAAGTAACTACAAAATACTAGTATTACCAACTAATTTCTACCTAAATAGTTTATTTATTTAGTAATATAATATAATATTAACTACTACTACTGCCACAACTACTAAGTAACTACTAACTACTAGTATTACTAAATAATTACTATTACTACTAACTACAACTACTATATATTTTACTAATAAAAAACTAACTATTACTACTATTAAATAACTAATAAATATTACTATTACCAAGTAACTACTATTACTACTAACTACTACTACAACTGGTACTATTCCTACTACTATAAGTAACTACTAACTACTATTATTACTAAATACTAGCTAAAACTAGTTTATTATTTACTAATGTAATATAATACTAACGACAACTACTTCAACTAAGTAACTATTAATTATTATTATTACTAATTGCTAACTACTATTATTATTAACTAATTATTAGCTATAACTAGTTTATTATTTACTAATATAATACTAACTACAAGTACTTTACTATCTACTAATTTACTATTTAACTACAAATACTACTATTACTAGTATTACTACTATGACTACTATGACTACTATGACTACTATGACTACTATTACTACTATTACTACTACTTTACTACTATTATTACTATTTTACTACTATTACTACTATTTTACTACTATTACTACTATTACGACTATTACTACTATTACTACTATTACTACTATTACTACTATGACTACTATGACTACCATTACTACTACTTTACTACTATTACTACTATTTTACAACTATTACTACTATTACTACTACTATTACTACTACTTTACTACTACTTTACTACTACTTGACAATCTATGAATTTTAGTTATTCGTTGCTTGATTTTCTAATAACAAATTTCTGATTAATGATGTAAGTTATGATTGACGATCGATTAAATTATAGTAATGACTTTAATAACGTATATCAATGAAAATGAATGATTGTTTTAATTAATACAAAATTTAAATTTATGATTGCTTTGATTAATATCAATTTCAATGAATGATAGTTTTATTTATTGGCAATTTTATTTCATCGCAGTCACGAAAATTGATAACTGTAGCCAAAAAATATTTTTTTTCAACTTTATAAGTTTTCTTCTTTGTCTATTTCTTTTTGTTTAACTTGCAGAGTTTATATATATATATATATATATATATATATATATATATATAGAATAAAAGAGCTATCGATTCATCTTGAAGATAGGTATCGTATAGACAGTAGTCAGGCCGCGGAAAAGTGGCCTCTCTTGCACTGTAAATGCGCAATGGCTACCAGAGGGACAGATGAAGTTGTTTCGCGACGACCGTGTTCGATGCCGTCGTATAACCGCGTGTAACGATGCAACAGAACATGCGCATGCGTAAATCCTATATGCGCGACGAGCCGTTAATGTCCGCCACACGAGGATTTATGAAATTCCACAGTATCGCATATAATGAACTCGTATATATATATATATATTTATATACACGTATATATAAATATAAATAAATACATCCAACTTCAATACTCCACGAAGGAAATAATGAAACATACCTTTCCTTTTACAGATGAGATAAAAAAAATACACTTCCTTTATGATGAAGTAAAAAAATTTTTTCAATACTATAATTTAATTCTAAAAATTTATATTAATATTTTTCTTATTCTCGGTGTAGAAATTTCCCTACCAGGGCTCTAGTAGGGAATGAAACGCCATATCTAATCAGGGCCAAATCAGGGCAACAAAAAATTGTCGATTTGTCTAATCAGGTAATGGTATAACAATACAAAAAGAAAGAAATGAAAATTTTCTTGTAGCGACCAAACAAAATTACTTAGTTTTGAGATTTAGTAAAGACAACAAATTTTTTCTAACTTTTGTTTTGAGATTTATCCATTTTTTTAAAATAATTTTTTGATTGTGTGTTTACTTTTTTTATTTTTATGTAGAAAAAATTATTTTCAAATGGAAAATTTTTCTTTTTCTTTTAAAGATTTTTAATTTGAAAATTAAAAAAAAATCGTGATTCTGATCGGTATTTATATATATAGTACCTTTTAAATTTGTTATTCGTGCTTGCATGCATGCTACAAACGGCTAATCCGCTGTCATTTTCGACGAGCTGCTATCGCGTGAAATGACAGCGTACAAAGTACTGGATGGACAAGTGAGATCGAGCTGAATTTATTACTCGGAATATCCAAGCTACCCAGAATGGTTGTCTGGATTGCATATATATATATATATATATATATATATATATATATATGTATATACAGGGCCACGCCGCGATGAATCGCGTATGAAAGGTCCACGAGAAGAGTTCGCCAGAGAGAGCTTAAAAGCAAATTCGATCTCCACGCGACAACATCGACCGTCACGCGTCAAGTCGAATAAAAGATGAAGCGATTTCACGCTTCAATTTCGTTTTATTATATCCCCTCTTTCTTTCTTTCTTTCTTTCTTTCTCTCTCTCTCTCTCCACGATTCTTTAAAACAGGTATTTACCAAGGTCAGGGTTAATAACCGACATTTCTTATATCATCGTGATTTTTATTCTTCTAATTTTCTCGAAAGAAAATTTTCATTTAAAAAAAAAAATGCTTTTTTAGAATTTTTTCCCCCCTACACTGAAAAAAAATTCTAGTTAGAATAACCAGAATTCTAGTTAGAATAACCAGAATTCTAGTTCGAATAACCAGAATTCTAGTTCGAATAACCAGAATTCTAGTTAGAATAACCAGAATTCTAGTTCGAATAACCAGAATTCTAGTTAGAATAACCAGAATTCTAGTTAGAATAACCAGAATTCTAGTTCGAATAACCAGAATTCTAGTTAGAATAACCAGAATTCTAGTTAGAATAACCAGAATTCTAGTTAGAATAACCAGAATTCTAGTTAGAATAACCAGAATTTAGAATAACCAGAATTCTAGTTAGAATAACCAGAATTTAGAATAACCAGAATTCTAGTTAGAATAACCAGAATTCCAGTTAGAATAACCAGAATTCTAGTTAGAATAACCAGAATTTAGAATAACCAGAATTCTAGTTAGAATAACCAGAATTCCAGTTAGAATAACCAGAATTCTAGTTAGAATAACCAGAATTTAGAATAACCAGAATTCTAGTTAGAATAACCAGAATTCTAGTTAAAATAACCAGAATTCTAGTTAGAATAACCAGAATTCTAGTTAGAATAACCAGAATTCTAGTTAGAATAACCAGAATTTAGAATAACCAGAATTCTAGTTAGAATAACCAGAATTTAGAATAACCAGAATTCTAGTTAGAATAACCAGAATTCTAGTTAGAATAACCAGAATTCTAGTTAGAATAACCAGAATTCTGGTTAGGGTATATTTAACATTTTGATTCTGGTTATTTTAACGAGAATTCTAGTTAATTCAACTAGAATTCTGGTTAACATAACTAGAAAGTAATGTTAAATATAGCCTAACTAGAATTTTTTTTTCAGTGTAGGAAATAAATGAAACATGTTATTTGCAGTTAAAATTTTTTTTAAATTATTTATATAATGAAGGGCTTTTCTGCGTGTGGAGAAAGAAGGAAGGAATATACTCTTTTCTCTATGTATATATATATATATATATATATAAATAGACGATTAATTTTCAATACCGGTTTCTCTTAATGAAATGCGCCTTATTCGCGATCAAAGCTGCTGCCCTATGTGGATTTCTTGTATAAAAACATTTTTTTTTTTTCTATAATACAATTTCATGAATATACTTGAAACTTGGAAGGAATATTAATGATATACACATATACATGGGGATTAAAAAATTACATCCCTTGTGAAAATAATGTTGTGCATTATTTGAGAGGATCACGTTTTGCCTAACGATCTATATAATGTTTTAACGACATACTTTTCTGTTTTAATTCTTTCAAGGTCGTCCACTTGGAAAGATTCCCCGGAAAGTGCCCCTTTGGAGGTTCTATATCAGAATTCCGCCGGAACTTTCAACGTAATTCCGTCGGAATTCCATCGGGAGTTCCTAAGAGTTTCCGATGGGATTCCGACGGAATTAGGACCCTAAAAATTTGGAAAAAAATTAATCGGAATTCCGACGAAATTAGGACTCTAAAAATTTTGAAAAATTAATCGGAATTGCGTCAGAATTCTGTTGGAACTCCGTCGGAATCCCATCGGAAATTCTTAGGAACTCCTATGGAATTCCGACGGAGTTCCGACAGAATTCTAACGCAATTCCGATAAATTTTTTCAAAATTTTTAGAGTCCTAATTCCGTCGGAATTCCGATTAATTTTTTTCCAAATTTTTAGAGTCCTAATTCCGTTGGAACTCCGTCGGAATCCCATCGGAAATTCTTTGGAACTCCGATGGAATTCCGATGGAATTACGTTGGAAGTTCCGGCAGAATTCTGATAGAACCTCCAGGGGGCACTTTCCGGGGAATCTTTCCAAGTGGGTCGCGTATATATATATATATTTTTTTTTTTTTTGAAGGTGATTACAATGCAGATAAAGTTGAGCACCTCCTATATGTTGATCTAATTCCTCTTTCGAGATTATAAGATTGACAATTCTGATAATGTTCTTCTTTTTTGTATTTTATTTTTTTCAATGATGCAAATTATGTATAGCGTAGGAAAAAAGAAAAAAAAATTATAAAAAAAATGAAACATTGCTTATATTCTTTGTTTTAAAAATTTGGTCTATTATATAAACATTTAACACGGAACTTTGCTTGTTTGAATTTAAAACCAATTTCAGCTGGAATGCTCAATCTTGTTGATGAGAAGAATCGGTTAATAGATAAGGTCTTGAGAAATGATGTTTTGCATGAAGTGAAATTTTTTTTTTTTTTTTTTTTTTCTACCACTGCCCTTGATGAGAGGTTGATGAATGTGCTCTATTAGTTTTGCTGAAGTAATTAATTGTTTCAAATTTTAGTTTAATGCAGTACATATATATACCTGATTTATGTGCGTTGAACATTTTTGTGAAATTTATTATTTTTAAAATACATACACATAATTAGAAGAATTTTTCATGGAATTAATAATTTAGTGGGAATAATTGCATTTAGCATTACAAAAAATTATAACAGTCCGATTGCAACTTACCTCTAACTACGAGTGATAAATTTTTTAAACATTTACATATCTTTTACTACGGATTGAAAAAATAATAGAAAAAAAAGGAAAAAGTTTGTAACTATCTTTTTCTACTATAATACAAAAAATTCCCATAAAACGTGACAGTCTGACTAAAATTTCCTTTTACTACTAATAGCAAAACTATAAAGAAATTCCGATTAATTTCTGTCTCATTATATCAAGTTTTCACTACTGATACAAAAATTTTTAAAAATTCGAAACACTTCTGTCGCTGTAAAATTGTAAACAATGAAAAAGTAATTTAACAATTAAATAATTAAATAATGAAACAGTAAGAATTTAAAATTTTGTCTGGCTATAATAGACCTTTACTACTAACATCAAATTTATAAAAATTTCGAAATAATTTCAACGTCTGACTAAAACTGACTTTTACTACTAATAGTAAATAAGAATTTTTTTTAAAATCACACTGTCTGACTAAAATTTACTTTTACTACTAACAAAAATACAAGGAAAAAATATATAAATCCAACTCTAAATCGAATTTGTGACTTTTATAGCTTCTCGGTTAGAGCGTTGAAAGAAAAAAGAGAAAGAGAAAGAGAGAGAGAGAGAGAGAGAGAAAAAAAAAAAAGAAGCGAGACAAAGAGAGTTGAATAATCTATACTTGAAGTTCCAAAAGTATTACGCAACGAAAGGCTCGTTTTTCAAGTTTTAAAAAAAGACCCTTTCAATGCGGGTTCAAGAATCAAGTAGAGGTGACTTCAAGATCCAAACCCTTTTATCCCATAGAGTCGTAACACATAAAACAAGAGGCACACTGACTTTTACGATGACTCGTTGTTTGTTCGCAAAAATTATCGCGCCATTCTTGGTTAGTCGCCTTTAATTGGTTACTAACTTTTTAGTTAGTAATTTTTTTCAATAAACATACACTCAAAAAAAAAGTTTCCTTGTATTTTTAATTTTATAATTTAAAAATTTTTTGTAATTCTACTTTAAAATTTTTAATTAAAAAAAAAAACAAGCGATCGTAATCGGGCGCTCACTTATCGTATTTATATCAGAATGCAACGTTATATAAACCAATTACAGATTTTTTTTTTTTTTTTTCCTATAAGTAATTCCGTTGTAAATACTTTTTATGTGGCTTTATTTTGATTTACTTATCTGATTAAAAAGTTTTAAACGACTTGTAATGCACAGGATGATCTACAATAATGATAGTAAACTCTCTTGTAGACCTAAAATTAAAATATCGTTATATATGTGAACTGACAGTTTTTCAAACGGTGGCTGATTGAATATTATACCACCATGTTTGAAGGGATGAGGAGGGGGATACAGAAAAGGTTGTAAAACTGACTTGTAAATTACACGTTCGTTGAGTATGTTTAAAAATATCTATATAGAAGACAGTTGAATATTTACGGACCTAACACACACAAAGAAATATATATAAAACAATAGAAAGAGAGAGAGAATAAATTTATAATAAAAATTTAATAGAAAAAAAATTTAATAATAAAAATTTAATAGAAAAAAATTTTAATAATAAATATGGTTATTACAAAATATATTTTAAAAAAATGTCGAAATATTATCAGCATACAAATTATATAACTTAGAAACAAATTTGTAAGCTATAAAAATTTATATCCTGAACTCTTTCTTATGAATATTTCACACTCCAAGACTCGAGTTTTCAATTAATAAACGATAATCATAAATGTGCGAGGAACTCATAAACAATATTTACGGGGGATTGTTTCAACCCACGTGAAATCTTTCAGGAACAACAAGTTTACTATATTGCATATGTATATATATATATATATATATATATGATGGTACTTGTAGTTCACGGCTTTAATTTATCACCTTTGTGAAATTTTCTCTTTTTAACATCTTCTCGTCACTCTACTTCAAAATACACGACAAAATAAGATTTTATTTATTTTTCATGAAATATGAAGTTTTTCTTTTTTTAAATATATAGAAATTAAATTTCCATTTTTATTCCTTTATAAAAACTAATGAATAAAATTAATAATAATAAATCAAAAAACAAGTAAAACAATAAGTTAAAAAAATAATAAAAAAAAAAAAAATAAAAAAAATTAGTAATTATACAAAAATAAATGAAAATAAAATATTAAAGGGTCAAATCATTATAAAATAAAATTTATTAGTTAGATTTTTCATTTAAAAGAATTTCGTAATATAAAATATGTTTTTAGCCTAATTTTCATTTTTCCAAATAGAAATTAATAGAATTTCTTTTTAAACGAATTTTTATATAACCAAATTTTTAGAGTATCAAATTTTTATTTAATAAAATTTTTAATTTACAGAATTTCTAATATACAGCATTTTTCTTATTTAAAAAATTTCTAATTTACGGAATTTTTCTTTACCTCATGAATTTTCTTTTTTTTTAAATTCTAATTCAACAGAATTTTAAGTGATTTTTATTTTTAAATTAAAGAATTTTCAATTCATCAAATCTTTCTTTTGTCAGAATTTTTATTTTCGCCAGTTGTTATTTGATAGAATTTTTAAAACGCCAAATTTTCATTTGATCCAAAATTTGTAAATGTTCGAACAAATAAACTAAAAGATTTCGGTGGACAATTTAAAATTTGATCAATCGCAAATTTCTTAATTATTTTTGATTTGATAAATGTTTTCAAATTGCGCCAAAATTTTTCGGTCATTTGCAATTTTTGTCAAATAAAAATTCGACGTTTTTAAGAATTCTATCAAATAAGAATTTGAACAAAAGAATATTTATTAGTGAATTAAAAATTCTAATTTGGTTAAATTAGTTAAATAATCCATTAGTTGAAAAGGAATTTTGTAAATTAGAAATTTTGTAATACAAAAAAATATATATTGATTATTATTCGTTTATATATCATTACTATATTATGAAAAGATATCGCCGCCGCCGCTGATTCAAGAATGAACGCTAGGCGAGAACTTCGACGCTACGCGGGAGCTCACAGTACTTGCCTACTGTTCAACTCGCGAAGCATTAAAACTCGCGTACCGTTCAGAATTTGTCTCGAAAATTTCAGATATTGTACTATCTATATCAAAAACATAAGTTAAAAATTAACATTACAGAAAATTATAAGATATTAAAATAAGCTGCAACGCTTATTATTTTAATCCAATTTTGCTTATTTTAATACCAAAATGGATTAAAATAAGCAAAATTAGATTAAAATAATAAGCGTTGCAGCTGATTTTAATGCCTTTTAATTTTCTGTGATAACATTAATACTCAAGGTCAAACGATAGAATCATAGATTAAAACGAACATAATTTCAAAAATCAAGGACGTATATGTTAAAAACCAAAGTTTTTGATGGAGTAGAGACGGACATAACCTCAAAATTATTATCAGAGGTCAAGATATGACCCTCCCTTTAAAGTTTTAAAGGTCATAGGTCAAAGGAGAACATAACCTTAAATTTACATTGAAGGTCATAGGCGTTTAGGCGAACATAACCTCAAAATTTCGTCATAGTTATAGAAAAAATCTGACATTACCCCAAAGTTGGTGTCATAGGTTAGAAGGACGTCATCCGTGGTGCATCTTAGAAACAAATTCTTTAAAATGAAATAATAAATTTTATTTAAAGAAATTGGATAAAATTAATCTTTAAAAACATATAAAAACTTATTCGGTCCCTAATTAATTTTTCAATTGCAGAATTTTGCAGAATTTTACATGAATGAAGGTTCCTGTGAGATTAATCCCTAATAACACAAGATATCTTGGGATATATTGATAATATCCCGCAGATATCCTAGGGATGTCCTATGGATATCAAAAGGATCTCTTAATGATATCCAAAAAATCGGCTTCAGGATATCTTCTGGATATCTCTATAGACTTTCATAAATGTCCTCCAGATATCCCATAGATATCGTTAGGATATCCCACAGATATTTTCAGGATATTCTCAGTATATCTTCTGGATGTCAAGAAGATATTTTCAGGATACTGTTTTTAAAGTCATTATGAGATTACGAGTGAGGATATTCTGTGAATTAAATTTTATATAAATAAAATAGAATGCAACTTGTTTTTCGAGAAAGTTGTTTAATTTGAAAAATTATGTCTTAGGGATATCCTGTTGATGTCTCACAGACCGGCGGTTTGGATATCCTAGGGATAGGATATCCCAAGATATCCTGGGGACCATTCTCGGATATCGACCATTGATATGGATATCCTTTGGATATCCTAGAGATATCCTTTTGTTATGAGGGATTGTTTAGAATATTGTTTATGGATTGGAACATTTTGGAAAATAGGAAATTTTTTTTTTTTTTTTTTGGCAAAATAGAACAAAAAAAAAAGGAAAAATGCGGCTTCGTGTTACGAGAAATCGCTTCGCTATGGTGGTGTTTGTTTCGATGAAGGGTGATTTTATAAAGGAGGCCGCCGTGACGGAAGATATTGTAGGACAAGTTCTCTGCACCAGCCGGGTGGCCCTGTAGGTCGTGCATAATACGACGAGCGAGTTTGCTATCCCCGCTGCTTTGCCTTCGACATTACGATCGCTTTCCTGTTGAAAAATTACTTTATAGAGATCTCTCTCTCTCTCTTTCTCTCTCTCTCGAGAGAAACGCGTGCGCGTGAGCTCTCTCAATAAACGGCCCTCGAAACTCAACCTTTGAATAAATGTATATGTATATATACCCAATCATGACGTCTGTGAAAACTTAAACGTCAACATTGGTATATATATATACATACATACAAATACAAATATACAAAAGTATCGCCATCTTAATACATCAATCGTGCCGATCGAACACTCGTCGGTGATTTAGCCTTTGAGTGTCCTATAGGATAGGTTGCTGATTTATTGCCACGATTCATCACCTCATTTTTACTCCTTAATTTTCCCCCCTTTCTATTATTCACGTTTAACATCGATTATCCAATGCAAATTATAATGTCTTATATATTATTCAGTAGGGGTCAAGTCAAGAGGGAAAAATTAATTTTTTAACGAAAAAAAATAAAAAAACAATCTGGAATTATTTATTGTAATTATGTAAATTAAAAAATCCAAAATTTACAACTCGTTAACTTTTTTTTGCAAAAAAAAAAAATTAGATAATTTTAGACGAGAGAAAAGTTTGTATATTGTAAAATTAATATCAGTATTTCATTCAGAAAAAAAGTTTTTGTTTTGTAACTTTATTTATAACAAGTAGTAATAGACAATGTATTACAAAAAAAAAATTTTTTTTGCAATTACATCAGTAGTAAATGTTAATTTTAGTTAGACAACACTTTTTCAATAGTAAAATTTTTTGATAGTAAAAAAAAATCCCTTACAGTGAGACAATAAGATTTTTATTTTCTCTGTATTATAAATAAGTAGTAGAAGACCGTTTTAGTCAGACAAAATATTTTTTTTTAAATTAAGTCAGTTTCAGGATAAATACTCTCTAAATCTGAATTAGTAAAAATGTTTACTAATTGAAATTAGTGACTCACTTTTTGCTGTAGAGTTAGTTAAATTTTACTAATTGTTAGTAAAAGTTACTAATAATTAGTAAAATTTTACTAATTCAGAAGCAAAAAGTGAGTCACTAATTCACTAATTGCAATTAGTAAACATTTTTACTAATTCAGATTTAGAGAGTAAATAGTAAAATTTCTAACAGTAGAAAAAGTCAGTAGTAGTCAGACAACAAGATGTAAATTTTCCTTATATTATAATAAGTAGTAAAAAAAAGTTTAAGTCAGACAAAGCGTAAATAATTTAATATAAAAATCGATTTTTTTAGGCAAAATAGTGAAATATCTGACAGTATAAAAAAGTATAAAAAGACAGTAGTTGTCAGACAAAATTTTTATTTTCATTATATTGTAAATAAGTAGTAGAAGACGATTTTAGTCAGGCAAAATATATATTTTTTAAATTAATACTAACGTTAGTTTCAGAAAAAATAAATAGTAAAATATCTGACAGTAGAAAAAATCACCAATTAGTCAGACAAGATTTAAATTTTCCTTACATTGTAATTAGTAGTAGAAAATAGTTTTAGTCAGACAACATATTAAACAAAAAAAATCTTTTTATTTCGTAAAATTTTGAGTTGCAACGAAAAATTAATTGTAACAATAAGATACATTTTCACAGTAATTGGAGTCATTAAAAAATAATTATTAATGGATTAATTTTTTTTTGTTTTTGAATCTTATCATAAAATTGCAATATTATATAGTAAAATTAATTATTTTTACCTCGAAAGATCAATATCGTGAATTTCTTATCGATTGGATCTTTAGATGCAAGATATTCTGCTCAGGACAAATAATCTACACTGCACCTTGCTTAAGATTGCGAAAGATATAATTTTTTTTTTTTTCTGAAATTAAGTAGACAGAGTTGACAAATTAAAACAGTGTATACATATAGGGTTTCCTGCTGATAGTTGTTTCATGCTGAGTTTCTTTTACTGTTTAATAATTTCTCTTTGTTTTCTTCACATTTATTTTATTATATTTGCAATTATTATTCTTTTGTAAATTAAAAATATTCTCTTTGAAAATTTCCAATAATTATGTGAATTCTGTTTTTTTTATCTTTTTTGTCGTGAGTAGTAAAAGTAAATTTTGGTCAGACTGGATTTTATTATTGTAATTTTAGTATCAGTAACGTAAATCAGTTTTAGTCAGACATAATTTGACGACTAATATCAGTAGTATAGGTCAGTTTCAGTCAGACTAATTTCTATTTATATTCCAATTTTTTTTTTTATCCTAATTTTATCATCAATAACTTAATTTAGTTTTAGTTAATCAACTTTAAAATTTAATATCAGTAGTTTTAGGTCAGACTATAATTTATATTAATTTTAGCATTTTAGTACATTGTTAAAATTAATAAGAGAAATTTTTTTTTCCAAATTCTAAGTATTTTAAATATTAGTAGTAAAAATCACTTTTAGTCAGACAGTAAAATAATAAATTTAAAATAATATTGTAAATTTAAAATTAGTAGTATAATTTATTTTCAGTGAGACAAATTTTTTTTTTTTATCTCTCAGCTATCAATACAGTATTCTTAGTAAAAACAAACGCTAATTTAACAGTAGTAGAAATTTTTTTTTTCCCCAATGCCACAAATATGGTTAAATGATGAATTTTTTCACATTCCAATTTATTATGAGAATAAGATTGGAAATTCGAATCGACCGTGACATTAATAGGGAATAGAGGCCGTTTCTAGAATAGGTAAAGGGTTCACCTGTTTTACATACAATGGAAATATATATCCAGATAATAATACTCTCCTTACGGTAAAGTCACGTTCAGGTGAACAAATATTACATTCAGTAAATAAATTGCAACCATTTCGAGATTGTTAAAATTAAAAAAAAAAAAAACGATAGAACTACTACAATATTAGAAAACAATAAAAAAAAGCGAAAATAATATTTAAAAATAAAAAAGATAAAATGTATTTAAAAAAAAATGATTCCAAACAGAATTTTGCAATACGGAAGAAATAAATTCTTATTACATTTTAAAATTAAAATTATTTTTTTTTGCTAAAAATATGTTAACAAAAAATTTATTTGATTCAAATAATCGGTTACTTGACTATTATAAAATAAATATTTATTTGTATTAAATAATTAAAATTTATTTTTTTTTTCAGTGAATAAATGATGAAAATAATAATAATAATAATAATTTACTCCAGTTAGGAGTTTAATATTCGAAATTTCACGATATTTGTAAGCAAAATAATAAACTAGGTTGAAATATGAATGAAATAGTAAAATTGAATGGTTGACTGGAAATGTAAATTAATCATATGCTAAATATTAAGGCGTGACAAGTCTAGACTTATGCCAGTCTTGTTGTTATATAGTCCGCGAGAGAAATTCACATTAAATATATCACCGCAGCGTGAAAAAACTATTATCATGTGTAATCTCCATTAAAAGGTGTCTCGCGTTTCATTAAAAAAAAAATCGCGGGTGACAACGATTTCTTGTTCCATAGGCCATTTGATTCAACGATACCATCCTTCCTAATATAGACAGGTGGGTCTCTTCAAGAACGATCGATCGTTTAACAAGAACCGGTATATATATAAGAGACCAAATGTAATGGACCAGTGCCACTCAACTATCTTGATTTATAAAAACTATTTTATACTCTCCATCACAAACCAGAAACTATTCCAATTAGTTTATCAATAAAAAAAAAAAAAAAAAAAACAGCAAGACAAAAAAAAAAAATTCGAATCATTAACGTTAATAAATTTTTTTACTCTTTTTTTCTTTTCGTAATCGATTACGTAACTTTGTCTCTTATTCATTCCACTTTTTCGTTGTGAAAAAATTTCAATCAATTTGAAGAAAACTACTTTTCTTTTTGATGGAAATTTTTTTTTCTTTTTTTTATAAAATAAACTTTTTGAAGAAAAAAAAAAAAATGAGAAATTTCTTGTGCCAGTATATTGGAGCACTTCGAGAGTCCATTTTGTGTGCCTCTCGAAAGATCGACGTTCAATTTAAAGTCACGAGACTTACAAATCGTTCGATAGGAATCCAGCGGATACGTCACGATCGGGTGGCGAAAAAAAAAAAAAAAAATTACAGAATTCGACTTTGTACACACGCTATTACTTTGTGCTATATCGTTTCAGTCGCCACTGTTTTCTTTTTCTTTAAAGAGACTAGTTTGGCAAAAGAAAAGCCAAATGTAAATGTGCAGCAACTTCTGATCTTTAGAATGTGATTATTTTCTACTTAAATGAAGACAAGACTTTTTTTTCACATTTGCGAAAAGAAAAAAAAAAAACTAATTCCCTTGTGAATAATTTTTTAGCCTCTAAAAAATTTACTTTTTCCTAGATATATTGTACCTAAAGAAAAAAGGGTCTCAAATATTTCTTATTAAATAAAAGTAACTACACAGAAAATTAAAAGGCATTAAAATAAGCTGCAACGCTTCTTATTTTAATCCAATTTTGCTTATTTTAATCCATTTTGGTATTAAAATAAGCAAAATCGGATTAAAATAAGAAGCGTTGCAGCTTATTTTAATGCCTTTTAATTTTCTGTGTAAAAATTGCAAAAAAAAAAGATAAATTTTTCTGAGGTTGTAATAATTTTATCAAAGATAAATTATTTTTTTCCTGGTATTTTACCAAACAAAGAAAATGATAAACAATTTTCTCTGCGATTGTATATTAATTTTAACCAAAAGAAAACAATCATACTAAAGTAAATTGAGAATTGTTAAGTTTCAATTATTTTTGCCCCTAACGAAGATAATGTTTTCTTGATTTTTATTTTTCACTAAAAAGGAAAGTGGTATTTAGTTTCATGTCATTTGAAAAATATCATTTAAGAAAATGTTGACTTGATATAGTGTAAGAAGGAACCGATCCCATAAAATCCAACTATAGAGTATATATATATATAGAGATATATGCTTCATCCATATGGTTGACTTATGCCATTTCTCGTTAAATGCTCGTAGATCAGATTGCGTCGTTATACTCGTCCGCTGTTTTCTTCAATCACTCTCTAAAAGACAAGATAGAACACCAACGGAGAATACATACAGAGATATAAACTCATTTTTCGAGTTTATGTGCACCATTATTTTTATCAAATGAAAATAGTTAATCTCGCTCGTTTAAAAAAAACAATTAAAAAAAAAAAATGGAAAACATAACTCTCCTAAGGAAAATTGGATCATTCATTTCAAGTGTAAATCTTTATATAAAAAAGGATAATTAGAAAATTAAACAATTAACAATTAAAATATTCTAACAACTAGTGCTGATTTATAATAAATAAACCAGTATTATTTATTTTAATTAAATAAAAATGAATGAAAAAAATTAATTTCTAAAAAAAATTTTTTGAGTCCTCCCAAAAAAAAAAAATTGGATCATTCATCTTAAGTATAAATTATTTTATATACAAAAAATCAGGAAAAGAAGCAGTTTGCCTACATCTAGGGTTTCGTGGCTTTTTAAATTCAGATCAAAAGTTAATTGTATATAATAAATAATTTATAATTACATTATTTGTGAATTGCTATGGTTGCTATGGTAATGGTTGTCGTGGAAACGGTTGCCTTGGTAATGGTTGCTATGGAAATGGTTGCCATGGAAATGGTTGCCATGGTAACGGTTGCTATGGAAACGGTTGCCTTGGTAATGGTTGCTATGGAAATGGTTGCCATGGAAATGGTTGCCATGGTAACGGTTGCTATGGAAACGGTTGCCATGGTAACGGTTCCCATAGTAACAGTTGCTATGGAAACGGTTGCCTTGGTAATGGTTGCTATGGAAAACGGTTGCCTTGGTAATTGTTGCTATGGTAACGGTTGCCTTGGTAATGGTTGCTATGGAAATGGTTGCCATGGAAATGGTTGCCATGGTAACGGTTGCTATGGAAACGGTTGCCATGGTAACGGTTCCCATAGTAACAGTTGCTATGGAAACGGTTGCCTTGGTAATGGTTGCTATGGAAAACGGTTGCCTTGGTAATTGTTGCTATGGTAACGGTTGCCTTGGTAATTGTTGCTATGGTAACGGTTGCCTTGGTAATGGTTGCTATGGTAACGGTTGCTATGGAAACGGTTTCCTTGTTAATGGTTGTAATGGTAACGGTTGCTATGGTAATGGTTGCCTTGGTAATGGTTACTATGGAAACGGTTGCCATGGTAACGGTTCCCATAGTAACAGTTGCTATGGAAACGGTTGCCTTGGTAATGGTTGCTATGGAAATGGTTGCCATGGAAATGGTTGCCATGGTAACGGTTGCTATGGAAACGGTTGCCATGGTAACGGTTCCCATAGTAACAGTTGCTATGGAAACGGTTGCCTTGGTAATGGTTGCTATGGAAAACGGTTGCCTTGGTAATTGTTGCTATGGTAACGGTTGCCTTGGTAATTGTTGCTATGGTAACGGTTGCCTTGGTAATGGTTGCTATGGTAACGGTTGCTATGGAAACGGTTTCCTTGTTAATGGTTGTAATGGTAACGGTTGCTATGGTAATGGTTGCCTTGGTAATGGTTGCTATGGAAACGGTTGCCATGGTAACGGTTCCCATAGTAACAGTTGCTATGGAAACGGTTGCCTTGGTAATGGTTGCTATGGAAAACGGTTGCCTTGGTAATGGTTGCTATGGTAACGGTTCCTATGGTAATGGTTGCTATGGAAACGGTTTCCTTGTTAATGGTTGTAATGGTAACGGTTGCTATGGTAATGGTTGCTATGGAAACGGTTGCCATGGTAACGGTTCCCATAGTAACAGTTGCTATGGAAACGGATCCCATGGTAACGGTTGCTATGGAAACGGTTGCCTTGGTAATGGTTGCTGTGGAAACGGTTGCTATGGAAACGGATCCCATGGTAACGGTTGCTATGGAAACGGTTTTATTGAAAAATTATTCTAATTATTTTGATTTTATTTTTTTTAGAAAAAATTTTTTTTAAACAATATTTATATTAAAAGAGCACATTGAGAGGAGATATAATATTTTTTGGGATAAATGTTTTTTTTTTTTTATTTATTTTTTCTTGTGTCAGAGAAGACGACCTCCCTTTGAGAATTGACATATAACATATAAATATACATGATGATGGGATTTATCTTTGTATAGAGCAATAAAAAAATCCAAGTTAAGTTATCAAATGGTTTGAATTGTGCACATCTGGGGAGATGAGATCTCGCGCGCGATGAAGCTCCCATTATATCATCGGCAAAAGGTTCTGGAGGTTCGATTTATTGCGAGAA
This sequence comes from Leptopilina boulardi, assembly GCF_019393585.1. Taxonomy (NCBI): domain Eukaryota; kingdom Metazoa; phylum Arthropoda; class Insecta; order Hymenoptera; family Figitidae; genus Leptopilina; species Leptopilina boulardi. The sequence continues at coordinate 1,900,727 of NW_026137996.1, read as the reverse complement.
TCTCAGGGAAACATGATTGTTTCTTCTGGGATGCGCGCGGTGTGGCTCGTAACTTGTACAGAAAACGTCGCAAATATATCTGATGGAAGAATGCCAGTTTCTCTCTCTCTCTCTCTCTCTTTCGCCCCGTTATAGGCATCTCCACCTTATTCCTTGATTCCCACGATTCTCCACACACACTTAAATTGCTAATTACACTTCTATTCGTTTCAAGTGCACAGAAGACACAGTGGCGATTTCCGCTTTTGCCACGGTCATTTCTTTTCTTTTATTATTATTATTATTATCATTTCTGATCCTATTCGATCATTTATGAATTATAAATTATTATTTTATTATTATATAATAATTATAAATAAAATATAAATAATAATTAAATTTATTATTTGAAAATATAATTTATTTATTATGTAAAAATATATTCCATAAAGAACTGCGAAAAAAATAAATTAATTAAATCACAAAAAATAAAAAATGTCTCCTTGAGAGAGATATTTTTTTTTTTTTAATATTAAAAAAATAATTTTTCTTTTTTTTGAGTTAATATTTTGATTGGCAAAGCTTATAATTCCTTTATGGATTCGACGAAGCGATATATATATATATACATATATGTGTGTATGTAATATAAAGTAAGTACATACGTGGAGGCTGAACCTACCTTTCTGCTTTGAAGCAATACAACACGTTGAATCCATCCCAGAAATCAGAGTGGGCGTTTCGTCTGCACGATCGCTTTGGGCTTACCTCTCGCTTTCGCTCGTCGCGCGTTACTGTGATTTAACTTCCACACATTCTCATTCAAAAAAAAACAAAAAAAAAAAAATGGTTATAACCCAAGTAGAAATATCCGTAGCTCGCCGTAATTAAACACCGGCATGGTACTGATCCAATACTGGCTGTCGGTATTGACTTTCAGTACTGGCAGTGTACTGACTAATACACCGAATCAGTACTATGTCGGAGGTAAAAAAATATTAAAACCAGTACTGGCAGTACACTGTCATTCACACCGAATCAGTACTATGTCGGTGATAAAAAACATTAAATGAAAAAGTCTTTAAATTATTCCAATAGGTAGAAAACGATGATTTTTTATTTAAAAAAATGTATATTAATTTCTTTCGAATACTTTCCCTCAAAATTTTGGATGTAATTGTAATGTATTATTATATACCTATATAAAATATATTTATGTTTTTTTAGTTATTTTAGTACTCATTGAAATATGTGCATTAAGTTATTTATCATGCATACAATAACAATAAGTTGAGAATTTTTTTCTAATAGTTTTAAAAATAAAGCAAATGTAATTTTTTCACTGTAATTTTTAAATATTATTAATAATTAAATATTAAATTTAAAAAATTTTTCACCATTCATATTTTACAGTCGTCTTTTATTAACTTATTTTTAATTATGTAATTCATCAATCATTTTTGTCTGTTTTAATATTATTTACGGTAAAAATAATTTATTAAAAATATTTAACTGAAATTGATATCCAGTTTTATTTCATTAAATCTTTGTAAAAATTGAAAAAATTTTGTGAGTTTAAAAAATTTAAGAATAAATTCATTTTATTTTCGTGATCAATAGATAATACAAACTTTGAAATCAAAACTTTTGTATTAGGTGAACTACTTCAAGTCAGCACTTCAAGCCAGCGCGGCTGTGCGGTATGCGTATCTGACTTGCGTTCTAAGGGTTTAGGGTTCGATCCCCCATGCGTGCGAGATTTTTCGTTCTTAGTTTTAAGTGTTATAAGTACAATATTTGTTCATGTGTAATATCAATTATTAAATAATTATTAAATTAAGTATAAGTGCAAAGTAAAAAAAATTAAATATTATGAATTTAAAAAAATAAAAAAATTTACAACACAAATTATTTTTTGTAAAATAATTTATTAAAAATAAAATAATTTAATTAATATAAATGATAATTATTATTTTAATTATTTATTGTTAATAATATTTTATATATTCTAAATAACATTAACTATTATTGGCTTCACATTACCTGTTCGTGGTAAAAATGGGAGTAATAAGCTAATAAGGATGAAATTTGCATTGGAAAGCGTGTTTTAGCATTTTGTAAAAAAGTGAGATTTTAAGTCCGGATGAGTACTTTGCCAGTATTATGCCAGTATTATTCTAGTACTACGTTAGTACTGGTGAGCGGGACAAAATCAGTACTGGACAGCGTTACCAGCCAGGGTTGGTCCACTACTGGCCCAGTACGGCAGTCAGTACTGTTATACTGACTGGCAGTGTTGGGTCAGTACTATGCCAGTGGCACATTTCTACTTGGGAATATTCTCTATACACTCGAAACCGCGGGAATTACCCTTATGAATCAAGAGAAGAGGAAAACTATTTTCAAAATTGTTTTTTTTTTTTATTGTTTAAAACCGAAACAGGAGTCTAACACAAATCGTACATTTTCTAATGATTTTATCCTTTTTACTAATGCAGTTATAAAAATAAAATTACAATTTTCTTAAAAAAAAAAATGACTAAACATTGACATTTTTCACTTAACTTTTTTCAAATTATAATTAATAATTTAAATTAATTAGCAATTAATTTAGAAAAAAATATTCGTAATATATATATATACATCTAGTAAATATTCTTAATATTCTTAATTTGAGAATATTATGAATTTTTATTTCTCATATGAATTATTCTGTTGCATATATATATATATATATATATATATATATATATATATATATATGAGTCAATTACTCTGGTACATACACTATACACGATAATAGTAATTCATTTATCATTGGGCTGTAGTGAAGCAAAAATGTTGAAAAAAAAATTGTAATTGAATCGGCGCCAATAAAATCCTCGCGTACATTAACGATTATCCAGGCGAATAAATCCGTCAAGAAACAGGATCCCGCGATAGTCGGGCGACAATAACAAGGGACACGCGTGCAACTAACGTCCTTTCCAAGTATCTCGATACAGGTGAGTGTCCTTTAGGATAATGCCAATTCCGCATACACCAAACCAGTATATGTATAGTATACAAAACTATTAATCACAATAAAATATGTACATCGATGCCTATACATTTTTATTAGATATATAAATTATTATTATTATTATTATTATTATTATTATTATTATTATTATTATTATTAATATAAGAATATAATTATTTTTTATATTGTATTAATAATATGTATATAAATAAAAATAATAATAATAGTTGTGAAATACCCACTCACTCCCATCAACATTTTCCAAGTTATATACCAATTTCATTATTTTCATGTTATAAGGATTCCTATCAGTCCAATGAGATCAAGGCGAATTAATATCGCATATTTTGTTTCAGGCTCGGCCATCCGGCAAATCACCTGGGAAACCTGTTTAATCTCACCTTATAGCCACCGTCATTCAACGAATCTCCATCGGTAAGTTCTCGCAAAACTACCTTTATTACATTACATTTCATTTTCACTGACTACTATAGTAGTATTAAATGTTCCTTAAAAGGTTTATTCGGATCATATATAATACTGAAATAAAATTAAATTAACAAACTAAATTAAAAATTGCCCTATTGCCTTGAAGCGTTAAATCCAGATACACAATATATATATACAAAATAATTGAGCAGCGTTCATATAATAATTATTATTTATAATATTATTATTAATAAAAAAACTGTAGGAATATACCACCCGAGTCTTAATCCAGGATTCTTAAACAAAAAATGTATGCAACACTTATTGATTGGTCCAGCGGATGCTGAGCTACACTCAAATTAAATTCGGAAAAAATTTTGAAAAATTAAATTTTCGAGATAATCGCTCCGGACTACCATAACTGTCTTTAGCAAAAAGTTTTGAACAAAAAATGTATGGGGCACTTTTTGATTGGTCCAGCGGATGCTGAGCTACACTCAAATTAAATTCGGAAAAAATTTTGAAAAATTAAATTTTCGAGATAATCGCTCCAGAATACCATAAGAGTCATTAGAAGAAAGTTCTGAACAAAAAATGTATGGCGCACTTTTTGATTGGTCCAGCGGATGCTGAGCTACACTCAAATTATATTCGGAAAAAATTTTGAAAAATTAAATTTTCGAGATAATCGCTCCGGAATACCATAAGAGTCATTAGAAGAAAGTTCTGAACAAAAAATGTATGGCGCACTTTTTGATTGGTCCAGCGGATGCTGAGCTACAGTAAAAAACAAATTTGGAAAAAATTACAAAAAATTAAATTTGCGAGATTATCGGTCGGGATTACCGCCAATAAAATAGGGAAAAAGTTTTGAACAAAAAATGTATGGGGCACTTTTTGATTGGTCCAGCGGATGCTGAGCTACACTCAAATTAAATTCGGAAAAAATTTTGAAAAATTAAATTTTCGAGATAATCGCTCCGGAATACCATAAGAGTCATTAGAAGAATGTTCTGAACAAAAAATGTATGGCGCACTTTTTGATTGGTCCAGCGGATGCTGAGCTACACTCAAATTAAATTCGGAAAAAATTTTGAAAAATTAAATTTTCGAGATAATCGCTCCGGTATACCATAAGAGTCATTAGAAGAAAGTTCTGAACAAAAAATGTATGGGGAACTTTTTGATTGGTCCAGCGGATGCTGAGCTACAGTAAAAAACAAATTTGGAAAAAATTACAAAAAATTAAATTTGCGAGATTATCGGTCGGGAATACCGCCAATAAAATAGGGAAAAAGTTTTGAACAAAAAATGTATGGGGCACTTTTTGATTGGTCCAGCGGATGCTGAGCTACACTCAAATTAAATTCGGAAAAAATTTTGAAAAATTAAATTTTCGAGATAATCGCTCCAGAATACCATAAGAGTCATTAGAAGAAAGTTCTGAACAAAAAATGTATGGGGCACTTTTTGATTGGTCCAGCGGATGCTGAGCTACACTTAAATAAATTTCGGAAAAAATTTTCAAAAATTAAATTTTAGAGATAATCGCTCCGGAATACCATAAAAGTCATTAGAAGAAAGTTCTGAACAAAAAATGTATGGCGCACTTTTTGATTGGTCCAGCGGATGCTGAGCTACACTAAAATTAAATTCGGAAAAAATTTTGAAAAATTAAATTTTCGAGATAATCGCTTCGGAATGCCATAACTGTCTTTAGCAAAAAGTAGCGAACAAAAAATGTATGGCGCACTTTTTGATTGGTCCAGCGGATGCTGAGCTACAGTAAAAAACAAATTTGGAAAAAATTACAAAAAATTAAATTTGCGAGATTATCGGTCGGGAATACCGCCAATAAAATAGGGAAAAAGTTTCGAACAAAAAATGTATGGAGCACTTTTTGATTGGTCCAGCGGATGCTGAAGTACACTCAAATTAAATTCGGAAAAAATTTTGAAAAATCAAATTTTTGAGATAATCGATCCGGAATACCATAAGAGTCATTAGAAGAAAGTTCTGAACAAAAAATGTATGGCGCACTTTTTGATTGGTCCAGCGGATGCTGAGCTACAGTAAAAAACAAATTTGGAAAAAATTACAAAAAATTAAATTTGCGAGATTATCGGTCGGGAATACCGCCAATAAAATAGGAAAAAAGTTTCGAACAATAAATGTATGGGGCACTTTTTGATTGGTCCAGCGGATGCTGAGCTACACTCAAATAAATTTCTGAAAAAATTTTGAAAAATTAAATTTTCGAGATAATCGCTTCGGAATGCCATAACTGTCTTTAGCAAAAAGTAGCGAACAAAAAATGTATGGCGCACTTTTTGATTGGTCCAGCGGATGCTGAGCTACACTTAAATAAATTTCGGAAAAAATTTTCAAAAATTAAATTTTAGAGATAATCGCTCCGGAATACCATAAGAGTCATTAGAAGAAAGTTCTGAACAAAAAATGTATGGCGCACTTTTTGATTGGTCCAGCGGATGCTGAGCTACAGTAAAAAACAAATTTGGAAAAAATTACAAAAAATTAAATTTGCGAGATTATCGGTCGGGAATACCGCCAATAAAATAGGGAAAAAGTTTCGAACAAAAAATGTATGGGGCACTTTTTGATTGGTCCAGCGGATGCTGAGCTACACTCAAATTAAATTCGGAAAAAATTTTGAAAAATTAAATTTTCGAGATAATCGATCCTGAATATCATAAGAGTCATTAGAAGAAAGTTCTGAACAAAAAATGTATGGCGCACTTTTTGATTGGTCCAGCGGATGCTTAGCTAGGTCCTTACAAATTTTGGTATTTTTGAAAAAATGAAGAGAGGAATAATTGTTTAACATATTAAGATGATATATTTTATTTTGCCTTTTTCTTTTTTTATTTATACAATATATGAAAGCTATTTATAAAAATAGGTTAATAAGTGAAAAACAAATTGCAATTATTCTACATATGTATATAGGGGCTTATCAATATAGTGTATCTCGGAAATTCAAGGTCGTGTTTGTACTCGCACTTTTGTCTATTGGGCAGTGAATCACTCGCCTGGGTTCCCTTTTTCTTTGATGATCTCGTGACAATTTTTTCAAAAGACTCGTTAAGAAGTTAAACCATACTCGACGTGATTTACGAGGCGATCTTTATTCATTCAAGAAGTATATACATTTTAAAATAGTAGAAATATATCCAAGTATGATAAATGCTATTTTTATATTGATAAAAATGTGTTTAATTTTTTCTAATTTATATACTGTAATACAGAAAAAATCTTCTTCTGGAACATGGAAATGTTTTACTGCAAATAGTGATTGAAAATAATAGAATTAAATTTTCTAATTTTTTTGTCCATTGTGAGAAAAATTACTAATTATGTTTACAAATTCCTGTCATTAATATATGTTTACAATATGATCTGGAGAGGTGGAGAGAATTTTCACACACAGAAAACAATTGCGAAACGATAATATGTGGTCATCATCAAGGAAGTTTCACGTTGTGCTTATATATCGAAAGAAATGAGAATTGCTTGCATTGTTGACTTAGAAAACCGAAGGATAATTGCGCGTTAAACATTTGATCGCGCTTATAGGATCAGACAAGTCTATAACCGATTGTATTGTACGATTCGTTACAGCATTTCTCTGAAGTGCTTCGAAACTCCTTCCAGGTGCGTTTGGCTCTTCTGCAATTTCAACATTGCTTGACATCAAGATCACGCGGTGTATTGCTTTAGTTACGGTTGTTCACTTGAGAGATTATCGATCATCATTAGCCTCAGCTTCTTTCTCTCTCTCTTTTTTTTTCTCTTTCTTATTATTCTCATCATTCCTCTATATTCCTCTTAGTTTGATAAATTGTAAAATTCTATAATCATACACTCCGAGATGAAAATTCATCACTTGAAGTGAATCTTAATTGGCTATTTTACTCCTAATTAGGAATTTTCATGTTGTAATTAACTTGAATATTGATTACAAATTTTTAAAATTAATTTTTTCTTCTTTGCTTTTAAAATATAAATCTATTTGTCAATATTTGGAAAAATTGAATTGTCTGACTAAAATTAACTTTTACTACTATTTTATAAGAATTTTTCGATTTTTGGTCTGACTATAACTATCTTTTACTACTGAAATTTATCTACACAAAAGTTGTTAATCCATTTCTTTTTTTTAAATAAATTCCCCATTATCTTTTTTTACAGTTGTGTGTTAAAATGAGTTATTTAAGAAAACGAAATGATACCAAACTTTTAAAAGTTACATGGTATATGATAAAGAATTGTTGTTTACGTTATTACGTTAGCCCCGTAATGTAGAATGCGTTATTACATAAGAGAACGTTTATTTATATATCGTTGGCAATTCTCTCTATATATATATGTAAAGAAACAAACCCAGTGTATGTATGTGTGTGTTAGATCGCCATTGTTGACCAAACAATAGCATTAGTAGTAGCGATATAGAGACAGGTAGGAGAACACGTGGGAAAATCGTACGTATAACGAGAGCGAACAAATATTATATATCCCGTATAATAATAAACTAAATGCGATCGTATATAATGTTAGGGTATTAAACATTGTTTTCAACCTTTCATTTCCATATGCATTTATTCAATTTATATGGATATCACAAATAAATTATATCTTTTAGATATATATACATATATATATATATAAATAATCTATATCACTTGGTTATAAAGCGCGCACCCAACTAACATTCGTGTCACTAATTTGCCAAAATAGACACTTGCAAAGATTACAAATTGTTATCCCAAGTTGAAATACAGATTCGATCTTTGTAATTTTAACTGATCATTACATGCAAAATTTCTATTATTTGCCATCCATTGTTCATTATTATTATTATTACTTATTATTACTTATTATTATTATTATTATTATTATTTTTATAATAATAATAATTATTATTATTATTATTTATTATTTATTATATTTATGATATATATTTTTTATATTTATTACTAGAATTTTAATTTTATTTAATTATTTAATTTTCAATTGAAAGACAATCAATGCTAAAAAGTATAGCAGAAATTATTATAATGTGATAAAGAAATGTATGACAGTGACTAACTAAATGTTGCATAATATTTAAATCGCGCAAAAGGTGCAGCTGACGATGCGTGTGAAAGTAACTAATTATGCAATTAATTAGTACCTAATTATCAGGATCTTCTTTAGCTTCTTTCGATCCACGATCTACAGTTTTGTTTTAATTTTTTCTTTCAAGTCCTTTTCAGATCGAGTCGAAGTGATTTACAATTTCGAGAATATACTATAATCAATATCATATTGACGCACATTTTCAATAATAATGATAATAATCCTAATAATTATAATAATAATAAGAATAATAATAATAAACTAATAGTTCACTTAAATAATAATTGCTGTACGTCTTTAAATCAGAATTTATTTTTCAATAGAAAAATTAACCTAAAGCATAATTCATTTTTTCATAAAGAAAAAATTTCCTCTCATAATGAGAGTATGTACCTTTTTTTGCGATGTATATATTCGATTATATGGTAATATTTATTGAAATTTTTAATATATTTGATATAAATATGAAGAAACTTAAATGACAATATAAAGGTGTTAAAATGATAAAATTTCTTTAGTTAGTAAATGTCGTTTAGGTATGCATTTATATATAATCAACTTCTGGAAATTAGCAAGTTTTTTTTGCAGCTTCTTCCGCAATCCTTTCCAGAGTCTTTTCTCTATTTATTTCTTATTCTAGGAGATAAACACGCTAACGCCTCCTTAACACGGAGGAACTCCTGCTTTTCTCTACCTACGTAACCTACCTACTTCACCTACCTATCTGAGGCCAAGATATGCCCAGTATATACCGCGATAAAAGCCAGTAATTACGCGTCTATATATCTCCTTCTCATATATATATATATAGTGAGCGCCAGTAAACTTGGTCCATTTTTCTCATACAAAACGAGCTTTATGAGATATATTTCTTAACTATATATATATATATATACAAAAGTTTAATAATTTTCAAAATAACAGTATAATTATTCCATTTGTTATAAATTGTAATACCTAATATAAAAATATATTTTTAAAATAAGAAATAATTCTTAGATTAGAAAATCTTATTCTTACACGGAAAAAAAGAAAAAGTAACTTTTACTACTTTAAAAGTAAAATTGGACCTGTCCGAAGTTTCTGCGCATCTCTGGCAACTTTTACTCCAAAAATAGTAAAATTTACTTCAGAAATAGTAAAAATTACTACGGAAACAGTAAAATTTACTACAGAAATAGTCAATTTTACTATTTTTCGAGTAAAAGTTGCCAGAGATGCGCAGAAACTTCGGACAGGTCCAATTTTACTTTTAAAGTAGTAAAAGTTACTTTATTCGTTTTTCCATTTTTCTCCGTGTAGTTATTTCTCTTTTTGTACATTCTCCTCTCAAAACAAGAATATTTACCTATCGTCAAAAGAAAAATTTTTATTTCAAACCAATTTAATTTCGTTTTTATTTTCCATTACGAATTTACGTTGCAATAATTAAAACTTTCATCTTATTTTAAAAAGAGGAAAAATTTCCATGCTTTATTTCAAAATAATACACTGTAAAAAAAAATTAGGCAGTTAACGTTACTGGGAGTTGGGAGTTAAAAATCAACTCAAAAAGGGAGTTAATAATTAAATTAACTCCTTACTACCAACTCCCTAGGCATAAAATTAACTCATAAAGCATTAACTCCCTTCGCTTCAACTCCAAAAGGGTGGGACTTTTATAGCATCCCCTATAGGGAGTTGAAATTCAACTCCTTTTTTTTACAGTGTATAATAAAATTAAAAAATCTCCGCGAAAAATAATTAGATTTTTATAAAATAAGACAAATGTTGCAAAAGAGGAGGGGGAGGGGAAATAATAATTATTAACATTTATAAGCATCTTTTACGACCTTAGGAAGCCTTGCCATTGAACTATAATTCATTTAAGTGGTTATATATATAATGATTGAAGATTCCTATAAATATAAACTAGGTACAGTAAGCACGCAACGATAATTTATAGTTCAATTGAATTTAACGAGCGTAAAATTAAGTATTACCCCTCCCCCCTCCTCCCCCTTCTTTCATCGTATGACACGATCGATGACAGGAAGTGTCATTTTTCCCCCCAAAAAAAAAAAATTGTCAACAATTTCCTGAAGTTTTTTTTTCCAACTTCTAATTACTATAATACTATAATATACATACAATTAAACAATAATAAATTAGATATTATTATATGATTATAATTCTAATATATACAATTTTCCAATTTTAAACGATAAATTGAATTTCAGTTCTCAACTAATGTCACATGGAATAAAATTAACTTAAGTGGAATATTTTTGCGATTGTATAAAACTTTTGCGAAAGTAAAATTTAGTAGAAACTTTTATACATGAAACTATATATGTTATAATTTCTCGGATTTTTGCCATTAAGGGGAGGGACCGCTGAAATTTTAACACATCAAAATTAAAGCTGTTTAAGGGTGGTCAATTTTTTTTCTGACAATATTAATTATTTAAATGTATAATATATCATGAAAAATTGAAAAACTATAAATTTGTTAATAATTTTTAAAATCAAATTCAAAATTCTCGAAAATTTAAAATTTAAACTTCTCTCACAATTTTAATTATTTTTGACTGCCGATTTTTTTATACGCTTGTTTCATGATTCTAAACAATCAAGCGTATGGATTTTGAAAAATTTCAATTTTTTCAAAAAATGAAAATTTTGAAAAATAAAAATATTTGTAAAATTGTTAAAAATAACCTTTTGTTGTTTTTCTCAGTAGAATAAGATTTTTGGTTGAAAAAAAAATGTTGAAAAAAATTATTACCCCTAAACAAGATCAATTTTGATTGCTTTCAATTTTAGTGGTAATTTTGAAAAAATTCAACTACTTCCACAATTTTCATTATTTTTTATTGTCGAATTTTTTTTACGCTTTTTTCACGATTTTAAACAATCAATCGTATGGAATTTAAAGAAATTTAATTTTTCCAAAAAATAAATTTTCTAAAATGGCTAAAAAATTTTTTTTTTGAAATTTTAATAATTTATAATAATTTTGGATCCTAAATTATGCCAGAAAAAAAATTGACACTCTTTAACAATAATAACTTCAGTAGGCTGAAATTTCACCGGTCCCTCCCCTTAAAAGAAATTCTAAAAGAGGCCTTTAGAATATTTTCTCTATAAGGGGGAATTTACTCATTTAAATGAAAAAGAAAAAAAAAATATATTACTATTACTCTGTTGAGTCATTAGAAGGTGAGGTATACAGCAAATGCGATGTTCTTAGCGAGTTAAAATGAATTTTTTCTTACATTCTAAAAGAGATAAGAGAAGACGTTGAGCAATTGGTTAAGAATTTTTTTTGTTTTTTTTTTTCAATGATATGATACCTACAACGTTGCAAAAGGGAATAAGTGTGTGTTTAATCGTCTCTTCTAACGCAAACCCAGCCCGTTTTCCTTTGGACATTAAGCCTATCTTAAGCGATTAAAGTTGAACGTGCAAAACGGCTCAATTCATTTTCACGCACAAAACCACAAGTTGTATATATATATGTATATAAACATACTTGTTTTAATCGCATTTTAAAATAATCTTGCCCGCAGTGACACCAAATCAAGACAAGTCTTGTTTGCAGTTTAGATATCGATCGCTATACTTGAAAAAAAAAAAAATAATAAAATATATTTTTAAAATGAAAAAATATTTTGAGAAATCAAAAATTGAGAAAGTTTTATTGTTTCATTTATTGTTTATTTATATATATATATATATATAAACGAGCGAATTAATTATAGATTTCTTTACGATTTCACAGAAAATTAAAAGGCATTAAAATAAGCTTCAACGCTTATTATTTTAATCCAATTTTGCTTATTTTAATACCAAAATGGATTAAAATGAGCAAAATTGGATTAAAATAAGAAGCGTTGCAGCTTATTTTAATGCCTTTTAATTTTCTGTGTTTGAATTATATATGGAATTCAGCTCGTTAAACACAAATTATTGCAATGCATTGTTTGAAAGCGCGTATAAGGAAATTATTTTCTTTCTCATTCTGTTAATAATTTTCGAATGAGTGACAAAAAAAATTTTTTTTTTGTAAGTCAAAAATGATTGTAAAATTTTTTTTTTCGAAAAAAGAATTTTTAAAAAGAAACTATATATATATATATAGGTATATATATATATATATGTACGCAAAAGTTCGTCCATGTCGTATTTAATGTAATGAAACGTTTGGTTTGCCGTTGGCCAAAAGGGGGTAAACGTTCGAAAGCCATTAAGAGCACGAAAGGTATTCTCTTTCGAGATTCTTCGCTAAGATTTCAGACAGGCATTTTGCAAACGACAAACAAGAAAGACAAGAGAGGCAACAACGACCGTTAAGTTGTTAATTGGACTCTAGTTTCATATATATATATATATATATATATATATATACACATACATTCAAGGTCATCATTTTAGAACATCATATTGTCATCTTAAACATTTATCATAATCTATACGAAAAATCATTTTTCCAAATGAAAATTTTCTTTTTATATTTTGTAAAATAAAAATAGAAATTTCTCATGTTGCGTGAAGTTTATATATATATATATATATATTAAAAAATTGCCTTAAAGGCAGTTAAATTATTTTTCACAACATAGAATTCAAAAACCAAATGAGTTATGCTATTATGCTAAAAGTTGATGTAATTTATTCACCTTAATATTACAATTTCTTTAGGAAAATCATGGGTTCAATATACAATTTCAATTTCCCTTTTTAGCAATATATATATATATATATATATATGAAACACATCAATTTTTTGCGCATCACTCTTTCACAAATAGAATGGATTTATGCTTCGGGCACTCTGATTATGTACAGCTACTTTTACCGTAAAATTGCGCATTCAAATCAGTTTGCCATTCATCCATCAGGAAGACAAGTAGAACACTTATCATCTCAATCCCTCTCCATAGTTTCAACTTTAAATTTCGATATTAAACTGAATAATATTTGTATTTTTTTAATAAATAGATTAATTTTTTTTAATTTTTCGACAATTTTTTTTTCTTTTTCTTTTTTGTGATTTGTATATTGTTAAGGTATAATATAGTGTTTTGAAATTTAAAATAGTTATGGCAAATAAAGGAAGTCCATATTCGATTGTGTATAGACCATATAGAAAGAAGGATTTCATAATAATTACCTACAAGCGCTTCTCGGATACTCGAGTTCGATATTCTGTATATATATATATATATATATATGTATAGCATAAGGTAGCTCGCACAGACTCTCGGGAAGATCGCTCTCTACAACTCCCCTTTAAGGTCGCCTTATTAAGGGGGCCTATCATTAAAGCCCGCCTATCTCACCTATTACAGCATTCTCCTTTCTGCCAATGGCATTCCGATATTGATAATTACGATTTTAATCTATTCTTCCAATTACCACAATGTTTTACCTCTATTATCATGTTTTCCACTTTTCCACCTTCAAATACAGTACAATCTCTCTTTGAATTGTATCCATTTCCCCCACCCAAAAAAAGAGGTTACTGAAAAATATGATTAAATAAATAAAAAAGGATGTACTTTTATTTGGAAATAAATAAAAATATTCAATTTTAATAGAATTACTTGTTGAAAAATAACACGAGAATAATATAAAGTTACACTGAGAAAAATGTTTAGTATCATCTACCAAAGTTTGGTTCTCTCTACCAAATTTTTTATTTGATATATGTGCAACTAATCCGTTTGGTTCGGGCTACTAAATTTTTTCGTTGAATCATTTTGTTCGGTCTACCAAATTTTTTGTTTTGCACAACTAACTTATTGTTTTTAAGCAAACAAAAAATTTAGTTAAATGAAAATTTTTTTTTTGTTTTCTCAACCAACTTATTTTTTTGTTTCACCCTTTTCTCTTTATATAACCTACCTATGCCTACTTAAATTAATTTCTATCGCGGAAAAAACCTAACACTGCTGGGGCTCGAACCCTCAGACTACGCAACGCTAGTCGAGAACGCTGACCACTACTCTACGAATCCTACTAACAATTTGAGATTAAATCATTTTCACAATGTATAAAAGCTGGAAAAAAACTTTCGTTCTTGTAACAAGTTTTATTTATTTATTTTCACTACACAAACTTTTTTTTTAAAAAAATGTCTGAAAAACATAAAAACTTCAACACTGAAACTTCACGACGCGAACGACATATGGTTAATGTTGACATCCCGTGAATGGGAAGCGACGCCATATTTACGAGAAGAGCGCGTGCGCAATACAGCATGTCAGCTATTTAGTACTGGGAACCAAACTATTTAGTTCGTAAACATGAAAGCTTCAAATATATTTTTTGGTAGAGCCAACTAAACTTCCCGATTTATTGCCACTTTCTATTCTGTTGTGACAACCATATTTTAGTAACGCCAACTAAAAAAGCTCAACTAAATTATTTTCTTATTATTACGAAATTATTTTTCTCAGTGTAACATAATACAACATAATGATAAATAAAGATAACGTAGGGTAACATAAGATAACCTAAGGATAACAGGAATAGAACATAATGATAAATAAAGATAGCGTAGGATAACATAAGATAACCTAAGGATAACCGGAATAGAACATAATGATAAATAAAGATAGCGCAGGATAACATAAGATAACCTAAGGATAACAGGAATAGAACATAATGATAAATAAAGATAGCGTAGGATAACATAAGATAACCTAAGGATAACAGGAATAGAACATAATGATAAATAAAGATAACGTAGGGTAACATGAGATAACATAAGGATAACGGAGATAGAACGAGGTAACATAAAGTAATATAAGATAATATGTGGATAAGATAAAGTAACATAAAGTAGCATAAGATAACTGAAAGTAACATAAGATAACATAAAGTAAAGTATGAAGTGACATAAGAGATCATAAAGTAACATAGGTATAAGGCAACATAAAGTAGCATAAGATAACATAAAGTGACATAAAATAGAATAAGGCATTATAAAGTAACATAAGATAACAGAAGTATAAGATAGCATTAAGTAACATAATGATTATATAATATAACATAAGATAACATAAAGACAGTATAATAATAACAGAGTAACATAAATTAACATAATACAACATAATGATAAATAAAGATAACGTAGGGTAACATAAGATAACATAAGGATAACGGGGATAGAACGAGGCAACATAAAGTAACATAAGATAATATGTGGATAAGATAAAGTAACATAAAGTAGCATAAGATAACTGAAAGTAACATAAGATAACATAAAGTAAAATATAAAGTGACATAAGATATCATAAAGTAACATAGGTATAAGGCAACATAAATTAGCATAAGATAACATAAAGTAACATATGATAGCATACAATCATATGATAGCATATAATCATATGATAGCATAGAATCATATGATAGCATATAATCATATGATAGCATAGAATCATAAAGTAGCATAAAATAGACTAAAGTAACAAGGATTATATAATGATAATATATATATATATATAACATAAGATAACATAAAGATAGTATAATGATAACATAGAGTACCATAAATTAATATGACAACATAAAGCAACACAAGATAACATGATAACGTAAAGTAACAGAAGATAACATAAATATGAGATAAGGAAACATAAAGTAGCATAAGATAACATAAAGTGACATAAGGAAACATAAAGTAGCATAAGATAACATAAAGTGACATAAAATAGAATAAGGCATTGTAAAGTAACATAAGATAACAGAAGTATAAGATAGCATAAGATAGCATTAAGTAACATAACGATTATATAATATAACATAAGATAACATAAATTCAGTATAATAATAACGGAGTAACATAAATTAACATAAGATAACATGAGGATAACATAATGTAACGTAAAGTAAAATATGTTAGCGTAACATAAATCAACATAAGATCTGCCTTCCAAAGTAAAAAAGTATATAATTAACAATAAAAACATCATTGTTTACGGCTTTTTTACTTTTGACGGCAGAGATAACATAAGGATAATACAATGATAACATAATATAACACAAGGATATAAAATTGAGAAATAGTCATAAGTGCGTCAGAAATCGTTTAAATTTTGAAAAATAATGAATCATTAAATGCAAAATAGAAGCAAATGAATCAAATGATCCCTCCTGGAGTGTCAAGTATCCCGGAATTGCTATAAGGGCAATATGAGATGCGTATACATATATATAGCGCAACTGGTCAGAGAATATTATACACACACATATATATGTATATACAAAGTCTCGGAATTACGGGGGCGTGATGACTATCTATTTGAGATTCCTGGGGCGAGTACCACAAGTTTTAATACAACCTGCTTGAATGTTATACGATGACGTGGAAACGTGTAGTATTTTATTCTCAATACTTTTGCACTCATTCGGATGCGCGCAATATGAGAATATATGCGAACGATCGAATCACATAATCAATATATGAAAAAAAAGCATAATCGCCTCTGTGATAAATTTTATAATAAAACTTTTTTGGAAAAGTGTCGCTCCAATATATGGAAATAAATATATATATATATAAATTCGACCTACACATCTTCGATTCTTGGTGCACGCTGCACACCTGCATATAACGCCTACGTATATATATCTCTTTAAAACGTAACTTACAGATCACGACATTAATCTTAACCTCGAGGGTGTGGCTACATATATATATATGTGACTTTCTTTACATTTGTGTACGCTCCCGGCCTTCTCCGCGATGAAAATGACAGTCAAATATTGCAAAGTCTACAAATTTATTTCGCGATATCAAATAAAGACAGGCGTGGCACATTCGGACAAAAGGGACATGCCTCAATGTCCTTCTTATATTCTCCAGTACATTCATCAGCTAACAGGTCTCTATTAACCTTCCATTTTCTATATAAAATCATTTAATGAGACACGCAAATATCAATTACAAACAATTTTCCACTCTTGAAATCTTGGCAATGAACGATTAAAGTGTTATAAATTATTTCTGTTTTTTTTTGTATTTTCCTATATAGTGAAAGTATCACGGAGAAAAATGGGATTGTTGTGCAAACAATTACAATTCGAAATGTTAATATTACAATTCGGATTGTTGTCAGTACAAATGTAGGTTGTTTTAACAACAATACGAATTTTTTGTTGTCAATTTTGTTTAGTTTGCAATTCCGTACACTGAAAAAAAGGTTTGGTATTGACAACCAAACGTTTGGTTGGTATTTAAGCAACCAAAATTTTTTTTTATTGAATCAACAAAATTTTGGTTGTCCCGATTAAACTTTAGTTAAGACAATAAAAATCTTCTTTTTCTAATTTTGGTTGTGTCAAACAAATTTTAGTTGAGACAATTAAAATTTTGTTGATTCAATAAAAAAATTTTGGTTGCTTAAATACCAACCAAACGTTTGGTTGTCAATACCAAACCCTTTTTTCAGTGTACAGTTGCGAGAAGCATGTCGATTGCTGATGGAACAATCCGGATTCCACAGATTTTAATGCAAATGATATTGTTAATATAACTTGAGGAAATCTGCTATCGATTATTTTAGAAGACGAAGAAACTGAACGAATTGTATTAGACGAATCAAAGCTTTGTTAATAAAACAAATTGTATTTGACGATTTAACATAATTTAGTTTTGTTATTTCAACTGTTCCATAACAATTTTCTTTGTTTATCAAACAATTCTGTTTGTTCACCGAACAATCCCATTTTAACAATTTTTTTTTGTCCCAGCAACAAATAAAACTGCCGGTTCTATATATTGACAATCCGAAAATGTTGTGTGGACTTAATTTTTAGTAACCATAACAATTCTTTTTTCTCCGTGTAAAATCTACTTTACGTTTTTTTTTTTTTGAAGAATTTGATTTGAATAAATTGTGAACGAATCCCACCGCTGCCACCGCTACTTTGCAAGAACGTTAGTTTTTTTAATACTTAATGGAACACTAATTCTGGAATAAAATTAATAACACTTCTTTTCTCACAGAAAATTAAAAGGCATTAAAATAAGCTGCAATGCTTCTTATTTTAATTTAATTTTGCTTATTGTAATCCATTTTGGTATTAAAATAAGCAAAATTGGATTAAAATGATAAGCGTTGCAGCTTATTTTAATACCTTATAATTTTCTGTGGCTAATAATGAAAGAGATAAAAAATGTTTTGTATTGCTATAGTAACCGTTACTATGGAAGACGGTGCTATAATAACTTTTTCTATAGGAACCGTTGCTATAGATGCTATGGTAACCGTTGCTATAGAAGACGTTGCTATGGTAACGTAACCGTTGCTATAGAAACCATTTCTATCGAAGCCGTTACTATAGTGACCGTTGCTATAATAACAATTTCTATGGTAACGTTTGCTATGGTAGCCATTAACACAGAAAAAACCTGAATTCAAATTGAGTATAGATTCTATACTCAATTTGATTCGCAACAAAAATGAAACTGGTTGTCTCATTTCGAGTTCTAAGGTAAAAGTATCAAAATGAAACAGGCAAGTTTCATTTTGAGAAAAAGAAAAATGGAAAAATATTGTGAAATAACGAATAATTTTGCACAAAAACATGAAATATAATAATTACAAAGAAGTAAATAACACGCTAGACTTAATATATTTGATTAAAAATTGCTTGTAATCGCGTAATAAAATAATAAAGGAAATATGTTTTTAGGTTAGAAAAATGAAAACATGTGTTTTGACAACAGGAACGGTACTGCCAACTTAAATAATAGCGGTAAATTTAAAAACTTATGAAATTAATTATTATCTACGTAAATAATAATAAATAATTTTTATTTAAAAACTTCTAAATATTCGTACTGGTCAAAATAATCTTTCTGGTGTTGTTGAAATATTAGAAACAATAATTGAAATACAAAATTACTCTGCTTATGATGCCAACTTAGAAATCTGAAATTCCAGCCAATATCATTTTGAATAACATGAAGTTTGTCCCATACTCATTTCGATACCCAAAAGAAAATGAGTTGCAACAAAATGAGTCCAAGTTTTTTCTCTGAAATTCTCATACAATTAGAATGACATTTGTTTTTCTAATATGTTGACACAAATTTGTTTTTTTTTCTTTTTTTAAAAGAGAAACAATTTGCCATTTTTTCTCAAAAATGAATGTAAAAAACAAACGATTTTCAAATTATAGAAAACTAAAAATACGACAAATATTCAACGAACAGAGAAATATAGTATAAACGTGCGAAGAACCAATGACAAGGTATCAAGAAACGATGATCATTCTCATTCCACGAGTTGCGTCGATTAGCAAGCAATAAACGAAGGGAGAGAAGGGGGGGGAAAAAAAAAAATTTTTATGTCTCACCAGACAAGCACATGACGGAAGACGACGCTCTTTTGCTATGTGACTTGACCTCGCCATAAGCCCATGTATAATGCAAACGGTTCCCATTCGCTTAATTGGATCGTGAACTGAAACAACATTTTACTGGTTCTTATATTCAATCCCCGAGGAACCACTCTCTTTCTTTGGGGGGGTTTTTTTTTTCGTTCCCTCTCTCCCTCCTTTTTTCGTTGAGACAAACTTATGAATCATCACTGTCAAATTATTAAAAAAAAAAAAAAAAAATTTGTAAACTCTCCTTTTTATCAGAATTTATATTTGTCACCTGATGATGATTCATTTATTCAAAATTCAAAAATTATACTGCTATAACAATGGATTAGATACATATATATATATTGATTGTTGGTACAATTTAATTGAATAAAAATTACTCTTCTTTTCAAAAATAGGAGTAAACTTTTGAAAGAAATAAAAAATAGAATGTTCACAGTAGAAAAAGACGATTTTGGTCAGACATTATTATAACACTGACAAATTGTTTATTAAAATAATAAATATTTTTTTAATAATTTTTTAATACTTGAAAAATAAAAGCTTTTATATGTCATCCTAAACATATGGAAAAAAATACTCTTAATTTGAGAATAAAATTTTTTCCAAATGTAAAAAAAAATTAATAATGAACAAAACTTCACAAAAAAAAAATATAATAACTATTCAGTAAAATTTGCATTGAATGTATATATATATATATATACATGTAGTGGTAAATTACATTTAAATTGAAAACCACTTCACAGAGATTTAGATTGACATTGAAGAATCCAGCTCTCATTTGAAAAGTATATTTGAAAAGAAGAAAACGAGGTAGAAATAAATAAATATAAAAAAAAAGTGGGGAGCATCCGCGTAGGGAAAAAAGTACAAGATATATAAGCGAAAAAGAAAAATTTTATATATATATATATATTTCTAAAGGAAATGGCGTCTATTCTAGAAACGACTATCGCGCCCAATTAGAGAGGGAATCTAAAGAGACGTAGGTTATTGGCTGTCTCTCACGCTATACCATGAAAGATATATACGTATGCGGGTCGCGTGTCTCATGTCCCCGATGATGTTTGCTTATTTCTTTAAGCTCGATTCACAATATGAAATCCAGTTTTAATTTTAAGTAATTTAAATCAATAATTTTTGCTTTATAAATAAATTAATTAATTTTCCTTTTAAAAATTGACTACTGGCGTCAATTTTTGATAACATTATTATTTATTATTATATATTACAAATATTATATTTAAGTAGATTTTATATTATTTCCTCCCTCGAGTATCATTAGATCGTAACTAAAAAGGACCAAAGAAGAAGAGAATAACTCACAAGGGGAAAGAAAGAAAAGGATTAAGGATGGGAAAAAAGTAGAGATAGGAATACGATTATCGGTCGATCACGTTTTCTATATATATGTACACCAGTTATCCAAATAAGATGGATTGCCAATACCACGTGTCATTCTTTATAGTCTTTGATCAAGCATGGATATCGCCAAGATGAATCAGCCAATAACGCAGTTTCTTTAAAAAAAAAAAAAAAAAAAAGTATTTCTTTTCGATTCAATGAATTCTTTAACTACAGGTAAAAATCCCGTTTGATTAATTACACAATTCTGATAAATAATTATAACGCAATTTTTACCTTGAAAAATTACGTTTTAGGAAGTTCGCGCAAAATAATGTGTTTTCGAAATTTTTCTATACAATGAATCAATTTTCCGGGTGGAATTTTTAAATATTTTTGTAATATATAATGTATTTTTTTTCACAGAAAATTAAAAGGCATTAAAATAAGCTGCAATGCTTATTATTTTAATCCAATTTTGCTTATTTTAATCCATTTTGGTATTAAAATAAGCAAAATTGGATTAAAATAATAAGCGTTGCAGCTTATTTTAATGCCTTTTAATTTTCTGTGTTAATTTCAGATTTCCAAAAAATAGAGCACAATTATATTTTTCCTTCGAATTTTTTTTTTTCAGAAAAATAATAATGTTATTAAAATTTATGCGCCGTTAATGTTTTCCAAAAAAAAATATCTTGATTCCTTGTTTGCGTGCACCTAAAATCGATGCATTCAATGAACATTTGCGCTCGAGGGGCCCTTGAAATTTATAAACAGAAATTACAGGGAATATATAAAAAATTGAGTAATTTTCGTCGAGTAATGAAATGGTGATTGCAACGTGTATTTTTAAGAGGAAATTCATTTATGACTTATGTACTGGAATTCAAAAAAAAAACACGATTTTTTTTCGAAAAAAGGGATAAAAATTTTTTAAAAAAAAGGATAATACTTTTTTTTTGTATAATAAATAATAAAAAAAAAAATTACAGTAAAAATCGTCATGAAGTTACCATATTATGCAGATGATTATAATTCCCCATATACTTATATAAATATGAAGATTGTCGTTATAAAAATTTTTCATCAATTTTGGAAAAAAGAAATTTGTTTTTTTTACATCCGCGAGACATATTAGAAATTAATTCAGTTAAGAGAGGAGGTCAATCGAATTTTTATAAGATGGGCATGAGTCATTTAATTTTATGGACAGTATAGCCACGCGACTCTACTAGCAGAACCATAATGTATATATATATATATATATGTATATATAGTAAAAGTTATTATTAATAACGTTATTTGCGATAAACGTTCTGGCAATCTTGAAACGCCCAGATCATTAACGTTATTACACTTAAAGTAGTACGTATATATATATACATCGTCATTAACCATTGCGGTAGTCACATACTGTGACGTTACCATTATATATATATATATATATATATTATCATATAATTATCAAAGAGATGGAGATTGATCAATTACGGCACATTCGACTGCCAATCATGTCCCGATCACGTCAATCAAAATTTATTTTTTCTTTCACTAAAAAAAAGAAAAAAGAAATCCCCTCTCTGTACCGTAAAATTAAATATATCAACGAAACGTGCGTATATATATAATCAACATTTTCAAAATTAATTTCCAACTATAAAGATGTGCGTGTTACCTGACAGGATTTCAAATTATTCATGGGAAAATGACTATTTTTTGATTTTATAGAAAATTTACAAATTTTTTTTTATTTTGTTACACTAAAAAGAAATATGAAAAATAAATTTTTTTTAAATTTGAAATTTACATACAATTGATTCTTTCATTTATTTAAAATTTTCATTTCACGGAAATATGATTCAATTGAAAAAAATTAAATTAAAATATAATTAATCTTTCTATATTATAAAAAGATTTCGCCGCAGCCGCCGCTGTTTCAGAAATTTTGACCTAGGAGGGTGGGGAGTCCCCCCTCCTAAATTTTGAGGTTATGTTCGTTTCTAAACTCTGAATATAGCCGCAAGTCCCCTCCTCTCCCCCGCCAGAAATGACCTAAATTTTGAGGTTATGTTCGTTTCAAGGCTCTGAATATAGCCGCAAGTCCGCTCTCCCTCCTCTCATTTCCCCTCCTCCGCCAAAAATGGCCTAAATTTTGAGGTTATGTTCGCTTCAAGTCTCTGAATATAGCCGCAAGTCCCCTCCCCTCCCCCGTCTGAAATGACATAAATTTTGAGGTTACGTTTGTTTTAAGACTCTGAATAAAGTAGTAAGTCCTTCCCCCTTCCCTCATCTGTCTCCATATTTCCCGCCAAAAATGACATAAATTATGAGGTTATGAAAATTTCAAGACTTTCAATATGTCGAGGTGGAGTTCCCGCCAAAAATGACTTGAATTTAAAGGTTATGTTCGTTTCAAGACTTTTTAATAATTTATTGATTTTTAGGCAATTTCATTGAAATTATTTTTAAAAATAATTTCTTAATGTCGATTTTAATTTATTTATTATTAATTTAATTAATTTATTAATTAAAATTTAATAATTTTTAATTTTAATAATATTTATTCAGCTTTCAATGAATTTGTAATAATAATTCTTTGAAATAGGTGGTTCATTTGGAAAAATAAGATCAATAGAAAATTTAAAAAGAAATATGATTAAAACAGGGGGTTGGCGCGCGAAATAAAAAAATAAAAAAATATGTTAAAAAAAATATTATAGAAAAAAAACATAATATAAATAAAGTGGAATAAATCACGGAGTTTCTTTATTTTATTATTTTTTTTTTTTCGAAAATAAAGGAGATTTTTTTTTTCTTTTGAAATAAAAGTGAGGAAGCCCAGAATGTATCACGGCTTGTGGCACTCTTGTGCACTAAATCATATCCAGGTCGATATAGTTACGTTCGTTGCTCACTAAAGCAAACAATAGGTACATCGACGGTGGTGGCAGGATTTCTTCCTTTTGGTCAAAAAAAAAAAAAAAAAAAAAAAAAAAAAATATCGCGACGGTAAGGCACGTCGCTGTGGACAATAGAGGTAGCCATGCACGGATTATTTTCTTACAGGGTAGTAGTAGGTATATGGAAACGGCGCGTTCATTACGGCTCGCGCTGACACGCGGGAGCCACACACGTTATATTACCTTATAGTGCTCTCCAAATGCATTGTTCGGAATATGTTGCGTATATATATATATATACTCGTAAATACTAGTATATATCGTGTGGAACCCTCCGGGCACACTCTTTCGAAGAATTCTTTTGCTCATTCAAAGAACTCGCTCCCAACTACAAATATATAATATCGTATATAGTGTGCATCCCTTTCAACCAATTTTCAAGCCTTTTTCTATTCATTTCATTATTTTTCCAACTGTTATATCAATTTGAGAATATTTGAAATTTGCGATTCAAATTTTTGAATTTAATATTGAAAAATATTTTATTTAAAAAATTTTTTATATCAAATTATTCCTATTCTCTGAATAATTTAATTTAAATAAAAAATTGTTATTACAAAAAAAAAAATTTGTTTAAATAAAAATTATTATTTGAAAAAAAATATTTTTATCACACTAATTTAAAAGTATCAAATTGATACCAAAAATATCAAATTGATATAAAAATTTTCTATCAATTTGATATTTTTGGTATTAATTTGATACTTTTAAAGTTGTTTTTGAAAAAAAAAATTAATTTTAAAAAAAGATTATAGTGGAAAAAAAATTTATTTGGTTATATAATTGTTTACTTGACTATTATTATAAAATAAAAAAAAAACCATCTACTTTTTGTTTCACACTAATTTTTATTAAATTACACAGTTGACTTGAAATTATCAAATAGTTTTGGTATTAATTTTTGATTGCATTTAATTATCTGTGCAAATCAGCTGTAAAAAATTATATGATATACAAGTAAAAATTAATCAACTTATTGTAGTGTATAAAAAAATTAAATTTTTTTTTCTATTTTTAATATGGGAAAATGGGACTTGTCATGATTATAGAACATTGATTGCGGTCAAAAAGAGAGTTGGGGGAAATAAACGGTTTCTATATTGTGCTTTTTCTTTACTCCTGTCATGTCCGTCTACAAGCTCCTCTAACTATCGTCTTTCTTCTTTTTTTTTTTATCATTTATTTTATTCCTCTTTTCCGTTTATCTTACCCTTTTTCCTTTCTTTTGCCAATGTCGTCAACATTTTTTTTTTCCCCCTTTTTTTTTAATTTTGTTTTTCATATCCGTTTGCGACTCTCTTGTCATGACTGCACCGATCACGCGCTATTTTAACTGCCTACTCGTGTGGAATACGAAGTGCACTTCTATAACAATTTATATGCTCTTTACGCATCCTGTACTTTTTTTTTAATCTTCTCCATAAAAAAAAACATCCCAATAATTATTCTTCTTCTATTAAATAATTACAAATTTCTTCTTCGAGATTACATTTTCAAAAAAAAAAAATACTTTATTGTCTATTTATGCAAAAAAAAGAAAATTATTACACGCCCAGAAATATAATTGGTTCAAATGCAATAATTTTGCTACTTCAATGAAGAAATAATAATAAATTTAAGAAAATAAATGAAAAGAATTTTTGATTAATACATATATATATATATAGAGAGAGAGAAAAAATATCGTCACAGTAAAAAAAAAAAGAAGACGATTCTGTCATCTCGTTAGAGGATTAAAATTCAGATCAAAAAGTTATTAAAGTCCGCTTATAATTTTTTTCGCGGTACATATTATCGATTAATTTGAATACGAATGCGTATGCAAATTTCACTTTTAATGTAGACTCTCAATATGAAATTTATGCAGATTGAGCATTCGACTAACAAGGACTCTTGCGAAGCAAAAAAAAAAAGAAAAAGAAAAGAGGATTTAAAAGTGTAAGACTATAAAGTTCATTTCACGAAAGGAGGATATAAATTCTTAACTAAATATAATGAGATTTTTTTTTATTCTTCTCCCTCCCAATACATTAAGCTTCTCCAGTAGCTTTCCCTTTTTCTCGCAACGATTAAAAATTTGACATCTCATTATAAATTTTTCTTCTTTTAAAAGAATCGTTATTTTATCACTGTTTAATTGGTTAAATGATTTTATAATGAATCTTTGCAAGGGGTATTTAAAAGCGAGCATTGCTTTAATGAATCCACTTAAAATTGTGAAAAATTTTTCTTTCAATAGAATCTTGAGTGAAATAGTAATTAAATTCACCGCCCCCTCTGATATAATTTAGATTGTTTTTTTTTTTCACGTAATTAAATATCCATAATTCAAGTGTATATAAATATTAAATGATTGGTAATTTAAGTTCTTTAAAACTACATTTATTATATATTTTTTATATTTATAATAACTTGAAAGTATAATTATTAATTCCATAGTAAATTATAATATATTCATTCAATCATTAATCACTTTCCTTCGTTTAAATTATAGGGAAATTATAAGTATAATTAATTATTGTAATTGTAATAATTTATTTTTATTATACTTTTGAAAAAAGATTCAAATTTTAATTATTAAATTTATTTTTAAATTCAAAATAATTCATTCTAATTTATAGATTAAAAATATTCGAAATGCTCGTAAATCATAAGGAAAATAAATGCGTAACAGTTTGAAAATTGAGAAATATATTTTTTTTTTCCAACGCCCTCATTGTCAATCATTTTAAAGAACAGGTGTAGGAGGTGATTTCTGGCATATAGAAAGTGAAAGACAAAAAAAAAAAAAAAGGCGAAGAAAGAGAAAGAAGGATTATAGTTGAGAAGCGCGGGAGATGAAAAAAAAAAAAGAAGAATGAGAAAGAAAAAGAGGAGAACAGCATTGTAAATTGAATACGAAGGCTGTCCAGATGGGCACTGTCAAGGCGCTACTCGAGCGCTACTATTTCATCCGTTCTGACATTTTGCTTCTTGAGCAATGTTTCGTGCGGCGCAAACTAAGGGAAAATCATTGCTGTCCATTTCATGTATGCGTCTTCCGGTTTAGAAAATCTTTCTCCGCAAATCACGCCCTTCAAATTCATTAGCGCCCACGGCTCGTCTTTTTTTTGTCAGCGCGCTCCAACAGTGTATTCAACTATCTGATCATAAATCTCCCTTTATTCCTCTTTCTTGTTTCTTCCCTCTAATCTCGTTTAACTACAATTTCATTTACTATATATATATATATATATATATATATATATATATATATTACATTTAACAGGTACTCAATTCTTAAAATCTATTTTATATAGAAAATTAATTTTCTTTAGAAAAAAAAAATTTCTATTTTTTATGAAAAGAAAAAGACTAGTTTTCGTTTCCATCTTCGGCGGGAGCGAAATTTAGTGGTGTGTGCCCAACAGTATTTTCGTGCAAATAATTTTTTGTATAAATAGTTGATTGTTATTAAAAACTTGAACTAATAATTTCACAAATTTGTTAAATTTTAAAATTGTTTAAAATTTTAAAAATCTAAAAAACACATACTAAAAATATACTAACCTTTTATTTTTCTTTATCAACTTCGTAATTAATGATTTCAAATGTTTTGAATCTCTAACAGATTACCATGATTAATTTGATTTCGTTTTGATAATTCTCGAACCAAAATTTTCAAACAGCAGCATTATTCTATTACCTTTTTTTCATTTTTAGATTCTTTATCTTCCTATATTACAAAAAGATATCGCCGCCGCCGCCGCTGTTTCAAGAATTCTTGACCTAGGAGGGGGGAGTCCCCCCTCATAAATTTTGAGGTTATGTTCGTTTCAAGGCTCTGAATTTAGCCGCAAGTCCCCCCTCCCTCCTCTCATGTCCCCTCCTCCGCCAAAATGGCCTAAATTTTGAGGTTATGTTCGTTTCTAGACTCTGAATATAGCCGCAAGTCCCCCCCCCCTCCCCCACCAGAAATGACCTAAATTTTGAGGTTATGTTCGTTTCAAGACTCTGAATATAGCCGCAAGTCCTCTCCCCTCCCCACCCCCGCCAGAAATGACCTAAATTTTGAGGTTATGTTCGTTTCAAGGCTCTGAATATAGCCGCAAGTCCCCCCCCCTCCACTCATTTCCTCTCCTCCGCCAAAAATTGACCTAAATTTTGAGGTTATGTTTGTTTTAAGACCCTAATAAAGCAGTAAGTCCTTTCCCCTTCCCTCATCTCTCTCTATATTTCAGATTTCAATGAATTTGTAATAATAATTCTTTGAAATAGGTGGTTCATTTGGAAAAATAAGATCAATGGAAAATTTAAAAAAAAATGATTAAAATAGGGGGGTTGGCGCGCGAAACGCGCAAGGGGGCCGTAGCCCCTCTAGTTTCTTAAAAAGAAACATTATTTAAGAAGTTTTATGTTCTAAGCTATATTTCTTTATATTTGTCATGTTTTTTAATTCTAAAGTTAAAATTTGATTAATTGCACTCAAAAACATAGCTAAAAAAGTTTTAGTAAAATATAATAGAAATTAAATTTAAAAAATTTGATTTTTGGAATTTTTCTTCACAATATTTTAAATCTAACAGTTATTTTCTCAATTTTAAGGTAAAAATGCGATTAATTAACCCACAAAAAACTTCTAAAAAAAAAGTCTAGTAAAAATAAGTGAAAAAATTTTAAAATTTCGATTTTTACAAAAAGTGACATAACTTCCGTTCAAGTTAATATTTTTTAATGGGGTATGGCTAAGATTTTAAGTTAGTCTAATACCTAAAAGACTGCCAAGTTTCATTTAAATCGGTCAAGCCGTTTATGCGTGATTGGCGAACAAAATATTGTGCAGACAGACAGACAGAATTTTTTTAATGCTATTTTTAGAATCCTTATGACTTGAAATGAAGAATTATACATGAATTTTTAAGTTCTAAGCAATGTACAGACAAAAGTCTAATTTTATTAATATAGATCAATCAAAAAGTGAGAAAAAATTTTTCATTTTCAAAAAAAATATTGTACTGTATTTTTTTGAGATAAAAAAAACAACATTTGAATTAATATATTTTTCTTTTTTTTCAGGTGAATCAAACTTTCATCTATATGTTTTCGGTGAGTACAAAGAAAATAATCAATAAATTTTGATTTGTTTAATATATCACAGTAATAATATAAAAATAATATATTATTTTTATATTATTATATTAGGTACATCATAATATATATAATCATTTAAATATTAAAAATTGAAACCCTTTTTTTTCTCATTAGAAAGTCAAAATTATTTTTTCCCATAAACCCATTGAAAAATAATTTAATCTGAAAAAAGCAACAAAAAAAAAATGTATGAATTTAAAATTACGTATCTGGAAATTCGATATTAACCTGCAACGTTTATTGAACATATAACCATAAAAGTTTCTTATGGTGTGCGCACACACTACGTGACAATTGCCATATAATGGAATTCCATATAAATATATAAGTAAAAGATCACGATATCCATTTTCACATTAAAAACGATCGATCGCATTGAAAGTTTGAAAATCACTATATAATAAAGTGTAATAAAGATTGTGTGCGCTTCGTTCTTCCGACACCTGGCACACACACACACACACACTCAAGAATCGTTATCGAACAAAATTCATCACTTATAGGAATTTCTTAAGTTATGGATTCGCAATCCTTTTCACCGTGGAATATAAAATATATTTTTTTTTATAACTATACGAGCCTTTTAGTTCAGCGAACGTGATTTTCAAATTTTACGATAATTGTAAGTTAAATAATATGGTTTTAAATATAAAAATTAAATGAATATAACTCGTGCGAGTAGAGAGCGTTTGGTAATTCAATTTTCGTATTAAATAATTGATATAAATATATATAATATGAATTTGATTATAGAGAATTAAAAACTAGTTTTAAACTCACAAGATGGGAATTTATTTTAATAATAAAAAAAAAAAATTTTATATAATAAAAATAAAATCTACAAAAAGAAAATTTTTTTTTTTTGCCTAATATCATATTTTTACTATATATATATATATAAGAAAAAACCGCGCCTTTAATAAAGAATTGTATACGTATATAATTTTGAATGTGTGGGTTTGAAACGTATAGCATGCACTCGGTATGTATTTTATATATGTGTTATAATTCACTCGGAGGATAATAATTCACAAGAAGAGGTCTCGAGCTTCTTCGGTAGACAGTCGTTCATGGGCGGAGTTGGAAATGGTCTCTTCCTCCTATTTATTGCACTGGATTGCACCCAATGCTCTAGGCAGAATCATATATACGCGTAAATCCATTTTACCCACGTGGATTCATCTTGTTAACTGTGCCCCTCCATCATCACTTAAAAATACTTTAATCTCATTAAAAAATAATAATCTAAAACATCCAACATTGGATATATATACTATATATATATGTACCACTCTTTATGAAATAAAAAAGCCAATATATGATGCTTTATATCCTCCCAAGGGGTGTATCTTAATTGTGATCATTTTGTAATCACTGTACTTTCTCACTCTTTTGAAATCGCATTGAGAGCGCATGATTATGTTCTAAAAATAATTAGTCAGAATTTACATTTTATCGAATTTCATTTATTATAATTTGAGTTGAATTTTTATTTGTTCGAATTAGTATTTTGAATAATTTTCATTAAACCGATTTTCTATATTACAGAATTTTTATACAACCAAAAATTCACTTTTTACAGAATTTTTATTTGTTCGAATTTTTATTTGCTCGAATTTTCATTTAACATAATAGGCATTTTAAAGAATTTTTATTGGTTAGAATTTTATTGCATATAGAATTTTCTTTGAGATGAATTTTCATTTGTTCGAATTGTTATTTGATAGAATTTCCATATAACCGATTTTTCATACTACAGAATTTTTACTTAATCGAAAAATCATTTAATAGAATTTCTAATTGATAGAATTTTCATTTGTCCGAATTTGCAAATGGCCGAAAAAACAATTGACAGAAAGATTTCGGCGCGATTTTTAAAATCAACCAATCACAATTTTATGGATAATTTTTGATTGGTTTATTTTAAAAATCCCGCCGAAATATTTCTGTCAATTGTTTTTTTTCGGCCATTTGCAAATTCGGACAAATGAAAATTCTATCAATTAGAAATTCTATTAAATGATTTTTTGGTTAAGTAAAAATTCTGTAGTATGAAAAATCGGTTATATGGAAATTCTATCAAATAATAATTCGAACAAATGGAAATTCATATGAAAGAAAATTCTATATGCAATATGAAATTCTACCCAATAAAAATTCTTTAAAATGCCTATTATGTTAAATGAAAATTCGAGCAAATAAAAATTCTGACAAATAAAAATTCGAACAAATAAAAATTCTGTGAAGTGAATTTTCGGTTATAGATAAAATTCTGTAATATAGAAAATCGGTTTGATGAAAATTATGCAAAATACTAATTCGAACAAATAAAAATTCGGCTCAAAACTAATTACAATTCAAATTTAGAGAGTATCCAAAGAGTTACCATAGCAACCGTTACTATGGCAACTGTTTCCATAGTTACTGTTACTTTCTACAACTCGTTACCATGACAATTGTTGTAACAATGATGAACAGAAATAAAAACTAAATAATCGAAAAGAAAAATATTTTCTCCATTTTCTTTGATATATTTGAAAAAATATTTGAAATAATTAATTTGATAAAAATGCCATTCATAAAATTAATAAATACAATTTAAGACATATTTATAACAACAGTTGGTATAATTATTTAAATAATCACATATATATACTACTTAACATACAATGTTTACATTTAATGAGAGAGAAAAATGTAATTGAAAAATAATATTAAATAGCCATAGAGAACATAAATTTTATATGTGTGTGTGTGCGAAACGTATGATTATTTTATATATGTTTATATGTTGCAAAATCTTTTTTTTTTTTTTTTTTTTTTTTATATAGACAAAGATATCAATGGCTGTCAATAGGTGAAAGTTATTGAATCGTCATTGTCTCTCTATATAACATTTGCTCGACACGGAAAACATTATAATGTTGCGGTGATTTGAAGTGGGCGACTAAAGTCACGTATCGTATTATAGAACAAAATACTCGGATGTAAAGCGTCTGACTATAAACGAATTTACTACTCGGATTTAGTAAATCAAATTTTCTAGAAGAGGAATATTGATCTTTTTTTTTTTTATCAACTCTATGCGTTTACTTTCAGGAAATTTTTTTATCATTAATTAAATTATAAATGTGGATTATATAAATTAATTAATTATGTATGATATTAATTTATGTAAAATTTATATATATAAATAATAATATAAAAAAAATTAATTAATTAAATTAATTAAAATTAATATAAAAATATAATATATATATATATAATTTGGAATGATAGGTAAAAAAAAAATTGCTGCGAAAAAATTTTTGTAAATCACTTCTATTAATAATCATTCTTGAGCTAGAAAAGGATGTCACTTGATATTCAGTCAAGATCGCAATGTCCGAGATCCGTTACTAACTTTATATCACAGCTTTCAATCTGAATGGCACATCAAGATATAAAAAAAAAAAAAAAAATTTCTATGAAGAGACAGTGATCCGGTCTTTCAATTTCACAGGACAATAACATACTTGAGATGATATTGCTAATAGAATACTGATTATTATTATTATTATATTATTAAATCCATCAAGATCGACATATTTGTCCGTTTTGATTTTGACGAGAAATTACTCTCTATCATTGCAATTGACGGTTGCATATTGATAACATTTTTTTTTTACTATATATAATTCCTTGCGCATAAGATAGATTAAAAGATATTTTTTCTAGTTTTCTTTTAAGTTATTGTAAAATTTCTATTTTTTTATTTCAATAATTAAATTTTGTTTTTATTTAAATAAATATATTTAAATAAAAACAAAATTTAATTATTGAAATAAAAATAGAAATTTTACAATAACTAAAAAAAGAAAACTAGAAAAAATATCTTTTATTTTTATTTATTTTTATCTAATTTATTTATGTTTATTTATACTTTTTTCCTTATATTCAATTCCAAAAATTAATTCACGATAATTTTAATATAAAATTTGTCACAGAGTATATAAATAATAGTATTATATAATGAAAAGGTCATTATTGTAGAGAATAGAAAAGTGTGATAAATTTTTAGACATAGCAGAGAGAGAGAGAGAGAGAAAGAGGACAACGATTATGTCTTTCTAGGCTCGGGACAAATTCACCGCCTCCAACGAGTCGATGGATGATCTTTAATTCAACGAACCTACGATCCTCTCACGATCGGCATACGCGATTGACTCCCACCATATAACAAACTCAATAACGATCTACATACGATGGGAACTCGTTTATAGATAAAAAAAAAAGAAATTTATTAATCACATTTCTAGCAACCACCAAAAAAAAAAAATGTGAGAAATGAAAAAATAATTCTAATTCTAATTAAATAATAACGAATTTTTAAATTGAAGAATATTAAGTACAAAAAAATCTTATATATATATATATATAATATTACTTGTTTCACTAATTAGTAAATTTTTTAATTCTTCATAACATAAAATATTTGTGGAATTCTAGATTTAATCATTTTCCATTTATAGCTGGAGCAAGTTTTCTGTGGAATTAAATAAACATGATATCTGTTTAAAACGAATTGATAACGTCTCGAAAGAGTCATTAAAGTGAATAATTATGTCTATCTATTTGTTTCTAATGAACGTAAAAGTGAATATTAGCTTTTTTTTTTTACTCATTATTTTTAATTTACCGTGAAATTTTAATAGAATCTGGTTCAATGATAAATTAAGTCGAATAAAATATAATATATATATATACAGAGAGAGTCTAGAACAGGAAAAACGTTGAACTAACAAATGAGATGAAATACATTGATTTGTTTACGGACAACTATTTACGGAGACATGCCATTAAGAGAAGTCGTCTCGTCAATTAGTGATAATCGACTTAACGATTTTTCTCGTACCTTCGTGCTATTTCTCACGCACAACTACATATATATATAGTGTGTGTATATATATATATATGCAACATAATGATCAGTTATAACTTCACGCTGCTCTAGTTAATCTAACTTTAAAAGGAAATGATTGCTTTACTGTCTCGACTTCCCCTATATAATGCGTCCGTTTTATTCTCTTCAAATATGTCACAAAAAAAAACAATCGATTTTTAATAATTGAGTAAATAAATTTCTATAAGAAAAATCAAAAATTTAGGAATTGTTTTTTTAATCTTTTCAGATAGCACGTAAGCTTGCAGCAACCTTGCGGCAAGCTTGCCGCTTAATATTGCCAACCTTGCACGGTAAACTTGCCTCAAGCTTCAAATGTCCCACCAGACCGAAAGATTGCAGTGTAAGGTTACGGCAAAATTGCACAATAAGATTATCGCAAGATTGCTCAGTAAGCTTGCACGGTAAGCTTGCAGCATGGTTGGTGCAAGGTTGCCAAATAACATTTCTTGGAACCTAAACAGTTAAAAAAAAAATTTTAGGTTCCAAGCAAGGTTATTTGGCAACCTTGCACCAACCATGCTACAAGCTTTCCGTGCAAGCTTACTGAGCAATCTTGCGATAATCTTATTGTGCAATTTTGCAGTAACCTTACACTGCAATCTTTCGGTCTGGTGGGACATTTGAAGCTTGGGGCAAGTTTACCGTGCAAGGTTGGCAATATTACGCGGCAAGCTTGCCGCAAGGTTGCTGCAAGCTTACGTGCTATTTGGATTCATTAAAAAAATTAAATTAGGTTGGAACTTTAACTTTAGAATTTAAAATTAGATTTGCATAAATAAACACGTCTACAGCGTGGAAAGTGTCAAAAAAAAAAAAAAAAAAACATTTTTACATTACATTTTTATTTATAACTCATTTGGTATCTTGTTTCTTCAAAACAGGTATTATATGAACGTTGTATTAATTAACTCAACTCTGTGGATCATGTTTTCTTTTTTCCTGACACATTATATCACCAGGACGGACAGTTCGCGCAAGTGCAAGAGCCTATATAAATGGCTTGTGGAAAAATTATCCTCTTTTTTTTCGCATCGAAAAAATACAGAAAACAAGTGCGACAAAGAAAAAAAAGAAGAAACATTTATTGAATGATATGAATATTTAATAAAAAAAAAAAAAAGAATCACAATTGAAAAAAACGATTTCTTATACAATATATATATATATATATATAGAATTCGAAACCAGATGCATGATCAAGACGAGAGACAAAATCGAAGATTGGATGCAGACATTCTGCGCGGCGCCTCTTCAGAAGCCTCGAAAGAAATACTTTATCGGAACGAAAGCAAGCAAGCAACTATGTTGTCTGACCGTTGTGTGTCCCCTTTGAAATAAGATAAATTATATTCTGTCAACTTTTTTTTTTCCAACTCGGTGTTCTCTTCAACGATTCCTTCTTTCTCTTTCCTTTTTTTTTTTTTTTTTTTTATTCTTATCCATAGAGGGCGGTAACCGGAATAATTTCATTCTCAAAGTTGTGTCACATTTCCTTGAGATAAAAACAAAAAAAAATATCTCATCATCAATCACTTGTTAGTGTTCGCAATTATTTTCACTTGTCGCTTTTTAATTAGCGTTTCCTAATTATCAATAAATACTTTTACCCACTTGAAAAGATTCCCCGGAAAGTGCCTCATGGAGGTTCTATCAGAATTCCGCCGGAACTTCCAACGTAATTCCGTCGGAATTCCATCGGAGTTCCAAAAAATTTCCGATGGGATACCGACGGAATTCCGATTAATTTTTTTCAAAATTTTTAGAGTCCTAATTCCGTCGGAATTCCATCGGAGTTCCAAAGAATTTCCGACGGAATTCCGATTAATTTTTTTCAAAATTTTTAGAGTCCTAATTCCGCCGGAATTCCATCGGAGTTCCAAAGAATTTCCGACGGAATTCCGATTAATTTTTTTCAAAATTTTTAGAGTTCTAATTCCGTCGGAATCCCATCGGAAATTCTTTGGAACTCCGTTGGAATTACGTTGGAAGTTCCGGCGGAATTCTGATAGAACCTCCAGGGGGCACTTTCCGGGGAATCTTTCCAAGTGGGTACTTTTGCTAATTGTTCATCAATTTTTGTTTCTTTGACGCAACTTAATTTAATTAATACAAACATAATAGTGGAAAAAAAATAATAAACTTGATTTTACTTGGTAATCATAAAAATATAAAATTATAGTGAAGAACTAGAGAGAGAGAGAGAGAGAGAGACAAAAAACAGTTTATTAAATTTATTGTAAAAAGAAGAAATTGTAAATACACTGAAAGAATGAGGAACAAGAATAAAGCACAATATCGCGATCGTTTCTTTCGACTAATCGATCCTGACACGCAATTCCCCCAAGGACAATGTTCTTACTTGGAACCCCTTGTTGGCAAGGATCGTTGAGCTCGAAACGATCGAGCAAAAGATCAATGAAATGTTGCGATGAAGATCACGAATAAGGTCTCTTCTCCTATCCAGGATGTGTTCAAGTATTTCTAACAAACCAGGGAATTGATTCTTTAAAAAAAAAAAGGGGGGGAGGGGAAAAAGAAAAACATCCAAAGAACGAGTCAATTTGCGCGCTCAATTCTTAATCTTTGTTTTATTCTCTTTATTCTAATATTCCCCCTTTTTTTAATATATTTTTTTTTATTTTGCAATGAGCTAGAAAATAGTAAAACTTCCTCTTAAAATAAGAATATTGATTATTTAAATATTTGAAAAAAAAGGATCTGATGAAAAACAATAGAAAGATAGTTTGCGATATTATACCGTAAGGTAATATAAAGGGGTGTAATGTTTAACAGTCTAGATGTTGGTTTATTGCGCGTATTTGTATTTGATATTAGCATCCACGTGGGTAGAAATACAATGGCTGAAAAATGCCAGTTTCTGCGCAAACGTATTTTCTTATCCGCATATAGTGTGTGTCCCCTATTCATGGTGCGTGTCCTACATCAAAGGGGGTAGACAGACAGAGAAAGAGTCCTCTCTCTCTCTCTCTCTCTCTCTCTCTCTTTTTCCTTCTCTCCCCCCCAAAGAATGGAGAAAGACACATGGAAGAGTCGCGACCTCGTCGCAAAAGATATCGTTGAAGTTTACACACGGAAGAGTGTGTAAACTTCAACCAACTATCTTTTCTCTTGTGGCAAAGATTATACTATATGATGAAAAAGTAGGAGAAAAAAAAACTTTACTTCTTCGTAAAATTTGAGCGTGGGTTGGATAAAACAGAAGAGAAAGAAGAAAAAACAATATCTAAATAATAAAACACGATTTTATTTGAGAATTAGACATTTTTTTTTATAGAGATTATTTGAAATTAATCAAAATTTAATTGGCGTGCGTGCGTGGTTACGTGGTTCAGTTAACGTATTGCGAACGTGTTAGGGTCGTGGGTTCAATTCCCGGCGTTTGGGAATTTTTTCTTCATTAGCTATATACATAAAGCGTGCCTAAAAAGTATTTATAATCAAAGAAAATAGAAAAAGGGAGAAAGGAAATAATCTTTAGTAATAAAAATATTAAAACAATAATAATTTTAATAATAAAATAATAGTAATATTAATAATACGAAGAAGGAGACGAAGAAGAAGAAGAATGCTAATACGAACATTGAAATTAAAAAATACTTTCATTTTCTATCATCGAATAAGGAAAATGCAAAATTGACAATCCGACGCAAAAACCCATTATAAATTTTGATGATATCGAAAGAGAGGAATAAGATAAGATCAAGAATTGAAGAAGGAAAAGGAGATTAACACACAACGAGGTTGAGGTTAAGTTAGCAATACCTACTTACCAGAGAATGCAGAGGGGAAGCTCTTGAGATCTAGGATCGATAGCTTATCTCGTCTGGTTTTGAGATTGGCTATACGTCGAAGATTGCTTCGATGCATTCTCCTTTTGCAACATGTAACGGCCCACTGCACTGGGCCCACGCACATCTTTGTGCATTCTTCAACCCCATACCACTTTCTTTTTTTTCTCCCCACCCCCCCCCCCCACACACACACACTCTGATAGGTCACCTGATAGGTGACAACATATATATATATATATAAGAAACATCACGTTTCTTCTCAACAAAACGTTGTATATTATCACACACGTCCAATATATTTTTCTTCATGTGCCATTTCTTCACCTTATAGTTTGGAGATAGGATAAATTGAAGTTAATATTTATTAAAAGTACTATTGATTAAAATTACTGTAATTGAAGCTACTATTTATTAAAAGTAGAAGCAATTATCAATTGAAGTTACTATTATATGAAGGTATTATTAATTGAAGTTACTATTGACTGAAGTTACCATTAATCAAAGTAACTGTTAATCAAAGGTACTGCTGACTAAAGTTATTGTTACTCAATGTTACTATTGACTGAAGTTACCATTGACATAAGTTACTATATTTTAAAGTTACTGTTAATAAAAGGTACTGTTGACTGAAGTTATTGTTACTCAATGTTACTATTGACTGAAGTTATTTGTTAATCAATGTTACTATTGACTGAAGTTATTATTATTTAAAGTTACTGTTAATCAAAGGTACTGTTAACTGAAGTTATTGTTAATCAATATTACTATTGACTAAAGTTACCATTGACATAAGTTACTATTATTTAAAGTTACTGTTAATCAAAGGTACTGTTAACTGAAGTTATTTTTAATCAATGTTACTATTGACTGAAGTTACCATTAATCAAAGTAACTGTTAATCAAAGGTACTGCTGACTAAAGTTATTGTTACTCAATGTTACTATTGACTGAAGTTACCATTGACATAAGTTACTATTATTTAAAGTTACTGTTAATAAAAGGTACTGTTGACTGAAGTTATTGTTAATCAATGTTACTATTGACTGAAGTTACCATTGACATAAGTTACTATTACTTAAAGTTAGTGTTAATAAAAGGTACTGTTGACTGAAGTTATTGTTACTCAATGTTACTATTGACTGAAGTTATATGTTAATCAATGGTACTATTGACTAAAGTTACTATTGACAT
The DNA here is from genome assembly GCF_019393585.1 of Leptopilina boulardi. Lineage (NCBI taxonomy): Eukaryota > Metazoa > Arthropoda > Insecta > Hymenoptera > Figitidae > Leptopilina > Leptopilina boulardi. The sequence continues at coordinate 1,861,391 of NW_026137996.1, read as the reverse complement.
AAGTTACTATTATTTAAAGTTACTGTTAATCAAAGGTACTGTTAACTGAAGTTATTGTTACTCAATGTTACTATTGTGTAAAGTTACCATTAATTAAAGTTACTGTTAATCAAAGGTAATGTTGACTGAAGTTATTGTTACTCAATGTTACTATTGACTGAAGTTATTTGTTAATCAATGGTACTGTTAACTGATGTTATTGTTACTCAATGTTACTATTGAGTGAAGTTACCATTATCAAAGTTACTGTTAATCAAAGGTACTGTTGACTGAAGTTATTGTTACTCAATGTTACTATTGACTGAAGTTACCATTGACATAAGTTACTAATATTTAAAGTTACTGTTAATCATAGGTACTGTTGACTGAAGTTATTTGTTAATAAATGTTACTATTGTCTAAAGTTACCATTGACATAAGTTACTATTATTTAAAGTTACTGTTAATCAAAGGTACTGTTGACTGAAGTTATTGTTACTCAATGTTACTATTGACTGAAGTTATTTGTTAATCAATGTTACTATTGACATAAGTTATTATTATTTAAAGTTACTGTTAATCATAGGTACTGTTAACTGAAGTTATTGTTAATCAATGTTACTATTGACTAAAGTTACCATTGACATAAGTTACTATTATTTAAAGTTACTGTTAATCAAAGGTACTGTTAACTGAAGTTATTGTTACTCAATGTTACTATTGAGTGAAGTTACCATTAATCAAAGTTACTGTTAATCAAAGGTACTGTTGACTGAAGTTATTGTTACTCAATGTTACTATTGACTGAAGTTATTTGTTAATAAATGTTACTATTGACTAAAGTTACCATTGAAATAAGTTACTATTATTTAAAGTTACTGTTAATCTATGTTACAATTGACAGAAGTTACCATCAATCAAAGTTACCATTAACATAAGTTACTTTTATTTAAAGTTACTGCTAATCAAAGGTACTATTTTCTTAAGTGATTATTAATCAATGTTACTATGTATTGAAGTTACTCTTAATCAAAGTTACGATTGATATACGTTACTATTAATTAAAGTTACTATTGTTTCAATGTTACTATTGACTGAAGTTACTATTAATGTTACTATTGCTTAAAATTACCATTCACTGCAGTTACTATTAATCAAAGTTTCCATTGACTTGAGTTACTATTAATCAGAGTTATAATTGATTAAAGTTATTATTAATGGAAAAAACTTTTATTTGAAGTTACTATTGATTTATGATATTATTATCTTTAGTCACTACTGATTAAAGTTACTAATGATTAAATATTAAAATTAAAACTGATTAAAATTCCTATTAATTGAATCTACTTATAATTGTAATTACTATCATTCAAATTACAATCAAATAAACATACCGTTAATAAGAATTTAAAAAAAATTTAAACACTACTACACAAAAAATGTTGATAAACTTAAAAAAATTATCTTTGTCCTCGTTTCCTGGCAAACTAAAATCTAAGTTGCAGCTGGAAACTTGGAATCCAGTAGCACGGTGATTAAGATTTTTTTTTTTTTTTTGCTTTTTCTTTGTCGGAAATATATATAAGAGAGCGACAAACGTGGACAGGTTTTGTCATATTATTATCGTTTGATATCTGCTACGTGATCTCGAGTCATCGCAAATTTGTACGTGCACTGGTTTTGCGATATGAGATAACGTCATAAACTGCGGGAGGAAGCAAATGAGTTGTAGGCCTAGAACTAATATGCAACCGGTTATATAGGCGCGTGAATGTGACGCGAATTTAAGTGTGAAAAAATAAATTTAATATACGTACATATATATACTATATGTATTTATGTGTACATGTATCTAGTTCTCAACTCAAAAGCGAAAAGATTTTCTTTTTTTCATTATTGAATTAATTTTAATATTGGTAAAAAATAATTTTATGTTTATAATTAGAATAAAATTGTCAAAACTAAATAATTTGTTGAGAATTATAGTATTAAAATAATATTATTTATAATTTACTCTATTTATCAAATATATATTTATTTCTGCTCATTAAATCTGGAGTAAAAAAAAAAGAAAGGTGAGAAATTTAATAAATTACCTATAAATTTATGTAAAGTGTATAAAATGAGAATTTCGTGTAAAGAAATGAGAGTTCTATTAAACTCATTGGTCTTAAGATAAAAGTTATTTATCACATGTTAAGGATCGCGACTCAGGAAGAGTAGTTAAAAATAAATTTCATTTTTTTTTTTTATTTATTTGAAATTAATTGAAGGAAGTAACATGTCAAGTGGTAAAATAACCTTCGGGTTATTTGAGAAATATTCATCTTCGTTATATTCAACTGTGTACATACATATTATTTATTTAAAGTTAGAGGGGAGGAGAAGAAACGAATATAACGGTCAATGTTCATCATAAATGACTAGTTAACACGATTTCCAGTAAATTAAATGTCATGCTATATGGTTGGAAGCAGTGGCAATTGCGAATTACGCAAAGTGCAAATTGCATTCGCGCTAATAGTCGATTCGCCACGGGTTCGAAGAGACTCGGGTATTACATGCCAGAGAGCTTCTAGAATTTCATTTCTGTCATATATATATATATATATACATATGTATGTATATATATATGTGAAACAGATTTATGAACCAAAAAGGATCGAGAGATGTGAATCTTTGAATCTCAGTTTCCATCACAGGAAATTATAATATATATACACATTGCGGGTTTATAAATTTTTTTTTAATGACTTGAATTAACATCATTTCAACTTTAATAGCATGAAATTCAATTTATTTTTTTTTTTTATTTGTCAAAAGTAGTGAAAATTTAAATTTAAATAGTAAATAAATTAAGAATCTAATTTCGCGAATTCCGCGAATACCGCGACCTAGTTTTACAAATTACGTGATCTAATTTCACGAATCCCGAGACCTAGTTTCGCGAATTCCGTGATCTAGTTTTACGAATCCCAAGATCTAGATTCACAAATACCGCGACCTAATTTCGCGAATCCCAAGACCCAGTTCCGCGAATTCCGTGATCTACTTTCGCAAATCCCGAGACTCACATTCGCGGATTCTGCGATCTATTTTCGCGAAATCCGTGATCTACTTTCGCGATTCCCGAGAGTTAATTTCGCGAATTCTGCGACCTAACTTCGCTAATCCCGTGATCTAATTTTGCGAATTCCGTGATCTACTTTCGCAAATCCCAAAATCTAGTTTCACGGATTCCGCGAGCTTTTTTCGCGAATTCCGTGATCTAATTTCGTTAATCCCAAAATCTAGTTTCGCGGATTCCGCGAGCTTTTTTCGCTAATTCCGTGATCTAATTTCGCGAATTCCGTGATCTAATTGCGCTGATCACGTGATCTAATTTCGCGAATTTCCAAACTAATTTCGCTAATCCCGTGATCTAATTTTGCGAATTCCGCAACTTAATTTCACTTATCCCGTGATCTAATTTTGCGAATTTCGCAACCTAATTTCGCTTATCGCGTGATCTAATTTTACGAATTCCGTGATCTATTCTCGCAAATTCCGAGACCTAGTTTTGCGAATTCCGTGATCTGCTGTCACGAATCCCGAGACTTAGTTTCGCGGATTCCGCGATCTGTTTTCGCGAATTCCGTGATCTAATTGCGCTAATCCCGTGATCTAATTTCGCGAATTTCGCAACCTAATTTCGCTAATCCCGTGATCTAATTTTGCGAATTCCATGATCTACTATCGCAAATCCCAAAATCTATTTTCACGGATTCCGCGAGCTTTTTTCGCGAATTCCGTGATCTAATTTCGCTAATCCCAAAATCTAGTTTCGCGGATTCCGCGAGCTTTTTTCGCGAATTCCGTGATCTGATTTCGCGAATCCCGAGACTTAGTTCCGCGGATTCCGCGATCTAGTTTCGCGGATTCCGTGATCTGATTTCGCTAATCCCGCGACCTAATTTCGCGAATTCCGTGATCTAATTGCGCTAATCCCGTGATCTAATTTTGCGAATTCCGCAACCTAATTTCGCTTATCCCGTGATATATTTTCGCAAATTCCGTGATTTACTTCCGCAAATCCCGAGACCTAGTTTCGCGGATTCCGTGATCTGCTTTCGCGAATCCCGAGACTTAGTTCCGCGGATTCCGCGTTCTATTTTCGCGAATTTCGTGATCTACTCTCGCAAATTCCGAGACTTAGTTTCGCGGATTCCGCGATCTATTTTCGCGAATTCCGTGATCTACTCTCGCAAATCTGGAGACCTAGTTTCGCGGATTCCGCGACCTATTTTCGCAAATTCCATGATCTACTTCTGCAAATTCCGAGACCTAGTTTCGCGGATTCCGTGATCCGCTTTCGCGAATCCCGAGACTTAGTTTCGCGGATTCCGCGACTTAACTTCGCGAATTCCGTGATCTAATTTCACTAATCCCGCGATCTAATTTTGCGAATTCCGTAATCTAATTGCGCTAATCCCGTGATCTAATTTCGCGAATCTCGTGATGTCATTTTTTATCTTTAATGTGTAACTTTTGAAAAACTTAAGAAAACAATAATGGTCGATAATAATGAATGACTTGAGTTTTCTATTGATCTGTTAATGATGAAACAAGGGGGGATAGAGGAGAAGAATTACAAGATCAGAAATCCATAAATGTGTCTGGTAAATTATCACTTTTGGAAAATGTAGAGTTGTATGTCGATGATCAAATTATATGAACATAAAACCCGCGTTAATAGCCTTGTATGAAGAGCGATTGAGGCCTTTAAAGAGTTCAAAGAGGATTCCGTTCCCAGAACGTTATATAGTCGCACCTCGTATAGAGAGATAGAGGTGCAGTGTGATGTCAAACCGTGGGAAATTTTCTATAAACACTTTTCATTATTTATTTTATAAACGCAAAATTAATTTTATAAAAGAAAGTATAATAATTTCTGTTCTTATTTTACTTTGATAGAAACAAGTGACAATTTCTAAGAGTATAAATATAAATCTGATATTATAAATTCAATATTTAAAATAAGACATAATTTCTGAGACTATTTTAAAATAAAATTTTCAAATTGCAATAAAGTAGAAAATTTTTTTGTCTATTTACTTTTTTCAAACTAATTTAGTTAAAAAATTTTCCAATATTTTATCGAAATGAATGAAAATTCTTTTTAAAAAATATTTTCTTGTATAATAATAATAATAATAATAATAATAATAAAACGTGTCTGTATTCGCATGAAAAAAGGGCGTGAACTTTTATAAAAAAATAAATTCCACACACACATATATGACTCGATTTTGTTATGCAACACAAAAGTGATCGGCTTTAATGTGTCCCTCTGAGAAAGCAGATCGATCTCCACGACCTCTATGTATGTATGCATACTATCGCACACATACATATATATATATATATAAAATGCGCATCGTTTCTCTTCGATTTCCAGTCACTCTCACTCAATAACACACAAAAAAAAAAACCACACTTGAGAATGACTTCAATAAGAGACGACTCGTGGGAAATTGTTTTCGAGGGTTGCAAATATTCCGTTGTGTTGCAAAAGACCGCGCACATATTAAAACATGTTAACATTTATATAAAGAGTCAATTAAAAAAATTGTCTATATATATATATGATTATAAAATTTTGAAGCAAATAAAACAGCGCGCGTTTGGTTGTATATACGCGATCGCATGTGCAAACGATATTAGCGTCAATATATAGGAAAAGCATAAATTATCCAGGAAAGCAAAAACGGTATCATATAGAAAGATAGAGAGAGAGTCTATATAACGGCAATTATTTCTCTTATAGAACAACTGTAATGCAGGTTTTTGATTTTCTATTTCTTTTGTTTGCCGTCACACCTTCACGCAAGTCAATCTATTAGTTCATCGAACTAGTAAGATATTTATATATATATATGTACATTTATATGAGCGGCAATTATATTAATCTGTAATTAGCCTCAGACGTAATTAAATGCGACTCTTTCTTTTTATATAATATATATATATTTATTTATAAAATAATATAATTAATTACGTATCACAGAATTGAGTATACATAAGGAAAGATTTATGTATGAATATTTTTGATTTCGATACCAGTAAATCTCATTCAATTTCCAGCAGTGAAATTTGACTCCCGGGAAATATATATAAAGTGAAAAATTGAAAAAAAAAAATTGAATAACATATAAATATATCATTCAGCATAGCAATTATAGAACTGGAATATAATTTGTATATATCTGTTCCCTGAGAATCCTTTGTGGTTAAACCGGATAAGTTAAATAAGTTGAACGATCTGACATGTGGTAACATTTTCATGAAAGGTGTAAAAGATATTACATATAATACACAGTATCAACATTGTATCATTTGATACCCTTCATTTCACAAAGGATACTGTAAATTAATATCTTCATAGAATATTAGGAGACAAGAATATGTGATAACATGTGTATATATATATATAAATAATTTTTTGAAATTTTTTATTTTACACAATATTAAATTATATTATTAATTGTTTAACACTTTTGATTATATATTAATTTTCATAATTTTTAATCAATTTCAATAATTAATTAATAGTTTAATTTTTAAATTTATAGTTTTTACTAAACATATATTTAAAAAGAATATTAAAAGGAAGAGAATCGAAACACTTAAATTCCTCTATATAATCGATGAACGCAACTCTTAGATATTAAATCACCAGCGCTGTGTAGCTTTCGATAAAACCTTATCTTTCTTGTATACGCGAGAAACGAAAAAAAAAAAAAAAATTATGGAATCTGCAAGTCAGGAGTGAACTTAAGGTGCTCCTTTAGCGGAAGATGTTTTGCAATCCGACTCTCTCGATATGTATATTTTTTTTTTCTCTCAAGATATTCTAATCATATCGGTGGTTGTTGCGGCTTCTAACTTTACCGCGGTACATGTTTTGATAGCCTTCGCCATTTGACCACCTTTTTAGATTCGATAAACTTACACACATTTTTAAAATGCTTAAGGATTTAATTTATCAAAAATTCGAAACAATTTTTTAAGAAGATATCCACATGGAGAAAAATGGCATTGTTGTGCAAACAATTTTTGAATTGTTGTCAGTAGATTTGTTGATATTACAATTCGAAATGTTTAATATTACAATACGAATTGTTGTCAGTACAAATGTATGTTGTTTTAACAGCAATAGGAATTTTTTGTTGTCAGTTTTGTTCAGTTTGCAATTCCGTACAGTTGCAGAAGCAAACTCTCTGTCGATGGAACAATCCGGATTTGTTCAGCTGACAAGTTTATTGTTCCATGTCACGTGGTCATCTTGAATTCTCGCAAACAGATCGTCGCGTCGTTTGCTACTGGCACATGTGCCACTTTTGCTTTTATTATTAGTTTTTTTTTTTCAATGACAAAGTGCTGTTAAATAATGAATCCGGTTAAAGTGAGAAATCTATTAAATGGTTGAAGAAACAATTTCATCGTTTATCGGTAATTTGTACTGGTTTACTATTGAACATAACCTCGCATCTTAAAAAATACAAAATATCAAATATTATTTAACAACAAATAATAAATTTTTGGTTTCAAGTCAAAAAATTTGATTCAGTAGCTGTATGTTCCACAGATGTTAATGCAAATGAAACTGGTGATATGATCTAAGAAAATCTGCTGTCAATTATATTTTAGAAGGCGAAGAAACTGAACAAATTGTATTAGACGGATCCAAGCTTTTGTTAATAAAACAAATTGTATTGCCGATTTAACAATTTAGTTTTGTTATTTCAAGTGTTCCATAACAATTTTCTTTGTTCCACAGAAAATTAAAAGTCATTAAAATAAGCTGCAACGCTTATTATTTGCAATTTTGCTTTTTTTAATCCATTTTGGTATTAAAATAAGCAAAATTGCAAATAATAAGCGTTGCAGTTTATTTTAATACCTTATAACTTTCTGTGCCATGGAACAATTCTATTTGTTCACCGAACAATTCCATTTTAACAATTTTTTTTTGTCCCAACAATAAATAGAACTGGTTCTATATTGACAATCCGGAATTGTTGTGTTAATATTTCTAATAAATTGCAGTAATTAAACACAATGTGGCATCGTATAACATTGTCTACTATATCATAAGAAGAGTTAAAATATATTGCAAGCATCAGCAAAGAGAAGATAAAAGTAAATAATGAGCAATTTCGTTTGGAAAATAAAGAATTGCGCTGATAGAACAAGAGAAAAATGCAATGGGTGCAAAAGGTCGCATAGTTTCGAGGATAGGAAGAGAAGGCGAAGGCGCTTACATTGAAAACCCGCCCCGGTAGCCCATAAGGAGAGCAGATAAGGGGTAATGAATGCGATACCCTCGGTGGTTCGTCTGGGTATAGAGTACGTTTTTCTTCTTTAGTCGCCGCTTCTCTCTCTCTCTCTCTCGAGTCAGTAGTGCTGTGTGTGTGTGTGTGTGATGCTGCACCTACAGGAGCCGCCTGCGGCCATTGTTGCCGACTTAAGATCCATTAGGGATTTCAGATATTTATTATGCGAGATGTTTGGCTATCGTTGCACATACACACACAGACTTTATCGGATTCCACGAATTTCCAATATCTTTCTTCCTTGAGTGAAAATAGCGGATTTTCCATATAGGAATGTAAAATAAAAAATTTTAATTAACAAAATGTAAACGCAAAAGGAAACTAGCAAAAAAAATTATAGGTTATGTCTATGATAGATTCTTGTGCAAAGAATTATAGGTTATGTCTACCCTTTGAGCAAAAAATTTGGTTTATCATTTTAATTATTTAAAAATTAGTTTATATTTTCACTCTTTAAATTTATCCCACTTGGAAAGATTCCCCCGGAAAGTGCCCCCTGTAGCTTCTATCAGAATTCCGTCATAATTCCAAGGGAGTTCCAAAGAATTTTCGATGGGATTCCGATTAATTTTTTCAAAATTTTTAGTGTCCTAATTCCGCCGGAATCCTATTGGAAATTCTTTGGAACTCCGATGGAATTCCGACGGAATCACGTTGGAAGTTCCGACGGAATTCCATCGGAGTTCCAAAGAATTTCCGATGGGATTCCGACGGAATTACGATTAATTTTTTCAAAATTTTTAGTGTCCCAATTCCGTCGGAAATTCTTTGGAACTCCGATGAAATTCCGACGGAAATTCTTTGGAACTCCGATGGAATTCCAACGGAATTCCGTTGGAAGTTCTGGCGGAATTCTGGTAGGACCTCCAGAGGGCACTTTCCGGGGAATCATTCCAAATGGGATATCCATTTTTCATATGCTAATTCAATTTTTATACATAAATTTTGTAAATATAAATGCTGTAAATTGAAAATGTAAATGGCAAATTATAAAAAAAAGGGCCTAACCTCTCAATCAAAAGTCGTGTTTATATTTATATATTTTTTTTTTGGAAAAAAGAAATGAAATTCAGTCCGCAACTAAAATGAACTACAATTAATTGGCATGATTGACGTGAACATGAGCAAAAGATAATTGAACGTTCGTCTTCTAATGGAAGAAACCAGTGTGGAAGTCACAAGAAGACCTATGATTTTACAGCAGGCCAGTTTTAAAGAGCAGAAGCTGGCTGTTAAACGTTTAACCTTAGAAAATTACTATTCCTATTTAGTAGTGGTTCTATAATTTTCTCTAAATATAGGTGTAATGTATGCTTTACCAGCGTCTAAATGTTGTATATACCTTAGCAATCTGACTCGTTAAAAGCACCTTGAATACACTCCCTTTCATTGAGGATATGCGAACACCCTTAATCTAAATGAGGGCCTAAGATCCCGTCCTGGTTTGACTGGTATCTGCTCAATCCAGTTTCTCTCTCTTTTTCTTTCTTTCTCTCTCTCTCTCTCTCTCTATATATATATATATATATATATCCGAGAGTCCTTTTTTAACTTACTATTATACAAATTATAAAACCGTATGAATAAAATGAAATGTAAATTTGCCAAGAAAGCTTCTTTCATTTTTTATTAGAAAACATCAATTTCTATTACCGTCCCCAACTTCTTTATTTTCATTGGATATTATTCACATTCAATACTAGATTCATTAGATTATTATTATATTTATTATTTGATATCTTTAATTATTTAATGAATTTATAATAAATAATAATATAAAAAAATTAAATTTAAAAACATATAATATATAAAAAATGTAATTTAAAAAAAATTTCTAAACGAAATAAAATAATAATAATGAAAATAAATCATTGAATAAAAATTAATTTCTTCAAATATTCCACATTTAAAGGATAATGAATTCATTTATAAATATTAATCCATGAGAAATCATTAATAAATCTATTGACAATTATTTTCAACGATTAGATATATATAAATCAATATGCATATGTGCATATAAAATGCAAAATAAATTTTATTAATTTAAAATATATTCACAGGTATGCCAATTACTGTTCGAATTTTTTTTTTCTTTTTTTTTTTTGTTTTGCAAAATATTAAACAAGTTTTGCAAAATGATGACAATTTCATCAGATTAATTGAATTTATCGGTGTTTCATATATATATATATATATATATATATATATATATATATATATATATTTATAAATATTTTATATAAACTTGACTAAAAAGAAAACAAATATGAAATATAGTCATTTCTTCATTCTGGGTTTAATATATAATTTTTAATTTGAATTCATAAATTGCAAGAATTAAAATTTTTTATTAATAATTTTCAATGAAGTGTGTATTTTAATTAAAATGTTGAACAATCATTGGATACAAAATAATTTCATGGAATGCTAATTTAGAGCTTTTTATAAAAGTTTTAAAAAATGAAGTTGCTTTGATTAAAAAAAAAAAAAAATCTTATCTTATTATCTAGGAAAAATTCACAAAGAATTTAAAATTGCGTCAATTTTCTGTTTTATTGAAAAATCGAGTATTAAAATTTTTGTTTGATGCAAAAAAGTGATTTTTGTTTTTAAACATTTGCTTTTGAGTTACAAAAAAAAATCATTATTAATACAAAAACATTTAATTTAATTAGTACAATTATAACGAGTAATGGATAATATCCATATATATATATATAAATATATATTTATTATAAATGAAGGTCCCTTTAAAAGATTATAAAGTTTATAAAAGGATTTTTGTAGCATAAAAACATGATTTATTAATGCAATAAAAGTTATTGCGAATTGAAATATTTTGAGGAACATTTGTAAAAAAAAAAAGAAAAAAGAAAAAAGCTTGAGTAAAACGGGTTTTGAAACATGTATATTCTTTTATTAAGATATCTCTCGAGAATTAAAATTGAGTCCAAAGGAAGATCATACAATTTTCACGTGTGACAAGGTTGAAAAGGAAAAAAAATTAACTGCTTTATCAAGGTATTCGAGTACGAAGAAAAGATAAAAAATAAAAGTTCATAAATAAATTTCACTTAGTGTTATAATTGATTTAAAAAAATTAGGCCTTAAAAACATTCACATTTATGCCAAAAATGCGGACCTTTTTTCAACAAATTTCAAAATTATCCAAATATTCCAAAATTCTTTTTTTTTGAAATATTAAGTAAACTTACAAATAACTAAAATTAAAAATTTTTATTTTACAAACTGTTTGGTTAAATAATTTTCATTAATAATTATATAAATTTTTTATTAATCATAAATATGTAATAATTTTTTTCATTAATAATCCCATAGTAATTGTCAGTTTAGTTACATACAAATAGTGATTTAAATAAATTAATATAAAATAGCAAACATCAAGTTGTGAATAATCATTTAATTAAAAGAACAGATGTTAAACATCAACAAGCAATGTAATATAGTTTATCATATATATATATATACAATATATATATATATATAGAACAGAGCACGCGCTCTGTCGTGCTTTGCTCGTTAATTACGTGCTCGTTAATAAATGAGCAATAATGAATTATTAGCTGCCTAAGAATGCCATGATTCGAATTAATGGTTTAATTAAGTATCGCCAGTAAAAACACCTTGTAACCAAAAATAAAAATTCCCTCTATACACATTGGCAAATCTGATTATAATCATTAAAATGATAGAAAAAAAAATTAAATCTAATTTCTCACATATCAAATAAATTATTATTTTTTAATTTCAATTTTTAATAATATAATTTTTGTTTGAAGAAAAATATCAAAAAAGTTAAAATAAAAATTTTTTATATTAATAAAATATTTGCTATATAAAAATTTTTTGAAAAAATGAAAATTATATTTGTTGTATACTGAAATTTTTTTTTTGAAACAATTTTAATATAGCAAGTATAAGGGAAATAATATTTTGGAAATGATTAAAATTTTATTAATTTTATACCTGCGTCCCAAACTAATGTTTACATTTTAGAACAAAGGATAAGAGGAAGATGATAAAAATTTGGGATTGAATATTATATAGAGATATTTCAATCAGTTGCAATTCGTGTATTGACCTTTATAATGGTCAACGGGAGTGTAAATTTTAAAACTTTTTTGAAAATAAATTTCGGGAGTGTTCGAATTTTTTTAAATCGCGAACGAATAAAAGCTTCTTACATTATTTTTTTGGTAAATTATTTTTTATTTCGGAAGTGTTTGGAAAAATTCTTAAAACCGCGATCGCTTTAATCTTTATAGGAAAAAGTATTTAGTAATTTAAAAAAAACGTCGTTTCGTGAGTGTTCGAAATTTTCTAAAATCGCGTGTGTTTCCATCAGAATTTATCGTCTGAAATATATATAATACATCTGCTACAAGGTTAGAGATATATATACATTTTTATAAAAATAATAATTTTTAATTTAATAGAATTTCCATTTAATTTAGTTTTATTTGTAGAATTAATTCCGTTTAAAAATTATTTACTTTTTTGAATTTTATTTTAATGCGGAATTCTATTAAATTAAATATTGGAAAAATTTTCTTAAAATAGAAATTCAGGGTATTTTTTTCAATAAAAAATTTTCTCGAAAAAAAATCTGCTAAATCCAAAAATTCAGTTATATATTAAAACTAAATTTATGAAATTCTATTTAATGAAAAATTTGTAAAAACATTGAAACTTCTTAAAATAATTGAGAAAATATTTGAAAATTATAAAAACTGATTATTTAAAAAAAAAAATTGTTTGAAAAACAATGGATTCATGTTTTTCATATGGGATCGTTAAGAACACAGAATCGTTTTGCTATATTGCATATTATCTGCTTAGGGCACAAGGAATTATCATAGTAATCACAAAACGGTAGCCGGCGGTACCAAGAGGTCATTTCGATGGCACTAGATTAGCTCTCCTATAGTGGATATATCGAAGTTGGATGGCATATATGGAGTCTTGTAACTAGTCATGAATTGTAGATATTACATTACAAGCATTTAACAAAAGTAACTTTATTTCAATTCTCCCGAACATATCAAACGTATGTCAAATAAATAAAAAAAAAAATCCCCCATAGATTTAATTTTTAATTTATTTTTCAAATATTTTGAAACTGATTTTTATGAAATTAATTTTATTTTAAAAATTATATTAATTAAAGAGAGAATAAGGTAAAAGGTCGAGAGATCAATTCAAAACGTCATTGATTATATTCGTAGCTATGGATTTAAAATAGCATTCGATGACGAGGAGATATAAATTTCAAATGGCGACATGCAGACACACGCGGGGATACCCCAAGTGTACTATATATATATATATTGTATGTGAAATCGTGAGAAACTCAATGCAAAAATCTCAGAATCCTTCGATTCACGTAACTCGATTCTTGGCAAAAAATTCCATCGCGCATTATTCAAACTGATTTTTAATTGAAAGAAAACGATTTGTAATTCGAATCAAGAGAGACGATCCACATTTTCCCATCAACGATGAGCCAAGTTTTCTCTCTTATAAAACGACAAATATTTTTCAAGAAATTGTATTTTCTTGAGTTATACACTCAAATTTATGTACACAAAATATTTATTATGTGCATCAAATTTATAGAGGAAATTTTTTTTCTTAATTGATATATGAGAATATTTATAAAATTTCTTTTTGATATTTGCAGAAAATAAAATAATATTTATATTTTTTTTTATATTGTTGGAATTAATTTTTTAAAATTCTTGTGGGAGAAACATTTATTTTCGCGCATGTAAGTTTTGCGAGGGAAGAAAATTTAACTGCACTCGCGCCGGGTGGTGCTTTTAAAGATAAGAAAGTCGTGATTCAAGGTAGCGAAGCCGCAACGCTCTTGGGAGATAAGTATCTACTATGCTCCGAATTAATAAATAATAATGCAATATCGTTGTTGCTGCCTGAGTTCGACCTCAACGGTCAACGATGCCGCACAATAAGCAATACATACCATCCACATGTTCTTAAAATTCTTCTCCAAAGCATCTTTGATAACTTCTATTTTAAAAATTTTTTCCAAAAAGTAATTATACAATTTAAAAAAAAAACTGATTAAAATTGATGAAATTTTAAATATGCGTTGGGGAATGATAAAAAGGAATATTTTTTCAGTTAGGCCACAATTGTGTCAAGTAACGTAGCGCCATCTGTTGTGATTATTTCCCACCGGTCAGTAAATCAGAAATCAAAGTTTTATTCTCAGAAAAAAAATTTTCCACTTTTTCTAAGTATTTCTTTAACTATTTTTAAGAGAAATATGAGAGAAACAGACGCATGGCGCATCCAGCGCAGCATTTCGTGGTTAATATAAATATTAACGTGAGTAAGGAAAGAAATCCTTAGCAACGGTTGCTATGGATACGGTTACTATTGATACGGTTGCTATGCATACGGTTGCTATAGAAACGGTTACTATGGAAACGCTCTTATGGTTATGGTTACTATGGAAACGGTTCCTATGGTTATGGTTACTATGAATACGGTTACTATTGATATGGTTACTATTGATACGATTGCTATTGATACGGTTCAATGGATACAGTTGCTATGGATACGGTTACTATTGATACCGTTACTATTGATACGGTTACTATTGCTACGATTACTATGGATACAGTTGCTATTGATACGATTACTATGGATACAGTTGCTATGGATACACGGTTACTATGGATACGGTTACTATTGATACGGTTGAAATGGATACGGTTACTATTGATACGGTTACTATGGATACGGTTACTATAGATACAGTTGCTATGGATATAGTTGCTATGGATACGGTTGCTATGGATACGGTTACCATGGAAACGGTTACTATTGATATGGTTACTATCGATACAGTTACTATTGATACGGTTACTATTGATTCGGTTGCTATAGAGATAGTTGCTATGGATACGGTTACTATTGATACGGTTACTATGGATGCAGTTACTATGGAAACGCTTTTATGGTAACAGTAACTATGGAAACTGTTCCTATGGTAATGGTTACTATGGAAACGGTTCCTATGGTTATAGTTACTATGAATACGGTTACTATGAATACGGTTACTATTGATACGGTTACTATTGATACGGTTACTATTGATACGGTTACTATTGATACGGTTACTATTGATACGGTTACTATTGATACGGTTACTATTGATACGGTTACTATTGATACGGTTACTATTGATACAGTTGCTATGGATACGGTTTAAATGGATACGGTTACTATTGATACCGTTACTATTGATACGATTACTATTGCTACGGTTACTATGGATACAGTTGCTATGGATACAATTGCTATGGATACGGTTGCTATGGATACGGTTGCTATGGATAGGGTTAATATTGATACGGTTAGTATGGATGCAATTACTATGGAAACGCTTTTATGGTAACAGTAACTATGGAAACTGTTCCTATGGTAATGGTTACTATGGTAACGAGTCTTTTGGAAACGGTTACTATTGATACGGTTACTATTGATACGTTTGCTATGGAAACAGTTACTATGGAAACGCTCTTATGATAGCAGTTACTATGGAAACGGTTCCTATGGTAATGGTTACTATTGATACGGTAGCTGTGCATATAGTTGCTATGGATACGGTTACTATGGAAACGCTCTTATGGTAACAGTTATTATGGAAACGGTTTCTATGGTAATGGTTACTATGGAAATAATTACTATTGATACGGTTACTATAGAAACGGTTCTTATGGTAATAGATACTATTGAAACGGTTCCTATGAAAATGGTTACTATGGAAACGGTTACTATTGATACGATAACTGTTACTATAGCAACCATACGAGTGTACTACGAACGAACGGACGCCAAAGCGAAACTAAAATACTTTCGGTCCTGCGAGCCACAATACCCTAAAAAAGATACTATCGACTTAATTATTCAATTGATTTTATTAAATAATTTGAAAATAAATGCGATTAATTTCCTTTGAACGATTAATTTGACTTCGTTTCACAATACTTGTTTCAATGAGAAAAGTAGATATACCAGACAGTAATG
Source organism: Leptopilina boulardi (assembly GCF_019393585.1). Taxonomy (NCBI): domain Eukaryota; kingdom Metazoa; phylum Arthropoda; class Insecta; order Hymenoptera; family Figitidae; genus Leptopilina; species Leptopilina boulardi. The sequence goes on along the minus strand of NW_026137996.1, from coordinate 1,844,958 downwards.
AACGATACATATGTATGTTATAGTCGATCCATTTGAATCCGTATAAAGAATACTACGTCCAATGTGGAGTCTCTCTTGTCAGAGAAGTAGAAGTGCACAATTGTTGACTTCCACATCGTCCTTATGCAAAGTAGCGACGATTTCTTCCTCCTTCTCCTCCTCCTTCTTCTTCTTGTGTACCGCGAATGCTTTGAATAATATACGTTCCAAGTTTAATAGTCTCCATTGAAGGCGCCTCCACAGAAGAGCATCATCAGGTTCCTCTCCAGTTTCTCGGTTTATGCGTCACTCAAGATGTCTATTCACCTAACTTTATAGAGAGAAAGAGAGCAGAGAGTACATTGCTTTGCATCCAAACCACTTACGCGTGTATTGACATTTAATGCCAACTTGAATGTCAATTGAATTTTTATTCAGTGCGATTTACAATGCTCTTTGTTTTTTCTTTTGAAAAAAAAAAAAAAAAAAAAAATAGAAAATGGGGTTTTCTAGACTTGGCAGGTGTGCCCCACGTCGTTTTACAGGAAATCACAGTGACAGATAGCCAATAGTGGAAAACGAGATATAATGCGGTTAATGGCTTCTCAAGTAGTAATAATTAATCACCATCCAAGGACGAAACAATGGAAAAGGCATTACTTTTTTTTTTTTTTTTTTTCTTTGCTCGCGTGTATAACTGGTATTTTCTTTTCTGACACCATATTAGGGGAAATGTTACTATCCGCGAGTACAAATGTATCATAAGATTTTTTTAATGTAATGTAAAGGCGGTCAATATTCGAGAATTGAATTCACTGAAAATTTAAATTCTTTTGAATTAGTAAGAATTTATCCACTAATTGAAATTAGTAGAAATCACTATTTTTTTTAAATATTAATATTTGTATTATTTTTTTTTTACTAGAGTAAAAGAAAATAAAAACAATTTTTATTATAGAATATACACTCAGAAAAAAGATATGTACCATTTTTTTATATATAAAAAAAACTTGGACTCATTTTTGTTGCAACTCATTTTCTTTTGGGTATCGAAATGAGTATGGGACAAACTTCATGTTATTTAAAATGATATTGGCTGGAATTTCAGATTTCTAAGTTGGCATCATAAGCAGAGTAATTTTGTATTTCAATTATTGTTTCTAATATTTCAACAACACCAGAAAGATTATTTTGACCAGTACGAATATTTAGAAGTTTTTATATAAATAAAAATTATTTATTATTATTTACGTAGATAATAATTAATTTCATAAGTTTTTAAATTTACCGCTATTATTTAAGTTGGCAGTACCGTTCCTGTTGTCAAAACACATGTTTTCATTTTTCTAACCTAAAAACATATTTCCTTTATTATTTTATTACGCGATTACAAGCAATTTTTAATCAAATATATTAAGTCTAGCGTGTTATTTACTTATTTGTAATTATTATATTTCATGTTTTTGTGCAAAATTATTCGTTATTTCACAATATTTTTCCATTTTTCTTTTTCTCAAAATGAAACTTGCCTGTTTCATTTTGATACTTTTACCTTAGAACTCGAAATGAGACAACCAGTTTCATTTTTGTTGCGAATCAAATTGAGTATAGAATCTATACTCAATTTGAATTCAGGTTTTTTCTGTGTATTTACCCAATTTTTTGGTTAGTTCAAACAAAATTTGTTTAATTCAAATAAATATTTATTTGATCTAAATGTTTATTTTAATAAATTTTTTGAACAAAGAAAAAATTTGATTGAGCTAAATAAACGTTTGGTTTATGCAACCAAATGTTTGGTTAACTGTATATCAATGCATTTATTTTGTTGATTTAACCAAAATTTGGTTGCTTCAAACGAATTTTTTTGCTGAGTGTACTAAAAATTAGTCGAAATTTTAACTAAATTAAATTAATGAACAAATTTCAATTAATACAAATTTAGAGAGTACCTTTTATAATGAAGCATACAAAAAAAAATTAAAGAAAAAACAAAAAAAAATTAAGAATAGAATGAAATGAGTCACACTTAAGCCAGTGGGAAGGCTTAGGGTTTATATTCTAGCCCTTATTTCAAATTATTGGTCGGGGTTAAGTTTCATCCCCCAAACCCCCTTGTTGAACAAATCTTGACGAATAGAAGTCGACGCCTCTTGTAGTAAAATAAAGGCGTTGCAATACTCTTAGGCACGACCCATTCGAGGGTGAATGTTTGTGTCTCCTTTTTATATGGGTGGGGACTAAGTTTCTCAATAAATTTATGCTAAATATTTTTTTTCAATTCATTGAATGAGAAATAAAAAGGGTTCAAAACCCCAGTAGCTCCATTGATTTTTCTCTGCTCTCGCCGTTTCTCCCCCAAACCACTCTACCCCTTTTCTTTCCAGCTCACTGTCCCCCCCCCCTCTCTCTCTCTCTTTTTTTTAATCCTATATGTGATGAATAAAATCTTTTTACATTGCTCTTATAAAACCAAAATCTGCAAAATTATTATTAATAAATTACTTTTGTTTATGGAAAAAAATCTTCATCTGAAACAACGATAAGTTTCACTGGAACAGCGAAATGTTTCACTAAAACAGCGAAAATTTTTGTTATTCTAGAGAAACATATTGCTGTTTCAAATAAATTTTTTTTTTCCATGTATACTACTTTTTTTTTATTCTATTTAGCTAATTTCCGAATTATTTTTTGTTTCCAAAATGCCAAAAGAAGACAAAAAAAAATTCAATTAACTTTCATTAAAAATGAATTTTTTGTTTTCATAAACAATTAATTTAGACTTGAAAAAAATAATATTTTGTATATAAAATGAAAGAGCGTGCGTATTGTGGAGAAAAGTGAGGGGCGTCGGTACAGGAGGGATAATTCAGGAGGGTGGCGGTGATTTCAAGAGAGAGAGAGAGAGCGGGGACATGCGTGCGTTTCGGAAAAATCGTATCTCCTAGTCGTGAAATTGCGGCCATTTTTTTTTTTTTGCTCGTCTCGTGTCGTTCTTGCATTGGTGATGATTATATATAATTTTATTTTACGATTTCCCATGAAAAATTGAGTAATAATTTTTTTTTTACCTCGTGATATTGGACTTTATTTTTTTTTTTTTGAATCAAGAAGAAAAAAAAATGTGAATTTTGTTTAGAAAAAGAAAAAAGCGCGTCTTGCGCGTTACCTTATTACGATTTCTGCGACGGGCAAGTAGATGCGTGCGCGACGCTGCGCATCATCAGACCGGCAACGTGGATAAATACTTTTTTTTTTGTTAATAATAAAAAGTGAGGGGAAAGGCGGATTTAATGCTTCTTTTTATTGTCGTGAGTAATTTTCACACTTTTATTTTAAAATTACAAAAATTCCTTTTTTTGTAGCACAAACAGAAAGGATAAGTAGTTTTATAAAATAGAATTTTTTTTTGGAAAATTTTGCATTATATAATTTTATTGAATTTGGTAGCAATATTTTATTATTTTAAAAAATTCTCTTAACTTTTGTTTGACCATTTATTTATACTTGTAAAAACACTTTTTGGAATATATTTTTTTTAAATTTATTTTTAAATTTAAAATATATTTTGCTTTATGATATACTTTTTTTTAGAATATTAAAAAAATTTTTTTTTTTTAAAAACGCTAGCTAATAAAATTGAATAACTGAAAAATATATTCTTACTTTAAGTATATTGGCTTTTATTATAATTTAAAAATATATCTTTGCTTTAATTTGGTTTTTGTTTAACAAAAAATTGTCATGCCTTAAAAAAAAAAAAGTTGAAATATTCTTATTTTGATAGGACTTTGATTGAGAGTTGGCATTTATTTTTAAATGTTTTTTTTTTTCCATTATTTGAAAATAATATATTTAAAATATATGATTGCGATTTTACACGTCTCCTCCTCTCAAGACGCTGAAGAGTTTTAGTATTTAGCAATTTGTATCGCAGGTTATAAACTATGTAGAATTTTTATTTCTCACTTGGTTATTAGACTGGAATTCATGATTCGTATCTGCATTCATGAGAAAATGAGTAGTTATAATATATATATATATATATATATGTACGTTTAAAAAGGCCTGCACCTAATTTTAGCCTATGGCTATATAGAGAGAGAACTCTTCTCGCAATTCTCAATCGATTAAGATTTCAGATATATATAACATCATTCCACTATATATTCACGATGATGATTTAGGATAAATAAAAACGTTTTTTTTATATATATATATATTTTGCTCTCTTATAATATATAAAACGAATCTTAATAATCAATCAAAGAACGAATATAGCATTTCTATTGACTGTTGCAAGTAATATAGATTATTGTATATAAAAGGATTTTAACGCCTCTGTGCGTCGAGTAGGTTGTAAAATTGTCTTATTTTCAATGATTTAAACTCATTTGAATTTTCTTTTTCTTGTCTGACTATATTTGACTTTTTCTACTTGTTCACTATTCTATTTTCTTTTTATTCAATTTTCTTTCTATTTTATTTAATTTTCTTTATTACTTTTTTGGGGTTTTTTTTATATATAACTTAAAATATATTAAAATATAGTTTATAATAATATATAATAATATAGTACCTAATATAATAATATAGTAACAAAGAATAAAAAAAAAAATTCTATATTTTTCGAAATTTTATTTGCATCAAATAAATAAAGAGGAAATCCTCTAACGTTGAGAATATTTTTTTTTTATATATATTCTGCGTGTGTAAATTACGCAATTATGTAACAAATTGAAAATAATCGCCATTATAAATGAGTTTTATAATAGTATACTTGAAATAATTGTTATTGCCTTTAAACATAGATAAAAGTTTTATATATCCGCACAAAAAAGAAAAAAAAAAAAAAAAAAAAAAAAATGTTAAAGCTCTTAATTTTGCTTGGCTCATATTCTCTCTTTTCTTCTCGCGCAAAAGACGTGTGTTATACTATAAATCTATAATTAAAATGTCCGTATAATTTGACTGAAGATGATAATTAAGTCACACTGTATTCGTCAATCAGCCTCAAGAGGTATTATATATATGAACTAATATTAATACCTGTCGATATTATAAAAGATGTACAATTTGATAACCGGTTTGACAACAATTCGTGACAATATATATATACATATATAATTTAATTTATATAGACTTTATATGCACGTCAATATCATTAGCATATTTTAACTTGAAAATTTTTTTTTTTTTTAATTTTCTTCCTATGGTAATCGTTTTACATTAGAAAATTTTCAAACTTAGTCTGAGTTTTGCTACAAGATTCTTGGAAATTGTAAAAATAAATAATTCTCTGCGGTAAAAATATATTAATCCAATTTTATATATATAAAAAAAAATTTATTTGATTCAAATACCGGTGTATTTGGTTATTATCAAATAAATATTTACTTGAATCAAATAAATTGTATTTGCTTCAAATACTGAAATATTTGATTCAAATACTATATATTTGATACAAATAAGAAATATTTGATTCAAATAAATATTTATTTAATAATAATACCAAATACACCGGTATTTGAATGAAATAAATTTTTTTTTTAGTGTATATATTGAACAATATTTAATTTTTTCTCGATTAAAATGAAAAATTTAGTTTATTTTTACAAAAATATATTATTAAATATAAAAAAAAATGACAATAATAAGTTTGCAATTCATGCGAAATTATATATTTGCAATGACTGTCTCTTGACAACATTTGCAAAAATAATTTCTATTTATATATTTTAATTATTATTTTTAACACTGTAAAACGAGAGGTATGAAATTAATACCAACTTTAGGTATACTAAATTGCTTTTTGGTTCTATTTTAATACCTAAAATCGATACTATTTTAGTACCTTCTTTTTACAGTGAAATATTAAGTTACAAAAAGGCACAGCCCGTATATATATATATATTAAATAAATAAAATTGTTTAATTTTTGATAAGATTCGTTTTTTTTTTGCGACAAATTTTGTACAAAAAAAAATAATTTGTCAAAATATATATATATATATATATATATATATATATATATATATATATTATAATGCTTATAATATTATGGTAGCTGAATCGCGTTTGAATTCAATTGAAAATTAAACTCTGGCCAAAGCCAATTGGTTACGCCATATAGTTGCTTCGTGCCAATGCTATATATCTGTGAGCGCACATTTGAAGTGGAGCTTTCTCTTGTTTATTCAGCAAATAATTAATGTTTGACGCCGAACTCTGCTTGATCTCTTACATTGAACTCGGTAATTTATTACACGCTCGATTGGAGTCATGGTGCGTTACACCATTAATGCATTCGCCCATGTCGAGCAATATACACACATATTATTATCAATGAATATATATATATATATATATAAACCGTTATAGATTGTTCAATATCAAAAGCGATAAATGAGGGAGGGGGGGATACGTCTTTGAAATTATTTATTTAATTTGCCAAGGGATGACAAATATTTTTTTCTCTTCAAAATGTGCGTTAAATAATCATAAAGAAAAAAATTTTATTTAATTCAAATAAATATTTAATAATAATCAAATTTATTTGAATCAAGTAAATTTTTTTTCCGTGTATTATAATAATATATATATATATGATAAATTTTACTGTATGATTGAAATTTTTTTTAAAATGTAATTTCAATGTGGGAACAAAAGAAATTTCAATTGTTAGCTGATTTTTTGTAGCTGTTTTAACCTTTGCAATATATGAGTTCATAATTTCCCTTCTTTTCTATATATGACTGATTTATGTGCTATATAAATTATATATAGAGAAGCGGTAATTGCACGAATGTGTAAATTACGAAAAATTATACCATATATATATAAGAAAATAAAGAAGGAAAAAAAGACAATCGATATTAAAAGAAATTTTTCTAAATAAAAAGAGAGAGAGAATATTATCTCATTACTTGAGAAATTGAAAAATAATATATTTATCAGGAAGAAATGATTATATATTTATATGATAATTAATGAGGCCTGTGGAGAACACGTAAATCAAACGAATAATAAAGTTCTGAATCTGCAAAACTTAATTCCCGACGGCACGCAATATTGAATGATTTTTAAATTTTTTTTTTTATATTGCTAATTCTAAATAAACGAAGCTAACAATTGTACAATATGGTTTATTAATATATATATATATATATATATACATATAAACACGCAAAGTTATTAATATTTCTTTTATAAATTATTATATACACGATTTTAAAAATATTCTTTTATTTCATAGCAAAAAATTGTACTTTGATTCGTAAAAAAAAATATTCTCAATATAAGAAGATTTTGCAGCAACTTTTTCCTCTTGCATTAATAGAATATTAAAATTAATTATAAAATAGTGTTATCCAACAAATAATAATAATAATTGCGTGACAAATTATTTTTTTTTTATATATTTTTTTTTCACTTCAAAAAAATTTGTCTGACAAAAATGGCTTTTTCTATACTTAAAAATAAAATTGCTGTTTATTAATAATACTTTTTCAACTAAAATATAATTATTAACGTGAAAATTATTTTTCATACTTATAAATTAAAAAAAAATGTATTTGTATTAAAAATACAAATTTTTCACTGAAGAATAATAGAAAAAAATATAATATATATTTAAGTGAATATAATATAAGAAAATTGCATTGATAGGTGAAAGTTTTCTTCCTGTATTTCTTATATATACATATATATATATATAATAGAAAATATATCCAACAAAAAAAAAGAAGTCGCTTTTAAGTCTCGTGGGAAATTCGCGAAAAAACTTGTATCACATTTGATTGAAAGTTTCTGTAACATTTACGTAACATTTATATATTTATCATTATTTTTTCTTTATTGAAAATAGTTGCATCGCGTTTACAAATTGAACAAATTCTTGGTTTAAGTGACTATATATTAATAAATAAATAACATTTTGTTTCTCTATATATTTTTACTAAAAATTAATATTTATTCATACATTATAAATATTTAAAAAAAAAAATTTCTATTTCAGATTATAAAGCAACTATTTTTTTAATCAATAATTTTTTTTTTATAAGAAAGCAAAAAATCATTTTCTTAAAAATAACTCAACATGTCGTATTATTCGATACACGCAAGATTCTTCAAATTTATTTCCAATTATTCAATGATATAATTAAGCTGCACTGATTAATAATAGTTAATTTATCTGTTTTTGCTTTGCATTTTCTATATATGCAAATATTTTTTTTTTCTTCTTTCCGATAAAGCACACCTCTGTTATCTCGAAGCAATTAAAATACACAATTGCCTTTCGTTCGTTTTCTTTTCTCTTCTTTGCAAATTTACATCCTCGTATATATTGACTACGTATTTGGAAAAAAAAATTTAAAAAAAAAAAAATCTTTTTCTTCCAAAGCAAAAATAAATGGGAGAATTATCATAATGAAATTTATCGCAACGAAGAATCGTATAGCTCCTGTTTTTAAAGTCATGCAACACGCATACAGACACAAACCAAAAAAAAATTATCCAACTTGATAAAACATGTTATGTGCCGATCATAAATAAATAATGTTATTTTAGTGTTATTATTACTATTATTACTATTATTATTATTATTATTATTATTATTATTATCACAAATATGCAAATTTGAAAATTATCTATAAGCCTAATTGTCGGATGCAAAATGTTTATATATTGCAATAAAATAATAATAAAATAAAAAAAAAAATTGATTTTCTCATAATTTCAATCTATATAGGAAATGGGACGTTACAAAATGTAACTATTTTTCAATGTTAAATTGGAATATATATATATAGCTTTAGGATAACTGATTTTTGCAAATCAGTTGATTATAACACTCGACACGCCACTTATTATTTTCACGCCAGATATTTAACTGATAAAACATTGCTCGCCATATACACTTTTATTTTACCCAGCTAAAGGGCTTATTATTAACTCGAAAGAGAGCTGTCCGAGGTGTTAATTTTATGCGACTTTGCAGATCAAAGAAAATAATCACAGGTTCTTCAAAATGCAGCTACACAAAAAAAAACAAAAAAAAAATTATTTGAAACGGAAATGTATAATGAAAAAGTTTTTTTCTCTTTTTAATAACTATTATTTATTCATTTTCAAACATTAATTTCTAATTAATTCAAAAGTGAAGTAAAATAATATTTTTTTTTTATCCAAATGAAAATTTTTCCATTTTTCTAATTACGTTTCTCTTTTTTTTGCAGATGTTCCAGTTTTGCGAAAAAAAGAGAGAAAAAAAGGACGTAAAAAAAAGCTTGAGGATAATTTGGGCCTTAGTGGTCCTGTGGTCGCTAATAATAAATCCTACTGGCCTGCTAAGTCCCAAGTTACCTCTGGCACTATCCACAAAATTAAGAGTTAAAAAAAAACGACAAAGGTAAAAAAAGAATTTTAATAAAACAAAAAAATTGACAAATATATATATTCTTTGAAAATTATAAATTTTATACTCAATATATTCTTGTCGTGTTGAGCGTGAGTAAAAATGGAATATATATATATATATACAGTAGAGGCGTTGAAGTTACGTCTGATCATTAAACTAATTGCTAGTGCGAGAGTGCACGCAATAGGAGAACAAATCTCAAAAAGTATAAAAGTCGATGTTTTTCAAACCATAAAAAGTACGTGTCTATATCTAGATGACCCTCTCCCCTCCTCTCTTTTATATATATATATAACTACAAGAGATATATACCCATAAACGAATGTATATAATCAGTTTCAAGTACGATTGTAAAGTGTCATAAAATTTATATACAAAGTTGAAAATATAACTAAATTACGACAAGAGCATCCCGCCATTTTCTGTCATAAAATTACAAACTCAATTCACATTTTTTGAATGTACGTAAAAGAAAATTATAATTATTTTCTATTTGATGTGCTCGCAACTTGTAGTGCAATAACAAATTTTCTCCTCGTGAGGAATTTCTAAAAGATTATATTTAGAACATTTTTATTGTCCAATGAATTATTAATTAATGGAAAAATTATATACATATAAAAATTAGAATTAAAAAAATGAAATTTTAAAAATCAAAAAAATTTTTTTTTTTAATTAAAAAAAAATTAAAATTACAATTTTACAGAAAATTGAAAGGCATTAAAATAAGCTGCAATGCTTATTATTTTAATCCAATTTTGCTTATTTTAATCCATTTTGGTATTAAAATATGACAAAATTGAATTAAAATAATAAGCGTTGCAGCTTATTTTAATTTTCTGTGTTGTAATTTAAAAACAAAACAATTTAATTTCACTTATACAATGTTTTTTTTTAATTTAAATGTATGGAAAAAAATTAGTAACATTTATTAATTCAAAAAATGTTTCTAAAAATTTTTGGTATTTTTTAAATTATAGAGAGCATTTCCTGCAAAAATAATAAAATTACAATTGTAATATTTAGTAGTAGTAAAAGTAAATTTCAGTCAGACAGTATTGTAGTAGAAACTATGGAATTAGGGGGAAAAAGTGAGTTTTAGTGACGACTATTTTTGTAATTTTTTTTTAGCAGTAGTAAAATACAATTTTAGTAAACAAAATAATTTAGTAAAATTTTAGTTACATTTTACGAAATCCATGTCAATTTATTTTAAGTAGTAAAAGTCATTTGTAGTCAGACGAATTATTAAAATCAAGTAATTTTCGGATAAGTAGTAAAAGTAAATGTTAATCAGACATTACTTTGTATTTTTATCATTTAATAGAAAAGGTATTTTGCAGTGAGACATTTAATATTTATATTAGTTTGTATTGTCTTGTACACACTAAAAAAGAAATCTTGATTTCAGCCTATTTTTGAGGCTGAATTTAAGGTGTAAACGGAGTCAGACCAATTAAAAAAAGACAGACTTCTGCAAAATATATGGGCTTAATTTAAGGTGTAAACGGTTTAAGACTTTGTTTTTACTGTGTAAAAGATAATTTTATAATAATTCATGTCAATTCATTATAAGTGGTAAAAGTCAACTTTAGTGTCAGACGTTGATAAAATTTAGTAATTTTCCTATTAAGTAGTAAATGTAAATTTTAGTCAGACATTGCAATTTTTGTAATTTTACTATCAGTTTTACTAATATTTTAACGTGTGTTTTTAAAATAAGTAGTAAAAGTATTTTACAGCCAGACAGAGATTTTAAAGTCTCGTAATTTTTCCAAGTAGTAAAAACAAAGTTTAGTCGGACAACGCGCTGTAAATTCTTATAAATTTTTGTCTAAATAGTAAATGTTATTTTCAGTCAAAATTGTAATTCAGTCATTTTTTTTTCATAAGTAGTAAGAGGTGAGACTTTAAAATATTTTGTTTAAATTTTCTATAAGTAACAAAAGTCAATTATGCGGTCAGGCAATTGAAAATTTTTTTTTCATCAGTAGGAAAAAACACAATTTTTTTTCAAATTTTTTATAAGTAGTAAAAGTCTCTTATAGTCAGACTATGTTTAAGCTTGTTAAAATTTTTGTATAAGTAGTAAAAGTATTTTTTAGCCAGACACACGACGTTTTAAATCTTGGTAATTTTATCTGAAAATTACTTCTAATTTCTAATCTAATTTTGTCATAAGTAGTAGAAGACAATTTTAGTCAGACTTAAGGTTCATGTAAATACGATATTAAGAGTAAATTATGTTTGAGGGAGACAATAATTTTAATCTAATTTTTTTTAAGACTTCAGTAGTAAAAGAAAATTTTATGTAAGACGTATTTTTTCAATTGTACTATCAGTAGTACAAGTCAGTTATAATCAGACAATACTTATATGTTATCTCTAACAAAAAATATAAAAAATATTCTAAAAAAAAAATGGTAAAAAATTAATAAAAAAAATCACTTTTTTTCACAGAAAAATGATAAAGGTAATGGAATAATCTGGCGGGGGGGTTTTTTTTGGGGGCTCTCACGAGTTGGTAATATCGGAACTAAGTAGGAACGTGTGTAAGATCATGAAAACATCGAAAAGTAGGAGCAATGGAATAAAACGATTTACAGAACGAGCCTCTTAGGTTCCTTGTTCTTCTACCTGAATACTTAAGTGCTCCAGATGCTGTGCACCACCCGCCATGCAAGCAATGTTTAAGTATATTCAGCATTGCTCCAACATATTACATAGACCATTGCATTTTATTTTTCCAAATTAGTTTTCACTTTTTTTTTTAAATATAATTTTATCAATAAAAAAAATTAATTTTTATCAATAAAAAAAATTAATTTTTATCACTAAAAAATTATATTAAAGCGTAAAAAAAAGTGTTCTAAATAAAAAAAAATATGAATTTTTCTAATTTATAAATTGGATTATTTTTTAATAACATTTATATAATAATTTTTGATTATTCATTAATTAGAAATCATAATCAGAATTTTGTTAACGAATATTATCAATAAATTTTTGTATCGAAATATTTTTTTATATCGAAACTTAAAAATACACACGTGGAAACATGAAAGAAAACCCGCCGCATTTACAAGCGTAAAATTATGCCAGGAATGTTTTTTTTTTTTTTCGTAATAGTGTCAACGCAACTTTATTACTGTAATCAGGCAACCGACCAAGGACGAATTTTTTACTCTCTTGACTTTTCTCTCTTTTCTCTGTCGTGCTAACACTTTTAATGCACTTACTGAATTCTCTTTCACGGTCAACTTTTTTTTTTTTTTCGTTCCCTCTTTAATTGTAATGGCAAATATATGTGCTTTTTAGAGGATCTTCTTATGCATTTGATCGTTAAAGAGGCATAAGTAGGAAGGCATATTGGTATTTGTATTTTTATTCTTGGCTCGATAAGAAAGAATGCCGTGTGTATTTGAAAAGAATTTTGCATTACGTGCACTTTACATACATCGTTTCTCTTTTATATATATAAACGGACTTTTAATTTTTTCTCTATTACTCCGATTTAAATTCACTAAAGCGCGTAATTTCACATTCCCTATAAATTTAAAATGATGATAAAATATTTTCAATTCTAAATTAAAATTATTTATATCGTATTTTTAATTTTCATCAGATTTTTTGTTTTTCATTCAATTATTTTTGTTTTTGTTTTCTTTGGGAGAAAAATATTTATAAAGTTATATAAAAAAATTTATTTGCTTCAAATAATCTCGTTAATTAACTAGTATAAATTTAATATTTACATGAACTAAATAATTTTTATTTCACTGTATTTGGAGCAATAATTTCTTTATTTGAAACAAATACCATTTCAAATAATAATTATTTAATATAAATTTAATATTTTCTATTAAAATTTAAATAATTTTAAAATTAACTAAAATAATAATTAAAAATAAAAAATTATTTGACAATAATTAATGAAATCAATTATTTGAATGAAATAAAAATTTTTTTTCCAGTTATTATTCAATTGAAATTCAATACAAGAAAATTATTCATACCGTGTCTAAAGAATATAATCGAGAATCTTCTTGTTTAGCTATATAGAAATGATGCGAGAGAGAAAGAGAGAATGAGAAAAGAATGACTTTACGTGCCTGGCTTTAAAAATCGATTAAAAATCTCTTGGGGCGTTTTGTATTCGCGGAAGATACGGTTTTAAAGAAGATTTCTTACACATAGCATAAGTTAATTAAACAGTACGAGTTTATTGTTATACGAATGACGCGCGCAAACGATTTACTAATGTCAATTTATAGCGAATAGAACGTTTGCTGTTAATCGTTAAATTATGTAATATTCGCAATTAGAAAGACAACTTTGCTTTTATGAAAAGAGTCTCCTGGGGTTACATATATATCTATATATATATATATATATATGAATTCATTTGCAATAAGACCTTTATTTTCTTTATAGAAGCCTAAATAAATTTACCAGTCATCGTTTATAGAAATCTTTTTTATCATTCTTTAATTATCATCACTGTTTGTCTTTGAAAGCAACTTTTTTTCTTTTTTTTTTTTAATTCTTCAATTTCTCTATTTTTATATAAGAAAAATTAGTTTCCATTAACGGTTTTCAGAAATTAATTTTTATATATAAATTCCAATTGTCAAAAAAAAAAAAATTATTTAAAAACGATTATTAATGAAAAATTAAGCATAATGTTGAAAATTTCTCGCCAAAATTTTCTCATATAATATAAATAAGAAAAGGGAACATGTCTCAGGTTGCAGATACGCAATACCCTGTACATTGTAAATTACATAGTACTACGGACACGATATTTCACAGGGTATCGTTTAAAGCGCAGATGATTTGTAACCCCAGCAAATGTTGCGTCGTCCTATCTCTATGCGAATCTTTGTAAAAAAAATATCTTCTTGAGACTTTTATACAGTATCTAGATAGTGCGTATATCGGTACACATGTAGGCAAAATGAACATTAAAAGTCATGCTTCAAAACATGAGATAGCATATTTCTTGAAAGATTGAAAAAAAAAAGAATAGAAACACACACATATTTATATTTATAGACAATAAGTATAACAGAAATGCGAAGCATATAAAAATATTGACAAGGGCTTCTTTACAGCATCCTTTCAAGGAGCAGCGGCAATGAAAAGAAAATTGATCATAACTGATCACTTTATCTGCACATATAGTATAACTCTATTTACAGCACTGCTATACTCGTTAACTATTTTCGATTACTCATTCGATGTACATACTGCATTTGTAACATTTACCTTCTTGACATATTCAATCGATTTCTTTCTGTTTTTTAATTTCATTTTTTTAATTAATTAAAAGATGTGTATTAATTTAAAAAATTTGTTTTACTACTTATAAAAAATTTAAATAACTGTTTTAAAAAAACAATTTAAAAAAAAATTACAAGAATTCACAGCATTTTATGTCTGACGAAACTTTGCTTTAACTACTTAGAAAAATTAAAAGCGCTGTATGACTAAAAAATACTTTTACTACTTATTTTAAAACCATACATTGAAATATTAGTAGAACTGTCTTTTAAATTATTTCGCAAATTAGATACAAATGTTTGTCTAACTAAAAGTAGCTTTTACTACTAATGTTAATTTAAAAGACTTTAGTGTTACTGAAATTGATTTTGACTATTGATTTAGAAAAATTAAAAATTGCAACTACCATCATAGAAAAATTCCCCAAAAATTCAATTTTTCTTAGGCAGACTATTTTATTGCAATTTCTTGCACAAAATACACCAAAAAGTGTAGAAAAAAATTGACAGCCCGATCCGAGTAGAGGAACACCATTTTTATGACCATTAAAGCGATTTTGCGCACACAGTAAACTTGGTTGTATCTTTTTCTATTGCAACGTTTTGATGCACATAAGTTATATCAAAAAGAGATCGTTTTGTGTATCATTTTTAGAAATGATACACGAAACGGTCTCATTTTTTGATGCAAAAAATTTAATCAATTTATATCAATCATGGCCGAATTGAATCGACTCAAAATTAAACGAATTTTTTTCAGATAGTTTGGTAATAGTACAATTGCGGAGACCATTTCACTATTTAATTTCAAAATGAAAATAACAGAAAATCAAAGACAATGTGCAATTCGATAATTAAAAAGTGACAGCTTATAAACATAACCTAAAATGCATGAGAAAAAATTTGTCGATAAAATCAATATAGCCGAGCTTTTTAGAAGGTAGATGGCAGTTTTGCTTTTTATAAAAACGATTCAGAAAAAATTTAAAGAAAGAAAATAGATGAGTGCTGCCATCTACCTTCTAAAAAGCTCGGCTATATTGATTTTATCGACAAATTTTTTCTCATGCATTTTAGGTTATGTTTATAAGCTGTCACTTTTTAATTATCGAATTGCACATTGTCTTTGATTTTCTGTTATTTTCATTTTGAAATTAAATAGTGAAATGGTCTCCGCAATTGTACTATTACCAAAATATCTGAAAAAAAATTCGTTTAATTTTGAGTCGATTCAATTCGGCCATGATTGATATAAATTGATTAAATTTTTTGCATCAAAAAATGAGACCGTTTCGTGTATCATTTCTAAAAATGATACACAAAACGATCTCTTTTTGATATAACTTATGTGCATCAAAACGTTGCAAAGATTTGATGCAATTTTTGGTCTCAATTTCATACTTTTAGGAAAACTGTGCAAAATACACCTAAAAGTGTAGAAAAAAATTGACAGCCCGATCCGAGTAGAGGAACACCCCTATTATGACCTTTTAATTCAATTTTTCTTAGGCACACTCTAAAATAATTAAAAAATAGAAAAAAACTGATAAAATGAAATAATATAATAAAAAAAAGTAGTAAAAAAATCATTTTCCATAAAATAGTTTCTTTTTACTATATAAATTTATTTCTGCAAAAAATAATCTCTTGGAAATAATAAACCTTACGTTAAAAATCAAATCAAAAAAAAAGAAAGAAAAAAAAAGAAAGAAAAAAAAATTGTGTTTCACATTGCAGGAGAAACGGAAATGATTAGATGGTTTTGTCGATGGCATAAGGGTGGAGTAGAGAGTAAGATCTAGATTCTTGAACGCGTCTATCGCTATTGTAAATGAATGTGCCCATAGTATACTTGGTGGCCATTATGAAAGATTTACAACGATTCTTTGGTTTTCTCTCGCGGTAGGCACCTCGGGCCATATGAAGAGAGGGGGCCCTATAGAGTAGAACGTCAGGCGGGTTGCATTTAAAGGGCGCAGTACTGTGCTATATTAGCAGCAATATACTGCATCGCTACGTAATGATTTCTTCGAGTTCTATGGGGCGCGAGATTTACAGTGCCCAGCAGCTTATAGCGAGATATACTCTCCAACAATGATACTATTACGTTTTAAACCTTTCACTATATATATATATATAAAATATAATTCATCTTTTCTCTAATATATTCAATATATACGTCTATTTAGTATTCGCGATATAAAATCGTTTCTATTTTCTATTCTTGTTTATATTTTACTCTCTTATGAAAAAAATTAATTTAATTTTCAAATTCGTTATGCGATTTATTAATATTTGATTAATATTCGATTACAACTTGCAGATAAATGATCTTTAATATTTATAATTATATAAAATAAAAAGGCCTAATTATTTTATAATATATAATAAAAAAAATAATTTTTTAATTATTACTACAAATAACGGTTTTAACAATAAATAAATATTTTAGTTTATTTTTTAATTAAAAAAGTTGTTATTGTTTTTATTTTGTGAATATTATTGAACTAACATAAAAAAGGTACTTTAATTGACTTAAATAATAATTATTTAATACCATTAATTTCATTTAATTAATAATTGAATTTATTTGGTAATAGTCAACTAATCGATTGTTTGAATCAAATAAATTTTTTTTCACTGTAGATTTTGAAATCTGCGAAAATTTTTTATTTAAACATTTAAATAAAATATATTTCCAATTAAAGTTTTAAAAAAAAACTCTTTTATAAAATATCTATAATAATTACAAAGTGCTTTTATATGAAAACAAGTTCTTATAATCAAATAACAAAATCAATTTCTCGTAGCCTCTCTTTTCATCGTTGCACTTTATATCAAAAACCTCATCATGATTAATTCAATTTCTTTTCTTTTTTTTTTTTTTTTTGGTATCTCATTCTCTTTAAGATGATTTTTTTTTCGCGTATTTCTTTCCTATATTATATTATAGGCGGGAATAATCAGATATTAATCATTTTGTATTATATAACTATATAGTTTAATAAAACGCAAATGACCCGAAATAGAAGCCGTTTCACTGACGTTAAAAATCTATATAAATAGTTGCATCGTCATGACTAGAATGATTGGGCATGAGATCGCGCTTATAATTAACAGGCAAACAATTGTCCGTATTGAAAGTTTTCTTACTAAGAAATAAATAAGGACAAAACATTTTAAGTTTGCGCTCACAATATGAAAGTTTCTTAGCTCGCCATATATTTATAATACAGAATTATATACTATCAATTTAATTGTTTATTGTTATTATTTATATATTATTACAGCAATCGATTTTTTTCACAGTGAATCAAGATCATCTGTTTTTTTTTTTTGTGCAAAAAAAAATTGTAATTTTTTCCAGGATAGAGAAACAAAAAAAATCCACGCAAATTGTGGAGTTCGTTGTGGCAAAATTGGGGTTTCTATGCGGCATGTGCCTTAGATTTGAAAATGCAATGCCCTTGGAAATCCCAAAAATGTTCAACGTGACACAGTATTTTTAGGAAAACTTCAACGAAAATTTTTTTTTTAATTGTAAAAAAATATATTTTAAAAAAAAATTGATTTTTTACTCCAAAAAGTAAAAGGTATTAAAATTCAGAATTTATTTTTCAGAATATATAATTAAGAGACTCAATTATAGGTAAGTAATTTATTAATTTTCTTCGATATGATTTTTTAAATTATTAGTAGAGAATAGATTTTTTTTATTCTCAGTAAATTATAAAAAAAAAAAATTTCCATTAGTTTTGATTTTTAAAAATAATTTAAAAAAATAAAATAAATTTTATACTAGGCATAAACTTTAATAGAATTTAATGTATAAAGAAAATTTACCAGTGAATCGGAAGCATTCAATAATCGTCTAGGTCGATAGAAAATACGGCTCAATGGAGTGAAAAATTTGAAATCAGTGTCGATAACATCTTTATCGGGCATCATTCTTTGTATTGTCAAAAAATTTATCACAATCATCAAATTAGAAAAAAAAATAAAGGAAAATTATAATAAATTTTTACACTATAAAATATGAAAATCATTTCAAAACACACACATTTTTCCTTTAACTACACTAGTGAATATATTAAATAATTGTATAAAGAAAATAGTATAATTTAAAAATTGTTTTGTAAAAAAATAAAACTAATAAATAAAAAATAAATTTCAGAAAATTTTCATAATTTTAACACTCATTAAACACAACTATTCGTTACGAAAAATGTCACGATACTGAAATGATTTTCTTTAGTAAATAAGGACAAATAAACAGGTGGTAAAATTAATAATGTCCCTTGAAGAACGCTAGACAACAATATAAACATTTGATAATAACAACAAAATAAATTTAGATAGATACAAAAATACAAATATTCGTTTCGATTATTCAATTTTATTAAATCTTTAATAATCTACGTTATATAAATTTAATTTTATTAGCATTATAATTAAATTAAAATAATAAGTAGCAATTAAACAAAGTCTGTATTATCTTTAATATAGAGAAAATTTATTTTGTACAAAAATGTGCATTTACTTTTTTTTTCCTTCATATGACAAAAATATATTTTAAACACTAAAAAGTAAATCGAAAAACATAAAAAAAAAAAACTTATATACATCCAGAGGAAAAAAAGAAAAAAATATATTATTTATCAATTTGTAAATTTTATTTTTTATGCCTAAATTGTACGTAAAACAAAATAGTAGAATCCTTTTTTTTGGGGGGGGAGGAAAAAAGTTGAATATTTTAAATCTTGAATTCTACCACTTGTCATTTTCAACAAATGCCTTCTCTTGAGATTGTTCCTTGTGTTCATTTGATTCAACCTTTCTTTTTCGTCGTCTTTTTCCTACATAAAGAAAATAAATTCATTTACGCACACGTCTGCATTTATAAATGCAATTAAATTAATAAATAAAAAAAAATTTTTTGGTAAATAAATAACAAATCTCTTAAATATTCTATTTAAAAAAAAATTAATTAAAATATTTTTTTAAATTAAATTGTATTAAATTCATAAATTGACTCATTTTTTTTAATTATGTCAATTTTTAATTAAATTAATAACAATGAAAACAGCTTTGATGAATATTTATTCGATTAAAAACTCATATAATGTACTGAAAATCTTTTTTATTATACAGAACACAATGTTTTTTTTTATATATATATATATATATAAACTATTAATTTACTCTTAGATAATCTTTCTATTCGCGAGAAAATGAATAGTATTATTAAATTAAAAACAAATAGAAACCTTTTGTTATAATAAAATAAAATGCATAAACTCAGCACAGCTAAGGATAAAAAAAAATGTACCAACGTACTCAATAATAATAAAATGAGTTTTTAAATAAAAAAAAGTTTACTCGTCTTCCAAAAATTATCTTATAAATGCTTAAAAAATAATTAGTTTCATAAATTGAGTGCATTAAACATTTAAAAAAATATTTTATATCAAACAATATATAAAACTTATATATTTTTCTAATATTATTTCACTATAATTCGTCAATAGTTCTATAACAATATTTATAGTGAATTCATTTATTTAAATAATAAATCATATAATAATTCTCTATATATAATCATAGTCTTATCAAAATGAGTTTATGTAAAAAGAGAATTTTTGTATGAAAAAAAAATAATAAATTCCTCAATATTTATTTATGAAAATATTAAATGTCAGTGACTGTTTTTTTTTATCAGTCTATATCTTTTTTTTTAAGAAAAAAAAATACCATAATAAACTATTTTTTATTCGATATCACGAGCCAGTAAATAAAAATCGCAAGAATTATAATTAGAAATCGAAATAACTCTGACTGTGACAAATATCGAAAACCATAAAATAAATGTGCGAATAAATTTTGTATACCTTCAACAGTTTCCCAACCTTCTTCATTTTGAGTTTCTAATCCCTGTTGTTTTTCATTTCTGAAAAAAAAAAAATTAAAAAATTAGAAAAAATGTAAGAAAACTTTTTTTTTACTCTTTTTTCATTTTTGAATTAAATATTTACTTATGAATTTTTTTCAATTCTATATTTGATTTGAATAAAAAATTTCTCTGGTTGTATAAAAGATCAATAACAAATTGCGTTGCAATTATTATCAAGTTTCATATGGATGAATTAAAAAAAAAATGTACATATTTTCCTACATGAAATATACAAGAAAAAGGATTATCTACTTCGTTTATTGATGAAATTACGATCCACCTTTAATTATATGGCACGTGGGTCCTTCATTAACAATTTTTTTTTCCTTCCTTCTCTTTATAAATTGAAATTGATGATATGAATTTAAAAATTCGAAAATCTATCTCGGAGATAAATAACAAGTTCTCAAATAGGTATAAAGATTCTTTTTTTTTTAAATAACCGTTAACATTCGACTAAGAAAAGTCTTGATTGCACCTTGTACTGAACAGAACTTCGTTAACGAATCGCTTCAAGTAATTAATGTAAGCATTGCAATGCGAATTGTCAAGGGTCTCTGTTTATTTGCTTTCCAAATGTCTTGTTTAATTCTGAAGAGAGAAAAGAGAAGGAAAAAAAAAATTTCAAATTCCTTAAATTAAATATATTAATCGTTTCTGTATTTTATATAGCAGTGAAGTTGTGGATATCAAGTCAATCAATCAATTGCAATCATCGTAGAGTATTGCTATCGTTTCTGTCACTGATTAGGTGAATAGTCGATTCGCTTAGTGCTTACGACTTACAGTTGACTAATGACCATACAACTCAGATTGGAATAGAATATACTTGACAGGACAATAATTCATGGGCGTATTTCAGGTGGCAATCTTTGTGCTAACTAAAATCATAGTTGTATTCATACGTTGAAACACAGACTCGTTTGATAATAGATATATATATATATTTAAAAAATGATGATAGAACGTATAGGATAAATAAAAAAAAATTTTAATCCTCCCACCGAATTTATTTTCTAAATTAATTAATTAATCAAGAGAAGATAAATTTTGATTAATGATATTCTTTTCCCTTTTTTGTTTCTTTAAAAAATCATTTTAATAGAAAATTTTATTACAATGTTTTTTGAATTTCTCTATTATTAATAATAATTTATTATTCTCAATATTTAATATTATTTATATTTGAATTAAATATTTGAAATTTAATTGAATAAAAAACGTTATAAATATATTTTATGGAAAATTATATGTAATGAATAAATAAATTTTGTTTTGAATAAAAATTTAGCTAAATGGAAAATTTATTTTTTGCATGCAAAATTAAAGAGATTTGTTCATTTTTAAAAAAGCTGAGAGAGAGAGAGAGGGAGAGCAGAGAAGCGTGTACAACTCATTACGTGCAATCCCGAGGGCGTTGCCATAAGATGCAGCTGTGTATCAAAAGGAAGAGAAAAGGTGTACGCAAACGTCTATTCGCATTATGCATGGAAATCCACCACCGCTTTCTTCCCCTTGATACCTGTTCCTGTGGGAGAAGCTTCATTTTTTTTTTTTTTTTTTTTTAATAATATTACATCATCGTCATTAATTTTTTTCTCATTTCTCAACAACTGAGAAAAAAAAGAATAAAAATTACTCTATTTTTAATTATATTTTCCAATTAGTTTCAGATCTTGTTTTATATTTTCATTAAATTAGACTATTTCATTAAATTATTAATTTTATTAAAATAATTATACAGAATAAAATACAATCATTTTCTATGAGGAAGCAAAATATTCTTGAAAATAAAATTTGTTTCTTCAATTAAAAAAAAAATCGACCCCATTTTGTTTATAATTAAAAAAAAATCCAAATCACTTTTTGATGTTATAAATTATAAAATATTTTATTTTTTATATTTCTTTACAATTATGCGCCCATTTTTTTTTTCGAAGATAAATAAAATAAATTAATTTCATTTTCCACATTTAATTCTGAATTAGGTATATATATTTTCTTATATCTTTCAAGAACATTGTCCATCGTTTTTTTTTTTATTCTTTTTCTTTTATTTCTTGTAAAGTTTATGAACTTCTATACATAAAGAGAAACAAGTGATTTTTCCCTATATATATATATATATACAAAAGGTTGATAGTGTCTCGTGATGTTCAGGAAACACTGTCTCTCTCTCCCCCAATGGGCTTTCTTTCATTCTCTCTCAATGTCTTGTAATCCATACTCCAAATATAGATAGGAATAAACATTGGAATTGCAGGTACACACTATCGTATGCGACACAACGCTAATTTGCATAGTACTGTATTTCGCTTTAACGTTTGAATCATGACTGTCGGGACTGAAGGCAGCTTGCACGCGCTGCGCTTCATTCACATTTGAAATCGAAAAAAATAAAATAAAATAAATAAATCTTCTCTCCTTTTGAATATTTTTGCTCACAAACCAACATGTGTTCATATAAATCTAAGTTTACTCCTAGAAAACATAATTCAATCGTTAAAAAAGTGAAATTTAAAAAAAAAAATAAAAATCATATTTAATTTTTTTATTCAACAGAATTTTTAATTTACCAAGTTTTCATTTATCAGAATTATTTTCATTTTATTTAAATTTTTATTTTATTACAATTTGCATATTAAATAAATATTTAACTTCCATTTTCATTTAATATATCTATTAAATGAAAATTCAACTAAATTATAATTTTTAAAAAAAAAAGTTCAATAAAAAGAAAATTTGTTTAAATAAAAATTCTGCTAAATAAAAAAAATTGATTAACATATATATATATTTTTTACATGAAAATTCGGCTAAATTCGACATTATTTTAATATAAATTCTATTAATTAATTTCTATTCTAATCGTTCTTTATTCGTTTCTATATAGACTTTTCTTTTCACTCGACAATTATCTGTTTCTTTTTCTTCTTTTCAAGAGTTCAATTCGCTTGTCCAATCAAAGATGCGCGAATTTGAATTTCAAAGTTGGAAATGAAGGCGCATGTTACATTATTCTAATCAATGCCCTAATACTCGTAAGTCGTTGATTTTATTCACACACGCGCGGGCAAAGGCGGCTCATTTGTTCGCAGTAATGAACGCGATTGGGTGCGCCAATATATATATATATATATATATAAGATACACAGGCGAGGAAGTACTCAAACGAAGTTGTCCTTTTTTTTTAGGAAGGCGGCATTAAAAGTTAATCGTTTATTCATTACTGGAAATTAAGTATTGAAAATAGTTAACAAGTACCGATAATTCGACATTAAAGTTCGAATTCTTTTTTTTATGCCAACCAATAAACGATTGATAAATGCTTTTAGTCATGCAAATATATCTCGTCGAATGCAATAAATTAAAATCAATCGTGAATTACCTTTCAAACATTCCGTTAATAATCTCACGTTTTGTGTTATTATTTTATCAGTTAAATTATTTTTCTTTGTTAAAAATAAATGAAAAAAAAAATATATTATTGATTGAATAAAACAGCAGTTTTGTAAAATATTCAATAATTTTTTTATTTTAAATGTAAAGTTGAAAAAAAAAATCATTTCTTTGCGTGTAGATCATCTTAGTATATTTTATGTTCTGAAACATTTTGAGATCGGATATAGCTAGTAAACTATTTTCGCAAGAAGGTAGAAATATTCTGATTTATCGAGAGCGAGCGAGGAGTATGTGTGTGAGCGCGAGAGAGATCACGTGACGTGATGTTTTGCATAAAAACACGTGTAACGAGAATCACAAGCATTAATTCAAGACTAAGTCTACGGCCCTATGCTAATTTACCTGTGTACAGGAAATCTCGAAGGGCCTGAGGTAAAAAGAGAGATAGAGAGAGAGAGAGAATGAACTCTGGAAATTATTAACGCGGTTACTCATGGTCGATAACGCGCGAGTGAACGAACTGTTTTTTTTTTTTTTTTGGTTTCTCTTTCGATACTTTGCGTGAACTACGGTTGTCCTGTAAAAAAAAAAGATAAAAGGGAGAAAAGAGCATATGCAACTGCAGAACGGCTTACATGGACTTGCTAAGTTATGGTAAACCAGTAGAGTACGCAAAGAGTCCTGACATTGCCTATGCGCTTATATTCCTTTCCTCTAACTCATCTAAGGTATTCGTTAGAGAGGAAAGAGAGAGAGAGAGAGATAATCCTAAGATGTGAGCTTCTTTCACTTGTCAAACTAAACTACAATAAATTGAACTTGAAAAATTAGAAACACCTGTAAAATTATCTACCGTCTTTTCTTTTTTTTCTCATTCAAAAAGTTTTACTATTTTTAATAATTACCCGATATTACAGAATTTTTTAATAAATATTTTTCTAAAGAAATTAATTAAAAACAACAACATTTCTATAACGAAGAAAAAAAAACACCAGAGATTATAAATGCATAAAAAAAAAAAAATTTACTCACTCAGACGATTCCAATTTTCGTTTTCGCAATTTAAGTCCTTGATCAAATGGCTCTATTGACTTTTGATGATCGGCAAATTTTTTAATTGTAAAAAATTTTGTATTCTTCACTTTTTTGAGAACATTTTTAACTTGATCTCGTTTATATAAACTGACAAAAGCCGATGTATCGGATAGCCATGATACAAAAACACCGCCTAAAAATTTTGAAATAAAAATTAAATTAAAATCAAAAATTTTTTTCTTCAATATTTCTTATAACATAAAAAATATTTTACCATAAGCTGTAAATAATTTTGATATATCATTTCCCTTCCATTCACGTGGAAATGTTATATAAAATACATGTTCTCTGCTGGGCGAGGCTGAAACAAAATATAATGTGATTTTAATTTTACAAAAAAGGATATTTTAAAGTTTATTTTAAAACAGCTTACGATCATTTCCCACTAAGTTAATGTGGGGTACATCCTTCAGTCTAACGATAATGAGTCTAAAAATAAATTAAAAAACACAAATTTATAATTTTAAACATGATTTTTAAATATTCATTAAAATTTACATATTTAATAAAATAAACTTTATAAAAAATAAAAGATTATTTTATTTGCAAATAATTAATAATGCAAACTAATTGTCTTACTTGTTGAGAAACGAATTTAATAAAGGTGAGTCAGGAAGAACAATATCCACTGATGGAGATTCTAGGGACCCTGAAAGAAAAGTTGAGTTTAATATAATTTTTTTTTTCAAATTTTGCAAATATTGAATAATTTAACAATAGAAGAAACATAAAAATGTTCAAACATTCTCACTTCAATAGTTTTTATCAGTTCATATCACTGAAACTTTGAAACTTTTAAATAATTTACTCACCAAGATAATTTTTCATAGCGATAAAGCACATTCCAGTCATGAATGCATCATAACCAGCTTCGTGACATTTTTCCGTTGTTATTGAATAACTGCGATCTTTTACAGGAATAACGTCCGGAAGTGAAAATGGTTCTTTACTGCAAGTATCTAAAAGATACTGCAAATTTGTTAAAGGAACTTTGTCCTTCAATTGTGCTGATTGGCTTATTATTTTTGTATCTATTATTCTACAAATAAAAAAGTATTTTTAAAAAATTTTTAACTAATAATATAAAAGTTGTTTTTTTTTATTAAACATTAAATATTAATAAAATATAAAGATAATTGTAAAAAAATTTATACATACTTTGGAAATAAGCCATGAACGAGTGCTTTAAATTCCGAATATGTTTCGGGTAATGGATTAAAGAATTGTCGAATAATATGACAAAGATCCAGTAACATATTGTGTCCAACAATCAATTTTCCCTGTAAAAATAAATGAATGAATAAATTATCAAAATATTTTCAAATAATTAGAATATTTTTTTTTAAATTATATACAAACCGAATTAGAAATTTTCTTTAACAATGCACTTAAACCAATAGCATCTTTCATTTCTAATTGTTCCTTTTCTTTTCGTTCGGCCTCTTTTTTCTCTTCCTCCTCTTTTGTTCCAACTTTTGTCACTACCAAAATTTGATTTGGTCCCTCTGCCTTAAAATCTAAATTAACTTTCTTTCGCCATTTCATCTTCACCTCTTGATAAACTAGCCTTCTGATAAAGGCATTACATCTATCTATCGAAAGTTTGTCGGCGTCTGAATTAATGAATTCTTCAATTTTCGAACTAAAATATATGAATTTTTTTTTTTTTATTGATATTAATCATACTAAAACGATTGTTATGAAAAATAAAATTATAAATACTTACAGAATTTCTTCAATAGTTTGTTTATCACTATCGGGAATAGGTATTATTTCTTGACCCTCTTCGCGAATCCTTTGCTTTTCCTCCATTTTCTTTTGTAATCTTTCCTCTTCATTTTTCGTGAGAAAAGGAATTCCCGAATTAAATAATTTATTAAAATCAAAACCCTGACTCGCTAAGAATGATATACTTGATGCTTGGCAAATAAATCGACAATCAGGTGCTCCACGATTAAGAGGATGTGGAAATGCATAAAAATTATAAGATCGTTGATTATATCTAAAAAAAAAAAAGAAAAGAAATAAAAAATATAAACTAATTATTCTCTTATTTTTTAAAATTAGTTGAATACAAGATTTAACATACTTCTTCGTAATATCGTCAAATGTGAAAACTGAAAGTCCAAATTGTACCAGTAGAAAGTTCATTGAACCCGATCTAAGTTTACTGTAATACTGTGCAGGTGTATCGAACGGTGTACTGTCAGGTCCTTGATTTAAACCAGTAAATTCTGTGTCAATGCACAAAAATGAGGCATCTTCTAAAACCTTGTCCAATTCTTCCATAACATCTTGAAAGTCTTAAGTAAACAAATACAAAAAATATATTATATTAAATTCTAATGTAATATTTGTCACTTTCATAAAATAACATAAAATAATATTGATATTTTTCATTATAATTTTTCTTTTGTTTTAATTCACAACAATGTAATGTCAATAAATTCGTAAACACAGACATTCGAATATTTTGTTAAAATATAATTTTTATAGTACGAAATATCGAGAATAGACAATTTTTTTAAAATTCTACAAGAATTTATTTGTTATAAATTATTTTAACAGAAATTTTAATACTTACTTGTACGTACAACTTCCATATTTAATTTTGATCGTCCCCGTTATATTTATTGTAAAAATAAATACATAGAATAAATAATTATAAATAATTTATTTAACAGAATTATAAATCATGAATTTATATAAAATTGTTAACTCAAATCTTTTAAAATCAAATAAAACTCATTACAAAGGAGGACGATCGTTTGTTAGCAGTTTTAGGTTATATTTCACTTTGCATTTAACGCCGATTTAGTAAGCCGAGTGACAAACAAACTAGAAGAGAAGTAGAATAAATTGAATCTATGTTGGTAATATAAACCTGTACAGGTAATAAGAAATTGGCAATTAAACCAAATCAAATGGTAATGGTGTAGTTTAAAGAAAATGACTTTACCATGCGTTGAATACGTTCATAAATAAAAAAGACTCCGCAAGGTGGAGCCATAGGTGGGACGTTCAAAGTCCATTTTCCATAGATGGGAAGTTAAGTTAGGGAGTTAAGCCTGGACAAATTTAAACGTACTACCCATACCTGGCTCATACATTCCCGCCATTTTGGAAAGTGAAACAAGCTTAATCAGTATTTGCCGGTCTTCCCTCGCTTTCTCATGTGTCACGTGACTGTAAATAACTGTTTAACACTTTAATTTGATTAATTTACTAATACGGTATATTGTTTAATATGTAAAGTGATTTAAGTGAAGTGATTTAAGAAGAAAGAAGAAGAATATTATTATTTGGTGAGTAATTTTATATAGCTACGTATATAAATATATATATATATCATAATTTATTTAATCATTTTGTAGAACACAAAATGTTTATCATAAATAGTGTTTATTTTTTGCATTCTATCTGTTCGTTTGTTGATTTTTCAACATAACCTAATTGCCAAAATGTTAGAAAGATCGTTTTAATAAATTTTTGAATTTAACGTTTATTCTATTCAAATTTTAAGGTTATTGACTGAGTTTATGGTTTTTCACGTTATCAACAGTTGCAATTATTGTTATCTCTGTTTATAAAAAAAAATATATATTTATGTTACTTTTTTAATATTTAACGGAAAAATTCTTATAAAAAATAGTCGCAAGGGATTTAAAATTTTTAGAATTAAAAAAAAAAAAGTAAATAATGAAAATTTTTTTAAAGGAACATTAAATTTTGAAATATTATCTATTCAAGGTCATTTATGTTGGCGCTATTATGGCGCTATGGTGTAATGGTTAGCACTCTGGACTCTGAATCCAGCGATCCGAGTTCGAATCTCGGTGGGGCCTTTTTTTCAGAGTCCAAATTATATTTTTATGTTTAATAATAATAATTATTATTTTAAATTTATTTACATCTTTTGGGGAATTTTGTTTTAAACGTTATACAAAATGAAATTAATACAATCGAAAGTTTAAAATGATCATAAATTATTTACTTATATTTATTTTCGCAATTACTATATACATATGCAACATTTTTTTTTTTCTTTAAAAAACGTCAGTTTTATAATACACAATTTAAACATTTATCGCACATTTTTTGAGCACACATAATTCTAGTTTTGAATTACATACATCCTTTAAAAAAAAAAATGCTTTATAAAAGTTTATAAAATTTTAATAAATTAAATTTTTTTTTATAATAAATAATGTAAGCTATTGAAATTTTAATTAAAATACTATACATAGGTAAATACTTTATAAATTTCCCTTTTTCGTGTTTATTGTTTCTGTGATTTTTTTTTTGTTGTGATTTATTTTTTGATATGTTTGTTTTTTAAAATTCAAATTTAATTATATTCATCGTTTTGGAGTTTGTAATAAACTTTTTTCAATTGCGCGCATTTTTAACCATTTGGTTAGGACAGCAACGATCGTTAATACTGCACCTAAAAATGAAATGACCCCTAGAACAACAAGAACCATGAACCAACTTTTAAAATTTCCAATTCTATCTGAAATATCGCAATTACAATATTCACTTTCATTTAAATTTAATGATGAAAAATCAACTGGTCTTAGGGAAATTAATTTTGTTTCTTCAATTTTAATTTGCCGTCTACGTGTTACATTGTGTGATTTTTTAATGAATTTATATGATATACTATATGTAAATTCCTGCCCATCAAAAGATCCTTTAGCGCTATAAAATTGAATCATTAGAGAATTTCCGCTTGAAATAATGGGCACCTGCAACAGACAGTTATATAAAACAAATTATACAATATATATATATAAAAAATATTATGAAACTAAAATTACCAACGTTGATTCAACGAAAAAATAAAATTTAAGGATTCTAATCCCCATCAATGAAATTTGATTATTTTCAACCCTCTGAAACAATCATTGTTTTGTCCCGGATTTTCCGAAAATTTCGAAATTTCAAATAATTTTCATATTTCCTCGACTCGGAAGCAATTTTTCTCGTTTGATAATTATTTATTTCAATGCTAGAAGCATTTTAAAAAAACAGGAAAATTGCTTCCGAGGCGGGGAAAATAATATTTATCATTGTTTTTTCACAGATTTTTCCAAAATCCCGAAATTTCATGAAAATTATTATTTTCCCGTCTCGGAAGCAATTTTTCTCGTTTGATAATTATTTATTTCAATGATAGAAACCTTTTAAAAAGCAGAAAAATTGCTTCCAAGTCGGGGAAAGCAGTGATTTTGAATTATTTGTCACGGATTTTTTTCGAAAATCCCGAAATTTCAAGAAAATTATTACTTCCTCGCCTCGGAAGCAATTTTTCTTGTTTGATAATTATTTATTTCAATGCTAGAAGCCTTTTTTAAAAAAAAAGAAAATTTGTTTCCGAGGCGAGGAAGTAATAATTTTCTTGAAATTTCGGGATTTTCGAAAAAAATCCGTGACAAATAATTCAAAATCACTGCATTCCCCGACTTGGAAGCAATTTTCCTGTGTTTTAAAACGATTCTAGCATTGAAATGAATAATTATTAAACAAGAAATATTGCTTCCGAGGCGAGGAAGTAATAATTTTCTTGAAATTTCGGGATTTTCGAAAAAAATCCGTAACAAAAAATTCAAAATCACTGCTTTCCCCGACTTGGAAGCAATTTTTCTGCTTTTTAAAAGGCTTCTATCATTGAAATAAATAATTATCAATCGAGAAAAATTGCTTCCAAGTCGA
Organism: Leptopilina boulardi; assembly: GCF_019393585.1. NCBI lineage: Eukaryota > Metazoa > Arthropoda > Insecta > Hymenoptera > Figitidae > Leptopilina > Leptopilina boulardi. The sequence goes on along the minus strand of NW_026137996.1, from coordinate 1,814,114 downwards.
GTAAATATCAAAATTATTTGAAATTTCGAAATTTTTGGAAAATCCGGGACAAATAATTCAAAATCACTGCTTTCCCCGACTTGGAAGCAATTTTCCTGTGTTTTAAAACGATTCTAGCATTGAAATTAATAATTATTAAATAAGAAATATTGCTTCCGAGGCGAGGAAGTAATAATTTTTTTGAAATTTCGGGATTTTCGAAAAAAATCCCGTGACAAAAAATTCAAAATCACTGCTTTCCCCGCCTCGGAAGCAATTTTCCTGTTTTTTTAAAATGCTTCTATTAAAATAAATAATTATCAAACGAGAAAAATTGCTTCCAAGTCGAGGAAATATCAAAATTATTTGAAATTTCGAAATTTTCGATAAATCCGGGACAAAACAATGATAAATATTAATTTTTTTTTATTTCAGGTTTTAGATGGTTGAAAATAATCAAATTTTATTGATGGTAATTAGAATCTTTAATTTCTTCGTTGAATCAACATTGGTAACTTTAGTTTAATTTTCCATTTTTTATATATTTGAAATATTTTACTTTACCTGAATGTTATTAATATCAGAATGTGATGTATCACAAAATGACCAAAGCATTTGATTATTATTCTCATAAATTCCATTGTAAATTGTTATTTCATTTCCTTTACAATAAACTGATTTACTGTTATTTTTTTTCTCTAAATCATTTGATTCGTTTGTAATTAATTCTTTTCTTACAATTTTTAATTGAATTGAAACTTTCTCAGTGATTTTTCCAAGAAATTTATAAATACAAATTGTACCTGGTGGATACCAATTTTCCATTGATTTAATAATTTCTCTTGACTTATCAGAACTTTTGAATATAAATTCACAATTTTTTTCAAAATTTGATTTTATTCCTACATCAATTTCTTGTAGGGTCAAATGAAATCCATCATGCATAATGGTTCCATCATTGTTGGAATAAAACTCAATAATGATATTTCTCCCTCTTGATAAGATCTGTGGTATGTGACCCTCACCACAAAATTTTGTGATTTCAAAAATTTTACCATTTATATTCTCTAGTAAAGCGAGATAATCGCTTAAACAATTTGTATTTTCTAACTTATCATCAATTCGATAACGTCTTAGAAATGATGGTGGATTCGTATTTTTTCGAAATTTTCTCGATTCATTATTAAAACGATTATGTTTATCACGTTTGATTTCATTTGGTGGTAATAATGGACTATTATTTAATGGATTCCACTCGTTAAAAGATAATATCTTTTCTTTAAAATGTCCTTCATGTCGAAATCGATTAGATTCAAATGGTATTGTTTGGGTCTTTAAATGTTTAGCTATAACATTCTGTTTTAATTTATCGTTATTTTTTCTACCTAGATTTACCCTTGTTCTGTGAGGTTTTATTGTTTGACGATATTTTTGTTGTGGACGATTATCCTGACTGATTATGATCTCGTCTTCTTCATCTCGTTTTGCGTTTGTATTCCTCAATGTTCGTATTCTAATTAGGTTGACAAAAAGAAAATTTTATTTTTTTTTAAAATAGAAAATATCGTATTTAAAGAATTAGTTAAAGAATTTTTTTTTTTTTATACCTGGCTGCTTGAAAATAACTTGATTTTGTCTCGAAAGGTTTCTCAGGTTCAAAAATATCTTGACAATTTTCTGTAATACAACCATCTTGATGGGTGTAATTCATAAGACTGTAGATGTCCTCTGAACTGCCTATACTAAATCTTCCTGTACTTGATTCAAGGGCAATTCTGCATCTGATGCCTCTTGGATAAACACCAGGATATCCGGGTGAAACTAAGCGACAATATCGACGATCATTACGATTATTGCATTCGAGTGGACATTCACTGATTGAGGGTCCAATGAGCCCTCGATGTCGTTCATTTGCCAAACGTGATGGTAAAATTGAATATTGAGCAGAAAATATCACAGGATTCTCAGCGGCAAATTTTGTCTCTGAATTCATTACTAGAGTCAAATCTGGGCCTTTTCTTAAAAATAATCTAAAAATTAAAAGTAAAATTTAGTTTTTATATGTACATATATTTCAATACAGTGTTATTGAAAAAAAAAATTACCTAGTTGTATTACTTGTAATGTGACCACAATATCGTCCAGAATCTACTTCCAAATCATCTGATGATGAATCTTCAAAGAATTGTATATATGCTCCTAAGCATTTGGAATCTTTTAAAACACCCACTTGCAGTCTTCTTATTCGAAGTTCAATTATCTATAGAGAAAAATTTGTATATAGAAAAATATAATTTATATTTATTTATTAATTATTAATAAATAAATAAATACCTGAGGATCCTTTGAAGGGGCTTTAATTCGAACAATACATTTTCCCATTCGTCCGGTCCATCTAATCAATCCCACAGAATTTCTAACTGTTCGATTGCATCCTCCTATAAATAAAATTAATATATTTAAAAAAAAGTATGTAAACAGAAAAAAATTTAAATCTTTTATCGTAACTACTTTCTTATCAAAAAATTTTGTTTCCCAATCTCCTCTTTCTCTAAAGTCTTTTTTTTAATGCTCACGTGGCTATTGCATAAAATTAAGCATTTAGCGCATTGCATCGATAACGAAAAGAAGATCACTTTTCGCCAAATGGGGGAATAAATGTTTTACTCGGTTTGTGACGTTACGCCAGATTAGACTCTTTCATATAGGGTTGGCCTTGTGCACGCTATATATTTCTGGATAGAACGTTAATCCGACGACTTTTGGAGATTATGTCGGGAGAGTTCTCCTCTTCTTTTTTAAGGGGGTGCCTCGACATAGTTACGATCATCGCCCTTCTCTTTAAATATATATATCTCTAAAAATTACCCACATAATAACCTTGTTAAAAAAAGATACAAAGCAATTTCCTTTTTAACAAAAAAATCAACTGAAAATAGTTTGGCAAAACAATAGGAAAAAAAAAAATGTTATTTTCGAGTTATATATCTCTTTATATACTAATGGAATTACTCATCGATAGTATGGTACCGCTGACCACTGAGGCTATTGAGTTTGTTGGCTAATTAATTGGCATTGATGCCGCCAATCATTTTGAAGTGAGCAAGGTTTACATCAAACCACCATATATGCAAACCATTTTCCCGATATACATTTTGTTTCATTAAAATGAGAAAAAAAAATATGGAAAAAAATACAGAAAAAATTAATACATGATATGTTTTTTTTTTTTGCAAAACAAGATTTTCAAATGAGAGCACGTTCCTGAATATTGTTGAGTCGCCAAAATTGCATCATATACGTATACGCATACACGACATAGGGAATAAGAAATAATTGCTATGAACTCTGTATATATATTGTAAGCGCCGTATAATAATAATAATAATAATAATAAGTGTTGCTGAGACGAGACAACGTCGGGTATACGTTAAAACGACGATAATCTATTTAACAATTTCCTCGGCTAGATTGAACAACAACTGAATTATCAATATTCTAAAATTTTTGAAAAATTCGAAATTCATTATTGCGCATACATTTTGAATATAAAGAAATAATTTTCTTTTCTTATTAAACTGCCATTATTTTTATTATCATTTTACAAATATATTGTATAAACTAGGTGTTCATGTCATGACTAGCTTCCTCATCATGATACACTTATATTCAAGATTTAAAAGAAGGATTACAACTAAAAATAGCGATCAATTTTATAAATATATTAGTAAAATGAAAACTTTTGTATACCTCAATCGATTCATTTTTATGTCAGGAATATACAATTTTGACAAGAATTAATTAAAATTTTTATATCAGAAAAAGTTATTTCAAAAAATACAAAAAACGATTATTTTCAAAAATTCAAAAAAAAATGATTTAATCTATATAAAGAAAATTAAAAGGCATTAAAATAAGCTGCAATGCTTATTATTTTCATCCAATTTTGCTTATTTTAATCCATTTTGGTATTAAAATAATAAGCGTTATGCAGCTTATTTTAATGCCTTTTAATTTTCTGTGTAGATTTCAGTAAAATGTGAACTTTATATAGGCTAATCGACTCGTTTTAATGCAAGAAATAAGTTTTTTTTACTAAACAAAATTAAATTTACAAAGAAAAAAATATTTTAAAAAAAATTGTTTTTTAAATTTTGAAAAAATTGTAAAAAGTAAAATGTGAATATATTCGGAAATCCTTGTGTCAGATTTTAGGTATTAATGATTTAAGCATAAAATTTTTTAGAACAATCCGTTAAAACGTTTCTGAGATAATTTGTACACAATATTTTGTGACATACACACACATACATCTGGACATTTGCTCAGGACTTCATATATATTATTTCTAGATGAAAATGAGTCCATATAACCCAATTTTAAAAAATCGAAAAACGTCACGAATGCAAAGCTTCCTCATGAGGAATGAGCCAAAAGTTTTGAACGTTCAAATGAACGAAATTTTTTTTTGCAACTTATTTATTTTATTTATTTTATTTTAAATACATTATTACAAAATTTTGTTTTAAATATCTAAAAAGAAATTAATATTTTAATAATTGTTTAATTTATAGATTGAAAAAAATATTTCGTTCATATGAATGTTCAGAACTTTTGTCTCATCATGATAGGAAGCAATATTTGGTCTTTGAGAGTGTTGAATTTAACCTCCATGAAGTTGGCGTCGACACTTGAAATTTATTTTTCACGGGACCAAAATTATTATTATACAATAATAAAATGCTTATTGGTCTGTCCTTCTGTCCTAACTTGAAGTTGGTCTTTACTGATTTCACGCGTTTTTTTTGAATTGTAATGTTATAACGTGTCGTGTCAAATTTTGACAATTTTTTTTTCTCATTTTTGCCAAATAATTGTGTTTTCAAATTTCGAAATTGGTTTCTTTAAAATTTTTTTATAATAAACAATGAAACATCAAATTTCGCGCACGTTTAATTTTGCTAGTTATTGAATAATTTTTAACAGGGTGTCTTAACGGTCAGGGAAAGTCGCAGGGAAACGTCAGGGAATTTTGTTGGTCAGGGAAATGTCAGGGAATTTCAGAAAATTTCATTCAAAGTCAGGGAAGTTTCTGTAAATTTCTACAAAAAAATTAAAATTTTTTGTGAATTTAAAAATTTTTAGTCTAAAAAAACTTGAATGGTTTTTATTACCATTTGTTACTACCATTAGAAATTAATTTATTGTGAAATATGTCAGTAACCATATTTTTGTTCAAAAAAAGCAGAAATAAGGTTATTAAAAAGTCAGGGAAAAATCAAAAAATGTCAGGGAGGAGTCAGGGAATTTTTTTCACAATCCCTGTTTAAAAAGTTTTTGGGTCCACATAATATTTTGAAAAGTATTTCTCAAGGTATTATTTGGATTGAAAATCTTTAAAAAAAAATAATTTGACATTTTTCGGTTCAGTGAAAAACAATTTTCGGCGATAAACGTCGACACCAACTTCATTGAGGTTATGGATTTACTTGGATAAAATAAATAAAATCATCTTTAATATAAGTGAAAAAGAAATTAAATTAATTTTCATTTTGATACATATTAGAAAGAAAAAAAAAATATTTAGCAGAGCGTGGTTTCGATCCACGGACCTCTGGGTTATGGGCCCAGCACGCTTCCACTGCGCCACTCTGCTATCTTGGGGTTGAATTTTCAAATACCCGGGGGCAAGAATTCGATCGAAAATTACTATAATCCATTTGTTTTCTACAATTGTTTATTGAAAATAAAAAAAAAAAAGTGTTTTGAATTAAAAATGTAATATTTTTAAAAATTTTCCCTTTGTCAAAGTATATGTATATACTATTCCAAAGTATATTCGCGAAATGAATATTCATTAGCCTCTCACTCTTGCGACAGTAGGAAATAGGTGAGGTAGAAAAGAGTACTTGAAATAATTAATCGGTGCGTACGTATGTAAACTCACGCTTTGGTGTTTTTTTTTCCTCTTTTTAATATACAGACATTCGCATATTTACGCAGGAGCCGTAAAAATTCGTATATTTGCATATAGTATAAAAGATTTCATATTTTTACGTTTCCATATTTAAAAATTAAATGTAATAAAATCATAATTAAATGAAAATGTTTAATATTTTTTTATTATAACTAAATTTTATATAGAATATAATATAAATTATAGTAAAATTTTTACCTCTTGATTCAAGAAATGCGTTGGAAAAATAAGGAATGATGAAGATAAGATATAAAACAATGTCCCATTTCATCTTCGTTATTCCCTAATAATCATGAATAGAAATATCCTTGTAGATTCTCTCACTTGTCCTCCAATTTTCTCTTCTCGTTACCCTTCATATTTTTGTCCTTCTTTTTTGCTTCCCTCGCATCTCTCTATATGTAGGGAAAAAACAACCCTTCCTATATATATATATTGCGGATGCAAAGCAAGAAGGTTGTGCCGACGTGTCGCGAGAGTTAGGAGGGTGCTTATCACCTGGTAGATAACACCTGCAAAACAAACAGAAACCTAGGTAAACAGAAGCAATAACACTTTCGTATAATTAACCATGCTCGTAATCTCAAAATGTCAGGAAATGCGATTTTCCCGCTTCAAAGAATAATCTCGGTATTTCTCTTACTTGCGCAAAATTATATATATATAGTTGAGCTATTAGAGCATAATGAATAATAGTCATCTTTTGTTTTTAAATGAAATTTAATATTTTATTAATATTTAACTCTCTCTGAAGAGAGAAACAAACATCTATATAATTTTTTATCCCTTTCTTCAGCGAGCGCATCACATATTACACCGCGTTCGACAAAACTTAACTTTTTTTTGACACACAAAAAAAATTAAACATTTTCAGAAACTACATTGCAAAAAAAAATTATTTAATTCAAATACACCGGTATTTGAATCAAATAAATTTTTTTTTCAGTGTAGGACCCAAAAAAATACCGTGTCTAGCCGTTTTGCCACAGAAAAAACGCTGGATAAATTTTGCGTTGCGGATAATTTTAACCAATGCTAATTTACATAAACAGTGGCAAATAAAATTTGTTGCAGTTAATTTTTATACCGATTTTGGGGTAAAAATTCTACATTTTTTAGTGTGTGCTAGATCAAGTCGTTTGTGGTTTTTAGGGGTAAAAACAACTCCTAAATGAAAAGTAACAATCACAGAAAATTAAAAGGCATTAAAATAAGCTGCATCGCTTATTATTTTAATCCAATTTTGCTTATTTTAATACCAAAATGGATTAAAATAAGAAAACTTGGATTAAAATAATAAGCATTGCAGCTTATTTTAATGCCTTTTAATTTTCTGTAAAGATATTTTTTAAAAATTATTAATATTTTATAAAACTTGGTATCTAGGGGATTTTGGGGTCGCTAATGGTGAATCTGATGTCAAATTTTCATAATTTAAAATGGCGGATATAAAATAAAAAATTAATAACTTTTTAATATTTTGACCGCCATATTGGATCCGCCATTTTGAAAATCTGATATCTTGTCACTTTTCATTTAGGGGTTGTTTTTACCCTCAAAAAACCACAAACGACTTTTACCAACCAAACGGCCAGACACGGGTATTTTTTTTGTGTCCCAATTTCTCAAAAATGTTGAATTTTTTTGTGAGTCAAAAATCATGTCGGACGGTATTATATTCGCAATTGAGTCGCCGGAAAGTAAAACCACACATAAAATTCTGATGGCCATGTTAATTCAATGGGAGTCAGAATTTTATGTGTGGTTTTACTTTCCGGCGACTCAATTATTATTATTCTTATCAATTTCACAAAATTATTAATTATTTTATTTTTCCAGGCTAATACCAAAAGAATTATACAATCAAGAGATAAATGACATTGGCAGAGAAGCGCAGCCATCGGGAATGTAATCATAAACGGTGAGTCATTTTTTACTCAATAAAACTATATAAATTTTTACCGCAAATTCTCCAATACTAAAATTTTTGTAGTTAATTCAAAAAAAAAAAAAAAAAAAAATGTCGGAAGGCTTTTTTTTAATATAAAAACTATTCAAAAGAGGATATATATCCTAAAAATATATAAAATAAATATAAAAAAAAGTGCTAAAGTATATATCTTAATAAAAGAATATAACAAATCCCCACTAAAGAGAATAATATTTTTTACTTAATAGACTCTATAAATTTTGCGAAATCCGCATATGAAAAATAGGTATGGGCACATATGTGAAGATAACCCAAGGTTTTTTTTTCACATTTATTTAATATAAATGCATTGAACATAATTTCTTATATGAAAAAAAAATTTGTTAAATACAATATCGTAAGATGGATAAACAATAAAATGTCATTATTGTAAAATGATTATAATTTCTTTTGGAAAATGCATTTCCATTTAAGGTATCACATCGGCACTAATCGGAGTCAAAAGTTTGTACCTCGCATTACTACTTCCCGCACTATACTTTCGCCCTCAACTCCCTATACTCTCAGCCCATACTGTACCTACTTCTACAAATGCACTCGTACACGTATACCTCACACTAGCAGCGATTGGAAGGAGTAGGAGGTTTGACAACGTCGCTATAAGTCTCGCTTTGACTACTGTGGACTACTGTCTCTCTCTAACTAATGTTACCATCCTGCGATGTTGCCACATCAAAATGGCGGGTGTGCTATATATTGCAAATGACGTTATGAAATAGAATTTTTAATTTATAATTACAAATAAACGGCACGGTAAATTATAAATTTTTTTGTATATTTTAGTTCCAAATTTATTCGTGAATTCAACATTAGTTTTTGAAAAAAATTTATAGAAAACTTCTGATGATATTTATGAAAATGTACTTCTCCCCCATACATTAGTCCCGTCTCCCATGCAAAATAAGCAACTTTGATTGCTAATATCTCTGGTTTCGTACGGCGAAAATTCTTCATATTTTGCAAATTTGTCAAGAATGATAATAAGAACATATGGTAAAATTTTCAAGAAAATCTATAGAAAACGGGTTTACCGATGTGATACCTTAAAAACGTGAAAAGTTCTGCTATATATGTATATATATATATAAAATAAATGAGCTTGCAAAGTACGTTAGATTGAAAAGTTTTGGGGTCTATTGTCAAACGATTGCTTTTGGTTTGGATTTATCGTTGTATCTGAAAAGAGCATTTATTCCTGAGGGAGAATATATATATGTATATGTATAAAAAAAAGCTTGCCAGACTATAAAGAAACTTAAAAAACTTGAGTTCAATTTGAGTATATAGTATTCGTTGTACTCATTTTGAAGCGCAACAAAAATATGGTGTTATTACAAAGTGAAAAGAAAATTTATTTCATTCAAATAGTTACTTTACATTTGTCTAATAAATATTTACTTTTGAACCAAATAATATATTTATTTGAATGAAATAAACTGTATTTAAAACAAATACTATTTATAATTGGTCTGAATAATAATAATTTATAAACAAATATTTATTTCATACAAATAAATATATATTTAATATAAATAAATATTTATTCAATACAATTTATTTGCTAATAGTCAAGTATCCGATTATTTGAATCGAATAAATTTTTTTCCACTGCATATATATATGCGTCTTGATAAGCAAAAACAAGTCTCGTTTTTTAGATAAATCAATTATGATTACATATAATAAAATTTCATTTAAATATTTAATTTATAAACATTGCATATATATAAATGCAATTTGTTTATCGTCTTTTAAATTCTTTTTATATAAAGTTTCCAGTTAACAAAACTTTATAAAAACTTAACACTTCCTTGGCACAAAAAAGTATATACAAAAAAAAAAAAAATCTATCAAATCGTGACCTGTTTTTCTAAAAGTTTGTATCAACAACTTTTGTATTTTTATCCTCCGACGAGATTATGAAAGGATTATTAGCTCACATTTTTTATGTATATATATAGTTGAATATTATAAAAGTGTTAAACAAAAGTTTTTGGAACTAAATGTAATGAAAAATTCATAAAGATCGATGTATTAATGAATAGGTGCACTGAAAAAAAATTCTAGTTATATTTAACATTTTGATTCTGGTTAGGTTAACCAGAATTCTGGTTATTTTAACGAGAATTCTAGTTAATTCAACTAGAATTCTGGTTAACATAACTAGAAAGTAATGTTAAATATAGCCTAACCAGAATTTTTTTTTCAGTGTGTATTATAATGTTCAACAAATATCTTAATTAGTCTAAATTTAAAATTTTTAAGTGACTTCACAATAAATGAGTATGGGTATTTTTTTTTTTTTATATATAGAGATATTCCTATTAGCGGTGAATCATGAGTATTGGGTGCGAGAAATGAAGTCGTGTAAAAGCACTTAACAAATTGCTTAAAATAACCAGATCCACAAGAAGCTTTCCCCCCTTTCCTCTCTGTCTCTTTTATAAACCACATTATTTCTTTAATAAAATTCTAATTATCTATAAAATATAATCTACAATTATATAGAAAATTATAGTGATATATTTTTTTTATCTTCTTTTAAATTTGTTTGATCTCTGTTGACAATTTTATTTATTCTCTTTTTTTTTGTCGTTACATCCCCTATATTTCTTTCTTTTCGTAAAACTGCTTTGTCACTTGAAATATCCTCTCTAATTGTTTTCTGCTTTTCCGGATCGTTAAGTTTCTTTTTTTTTTTTTTTTTTTTTTTTTTTGCGTATATTAGTGCGCGAGGATTTTTCCGGTCTTAAATCCATGGCTTTCCACTGAAAGATGGCTTAAAAAGAAGCTCTCTTATAAGCCAGTGGAATAATGCGCTCAAAGAGGCTCGGCTCCTAATCACTATAAAAGAGCCGAAGAGAGACGGTATTACCAAAATGAATAATAGAGAATAATTCATTCCTGCGAGTATTTACAAGATCTTTCATTTCATTCAATGATCACCGATACAAGTATAATAATATACTAATTGATATTTCAGAAGGAAAATAATAATTTAAAAAAAAATCATAATCTTTTTTTAAAAAAATACGATTTTATTGATTTAAATCTGATTATTTTCATTTAAATCAAATTTATTCCGATTTTTACATTATATTTAAAACTTTTCAAAAGTTCATTTTTTAATAAATATTTAAAAAATTTCTTATTACAAGTAATAAGTTTACGTTTTACTTTGAAAGTACATATATGTAGAAGTTGTACCTAATATATTTTTTTTGTGCAATAGATTAAAAGATGAATTTTTAATCTTTAAAATATATTCACAATATAATAATTTACATCCAAATATAATGAATGAATTTTTTTTTGTGCACGGAAAAAAAGAAAAAGTAATTTTTACTACTTTCATAGTAAAACGGGAACTGTCCGAAGTTTCTGCGCATCTTTGGCAACTTTTACTCCAAAAAATAGTAAAATTTACTCCAGAAATAGTAAAAACTACTACGGAAAAGTAAAATTTACTATACAAAAATTGTAAATTTTACTATATTTTTTGAGTAAAAGTTGCCAGAGATACGCAGAAACTTCTGACAGTTCCCGTTTTACTATACTCTCTAAATCTGAATTAGTAAAAATGTTTACTAATTTAAATTAGTGACTCACTTTTTGCTTTAGAATTAGTTAAATTTTACTAATTATTAGTAACTTTTACTAACAATTAGTAAAATTTAACTAATTCTAAAGCAAAAAGTGAGTCACTAATTTAAATTAGTGAACATTTTTACTAATTCAGATTTAGTGAGTACACACTAAAAAATAATACTTACTTTCAGTTGACTTTTGACTAAAACCGTTAACATTAGAAACATTTTTACTGAATTTCAGCCTTGAGTGTATGATTTTAAGACCTAAAATTGACTTAATCTAGTTTTAAGATTAAAATTACACTAGTTTTAAGGCATTTTGATTTTAAGATCACAGAAAATTAAAAGGCATTAAAATAAGCTGCAACGCTTATTATTTTAATCCAATTTTGCTTATTTTAATCCATTTTGGTATTAAAATAAGTAAAATTGGATTAAAATAATAAGCGTTGCAGCTTATTTTAATGCCTTTCAATTTTCTGTGATGTTAATGGTTTCAGTATTTGTTTTTTGTGTGTATGAAAGTAGTAAAAATTACAATTTTCTTTTTTTGCGTGTGCATATATTTCTTCGTTATAGTTTTGGAGGTAAGATTTTAGTAACTGATAATTTCATCTGTAACTCTCGCGATTTCGCAAGCGTTAGGTTGTATAGCTTCAGGCGAAGGGGAATGTTTTCATAGGTATATACTATATATAAGAACATGGGGTTTGTAAGGGTTCAAACCCCAAATGCCCCCGGATATATGAAATCCAGGGACTTGTTTTTAATTGTTTTTATTCTTCACTTCTAGAGAAAAAAAAAAAAAAAACAAAAAAAGAGGAAGAAGGAAAATCACACAGAAAAAATTGTTGCTATGTAGTCTAGTCACATGTTAGTGGAAAAAGTTTTCCCTCTGTTTTAATGGGGCAAGTTTGTTTCTATACTATCAGAAAAGCAACAAAGGAAGCTTCTCAAAATCTCTGATAATTAAAACTTTAGTTATCGAATATTCGACATTAATATTAAGGAAATTTTTATAATTAAACTATATTTATAGAATTAATATTTATACTGAAAAAAAAACAAACTAAAATCACAATTTTTACAAAAAAGAAAAGAATTTCTATTCCGATTTGTTACATGAAAAGAATGCATTTTCCAAGCTCTTTTTTTCTCGCACTGTCCTTTAGGATATAACATATATATATATGTGAATGATTCTTCGCAGCTTTTGTGAGTTTTTCCTCTTCCTATTCTTTGTCTTCAAGAAAGGCCGACTACGACTAAACGACGCGATTCATTCTCGGTCATCTACCTTCTGGGGGGAATTACTTGGATTGGAAAGTAACGTCACTTGCTTTCGTATAGTGTAAAAAAAAAAGAAAAAAAAAAGGGGTGGAACTTGGTATATATTCAAGAAGTAAATCCAAAGGTATATAAATAGTGTGATGCGCTCAGTGTCTCTTCCTCAATTTAATCCACCGAATCTAGACCAAAGCATGAAAATAGGAATTTTTCTTTAGATAAATGAAAAAATGTATAAATTAAAAGAAAAAAAAAATTATATAATTCTGGAAATTATTTTTTGATGATCCATTAAATTAATAACAGTAATTTAAGATTTATTAATATTATAATATATATATATATATAAAAAATGTTATGTTCGTAATAGTTTCTTATATCGGAAAATGGAGGAAAATATATGACAAAAGCACCGACTATATATACCTAAGGATATCTATTTCATTGCATGAGAAAAAGAGAAGTATATCTAAGAATCACCGCAAATGGCTTCTATTGTGGTTGATTAAAGATAAATTAAAATCTCTGAGAATAAAGCAGTTGCTATCGATAAGAACAAGATGAAATTGAAACTATAATTACATTTCATATACAATATACATCTCTATTCTTTAATATATATATATAGGTTCTAGAATTTTTTTTATTATATATATATATTATATTTTTTGTTTGATAAAAAATATATAAATATATGAAGGGTAGAATGACAAAAGGGGTCAAGCGCCAATTCACTGTTTTTACAGGAAGTAAAAAAAACATTTTTAAAAATTTTGCAGGTCATTTAAAAAAAACTGAGAAAACCGTTTCGATATATTAATATGTTTTAATAAATAAACAACAATTTGTTGAAATAAACCTACATATTAACAATAAAATTAAAAAAAACTGTGGTTCCTTGAGGTTATATCAACTGCGCACATTTTCTCTAAACATTAATTATAAAAAAAATATACAGTTTAAAGAAAAACTGGAAAATTAGTTTCTTTCTATGGAATCAACGAAATGAATAGAAAAAAAAATTCCTTTAAAAAATTGTTTGTTTTCAAGAAAATTACGAATTAATTGCTTGCTTTGGAATTGAGCAATACTTTCATCTTTAAATTCAATTGTTCACTTAGTATAACCATAAAAATATTTAAAAATTAATAACAAAATGATTTTAAAATTGTTTAAAATTGAAAATACATTATTATTATTATTAATTTTATTAATTAAAATATTATTAAAATAAAATTAAAATAAAATATTAAAATAAAACCTAAAAAAATAATATTTTTTTTTTATTTTGATAATATTATTGACTCATCACTTTCTTTTGTTTTTCAATCAGGTTGCAATAAAGTAAATTTGAGGCTATTTTATTAATTTAATTTTTATGAAAAACTGATTTAAATACGCAATAAAAAAGGAAATCCTTCTACAGAAATGTGTAAATGAATTTTCTTGATTTTTTTATGCAAAAACCTCATTTTCGATAAATTGGCGCTTGACCCCTTTTGTCATTCTACCCTTCATATATGCTTCTATTTATTAAATTTATCATTTAAATATTTATTAAAAAGAACAAAAATAATTTTGAAATGAACTTTTGAAAAATAGTTAAAAATAAAAAGATTAATATAAAAAAAAAATCATATTTAAATCGAAAAAATTGGATATTTTTTTTTTTGATATTTAAAACACTCTGATTTTTATAACAATCAATTTATAGTATAAACAAAATTTTATATATAAAAATATAACAAGTAAATTATATACAATTACTTTTATAAATATATAATATTCAAAATAATTATTATTTAATATATTTAAACAAATATAGCTCATGCAAATTTAAAATTTTCATACTTTTATTACTTTATATAATTAGTATGATAGCTATCTATTTCCTATATGTAGAAATCTAATTACTATAATTGAACATTTGTCCATTCAATATATATGGTATTGATTTACTCGATAGAGTTCCTATGAACACCATATAATAGATCTTCATCGGTTTAAATTCGAAATTTCGCGATACAAAAGCGAGAGAGAAAGAGTACCTATGTGTCAGCGCCAATCTCGTCTATAAATAAAAATTTTTTAAAAATACTGATACATTTTCAAAATTAAATTGACGTATGAGTAAATTGATTTTTTTTAATTTTTATAAAAAATAAAAAAATTAAATTAAACTAAATCGGTTTTAGAAATTAAAAATCATATAAAGGTAAAAAAATTCCTCCTATATATAATCAATAAAATGCAATTGATATAAATTATTATTATTATTATTATTATTATTATTATTATTATTATTATTATAGTTCGGGTAAATATTTCAATAATCATTCCAATGAAATTTTGATTTTAAAAAATAGTAATGAATTAAAAAAAACCCACATACTTATCTGTAGTTGATTCAAAAAATTTTTACTAGTTTGAAATAATTTTTTTTGAATTAAAAAAATTAGTGTATTAAATAGATATTTTTTTTTTTTTTTTAATCAAATGCTACTTTCTTCGCAGTGTATTAATTGTTTTTCTAAGTGATTCTAATTAATAAAATATGCTGCAAAATACTTGGATTAAACAAATAATAATAATGATATTAACAGCAAATATATATACAATATGTGAAGGAATTCTTCTACATGTATGCAAAAAAGTTTTAAAATAAAAGTTTAAATTGTGACATTTTGTTATTTCAAGGAGTCTGCTTCGCGAAAGTAGAAGAAACCTTGTTTGGTCAGACAACTATGAAAAGATAACAAAATCATACTTGTACATTGCAAAATTAATTTTATTACTAAATTACATTATTTTTTTTTGAAATTATTAAAAATTGTTGCATTATTAGAATAATGTGTATTAAATATAATATATATATATATATATATATATATATATATATATATTCAATATCCAGTTAGAAAGTAGTATATAACATTTTATTTAATTAATTATACATTTTTATTAAATTTACTACATTTTATATTAAATTTAAAGTAAAATTTATGTTAAATTTAATAAAAATTAATATTTAATTTCAATACTGGTTTTTTGTATTTGCATTAAAAATATTAAATTTAATACTGATTTTTTCATGATGAAACAATTACATTTATGGAAATACAATTTTTTACCTTCACAGAAAATTATAAGGTATTAAAATAAGCTGCAACGCTTATTATTTTATTACATTTTTTCTTATTTTAATACCAAAATGGATTAAAATAAGCAAAATTGGATTAAAATAATAAGCGTTGCAGCTTATTTTAATGCCTTTTAATTTTCTGTGTTTATCTATACTGAAAAAATTATAATTATTTGATTCAAATAATCGAATACTTGGCTATTATCAAATAATATTTATTTGTATCTAATAATATTTATTTGAATCAAATAATTTTTATTTGAATCAAATAAACTGTATTTAAACCAATAATTTCTGTATTTGAATCAAATAATTTTTTTTTTCAGTGTATAACGTCCCAATCTGATTCCTTTTTAAATTTTTCTTTATAGATATTTTAAAAATTATATTCGGAAATACTTACCCCTTTCAGTTGGTTTGGACTAGTCCAGGATTTTATCTTGTGATAAATGGTCCATCAACAGTTGAATTCTTCATTATTCTAAGCACCATGATAACTATTATCAGAATAGACTTTTACAGAAACATTTCAAATAAACAAACTGCTAAAATAATAATCTTAAATCTTTCACTTGTGCTTTTTCCTTCAATTTTAAAATTAACCACATGGTTCAAAAAGTTAAATTAAAAATTATTGTATTTGAATTTTTATTTAAAGAACAAGGTTCATGTTTTTTTTTCTGTTTTGAAATATTTTATGAAGACATTAACAAAAAAAAAATGTAATTTTTAAATTTTAAAATTAAATTTTTTTTTTTGTTAGTACAGTATGATTGCAGTACACGTGTGTAATATACTTTTTATCGATAATTCACACGTGTCACGTGAGATTATTGGCCCTTATACACATATATATATATATGAACAATTTGACAAATCTCCACCGCATATGGCGCGTCGCGCACTACTGAAAACAGTGAATGTTTCCACCATCCTCTCTTCTGATTTTCTCCCACCATATCATCCACACAGCATCCATCGTCTCGAATCGCCGATCTTTGAAATACGCAAGTCTATAGTAATATAGGGTGATTATAGATTCCCCCTCCAATTTTTTTTTTCAAATTTGATATAAAAAAAATTTGATGAAAATTTTTTTCATTTATTACTTTGATATTGAATTTGTTTTTGATAAGAAGAACCATTTTTTTTTTGGAATAAAATTGTAAGGTACTAAAATAAGATGCAATATGCTACTCTCTAAATCTGAATTAGTTAAAAAAAATAATAATTAAATAATATTAACAAATTAATAAATAATTATAATATTATAACATAATAATATAAAAAATGTTATAAAAATATTACAATAAGTATAATAAATTATTAATAAGTTAATAAATAATACATTTTTATTTTTTAATATTTGCATTTTAGAAAAACTGTTCTTTCTTTAAATATAATATAAAATTTTTTTTTAAATTTTGAAATGGAACTTTCAAGTTTTAAAAAATTTTCGAATTCAACGAAAATTTCTTCTAAAATATCCGTAAAAAAAAAATCTTGGAAAACTTGTATGTGGTGTATTCATATAGTTATGCGGCCAGGTGAACGTATTATATACCTACAGGTATCCAAAAGTCCTTCAAGTCAAAGCGATAAATAACTGACTGTATACATTCAACCGCAAAAATAGGGAGGAGTTCGAGTGGTACTTTTGTCATGATATTGAATGAAAGAGAATATATATATATATATAATAAAAGAAAAAAAATTCTCGAGAATGAATGTTTTTCAAAAAAAAAAAAAAGAGAAGATTCATGTTGACAATAAGAATAGATGCAGATAATCGTTTCAATTCAATTCGATTTGAAGGAGGAAGTCTATAAAGAAAGATCATAAATATATTGGAAAATTCAAGAGGTTAATTGATAAAACTCGACTTATGATATGGTTCGTTAAGTTTCGGCTTTTATATCAAAACAGAAAAATGTTTGATGTCGCTATAATTCAAAAGCTAGATATTTTTATTCATCAAGAGGATATTGTATAATATATTATGAGCGCAGATAAATTCTTGTCGGTTTTCCAAGAGATGAGAGAAACAACGGCAATGCATCATCGCATATTCCGTTTGCTTACTGTATATTTAATATATATATATATATTAATTTAAGCATTGTTTATTTTTTGAATTATTTACTGTACTTGTTCAAAAATTTAAATAGGCACCTATCAGATGAACCAAATTCGAGATAATTATACACTGAAAAATATTTATTTCGTGCAAATAATCTATTGCTATGAGCAAATAATTTTTATTTCGTAAATCAACCGATTATTGGAATCAAATAATTTTTCTTTCAGTGTATATGAAACTTAATTTTTTTTTGTTAGCAATAGTACACTGAAAAAAAAATTTATTTGATTTAAATACACTGTTAAAAATCGGGCTTCAACTTTACACTATAAAAAGATTGAAATAATATATTTTCAATCCGAAAAGGGTAAATGTTTGCATGTCATTGGTTGGACAAAAAACTTTAAGCCAATGAAATAAAAACATTCGCACTTGTCGAGATTGAAAATATATAATTTCAATCTTTTTAGTGTAAAGTTGAAGCTTGATTTTTAACAGTGTACCGGTGTATTTGGTTATTATCAAATAAATATTTACTTGAATCAAATATTTCTTATTTGAATCAAATATTTCTTATTTGAATCAAATAAATTTTTTTTTTCAGTGTAAAATTTCAATTGAAACATGTAAATTTTAATTGGACGCATATATATATATACAATTTGTTACGTGTATAAATTTCCTGCGACTGACCTATCTTTATCACAGTGGCACTTGTCTCATACCATGTTGGTTGTAATAGCAACATGGCTTCATCCTATGGGAGCAGTTGACTATACACCAAGTTTCCTTCAAGTTCAGATATAGCTACTCTTTGTCTTTTCGGTTGAGTCCGATAGGGGAGTATAAGTCTCTACGACAAGGAGCTCTTCTGATGTCACTACCTTCCCTTGCGAACGACTAACAAACAACTTGTCATAAGTCAGCTTATAATAATGACTCTTACAGTCACTGTAAATTATTTCCCTAATGCTCATCTTTAAAAAAAATATCAAAAAAAGGAACAAAATTAACTTTTTATTATAGACTAATAAAAGAGATAATAAAACCACGTACATTATATTTTTAGTTTGTATATTATATAGCTAATAATTCTATGTCACAGCAAAAACTAATTATTAGCTGTAACAATATAATTGCTAACCATATAATAACAATTACGGATTTAGCTAAAGTCGTTAAATATATTATAACATTTTTTCTCCTATTTTTTTCAATGCTTTTTAATATTTATAATTCAGTAATGCACTTCATCTCTATTTAAATAGTTTTTGTCTTCATTTGCTTGTATAGATTTGATATAATTCCATTTTGTATAAAGCCAAGGGTCTTAATACAACTTGAGTTATATATCACAATTTAAATTTAAAGCTTTTAAGCTTCGTGAAGTTACCGTACGTGATTTAAGTTTCTACGCGACTATATAAAGAGGTAATATATATTACTAGATTGTTTCTAGATTGATTTCTATTTAAATACAAATAGACCTAGAAATTGTTAACAAAAATTAACAAGATTTTAACAATTTAATGTCTAAACTTTAAAATGTGGCTCATATATATATAATTCGTTTTAAGAAGAGTGTCGCATCGACGAAAAGAGCTATAAATCACGACTCTGGCGAATCAGAAGTTGTAACAGAAGGGTATATCTGTCTCATTTATCACGTGCGAATTGCGAACCTTCTGTCAAGTTTGCAACAACCTCTAAAATTTATTGCAAATTAATTCTTTTTTTCACTTTCTAATTATTTTTTCCTTCTATCATTTTTTTTAAAATTATATTCTAATTATACTAAAATGTTAAGACATAAGAAGTAAAACATTTATATAAGTTATATGTTTATGATGGCTTTAACAAGCAAAAAAACAATATTAGTTGGTTATGTTTATGATAGTTTTATAATTATCTTCAGAGTAAGGTACTTTAGAGAGAAGGATAGAATATTTATATATATGTAGATGGTTAAAAAATTAACAAGATAGTAAAAAAAAAAAATTTGAAAAATAAAAACAAAAAATTATCGACCTAGAAATCTACCTTATCGACTGTTGGTGAAACAGTTTTTAAAATGGAAATATAACAAATTACCGAGACAGAAATCTACTTTACCGACTGATGGTAAAACGTTTTTAAATTAAAAAAAATTACCAACACAGAAATCTACCCTACCGACTGATGGCAAAACAGTTTTTTAAAAATGAAAATATAAAAAAATTTCCGACATAGAAATCTGCCTTATCGACTGATGGTAAGGTAGATTTCTATGTCGGTAATTTTTTATATTTTCATTTTTCAAAAAAAACCTGTTTTACCATCAGTCGGTAAGGTAGATTTCTATGTCCGTAATTTTTATTTAAAAAACGTTTTACCATCAGTCGGTAAAGTAGATTCCTGTCTTGGTAATTTGTTATGTTTCCATTTTTCAAAAAAAAACTGTTTTACCATCAGTCGATAAGGTATATTTCTATGTAGGTAATTTTTATATTTTCATTTTTCCAAAAAAACTGTTTTACCATCAGTCGGTAAGGTAGATTTCTGTGTTGGTAATTTTTTATATTTTCATTTTCCAAAAAACCTGTTTTACCATCAGTCGGTAAGGTAGATTTCTATGTCCGTAATTTTTATTTAAAAAACGTTTTACCATCAGTCGGTAAAGTAGATTCCTGTCTTGGTAATTTGTTATGTTTCCATTTTTCAAAAAAACTGTTTTACCATCAGTCGATAAGGTATATTTCTATGTAGGTAATTTTTATATTTTCATTTTTCAAAAAAACCTGTTTTACCATCAGTCGGTAAGGTAGATTTCTGTGTTGGTAATTTTTATTTAAAAACGTTTTACCATCAGTCGGTAAAGTAGATTCCTGTCTTGGAAATTTGTTATGTTTCCATTTTTCAAAAAAAAACAACTATTTTACCATTAGTCGGTAAGGTAGATTTCTGTGTTGGTAATTTTTTATATTTTCATTTTCCAAAAAACCTGTTTTACCATCAGTCGGTAAGGTAGATTTCTATGTCCGTAATTTTTCATTTTTAAAAAACTGTTTTACCATGAGTCGATAATGTAGATTTCTATGTAGGTAATTTTTATATTTTCATTTTTCAAAAAAAAACTGTATTACCATTAGTCGGTAAGATAGATTTCTATGTCGGTAATTTTTTATATTTTCATTTTTCAAAAAAAAACCTTTTTTACCATCAGTCGGTAAGGTAGATTTCTATGTCCGTAATTTTTCATTTTAAAAAACTGTTTTACCATTAGTCGATAAGGTAGATATCTATGTAGGTAGTTTTTATATTTTCATTTTTCCAAAAAAAACTGTTTTACCATTAGTCGGTAAGGTAGATTTCTATGTCGATAATCTTTATATTTTCATCTTAAAAAAAATTTTATCAGTTGGTTAGGTGAAATAACCGTAATCATCGCGTAGCGCTCGCAAATGAAATTTGATTTTACAATCGCGCGTTACAATGAAAAAGTATTTATTTATTTATTATAATATTGATAAAATTATAAGAGAATTATTTTTATTATTTTTATTACTTGGTAAAAACTGCTATTTTAAAAAATTAAACTTAATTGAATAAAGTGTGTATATGTGTGTTTTACTGTATAATTTTAAATCCAAGAGTAGTTGAGTAAAAGATTTTTATAAATCAAGAAAGTAAGAACGATAAGTTTTCACAAATCGACGATTAATTTTCACCAAATGGCATTGAAAGCACGTAGTATAATGCTGTGCGACTTAGAAGAAATGGGTTTTTGGCTTTGTCGAAGCTTTGGAAAAGAAAAGCAATAAATTTGCCACACACAGCAAATCGGACCACGATGCAAAACCGTGTTTGGCAAGTGCAATAAAAGTACCATTTGGTGCAGCAGACACAGTGAAAGAGAAAGAGAGAGAGAGGGAAAGTGCTCACCTACCCCTTAGGACTTGTGCGTGCCCCGAATATAATTTATTGCAGTTGAAATTTTCTAGAGGGGTGTCCCATAGCTGGTGTTATATATATAGGTAACAACCCTTAAGTTTTGATCGTCCCTTACGTGCACTTTGAAGGCCACAACAGTCATTTCTTTGTTTCTATAACGGTCCTTTATGTTTTTTAACCTTCTTTATTGATAAATAGTATCAAGTTTTATAAATGTTAATTGAATTTATATTAATTTAATGTGTCTTAATATAGTATTTATTATGTTTATTCAATGAATGGCTAAATTAAATTTTAAAGGATTCGCAAAAACCCTCTGTATAGAAAGGGACTTAAGAAGCAAAAAAAAATTATAGGTTATGTTTAAAGTATATCATAGACATAACCTATAATTTTTTACCTCATAGGTCCTTTTTTTCAGAGCTCGTCACATATATCAATTATTATTCTTATTGATTCCACAAAATTATTAAATATTTTATTTTTCCAGGCCAAAAGAAGAAGAAGAAGACCAGAAGAATTATATATATATACAATCAAGAGATAAATGACGTTGGCAGAGGTGCAATATCATCAGGAATGTAACCAAACGGTGAGTCTTTTTTTTTACTCAAAATAATTTTACTCGAAAATTTTTACCGCAAATTAAATTTTCTGTATAGTTAATTTAAAAAAAAATGTTTAAAAGTATTTTTTATCATAAAAACTCTTTAAAAGAGGAAATATTTCCTTTTTTTTGTTTACAATTGTTATCCATTGTTTAAAAAAAATGAAAAATTGTGAAATTGATTATTTAATGAAGATTCAGTTTCTGCTAATAAATAAAAAAAAAAAGAAAAAATATCGTCCATCTGTCCAGGGTGGTAATGGATGGTCCATCATCATCAGGGGGGTGAATTGCAGCTGCAGTACATGATGCTATTCTTTGGTCCCTATACATTGAACTATGACACCTAATGATCGCTTGTTGTAGTGGCTGCTGATGACTTTTTGAAAGTCTGTTCGTTACATAGTATCTAATCTGACTTATTATAGAGATATAGCAATATGGACAATATGCGCAATTTTTCATTTTATCAATGTGATTATGCTATTATAATTTTCAAAAGATATATATCGATACCTAAATTTTTTTACAGAAACTGCGTCACGATAGCTAAATCGAATTTCTTTTTTTTTTTTTGAATAAAAAAAAATAATTTACATAAAAAATAAAATTTTTTTTTTTTTAAATTTATTTAAAAAATAAAAAATTTTTTTTTTTTATTTAAAAAATAAAAACAAAGAATAATTAAATAATGTTAACTATAATAATAACAAAGCTTTCATGAGTAATCAAAAATTTATATATATTCAGACAGATGTGACAAACATATATCCAAATTTATGATTGCTACCAGATGTCACTTAATATCCATGAAATTATTTTCTGGACTTCAAAAATATTCATATGTTTGTTTTATTTGTTGTATATATCTGGCAGATGAATCAAATTATATTTGGTTTTGATTATTTTTTTTAAATAGCCAAAAAAAAAGACTGTAATATAGCATCAAAAATCATTGAATATTTCATAAAAATTCAAACTCCTATTATTGGAATATTTTTTAAAAAATTTATATAAATATATATATATATATATATATACATTTTTTATAATATATTCACAATGTATATATCGGAGCGCAGGTGAACTATCATGTTTTTGCCGGACTGTCTTCTTTCCATCATCACACGTTCAAATCCTTTAAGATCCTTCCTCGTTTTTTTTTTCGGGGAACATTTATATCCCACGTGCGGAAATCGCGTCGCAGTTTGAAGTGTTCCAATAATTCGGATCTCGTATTTCGTCGAAAACATCCTCTCGCGTATATATATATATATATATATATTCTCCTCTGAACGTGACTTGTTTGTATATATGTTGTTTCCAAATAGGGGAAACCGCTTATGGTTTCTCAGATCTCTCTCGAAGAAGTCCAAAAAGAAAAAAAAACTCAGTTGCAAATATAATATTCCTTTTAAAACCATATTTTTGTACTTATATTATATACATGTCTTCGAATTTATTCTAGTAATTAACATTTCTAATTTAACTACACGTTATCCGCGATTCATTGTTTGTCCTCTTATCAGAAAATTGATCTTTTATATGTATGTGCAACGATGCATTTTATTTTGAAGACAATAGTACCTTTTTATTTATATTATATGTCGAGTTGTATATTCTAAAATGATTTTACATGTTTTGTGAAAATGAATTAAAATTTTTTTTGGTTTATAATTTAAAAAAAAAAAAATTACTACAGCAATGCAAAATAAAAAAAAGTACATTAAACAATTAATAAATTATTAATTTACTTTTAGATACATTACACGGAAAAAAAGAAAAAGTAATTTTTACTACTTTCATAGTAAAACGGTCCGAAGTTTCTGCACATCTCTGGCAACTTTTACTCCAAAAATAGTAAAATTTACTATTTTTGTAGTAAATTTTACTGTTCCGTAGTAATTTTTACTATTTCTGGAGTAAACTTTACTATTTTTGGAGTAAATTTTACTGTTTCGTAGTAATTTTTACTATTTCTGGAGTAAACTTTACTATTTTTGGAGTAAATTTTACTGTTCCGTAGTAATTTTTACTATTTCTGGAATAAACTTTACTATTTTTGGAGTAAAAGTTGCCAGAAATGCGCAGAAACTTCTGACAGTTCCCGTTTTACTATGAAAATAGTAAAAATTACTTTTTCTTTTTTTCCGTGTAAGTAATTGAAAAAAATTTTTTTGATTCAAATAATTGATTTACTGTTATTAAATAAATATTTATTTAAACGAGATAATTTTTATTTGAAACAATAATTTCTATGTTTGAACTAATAATTTTTCTATTTTGAAACAAGTATCATTGACTCAAATATAATTAATAAATATTTATTTGATAATAATCAAGTAACCGATTATTTGAATGGAATTTTTTTTTTTCAGTGTAATATGAAATATGATGTTAAAAAAGTAGTAAACAAATTTTTTGTTCAGGAACTTCAGACACACATGATTTGAGGTAATTTTTTTTTTTATTTTTTTTTTTGTCAGAAAATTTTCATCATGTTGAAACAAGATTGATTCGTCGATTTTTTGCACGAGTGAGAATATGAGGGCACAAGATGTTTCGTGAGAAATGACTATTTTGGAATTAGTTCAGAAATCAGGATATATAAAGAATCGTGTGTGCGTGTTTGGTGAAAAATGAGGACCCTTATGGTCCCTTTATTAAGTATATAGTCTTGACGTCTTGAAGAAGGCAGAGGGCAAAACACCCTCTCTTTCTCTTGTGCGCGATATCCAGATTGAAGGGATCCTATATAGTATAACTTTCATAACACCATTTGTCTTTGTGCGCGCAGGGGAATCCAAAAATTTCGCAAAATCCACATCCACCCACCGCATATGTATCATTCCGTTAAATTCCCACAGAAAAAAAAAAGTTTTATATCATACTTTTTTTTATTTTTTTTTATTTAAATAATATTATTTATTTTGCCCGGGGAAAAAAAAAGATTTACCTTGAACAGCGAAAGCTTTCACTAGAATAGCAAACACATAAAATTATAAGGTATTAAAATAAGCTGCAACGCTTATTATTTTAATCCAATTTTGCTTATTTTAATAAATTTTGTTATTAAAATAAGCAAAATTGGATTAAAATAATAACCGTTGCAGCTTATTTTAATGCCTTTTAATTTTCTGTGAAAGTTTTAGTTATAAGTTCACTATATATTTTAGTGAAACCTATTTTGCTGTTGAAGTTTTTTTTCCGAGTGTATTTTAGTCTACTAGAAATTCAATGACATCTAATTGTTGTGAATTGAACATGTTACTATTGCTAACACGTTTTCTCCTGGGATGTACATAGTTTAACATGTACGATCGTTCAATTAAATATATACATATAGTTTCACCAACAATGCATATGTGCCAATTAAATTTATGTAGGAAAAAATATTTTTTTTTATATATTTGTCGCACGTTTTATGTGGTTTCTCTAAAAAAATTTAAAATTAACCTTCACTTATTGATGAAAATAATCGATTGACTGACAAATGTACCATGAAATTTTAGGGTATGAGCCATATGAGCTTGATGATATCGTGTAAGTTGTGAGAAGGGTGTGCGTGCTTGATGCTTTTTCCCACCTGGACATGCCAGATATAACATAAATACTGCTCCACTGAAGCTCAAGTAATAAAATATTTCAAGATTTTTAAACATTAAGAAATGTTACATTAAATTTTATTGCCACAGGAAAAAAAAAAGTATACATCATTTTCAATTTGATTTATTTCTCAGTTTGTGGAAAATTATCAGCTCGTTAAATTTTATTTTATTTTTGTTGAATTTAGTGAGATTTTTTTATTATTAATATTAAATTTAATAAACGGGAGAAATTTTCAAAAAACTGAATTTTAAAATTAAATTTTCTCATCCATTTTTGACAATCTGCGTACGCTATAAAATAATATGGTAATCGCGCATCTAATAATGAAAGCGGGCCTAAAGTTTTCAGAGTGGGTATATATCTCCTATCTTAAATCCTTATATTCAAAATAGTCATTATTAACAGGACTTGTGAAAGTCAGGGGTTGTTACAAAAAAAAAAAGCTTATAAGGATTTGAAAAATAAGTTATCTTGTTTCAAATTCTCTAATTTTAAAATTCAAAACATGAAACTGATAGTAAAATTTTTTACAATTTTATGATATGTAATTTCAATTAATTTTAATATTTCTTTTTTTTTTTTTAGAAAATGTATTCTAGTATCTCCAACCGGAATTTTATTAATTTTTTTTTTTTTAATTACAAACTCAGAAAAGCGCATAAATCACTACATTTGTATAATTAGGAATTTTTTGTAAAACTTTTAAGAACAATTTATCAAAAAAATACAAAAACTTTAAAATAACGTATGTCTTTATATAAGTTTTTAAGAGCTTTCAGAAAGTCCTGAGGCGTATTAATTGCAATCTCACAAGTTGTCAGGGGAATAGAAAGTGCCCCTATAAATTCTTGCTAATCTGATTTCAGAATCGGCGACCTCTTCTTCTCTTTGAATCGAAACAGAAAAGAAAAATTTTTTTCGATTTTCGCAGACAAAACTAACTTTTTCTTTTTTTAAATATATCTATATAATAAAGTATACTTAGAAGTTTATATATAAAAATTAAATATTTTTATAAAAAGAATCTTCATTTTTGTTTTTTGTATTAAACAAAATTATTATTATTTTTTTAGAAAATTTAAATATTGAATAGTTTTAGTGTAATATTTTATTTATTTATTTCAATTTAAATCATTTATTGTTAGAGCGATGATAACAAAAACTTTGTATCCCCATATAATAGTTAATTTAGCTATAAAATACTGCCTGAGGCTCCTCCCCTAACGTTATCGGTTCTATTTGGTCCACCCTGTCGTTTCCTATCAGTAAAAGCACTTTCACACTTTCTTATATAATAGAGTTAATAAAACGAATCACAACCCATACAAAAGCATTTATTTTTCATCATATTTCATTATTATTATTATTATTATTATTTTTGAAACAGTAGTTTCAGTTTTTTGAATTAACAGTATAGAAAAAATTTTCAAATAAATAAAATTAAATTTATCTTGAAAGTACTTTTTTTTCTCTTTTAGTATTTTGAAAAATTATTTGATATAAATTTGGATTTGGAATATTACGAGATTTGAGCAAGAAAGCCTAATCTAATAATTTTTCTTATTGGCAAGATTTTTTTTTGTCCCTTTTTCTATTCAATAAAATTTTTATCATCAATTTTTACTCTCCTATCAACTATATTCGTGCTTCCAATATAGATTTTAATAGATTAGAAAAATAGTTCTTTTTTACAATATTTTTTTTTTAATTTATTTTTTTTTTAAAAAGCTTTCTTTTTTAGTATCAAAAATTATTATAGAGAAATAGTTTCAAATATATACTATTTACCGGTTGAATAAATAAGAAAGTCCTTTTTTTTATTATAGCTTCTCAGTAACATTTCAAAGATTCTGATTTTATCGTTTGTGCGAGATCAAATTGAAGTCGTTTCTTCGAACGATATTGGAAGAAAGTGGTCCATCAATTTTGTCTCGAAACGAATAGGATTGTCGACATAAGTCAATTTCAATTTTAATAAAAACATTTTTAAAAAAACAGTTTTTATTTTCCATATTAATTAAATGAAAAATTGTTTCACATTTTTCTATTATATTAAAGAATTTTATTTTTTTAAAAAACAGTTTAAAATTTATACTGATAAGAAAAATGTTAATTCAAATTTTTTAATTTACTTTTTTATTTTCTTTGTTGCAGAAAATTCAATCAAAGTGAGTGTTTTCTCAACAATTTTTATCCGATAATTAGAATAATTAAAGGTACTATAAATTCAGGTAATTAAATCAAATTAAAATTGACAAAAAAATTTCAAATTCCAAAAACAAGTTAAACCAAATGCGGTAAATTTGAAATTATATTATTATCAGTTCGAAAAAAAATAACAATTTAAATATAAAAATTTAATTTTTTTTTTTATTATTTTTACTCTTTTTGGTGAATATTACAAAATGATTTTATCAAAATTAATAAAAAAAAAAAAATTACGTATTTTCTCCTCGATCGGCCAGTTTTTCAAGATTGGTCTTCAAGTGTGACACTTGACGTTCTAATTTCACTATTTTCTAAAAATTTTAAAGACGAAAATTATATTCAACTCAAATTACCGTTTAATTTGATCATATAAAAGAAAAGAAAAATTATAAGAATTTTACTGAAATTTCACATTTTTAAATTACAATTAAATTTAAAAAAAAAGAATTTTTTAAATGTTTGTAATTTTATTATTGATAATATAAATTTTATTATAATAATTTAAAATATTATTATTAATTTTAATTATATTACTATCGATGTCTTAATAATTTTACAAATTTTTGTACCCTGAGATAATTTTGCATATGATTATCAGCTGAAACATCAACGGCTGTCAAAAGAGCTTTGTATCTTTTTTCCAACACATCGACAATTGAATCTAATTCATTTTGTTTCTCTGAATTTAAAGACACTGATAATTCACTTCGTTGTCCTTGTAATTGAATTTGTAGTGTTTTTATCTCCAATTCTTTATCCTTTTTAAATACAATTTAAAAAAACAAGCCTCCATTTAAAGCAAAAAAAAAAAACAAAACCAAAATTATTAATTTTTTAAGTAAAATTCAAACCTTTATAATTTGTGATACTTTTTTTGCAAGATGCTCTTTTGATTTTTCCAATTTGAAAATATTCTTTCTTAATGTTACAACTTCATTCATTAAATCTTCATTTTGTTTTTGCGATCTAAATTCAATATCATTTCTCATTTTTGCAAATTCATCTTTCATTGCTGTGTAATGCTTCACTAACATGTTTTGTAGTTTTCCTTCCTGAAACAAAGAAAAATTGTTTACTGCAATTAAAGTAATTTAAAAAAAAGAAATTAAACTTCTATTAAAAATGTAGGTATTGAAAGTAAATTAATTAAAATTACATCCTGAATTTTAATTTCTAATTTACTCTCCAGCTCTTTGATTTGATTAATTAAAGAAATGATTTCCTCTCGTTTCACAAGATCCTTTTGTGCAAGTTCCACTCCTTTTTGATTAATTATTTCGTCCTTGTATTGAAGTTCTTTGCCTTTTTGTTGTAAAATTATCTCATAATCTTTATGAATGACTTCACATTTCTTGGACCATTCTTTTTCGATTATTCTTGCCTGTTCTTCCTGTAATAAAATAAAAACATTTTTTTTGTATTACGAATTAATAATAAACAATTAGAAATTATATACAATCAATAATGAGAGATAATGAACATTTTTTTTGCATTTTTTAAGAAAAATTTCCAAAACCTTCTCTCTTATGACTTCTTCTATTTTTTGAGTTAGGGAAAATAAATTTTCTTCCAAATCCACATTTTTATCTTGTGCCTCTTCTAATCGAGTTTTTAATTTATTAAACTGATTACTCATTGTTTCTTGATACTGTTGAACAGTTATTCGATGATTTTCTTCCAAAACATTTTTCATTTGTTGTACTTCTTTAAGCCTGAAATAAATTTATAGTTTCTATTTTAAAATACATTAATAAAATATTCCTCTTAAAATTAAAAAATCTAACATATAATTTTTTTTTTAAATTTTTGTAAGTAAATTAAAATTGAAACTGACTTAGTTTTTAGCGTTGATATTTCTTCAGTCATGTGTTTAATTTTAATACGCAAGGGTGATTCAGAAGTGGAAATTTTTTCTTGACATTGAAACAATTCATTGTCAAGTTTTTCATTTTGAATTTGTAATTCTTGTACTATGTCAGTTAAGGCTTCAATTTTTTGTCTATAAAATTGCAGTTGATCTTTATTCACTTGTTCATCATTGAGAAAATAAAACGAAGCATCACTTGTTGTATCTGTTTCACATTTTTTTAATGAAGCTTTACTTTTCGAAAATTTTGAACGAGTTTTTTTGAAATTTGGTTGAATTTTTAAATAATATGAAGCAGAACTTGAATCCGTAATGTCCGTTAGAGATGAAGTCGAATTGAACTGAAAATAGAGGAATCAAATAATTATAAAAATATTAATTATTAATTAAATAAGTAATTTTTATTTACCTCTCGATAATGAATTGGTAATGGAATTAAATCTCCATTTGGAGGTGGTGTTCGAAAAATACTTTTAATTTGTCCAAAACTAAGTTGACGATAAAGCTCCAATAAATATGTATTTCTAATATGTCGTTGTTCGGAAATTGAATTTAATTTCTCGAGCCATACTTTACAGAGTTGTGCATCTTTTTTTGATGTCAAATTAACAATATACGGTCGTACTTGTGATAAAATTTCTTTGAAATTTTCATCCAATTTCAAAGCCTCCTGTTCATCTCTTTCACGATTTTCTAACATTCCTTGTTGATCTTTACATTTGTTCATGACCCATTCATCACTTAATTTCTTTACTGTAAAATCTTTATTAATTAATTTTTCATATAAAATATTGATTTTATATTGAAATTTTATTATTTTATTTTTCAAACCTTTACTTTCAATTATATAAAATTGCTGAAAATTACCAAATATTATAACCAAACTAGTTGTTTACTTTTTAAGAAAACAAAAGAAACTGACAAAAAATTAATCTTTCTTTTCTATGAACGAAAAAAATTTTTCCCAAGGCTGAAATTTAAAAATAAAATCAAAACATATTTTTTCAAATTAGTGATAGAAATATATTTTTTTTTCTCAAGTCACATCTATCGAAAAAATACGAAAATAGTTTGCGTAATTCTACTTATAGACTATTTAAAGCTAGTTTTACATTTTTTTTTTAATACGAAAAATAAGAGACAGAGTAAAAAAAAATAAAAAGAAAACAAGAAGATTTGATATTGTAAAATGGACTAGAATACATTTAAAAAATTATATATAATGTATATATATATACTTTCTATATACAATTAAAAAGTCTATCATTGACTGTACATCTTCTTTTTACATATATAAAATTCAAAATAATCTTTAAGAAGCTGTACAATAGTTTTCTATTCTTATATCTAATAATCTTACTTTTACAAATTTTTTTTTTTGTTTGTATCTTTGTATTACAAAATTCAAATATCAACAGCAATAAATAGATATTTTTTGTGAAAATTTTTCTTTACAATAAAAAAATAACTGTTTTATTCAAAAAATAATTACTTCACAATTTTGTATTATTCATTTTAGTAAGAATAAAAATTTTTATTAAAAGAAAATTTTCTTTTAATTAAAATTGTTATTAAATATGAAATTATTACAAAAGATTTTACATTTGTATACAAAATTGTGATTTTGTTTTTCCATGGCTGTTGAATTTTGATTTCGTGCGTTTTTACACAATTTTGTGCATTATTTTGTATTTTTTCTCATCAGTCATTCTCTTTTTTTTTAATATCACGATTTAAAAAATAAAGTCATATATTTTTACTAGTGAGTTCAACTAAGTACTCCTAGTGGATACTTTGTTTTTCTTTCTTTCTTTCTTTCTTTCTTTTCACAGCAATATGAAAATAAATCTTCATTTGAAGAATTATTATTGATATTATTAACAATGATTATTTCGTGTTAATTGATTTTCCGTTGTTTGTTTTAATTCGATGAGTTTATTTTTCATCGGATGAATATGAGTTCCAAGCCATTCTTCAATGGTGGATGGAAAAAAAATACTTTCCATTTGTACTCGTAAATATCCTTCGAGCGATGACAATTCTAATGCCATGCTGAAAGCAAATTTTCTTTTTTCTTTTTTGCAAAAAATTTTTAAATTTACCTTTTACTTTTAAATCAATAATTACTTACTCAGTGAATGCAGGTACTAGACTCTCAAGTTGCATTGGATTTGTATAATTATTCATAATTTGCCATGGATTCATCCATGTTGCTATTCTGAAAAAAAACAATAATTTTAATTTAAAATTAAAATTGTTGCTATTTAATTTATATTTTAATATTTTTTCAAATAATTTAATGATCAAAAATTACTTACTGTTCACTGTGAACGATATTGTGATATTTGATTTTAAAATTAAGAAACCATTCGATACCAACGGCAACTTGCCAACCGGGAAATAAAAGATTACTGGGTATTGGTGCTGGTCTTGGTTGCGGTGAAATATGTAAAGGATGGTCCACATAACCCAAAGATTTGGCAACCTGTAAATGTGTTTGTTCAGAATAACCGTGTAGCCAAACTTTTAAACAAATTGCCAACGATGGTATTCCCGTTGGCAATAATTCGCACATTGTTGCATAATGATCGTATCTAAAAAGAAGGAAAAATTAAAAAATATAAATGAAAATTTCAAATGAAAAATATTAATGAATTTAAACAAACCTCGACCATCCAGTAAAAACCGTTCCACGAAATTCATGTACCTTATTAACGTGAGTGCTTAATTCTTCAAGCCATCTCTCATGATTACTTATGTGATGTCTTATTATTGGAATGTGTTGACATGATCCCGTGGCACCTTTAAACGCTGTTGCCGCCCAAATATTTGGAAAAACGAGACTATATTTATCCCACATATCTGAAAAAAAAATAAAATTTTTAAAGAAGAAATTTTTAAAACCTATTTTATAAATTTCGATTAAAATTAAAATTATTACCTGATGGTAGACAAAAATTTTCTCTCGAATTATAATGCCATATCATTGGTTCTACATATTTGCCAATATAAAATTCTGCAAAGAAGAGACAATATAATAATATAATACAATATTAATAAAAGAGAAAAATAAAATAGAAATTTTCTTTTAATGATAAAAATATTTACCATTTAGAACATGTAAATCTATCGATCTCAACATATCGTCCCACATGATTATCTTTAAACAAGGATAAGTTTCTTTAATATACTGTGCTATGCCTACAACATGTTCCAAAAATAAAGAGGATTTTCCATCTTTATTAGAATTAACACGCTTTGTACAAACAGAACATAGTCCCATGTGCCAAATTTCATCGGCACCAATATGTAAATACTGAATATCTGGATGGAAACTGACAATTTGTCGAATTAATGATTTTACAAGTGGCAAAGATCCTGGATTAGATGGACACATTGAACTGGGAAAACGATCCACTTCCCTCAATGAACTCCATTCGTCATGTTTCAAGACAAACTGTAAATATATTTTTTTTTTATAAATATTTTAATAAATTAAAGGAAATATGAGAAAAATTCACTTTATAAAATAAATATGTAGAGAAGGGTAGATTATGCGATCGTATAATTTGCATAATTTTCTAAAATCAAGTAAAACCATAATACTGCATAATTTATGCATAATTTTACTTTTTTTTGCATAATGACCGCATAATTGGCTCAAAATTGCCAAAATAGTGCTTTTTATAACTAAACTGAGAAAAAATTTTTTTTCTTAGTCTCTTTATTAAATTCAAAAAATTTTTTAGATAAATTAATCATAAATAAATACTCATTTCGTATTTATAAATTTCGTAATTTATTTTATTTTTCTGAAAAATATATTCTCTTTTAATTTCTTACGTTTATCCACGGAAATGCAGACCTCTAGAAAAAAATAATTAACATTTAAATAATTAAAATAATATTATTAATTGTACTTTCTGAAAGATGAGATATTAATTTACAAGAAAAAAATTTAAAACCAGCAAAATTTATTTATTTATACAATTTGCATAATAATAATATTTGAATAATATATTTTTTTTTTTGTAATATTGCTTCTACAGAATTTTTTAAAAATAATTCGATTTCAATGAAATATGACAAAAAAATTTTATCCTATATGCAAATTGTATAAACAAATAAATTTTGTAGATTTAAAATTTTTTTGCTTGAAAATTAATATCTCATCTTTCAGAAAGTACAATTAATAATATTATTTTAATTATTTAAATGTTAATTAATTATTTTTTTCTAGAGGTTTTGGCATGTTAACATGATTTTTAAAATTCGATATGAATAAAATAGCGATTAAAAAGACATATTCCAAATTAATTTTTTTAAATTCTTCATAATTTTGCAAAATTAAACTTTTTTTAATTGCATAATTTTGCATAATTAGGCTAATTTTAACGCTAAATGCAGCATAATTGTGCATATTTTAATCGCATAATTAGAGGATCTCTCTAAATGCATAATCTACCTTTCTCTATACATATGCAATTATATTTGAAACAAAGAAATAAAATGTTATCCAGTGATTGTAAAAACAATTTGTTGAAATTAATTAGAATTTGTTTTATCTCACCTCCATGTGACCAAATGTTTGAACCAAAGGAACAACAGCTAATCCTGAATCTCCTGCCATTTGTAAAATTTGCCGTGCCTCTTGTGTAGTGTAACCATTTGTTAAACTACTCGGGCCATTGCTTCCAATTGGAGATAATTCCCGATTGTAAGGAAATGTATCTTCCCATTCTAACAATAAACCTGTCGCACCCCATGATCTCAAAAGTGGAAATAGCTGAAACATTAATTTATATAAATTATCTTACATTAAAAAAGTTTAATCAATTAAAAAAATTAAATTATCTTCGTTTATTGTATTTTACTAATTAAAAAAATAACAATTAGTTTACAGTTAATAATCAGAAAAAGGTGTAAATAAAATAAAATTAAAAATTCTTCTTTTTTATTACTATTATTATATTAATTGATTCTGTTATAAATAGGTTATATTATATTATAAAACAGCTGGTCTTTTGTGAAAACAGTCTATTGCGTTTTAGTAGTGAATTTCACGTTATTATTTGCAATATAAATTTAAAAAATTAACGTTCTTTTTAATCATCAAATTAAATAAATATAAAAATAAAGTAGTTTCTTTTTTTTAAAATAAATTTAAATATATGTATAGGAAATGTTTTATTATGATAAACCTATATGTAAACATAGAAAATATCAGGTGTGATGTTTACACAAATGTTTTCATACCTTTTCAAAATAAGAAACTCGAGGTGGGGCTCCTTTAAGATCAATATGTACCAATCTGTAATATTAAAAATAGTT
The DNA here is from genome assembly GCF_019393585.1 of Leptopilina boulardi. NCBI lineage: Eukaryota > Metazoa > Arthropoda > Insecta > Hymenoptera > Figitidae > Leptopilina > Leptopilina boulardi. The sequence goes on along the minus strand of NW_026137996.1, from coordinate 1,778,517 downwards.
TAAAATAATGTTTCACTTTTGTATTATCGATTTTCTCTCAAGACTTTTGTCTTTAATTTTTATCTTTACCTATGCGAACCAAATGTCAAAGCATCCATCTTTGACTCACTACGTTGATGAAAAGACTTTTCAAATTAATATTTCAGTTTACATGTAAATTATCATTTTTGTTGTTGTCAAATATTCTTTATATAATTAAACATTTTTTATTTATTTTTTGAAAATTTGCAGATATTTTCAAAATTTATCTATTTTTGTTTTTATTTCTTTTTACAAAATGACTTTTGATTAGATTTGCGCAAGAAGTCACATTTAGCGCGGGAATATTTGAATTTCAAGGATAATTCAAATTTGTTAACTTCCAATTAATTAACCTTTTTTTTAATATTAATTTTTTTTAATTAATCTATTAAAAATTTAATTGAAAAAGTAAACTATTTCCTCGGCAAAAAATATTATTAAAAAATTATAAAAAGCAAATTCGATTAAATAAATTTTGTTTTTATTTACGTCGGTATATTTTTTGTCAGCCTTTTTATAAAATATTACAATCGTCATTGTTCTACCCGTTTTATCGGTCCTTATCGTATACCTGGGATCAATGAATGAACATTATATTATGAAAATCATTAAGACATTTTTGCGTAACTTGTTCATTCTGTACAATTATTGTTTTTTTTTTTTTTTTGTTTATGTTTTAACAGTACAGTTCACAATTTTTCTTACAATAAGTCGTAATAGACACAATACAGTTTTGTTTTTCTGTTTCAATACAGAAAAACGATGTATGTACATATGTAAATTTAAGTGTAGTAATTGATATATTCAACAAAGCTTGCATAATCACTGTTTTCTTTTTCTTTTATTAGTTTTTTTTTTATTTTTTGACTGAAGCGAAAATCTTCAAATGCGCATTTTTTACACTCTTCAATCTGATTATTATATTTATATGGTAAAACATTTTTTTATCACTTTGTAAATATATTTATATATATATACTATTAATATACATATACGAATCTAAGGTTCATCATGAACACAACTTCAAAAAATCGCTTATACTCAGTTGGAGTCAATTTTAAAAAATCTAAATTAACTACAGGGGAATATTTCCTGCATAAATAACAGACATGAGTTTTGGCACTCTTTCTGCGATACTGTTCAACAATTGATTTTTTTTTTCTAGCTACAATTTGTGCAACGTCGATTATTTGTCGAGAGTTTTAATTATTCTCAAAAAATAAACGCCAAAAAAAAAACATCCAAGAATAAAATAAATTACTTTTTTAAAAAAAAATCTAAAGTTCAGCTTTCCAAAATTGATTCTCACATTAAACTAAACAATGGAACAGATATTAATTTTCTATAATCAATATTCTATTTGCATTTTTTTTTTTTTTTTGACACTTAAAAAAGCATTTAAATCAATGATTCAACTTGAAAAATAAATTAATATATTAGGAAAAAAAAGAAAAAAAATACATGTTCCATTTTAGTTTTTTATGTGTACAATTTTATGGATAGGGGAATAGTCGACAATCTACAAAAATTCACAATCGGTCAGTTAAAAAAAATTGAGCTAATCTTAAAACTAGTTATACAATACGTTAGATACGAAAACGCTCGAGGACGATGGTTCGAGAATCGCTAAACAAAAGTTTAGTATTTTTCCCATTTCTTTTCTCTCTCATTGAAAATAAAAGAGAGATTATAAATAATAAATAATTCGCTTGTTCTTTAAAAAAAAAATAATAATAATAATAATAATTGATCCACTCTTCTTTTGTCCCCATTCTAAAAGAATCTACGCTAATATAGCGTTTTTGTTTCAATTAGTTTTGACTACCCATGTCTTCAAAGACTAATTTTCTTTTATCAATCACTCGATTTTTCTTTTTCTTGCTTTTTTTTACAATCACACTTAGTCACGCAACTATCTTTGATATTGGCATTCTTTGGCTAGATTGCCTTCGATACTTCGCTATTGACAATTTACAAAACGAGACCCATGGTTTCGAAAATCGAATACCGAAAAAATAATTCAAGTACAATAAATTAATTATTAGATCAGACTTACGACTTGCTATTTCGTCCGTATTCTAAAATTTGTTTGTGATAGAAAAGCAGATAGCTGAAAATAAAAAAATATAGTTTAATATTTTTTTTTTTTTTTTTGTTTCTTTATTTTTACTTACCCTTCGCTAGTGAGAACATCTTTAAGTCGTGCTCTTGTAATTAAATGATCATCACATTTAAACCATTGATCACGCTGCTGTCGAATAAAAGCCGTATAATGTCCCGTTTCAAGGGATCCTTCATGATTAATTACAGCAAATAAAGAATAACGATTATCAGTAAAGGCAGTGTCCTCGCCATTTTTTGGAATATTTTTCAATGCACTATTATTATTGCCATTGCGACGATGCGATGTAAATGGAGTCATGTCCAATTGTTCTGGGAATGAAATAAAAGTGGAAATCTTTTTATCCTGAATACTCGAATGTTCAAATCTCTTTAAATGAAAACTTGCAACTATTGGCAATTGTTTCATTGTCAATTGTTTTGTACTCTCCTGATATGTTTGACAATTGTTACATTTAATTTTTGCCGTTGATCCCAAATGTTCGGCACGTGTAAATCTTTCTAAACAATCGACCAATGATGTCGGTGCTCCTGTACTATCTGTTATTGAACTGCCAGCAGTTGGACCCAAATCCAATGATATATCCCAGAATGGATCAATTGTTGTTGATACACCGCTAAAAATAAAATTTCAATAAAGAAAAGGTTTTGAATTTTTTTTTTTATTTTTTTTCAATTAATAAACGTACTTGCAGGCTTGACAGACAACGTCACTTTGCAATCCACCGGTGAAAATTTGATCTATAATACAATTGCAATGATGGGGATTATTTTTGACAAGAATTGGTGCAGCCTCACAATGTCGATGAAGAACGTCGAGTGTTGCTATAAAAAATTCGTGAGCATCTTGTTGTTCATATCCAGCCAAATGTCTAGCGTGTGTCCAAATTAAATGAAGAAGTTTGTGAAGTGTAAGGGGCGCTTTATTTCCTGAGTAAAATTCCTGAAAGAGTTGTGCCACTTCACAAACTAAACAGCGACTTGGTTGCGGACAATGATGTCGATCAGATAGAAAATAATCGCGCAAAAGTGGCGTATGAATCAATGCTTGAACTATGCAATTCATGAAACACGTACTTCCTAAATTTATTAGTCCTCTTAAACCTGCAATTATAAATATCGATAAAATTATTCAAAAAAAAAATATATATATATAAGAATAATAAAAGTATTTTTTAAATTTAAACAATTTAGAAATTATTTAATTAAAATTTAGAGATTATCTTCTTACTTTTTTAAATTAAATTTTCGAAAATTTTAATATTGAATTTTTTTTTCACCTATAGTAGAATTTTCGATTACTCGTCTCCTGCGCGGATGTTTTCTTAACAATTCCGTTTCGCTCTGAGTTGGTTCCCACGCTCGATAAAATTCTCCTATGCTTAACGACTTTGCCGATTCGCTCCATTGTGACTTTGCTACAGCTAATAATTCTCTGTCGTAAACATAATCTCCACATTGGAAGCACAAAATATTTCCATAACACAAATCCACAGCTGTAATTAGGAGATAAAAAAAAAATATTTTTATAAAATAAGATACTGAAGAACAAAATTCTCCTTTTTTTCATAAATTTTTAAATATTATAACTTTTATAAATAATTCAAAATGAAGAAATTAAATACCTAAAAAATGTTTTTTCGTTTTGGCATGATCCTGAATATGTCCTTTAACATAACAGCCAAAGAAGATACAGTGAAGACAAGAGTGCAATCGATCTTTGTACGTTTTACATATGTGACAGAGACAACTTACAGCCTGCAAAAAAAAAAATTAATAAAATAATTAATTAATAATAAAGTATAGATGAAAAAATTAAATAAAAATACAACAGAAAATTGTTTATGAGAGACGCTTGAAAAATCGATTTTTATGTAATTTATTTTGAAATCCACGTGGCTCTTGCTCAATATTAGTGAAAGTATTTTTTATATAAAAAAATATTTCGTGTACATTTTGAAATAGAGAATAAAATTTTAACCTATTCAATTTTGTAATAAAAAAAGATAATTATTGTCAATTTCACATATTTTGAAACCATAATTATAATTATTCTAAAGGGTTTGGGTTCCTATGAAACTTATATACGATCCTGGAATCTGCAGATGTTTCTTCCAACTCATTAGAAAATTTTAATAATATTATTATTATTTTTAATTATTTGCCATTCGTTTCGTTAAACAATTATTGTTTATTTTCCAATTTTTTTTTTAATTTATAAAAAAAGATTTTTTAAAAACAATAATAATCTCTTTTGTTTGTTCGGAAAACATCAATTTCAGTAACGTGCCGATCAACGGTACTGGGGTTACAATCAGTTAATCCCGTTATTCGAGATTTATCTTTGGCAAAGTTAGAGAATAAAATGATACCTTGAATATGAATTAACCTTTTATTTCAATTTCTAAAAAGTATAGTTGTGGAAAAAAAAAATACTGAACAGGCTAACTGAAATTTCTCAATTAAGAAGCTAGTGTTAATTATCCATCGAAAGAAACAGTTTCAGATGAAAAGAAATTTTCTTATTTTAATTTCATTTTACAATCATATTTTTAAAATTATCTATTTCTATTTCATTTTTTAAATAAAAATAATAGTTTTCAAAATTTCTTAAATGAAAAATAAAAACAAAGAAAGGAGAAAAATATCTTTCTTTGTTAAGAAAGTTTGTTTAAAAAAAAAAAAACAAACAAAAAACTAAAAATTGGCTAGTGCAAGATATTCTGCAACAAAGAGAGAGGTTATTTTCAGAATTCTCAGGGACCTCTGCCAAAAAAAGGAAGAACGCCTATTTCGATAAAAAAAAAAATAACACCTGACGAATTTTTTATCACGTATATAAACCAGTTTTAATTCTTCCTACACCAAAAATACCTTATGGCATCAATGTATTGCAAATTTAATTACAGCATCTAATGATTATACCAGGGTCCTAAAATCAATAACTTCGCTCCTGATGAAAACGTGAATGAACCGAAGCTCGTGTGTGACGTGCACGTTGCGCTGGGAAAACGTGCACGTAAATACGGGGGTGTCCATGTGTTGGGTTGTCATTCTAACCATCAGAACAATTTTTTTGACAGTTCTAAACTATGAATTTAGAAGAAAAAAAAACAATTGACACACTTGAAAATTAATATCAAACTGAGAATAATTTAAAAAACAAAAAGACTTGAATAAAATATAATGTAAATATTAGGAAAATTAGATGAAAACTGTAAGAAAAACTAAGAATTGTATAAGTAACCGGCATTTTGATTTGGAGTGATAAAAAATGTCCCACCTTCCTGATCCGTGCCTCATTTGATGTACTGGTGACGAAATAAGAATGGATCACTTTATAGGGCTGTATACCCTTGGCTGCCTTGAAATTATTCAAGTGTATGCAGCCATGGTCGCTCATCTCAGGCTGGCACAAGCGATGGCGTGGTATAGTTAATGTTCGCGACAATGTTCTTACTCGAAAATCGCTAAAGATTTTGTGGGATGTCCGTTTTGATTTCCCTTGATTCACGAACCCTGGCACTCCTGTGGGGTACCAAGGGACTTTTTTGAAATAATGATGTTACGAACAGGGTGACGAACAATGTGCGCGGGGCGTAACACGCTGGCCTTGGCAGTAGCGCGCGTGTCGTTGACATGGAAAATCGCGTAAGCCTTGGAAAACTACTTTCATATGTCTTGTCGTCTTGTCACGCTGTCAAGCTCGTTTTAAAACTCGCATCAATTTATAAGAATAAGACAAATGTACGTTGTTTAGATTGGAATGAGTAAATCACGAGATTTTATGGTTCTACGGGTTATAATAGTCACCCGGGAACCAACGAATACCAGCCGGTCACTGTGTTCACTGCAACAGGGCCGGTAAGGGGTTGCCCCTCCCTGCTCCCCTCCTAACGCCAAAAAAAAGCATAGTCCAGGGACGTATTAGTCAATCTCTTCGCCCCGTGTTGTTTTTTATGTTATTTTTTTCTTTTTTTTTATACGATTACACACATAATTGATTTTATTTCTTATTTAATCTATGAGATGGTATATTATCATGGGTCTTGTCATATTTTTTTTTGTTAATCTAGAGATGATTGTTAATTCTATTAATGAACCAGGTGAATACATGTTATAGTGTGTTCTGAGAAGAGCAGGTGTGATCTCAAATCGGCTGATTTTCAAGAGGAGTAGGAGAAACTGTATCCCTTTATTTACGGCCCTGATTTTGATAGTTTTTTTTTTGTTTAAAAAAAATTGTTATGATTACATTGAAATATTTTTGAACTTTGTATTGCAAATTTTTTGAAACATATATGATTAACATAGATTTTAGGTTAGAACTCATCTATATAGAAAAATTTGTCGATCATTATTTATGAATTCTATTGTCTTTATACAATAGGAAGGGTTCTAAAATTTAGGGAAATAAAAAAAAAAAAAAATGCTGGAGAAATATTTTTTTAAGGGACTGGGGAAACCCCAAAAATGGATTAGAAAGGTAATAATTTATTACGATTGTAAAAATTTTTCAGCTGGTGCTATGTGCGAATATATAAGCGATTATAAAGGTAGAGCAATAAAACATGAGGGTCTCATGGAATAGAAAATCTGACCGCGACTAGTCATTGTATATAATTTTATTGCTTTCTAAAAAGTAAAATAAACATTTTTCTTAATTTTTTTCTTATCTCAAAAATAATAATTCGTTTGACAATTTTTCACACTGGTAATATAATTTTCGTAATAAATCCTTAAACTTTAATCCTCTCAAAAATATATTTTCTTTTGTATTTATAACCTTTTTAGTTTAACTGCAAAAAAACCTTAAACATAAAAAATTTGTATAAAAAACAATATAATAAAATAATTTTAAATAAAACAAATAACTTACTTAAATTTTGAATTTAATTCAAAAAATAACTTTTTAAATTTTAGCGGTTATTTTTAAATATTTTATTTAGTGCAAATTTATCTTTTTTAAATTATAACGGTTTCCGTTTTTTAGTATATTTTTAACGATCAATTTTTAATGGTTTATTTATATTATTTGAAAAAAGAAAATACTTTCAATTGTTTATAATAAAATAATTGAATCATATTTTCTGTTAAAAGCTTTTAAAAGAAAATTCAAATTTTCAAATGAATGTCACGTGACCAATAAAAGAATCGAAAATCTAACCTGACCTGACTGACGGTTGAACATTTAAGTTGTGACAAACAAGACGAAGGCGGCATTTTCTTTCTTGTTCTTATCGTGAGCAGGTATAAACTCGTCTGTGAACAATTTTGAGAACCTAAATAAGTGATTATCATGTTTAGAAATAGATATTTTTCTAATACAAGTTTGATTGTGATTGACAATTGATTTTGATCAAGAATTTTCGTTACATTTTGCAAACGAAACATTATTTTCTAACCTCTCGTTCGACATTCTTTGTTTGGCAGCGTTTTTTTTTGTGATTTTTGTGACAAATTTTGATTTTAATTGCTTTCTAGGGAAGTGATTTTTTAAAGAGAAGACAATGGCAAACGAGAGGGAAAGGAAAAAAAGAAGAAATGAAGATAGTATAGGAGATTCTCAACATGCGAAAAAAGCAAGGGAACATAATATTTCGAATTCTTTTGTAACAGAAGTAAGTTGACTTTTTTATATCAAAATATTCGTTTTATTTTTATAATTGTACTCTTATTGTACAGTTTTAATTTTTTTTTTTGTCTTTTTTAAACGTTTAGTAAAATTTTATTAATATAAGACGCAATTTCTGATATGATTTTTTGGATTTTATTTATTTTGTAAAATTTTTTAATTAGATGTGGAAACCATAATTTCTAACGTTCATTTGTCATGTTCTTATTTCGTAATTGTCTTTTTGAAATTTCTAGTTTCTATGTTTTTTTCTACCATTTTTATTCAAAATAGTTTTCTTTATCTTTCGTTACACTTTTTTTGATTGAAAATTTGATAAAAAAAAAATTCAAGTTACATATTTTAAATTAATTACTATATTAATGTTGCTAATATTTTATTTTTACATTTAATTTACAATATTGAATATTTTACTAAAATTCGTGGGGTTTTTTTTTTCAGCAAACTATTGGAAAAGTTAAACGAGTTTTCATGCGAAACTTCATGTGTCATGACGCTTTGGAAGTTGAATTAAATCCAAATGTTAATTTCATTGTAGGACGCAATGGAAGTGGTAAAAGTGCGATTTTAACCGCTGTTATGATTGGTCTTGGTGGTAAAAGTAAAATTACAAACCGAGGAACTTCCGTAAAAGGTAAATTACAATTCATAAGGTATCTTTTCTTTTCTATAATAATTTAATTAAACTTGAATTTTGTATTATTTAATTTTATTTTATACATTGACAAGAGATTATTTTTTATTACAGGATTGATACAAAATGGCAAAAATAGTGCTTCAATTGAAGTATCTTTGACAAATGCAGGAGTCGGTGCTTACAAGCGTGAAATTTACGGCGATATTATTACAGTCTGCCGAACTATCGGTGCAAGTTCGACTTACAAAATCAAAAATTGGAAAGGTATTTAAAATATTTTTTTAAAGTTTTAATGTAAAATAAAAAAAAAAAAATTAAATGATTAAAATGTCTATTTCTTTTTGCTAGGCGAAATTATTTCTCATAAAAAAGAGGAACTTGATAAAATTATTGATTCAATGAATATTCAAGTTGAAAATCCAATTTCAATTCTAAATCAAGATGTGTCGAGAACATTTTTAGTTTCATCGACTGCTCAAAATAAGTATGATTTGTTTATGAAAGCAACTCGTTTAAATATTATTGGTCAAAATTATAAGGACGCTCACGCTTGCAATGAAGATTCACGTCGTCGTTTAGCGGCTACTGAACAGGTTTTTTATAAATTTATTTATTTTATTCTATTTATTATAGTTTTTCATTTTATAATTTACATTTTAAATATTTTTTAAATAATAAATTTTATTTCATTTCAGTCAATGGAAGAAACAAGAGCCGAAATTGAACAAATAAGAGAGAATATACGGGTTTTGGATTCTGCAGATGAGGCGCGGGAAAATTTTAAAAAATTACAAATAGAATTGTCTTGGTCAATTGTAAGTATTTCTAAACTAATGTATAATTATTATTTTAATAATAGAATATAATTTAATGTAAACAAATTTTCAAATTAGGTATCTGCAGAAGAAGAAACGGCAAAAAAATTGCAGCAACGACTTTCTGATTGTGAGAAAGAAGCTAAAAAATTAGAAGCCGCCGATGGTGAGCGAGAAGAAAAATTATTAAAAATAAAGGAGGACATTGAGTAAGTATTTAATAAATTGCAAATTAAGAGAATTTTATATATATTAAGAAAATTAATTTATATTGTAAAATTATAATTTTTAGAATGTGTTTATTATTTTTATCGCTGTTTTGTATTTTACAGAAAATTGGATGTTAAGTGTCAAGCAATAAAATCTGAATCTGCAAATAGTGCTGAATTATACAGAACATCGAAGCAAACCTATTTGGAGAGTAAAGATGCTCATGCTGAAAAATTGAAGGCTTGGCGTATTTCACAAACTAAAGTGAAACGATTAGAATCTGATATTGGACTTCTTAAAAAAGAAATTGAACGATTGGAAGCGTAAGATTTTAATTTTTCTTATAAATATATATTTGTTTAACATCGATAGAATTAAGATTTTAATTTTGAAAATGATATATTTATTACAGTGAAAGCAGCAAACAAGAAGCAGAGAGACAAGAATCAAGGGATAAACTTTCACAGTTTGAGCAAAGTTTAGATGAAGTTGAAGCTACTTTACGCACTAAGCAAACAGATCAAATGCATTTAGAAGCTCATATTAGAGAAAAATTAATGCGAGATGAAAATTCTTTAAGAATAGAAGTTGAAAGTTGCAGGAATAAATCGAGTAAGTTGCGAATTATTGATTTACAATTAAATTAATATATGTATTTTATTAATTTCTTTAATTTTTTTTTTTTCTTTCTAGGACAAATTTCACAAAAATTGTCGGCCATCAAGAAACAAGTTAATAATGCCATTGCTGTTTACAGTCCGAATATGCCTCGTCTTCTCAAACGTATCGATGAGGAGTATCGAAAAGGCAAATTTCGGGCGAAACCCCGAGGACCCATTGGTGCTTTTATTAAAGTAAAAGATCCCCAATGGATACCAGCTGTTGAAAATTTTCTTTCCAATTTATTGAGTGCTTTTTGCGTTGATAATCGAGCTGATGCAAATAAACTTGGTTTAATTATGCGCGAAGTTTTTCGCGATGAAAGATGCCCGCAAATAATTTCGAGTAAATTTTATGATCGGGTGAGTTTTTTTTTTTATTTTGTTTAAAAAATTAATTTTTAAGAAAGAAATTAATTAAAAATGTTAAATAAAATTTTCTAAATAATTTCAGGTTCATAATGTACAACAACATTGTACACGTTCCCCGGATTTTCCGAGTCTTTTGGAAATGATGGAGATATCTGATTCGGTTATAGCAAATTGTTTAATTGATCAACGTGAAATTGAATGTGTTTTATTGATTCCAACTAGTGAGCAAGCTTGCAAAGTAATGTGTAAAACACAATATGTTCCTAATAATTGTAAACGAGCTTTCACTCAGGGTGGAGATCTCTTTTTCCCAGCACCAAATTATAAAACTTATGGTGGTAGACGTGGAATGAGGGCGAAATTTCTTCAAGTTTCAACTACTCAGGCAATTCAGTAAGTTTCTCTTTAACTATTTCGTTTATTTAAAAAAAAAAAAAAAAAAACGAACGTCAATATAATTAATATTTTTCATTTTAGAATTTTAGAAGAAGATTTAACAACTGCTGGTGAAGAGCAGCAAAGAGCTTCGACAGAATTACAATCGGTTACAATGAATCTCCACAGTGCCAATGCCGAGTTACAAAAGATAAATAAAGAAGTTAATAAATTACGAACAACTGAAATTCAATTGAAAACTGCAATTACTAGTGTAAAGGACAAGCTAGAAGAAGTTCAATGCAAAACAATTGAAATGTTTGTAAGTAAAAATGTTTAATTTCAAAAAATTGCCAATACAAATAAAATTTTTAAAAATATGTTCAATTTCAAAATAGAAAAATATATTATTTTTTTTTTTAAATAAAAATTTATTAATTACAGACAAGTGACATGGATCGTAATCAAAGAAAACTCCAAGAGGCAAAAGCAGAGGAAGATGCTTTAAAAAGAGAAACTGTCGAAAGGCAGAATAGAGTTGCGGAATTGGATGCTGAAGTCAAACGTTATAGAAATATCGTTAATGAAACTGAAGTGAGGCTTAATCCAATTAAGGTGAGAAAATTTCTTTTAACTTTCCTCATTTACTAATTTATAATACAATTTTTATTAAATTTTTTTTTTTTTTTTTGTCATCCTGTTAATATTTATATTGAAATTTACATTTTTTTAGGAGGAAATATCTCAATTGAAAGAAAAACAATCAATTTTATGCTCAAACTACGAAAATGTGGCGAGAAAATTAAATATCGCTAAGCAGAATATTGATAAAAGTAAAACGGATTTCGAAAAACAACAACGAACTATTTCTCTTGCTGTTAAAAATGCCACGGAAAAAGGCGAAAAAGTAGCTGTAACCAGGTATTAATCATAAAGTTTTATCTTTATTTCAATATTAATTTTCCTTTATTTTTTTTTGATATTAATAGAAAATTTTTCTTCAGATCCCAAAGAGAATTGGCTCGTTTATCGAACGAACTTCAAGCGACCATCGAGATGATTGAGAATGAATATGGTTCTAAAGACGAATGGAATAGAGAGCTGCAAACAAAATTAGATAAATTCAGTCAAATTGATGAATTTCACAGAGTTCTTGCAAAATCTTGTCAGGTAATTTTATAAGAGTTTCTTTATTTCAGCTTATTATTTATTTGAAAAATTTCATTATTTACAATAATTTTAATTTCTAATAATTCAGAAACATCAAATAAGACTCGAAAAACGACGGCGTTTGTTTAACGAAATGAAAAAAGAAATTGGATTTAAAGTTCAAACATCTTTTCAAAGTATTTTACGACTTCGAAAGTACAAGGTAATTTTCATTTTATTGTTGAATTGAAAATTAATTTTTTAATTTTTTTGCTTATTTAAAGTAACTAATTGAACTTTTTTTTTTTTAATTTCTTGTACATAGGGATCAATTAAAATTGATCATAAGGAAAAATCACTTCAACTTGAAGTAAATCCACAAAATGATGCCAAAAGACCAACAAATGATGCGAAATCTTTGTCTGGTGGCGAAAGATCCTATTCAACAGTGGCATTTATTTTGGCTCTCTGGGATTGTACTGGATTACCTTTTTATTTTCTCGACGAATTCGACGTCTTTATGGTAATTAAATAAACATATTAATTAAATTTTACTTTTTTATGACAATTTAAAAGGGAAAGTAAAGAAATAATTCTTTGTTTTAATTAAAAAATTTATTTTTCCTTATTTCAGGATAAAATTAATAGACGTATCATAATGGACCTATTAATAGAACACACTAGGTCACATCCTCAAAGTCAATTTACATTTTTGACTCCACTGGATACATCAAGCATCGATGTTAATGATCACATAACAATTCATCGGTAAGATTTTTTTTCATTTTTAAATTAATATTAATTTAATATAGAAACTTTTTTTTCTATTTTGTAAATAAAAACAAAATTGCTAAATTTTTACAAATATTTACAGATTAGCTCCTCCAGAAAGAGCGGAAAACTAAAAAATCTATCATTCCATCCTTTCTTCTGTTCGGTCGTCAACGCTTTAATTAATGTTTATTCGTTTATACCATTGCGTATGTCGTATATATTTATAAAGGTCCTATTTATGTGTCCGTAACAAATGATGCCTTAAAGAGAGAGAGAAATGAAAAATGTTTGTAACAGCGAACATAAAATATAAGGTATATGTTTATCAATTAATATATAATATATAAAGAAAGAAATTTATTTCATCGTTAGTTTAAACTGTTTATTTTTTAAGAATAGAAAGGAAAAAAAAAATTGTGAAACAGTTCTGGCCATTGAAAAGTACTATTATTGTTTCTAAATTTAAAAGAAATTTTTTAAGACAATCATCGTTTTGTATTTTGTCTCATCGTCACAGCAAACCTTTTAAGTTTGTAATATATATATATTAAAAAAAAACCAAGAATTTATTTAAACGTTAATTCAAAGTATTTATTTACAAACAATAAAAAAAAAAGTGCTAGCCGTTAAAAAGTACTATTAAATATTGTTTCTAAATTAAAAAGAAAATTTTTAAGGCAATCGTTTTGTATTTTGTCTCATCGTCACAACAAGTTTTTTAAGTTTGTAATATAAGACTAAAACCAAGAATTTGTTTAATCGTTAATTCAAAATGTTTATTTACAAACAAGAGAAAAAAAAAACAGTGCTGGCCGTTGAAAAGTATTATTTCTAATTGCAAAGAAATTTGAAGATATTCATCGTTTTGTGATTTGTCTTCTTTGTATATTGATTGTTTAAAAAAAAAAAAAAACAAAAAAGAAAAAAAAACGAAGGTAATTTCCTATTTGGAAATTCGGTGCCTTGATATGTATACAGTATTACACGTTTAGTTTAAAGTTAATGTGTAATATAAAATATAAAATATATATTTCATATAAAAAATTCGTTATAACAAATTATTGTTTTTCTTTACACTTAAAATTTTTTATTTCAATATTATTTTAATATAAAAATTTTAGTAGAATTAAAATTCGATTTTTTGTTAAAATTAAAAAAAATAATTGCAATTTGATTTTTGAAAAAAATTATTTTCATACTGTGAAGGTATAAATGGTTTGTCAATTAACTAGGTCAAGGTCACTTTGTAAATGTAGTCCATTCTGGATGCTGGGGCTTAGACTTGATTCCATAAAGGCGCGGTCTTATTAAGTAATTATTCAACCTTTAGTGAAAGTCAAGGTGTAATGCCGTCAGGTATAATAAAATATTTAAGAAACACAATATATCTCTCAGGCGATTGTTTTTAATTTTCTATATAACTTTTTATTTCAGATTATAATTAATTAATTGCTCATTATATATTTAATTTTATTCAATGATAGTTTTGTAATTATTTCTAATTATAGTTCATAAATATTTATAATTGAAAAAAAAAATTATTATAAATTCAGAAACAGGTTCAAAATATTTTATACAATTAGCAAAAATTTTAATTTCAGAAAAAAATGGAACGCATGATTCGTAACTGAATTCGCATTTCGTAATACAACTCTATACGATCAACGAGAACAAAAATTTTATATCTATGGCTTTTTATCGATTAAATTGTTTTATGCCAAAAATTTGAATCTACTAAATGAAAATTCGACTAAATTAAAATTATGTTCAAAAAAAAAATAATTTGAAGATTTTACTAAATTGAAATTTAGAAAAATTAATTTTCAATGAAATTAGAGTTCAATGAAAATTCGGTTCTATTTTATAAAATTTGCTTATAATTGATGTGGGAAATAATTAATGAGCCAAAAGTTTTGAACGTTCAAATGAACGAAATATTTTTTTCAACCTATAAATTATTGAAAAATTATGATAGCAATGTAAAATAAAACAGTAAATTAAATAACTTCTTTTTAGATATTTAAAACAATATTTTGTAATGAAATTCATACATAAAGTTGCAAAAAAAAAATTTCGTTCATTTGAACGTTCAAAACTTTTGGCTCATAATAATTATGGATTTGGAAAATGAATGTAACAAATAATAATACAAAATGGAATTTTTTTTTTATATAAAATCATTTAATGAGACTCGACACTTAGCAAATAATAAATAGAATTAATTTTTTTTTGAGGTAAATCAGTGATAATAAGCGTTGCTGGCGTAGGAGAGAGGTGCAACAACTTTAGCGTGGGGCAATGGTGCACTGTAGGCGATGTGTGCAGGTGCAGCATAAGCAACTGGAGCAGCAGCGACGGTTTTAAGTGCTGGCTCTTTGTGTACAACTGCATTGAATCCATTGACATCATCGGCGGTGTATTCGACTGTTCTTTTAGTTCCATCAGCTTCAATGAGAGAATAACTTCCATGAACGACATCACCGTCACGAGTTTCGTGTTGTGTTTTTGAATCACCGGTCAATGCATCTTGAACATCATAGGCGTAACTGTATTGAGGATGAGGATCGTATTCAGTGTCAACTGTTTTAACAACTTTGGCAACTGGAGCAGCGGCGTATGCAACTGGAGCTGCGGCATAAGTGTGAGCAACTGGAGCGGCATGAGCCACTTGTACATGAGCCGCTGGCGCAGCGTACGCTAATTGTTGAGGGGCATATGATATCGCTGGTTGAGCGGCGTAGGCTAATTTAGCAACAGGTGCTGCATATTGAACCGCAGCTGGTGCACCAATAAAACCTGCACGTGCAGTTGCAACAAGAGCAACAAAAGCGAGGAACTGCAAATGAAAATTTTTATTCTAAATTTTCCTGATTTTATATAATATTTAGTATGATAATTAAATTTATTTAATATATTTCAAAATTTTATTTATGAAGAATCATATATTAGAATTCCATAAAATAAAATAATACTATAAAATTAAATGAAAGAAAAAATATATAAAAAGTAATTTTTGAAAATTGAGATTTTATCAACTTATTCTACAGTAATAATTGACAAATTATGATTACCAACTTAACAATTAAGGATACAAAAAAAAATTGAAAATGTTTTCGTACCTTGAATGCCATATTTTGTTTTGAATGGTACAGTTGCTGGATTGCAAATGATGTCTTTCGAAGTGGAGAATTCGACTTTTATAGGAGGCGAAACAAGACGTTAGATGTGATGTAAGCGGTCTGTGTACATTCGATTTTTGGTGGTCAGGGCTCTGTAATAAGAGGAATTGGGCAAGAAACTGGATCACACCCTCAGGCAATGTCAGGGGGGGGGACGACGACCAATTATTTGACTGAACCACATTAAGCGTCGACCAGGTCGTGTCCTTGTCTCTTGAAAGTAATTTTTCTATAGTTTTACAATAATTTTTTATATATGGATTTTTTTATATTAATTTATTTATCCTTTTAAATTTATGAGTCCACAACGTTTTTATAAATGAAAACGAAAAAATAATTAGACAATATCCATTAATTTTGGTTAAAATTAAAGTTATTTGGGGGTTTTTATAAAAGTATTAATTTCTTGAAAATTTGTGCAAATCAAAATTAGAGATAAATTGACATGAAAAAATAAATTTTAATTTTTCGTTTTTGAAAACGTTGCGGACTTCAGCCTCATTTAAATTTAATGTCATTAATTTTTTTTTTTAAATTATTTAGTTATGAATTTTTTTTATGTTAATTTTAATTTTTAACCATTCGTACTTTTTAAATTCATTGTTTATTATTTAAATTATTTTTAATATATAAATAATAAAACAATTTTATATTTTTATATTCATTTATTATTTAAATTACTTTTTTTTAAATTAAATAAATAATTAATTAATTAAATAAATTTTTAAATAAAAACCAAATTAAATTAACTTTAATAAACAAATTATAAAACAATAATAGATTTCCTATTAATTAATTTTCATACCTATTTTTTTGTTTTAAAATTAATAATTTTTTTTTCTTGAAAATTTCTCTCAGGATTTATTTTTTATTTTATAATAATATGACATAACAAAAAAAAACATGTATATGATATTCACTTTTATAACAGTCATTACGAAAGGTCGCATATGAGTTTGAATAGACCTTTTGGTATAGAGAATAATATTGTAAAGTCATTTTGAATTTTTTCTTTTCTTTTAATATTAAAACAGTGGCACTAGACATGGGAAAAATATGAATTCAAGGTTGAAATCTATAAAAACTTTATTACAAAGGAAATTAAATTGATTTTCTCAAAAAAAAAAAAAATTTAATCAAAAATTTATTATATTATTTTTGAATGAATCATCAATAAAGTCTTTTTCTTTTTTTAATTTTTGCTCATGTGCATTAGATTTTTTTTTATATAAATTAGTCTCATAAATAACTTGTTAAATTATTCATCATTTCCAAACTTCTTTTTTTTTTTTTTTTGAAGAGAAACTATTTTTAGATATACATGTAATGTGCAATTGGTTCTACGCAACACATATACATAGCAGTTTAAAATCTATTATCTTTGAATATCTCTCTTACTCAATTTCTTTCTCCTATATGTCTTTCATTTTAGTGTATCTGTCATAGAGGTTGATCTATAAGGACATGAACTTTATGACGTGACCACGATATACAACAACTATAAAAGCCAAATCTTTTTCACAGAAAGACATCATTTGCAAGCAGCAAAGTAACTAATCAACACTTTAGAAAAAATGGCTTTCAAAGTAAGTAATATTCTAAATTTAAGAATAATTATATTTCCTTCTAGTTTCTATTTTATACTTTTCACTGAAAATATATATATGTATATATCTTTTTGAAATAAGAAACAAATTTTTAAATATTCTTATTTCAAGAATAATCTTTCTTATATGAAAATATTCTTCTTTTGAGAGTATTTTTTTCGTTTAAAAATATTCTCCATTTGAAAATATTATAATTCTGATAACTTTAATAATAAAATATTAATTATATTTTTAAATTATTATGAAGATTGATATTAAATTGAGAATTGTATTTAATTAAATTAAAATTGTTTTTTTTTATTTTTAAATAAATAATTGTTAATTTTTTCAGCTCTTTGTATTCGCCGCCTGTTTGGCTTTGGCAAGTGCTGGAATTATTTCTGCTCCAGTGCAATATGCAGCACCTTTGACTTATTCAGCACCAGCTGTTGTGAAAACTTATGCAGCTGCTCCAGTTCTTGCTCATTCAAGTTCATCAATTGTGAAAACTGTAAATACTGTACCACAAGTTTACAGTGCACCAATTTATACAGCATCAGCTTACAGTGCACCAGCATACACAGCACCTATTGTAAAAACAATTGCTGCACCAGTTGTCGCTGCTCCTGCAGTTGCAACATATTCAGTTCCAACTTATGCTAAAGTTGCTGCCCCATTGACATATACTTCAGCTGGATGGGCTTAAAAATTTACATAACAAATACAATTATCTCAAATTGTAAGATCATAATATTCAAATTGCATATAATTTTTTGTTACAAATTTTGATTGAATAAATTATTTAAAATCCGAATTTTATAGTTGAATTATTTCAAATGTTTCACAATCTATACACGGAAAAAGAAAAATTATTCTTTATCAACATGATCACACAGCTGTCGGGAAGAGACGACAGGTTTAACTAAAATGATCTAGTTTAGTGATCTAGATTAGTGATCTAGATTAGTGATCTAGATTAGTGATCTAGATTAGTGATCTAGATTAGTGATCTAGATTAGTGATCTAGATTAGTGATCTAGATTAGTGATCTAGATTAGTGATCTAGATTAGTGATCTAGATTAGTGATCTAGATTAGTGATCTAGATTAGTGATCTAGATTAGTGATCTAGATTAGTGATCTAGTTTAGTGATCTAGTTTAGTGATCTAGTTTAGTGATCTAGTTTAGTGATCTAGATTAGTGATCTAGTTTAGTGATCTAGTTAAGTGATCTAGATTAGTGATCTAGTTTAGTGATCTAGATTAGTGATCTAGTTTAGTGATCTAGATTAGTGATCTAGTTTAGTGATCTAGTTTAGTGATCTAGATTAGTGATCTAGTTTAGTGATCTAGATTACTGATCTAGTTTAGTGATCTAGTTTAGTGATCTAGTTTAGTGATCTAGTTTAGTGATCTAGTTTAGTGATCTAGTTTAGTGATCTAGATTAGTGATCTAGATTAGTGATCTAGATTAGTGATCTAGTTTAGTGATCTAGGTTAGTGATCTAGTTTAGTGATCTACATTAGTGTTCTAGTTTAGTGATCTAGATTAGTGATCTAGATTAGTAATCTAGTTTAGTGATCTAGATTAGTGATCTAGATTAGTGATCTAGATTAGTGATCTAGATTAGTGATCTAGATTAGTGATCTAGATTAGTGATCTAGATTAGTGATCTAGTTTAGTGATCTAGTTTAGTGATCTAGTTTAAAGATCTAGATTAGTGATCTAGTTTAGTGATCTAGTTAAGTGATCTAGATTAGTGATCTAGATTAGTGATCTAGATTAGTGATCTAGATTAGTGATCTAGATTAGTGATCTAGATTAGTGATCTAGATTAGTGATCTAGATTAGTGATCTAGATTAGTGATCTAGATTAGTGATCTAGATTAGTGATCTAGTTTAGTGATCTAGTTTAGTGATCTAGTTTAGTGATCTAGATTAGTGATCTAGTTTAGTGATCTAGTTAAGTGATCTAGATTAGTGATCTAGTTTAGTGATCTAGATTAGTGATCTAGTTTAGTGATCTAGATTAGTGATCTAGTTTAGTGATCTAGTTTAGTGATCTAGATTAGTGATCTAGTTTAGTGATCTAGATTACTGATCTAGTTTAGTGATCTAGTTTAGTGATCTAGTTTAGTGATCTAGTTTAGTGATCTAGATTAGTGATCTAGATTAGTGATCTAGATTAGTGATCTAGTTTAGTGATCTAGGTTAGTGATCTAGTTTAGTGATCTACATTAGTGTTCTAGTTTAGTGATCTAGATTAGTGATCTAGATTAGTAATCTAGTTTAGTGATCTAGATTAGTGATCTAGATTAGTGATCTAGATTAGTGATCTAGATTAGTGATCTAGATTAGTGATCTAGATTAGTGATCTAGTTTAGTGATCTAGTTTAGTGATCTAGTTTAAAGATCTAGATTAGTGATCTAGTTTAGTGATCTAGTTAAGTGATCTAGATTAGTGATCTAGATTAGTGATCTAGATTAGTGATCTAGTTTAGTGATCTACATTAGTGATCTAGTTTAGTGATCTAGATTAGTGATCTAGATTAGTGATCTAGTTTAGTGATCTAGATTAGTGATCTAGTTTAGTGATCTAGTTTAGTGACTAATCTAGATCACTAATCTAGATCACTAAACTAGATCACTAATCTAGATCACTAAACTAGATCACTTAACTAGATCACTAATCTAGATCACTAATCTAGATCACTAAACTAGATCACTAAACTAGATCACTAATCTAGATCACTAATCTAGATCACTAAACTAGATCACTAATCTAGATCACTAATCTAGATCACTAAACTAGATCACTAAACTAGATCACTAAACTAGATCACTAAACTAGATCACTAAACTAGATCACTAAACTAGATCACTAAACTAGATCACTAAACTAGATCACTAAACTAGATCACTAAACTAGATCACTAAACTAGATCACTAAACTAGATCACTAAACTAGATCACTAAACTAGATCACTAAACTAGATCACTAAACTAGATCACTAATCTAGATCACTAAACTAGATCACTAAACTAGATCACTAATCTAGATCACTAAACTAGATCACTAAACTAGATCACTAATCTAGATCACTAAACTAGATCACTAAACTAGATCACTAATCTAGATCACTAAACTAGATCACTAATCTAGATCACTAAACTAGATCACTAAACTAGATCACTAAACTAGATCACTAAACTAGATCACTAAACTAGATCACTAAACTAGATCACTAAACTAGATCACTAAACTAGATCACTAAACTAGATCACTAAACTAGATCACTAAACTAGATCACTAATCTAGATTACTAATCTAGATTACTAATCTAGATTACTAATCTAGATCATTAAACTAGATCACTAATCTAGATCACTAAACTAGATCACTAATCTAGATCACTAATCTAGATCACTAAACTAGATCACTAAACTAGATCACTAAACTAGATCATTAAACTAGATCACTAAACTAGATCACTAAACTAGATCACTAAACTAGATCACTAAACTAGATCACTAAACTAGATCACTAATCTAGATTACTAATCTAGATCACTAAACTAGATCATTAAACTAGATCACTAAACTAGATCACTAATCTAGATCACTAAACTAGATCACTAAACTAGATCACTAAACTAGATCACTAAACTAGATCATTAAACTAGATCACTAAACTAGATCACTAATCTAGATCACTAAACTAGATCACTAAACTAGATCACTAAACTAGATCACTAAACTAGATCACTAATCTAGATCACTAAACTAGATCACTAAACTAGATCACTAAACTAGATCACTAAACTAGATCACTAAACTAGATCACTAATCTAGATCACTAAACTAGATCACTAAACTAGATCACTAAAGATCACTAAACTAGATCACTAATCTAGATCACTAAACTAGATCACTAAACTAGATCACTAAACTAGATCACTAAACTAGATCACTAATCTAGATCACTAAACTAGATCACTAATCTAGATCACTAAACTAGATCACTAAACTAGATCACTAAACTAGATCACTAAACTAGATCACTAAACTAGATCACTAAACTAGATCACTAAACTAGATCACTAATCTAGATCACTAAACTAGATCACTAAACTAGATCACTAAACTAGATCACTAATCTAGATCACTAAACTAGATCACTAAACTAGATCACTAAACTAGATCACTAATCTAGATCACTAATCTAGATCACTAAACTAGATCATTAAACTAGATCACTAAACTAGATCATTAAACTAGATCACTAATCTAGATCACTAAACTAGATCACTAATCTAGATCACTAAACTAGATCACTAAACTAGATCACTAAACTAGATCACTAAACTAGATCACTAATCTCGATCACCAAACTAGATCACTAAACTAGATCACTAAACTAAATCACTAAACTAGATCACTAAACTAGATCACTAAACTAGATCACTAAACTAGATCACTAATCTAGATCACTAAACTAGATCATTAAACTAGATCACTAATCTAGATCACTAAACTAGATCACTAAACTAGATCACTAATCTAGATCACTAAACTAGATCACTAAACTTGATCACTAAACTAGATCACTAAACTAGATCACTAATCTAGATCACTAAACTAGATCACTAATCTAGATCACTAAACTAGATCACTAAACTAGATCACTAAACTAGATCACTAATCTAGATCACTAAACTAGATCACTAAACTAGATCACTAATCTAGATCACTAAACTAGATCACTAAACTAGATCACTAATCTAGATCACTAAACTAGATCACTAAACTAGATCACTAAACTAGATCACTAATCTAGATCACTAAACTAGATCACTAAACTAGATCACTAAACTAGATCACTAATCTAGATCACTAATCTAGATCACTAATCTAGATCACTAAACTAGATCATTAAACTAGATCACTAAACTAGATCATTAAACTAGATCACTAATCTAGATCACTAATCTAGATCACTAATCTAGATCACTAATCTAGATCACTAAACTAGATCACTAAACTAGATCACTAATCTAGATCACTAAACTAGATCACTAAACTAGATCACTAATCTAGATCATTAAACTAGATCACTAAACTAGATCACTAATCTAGATCACTAATCTAGATCACTAAACTAGATCACTAAACTAGATCACTAATCTAGATCACTAAACTAGATCACTAATCTAGATCACTAACCTAGATCACTAAACTAGATCACTAAACTAGATCACTAAACTAGATCACTAATCTAGATCACTAAACTAGATCACTAAACTAGATCACTAAACTAGATCACTAAACTAGATCACTAAACTATATCACTAAACTATATCACTAAACTAGATCACTAAACTAGATCACTAATCTAGATCACTAATCTAGATCACTAAACTAGATCACTAATCTAGATCACTAAACTAGATCACTAATCTAGATCACTAAACTAGATCACTAAACTAGATCACTAAACTAGATCATTAATCTAGATCACTAAACTAGATCACTAATCTAGATCACTAATCTAGTTCACTAATCTAGATCACTAAAGTAGATCACTAAACTAGATCACTAATCTAGATCACTAATCTAGATCACTAAACTAGATCACTAATCTAGATCACTAAACTAGATCACTAAACTAGATCACTAATCTAGATCTCTAAACCAGATCACTAATCTAGATCACTAATCTAGATCACTAAACTAGATCACTAAACTAGATCACTAATCTAGATCACTAATCTAGATCACTAAACTAGATCACTAAACTAGATCACTAAACTAGATCACTAATCTAGATCACTAATCTAGATCACTAAACTAGATCACTAATCTAGATCACTAATCTAGACCACTAAACTAGATCACTAAACTAGATCACTAAACTAGATCACTAAACTAGATCACTAATCTAGATCACTAACCTAGATCACTAAACTAGATCACTAAACTAGATCACTAAACTAGATCACTAAACTAGATCACTAATCTAGATCACTAATCTAGATCACTAAACTAGATCACTAATCTAGATCACTAAACTAGATCACTAAACTAGATCACTAATCTAGATCTCTAAACTAGATCACTAATCTAGATCACTAATCTAGATCACTAAACTAGATCACTAAACTAGATCACTAATCTAGATCACTAATCTAGATCACTAAACTAGATCACTAAACTAGATCACTAAACTAGATCACTAATCTAGATCACTAATCTAGATCACTAAACTAGATCACTAATCTAGATCACTAATCTAGACCACTAAACTAGATCACTAAACTAGATCACTAATCTAGATCACTAAACTAGATCACTAATCTAGATCACTAATCTAGTTCACTAATCTAGATCACTAATCTAGATCACAAAACTAGATCACTAAACTAGATCACTAAACTAGATCACTAATCTAGATCACTAAACTAGATCACTAAACTAGATCACTAAACTAGATCACTAAACTAGATCACTAATCTAGATCACTAAACTAGATCACTAAACTAGATCACTAAACTAGATCACTAAACTAGATCACTAAACTAGATCACTAAACTAGATCACTAATCTAGATCATTAAACTAGATCACTAATCTAGATCACTAAACTAGATCATTAAACTAGATCACTAAACTAGATCATTAAACTAGATCACTAATCTAGATCACTAAACTAGATCACTAATCTAGATCACTAATCTAGATCACTAAACTAGATCACTAAACTAGATCACTAAACTAGATCACTAATCTAGATCACTAAACTAGATCACTAAACTAGATCACTAATCTAGATCACTAAACTAGATCACTAAACTAGATCACTAATCTAGATTACTAAACTAGATCACTAAACTAGATCACTAAACTAGATCACTAAACTAGATCACTAATCTAGATCACTAAACTAGATCACTAAACTAGATCACTAAACTAGATCATTAAACTAGATCACTAAACTAGATCACTAAACTAGATCACTAAACTAGATCACTAAACTAGATCACTAATCTAGATCACTAATCTAGATCACTAAACTAGATCACTAAACTAGATCACTAATCTAGATCACTAATCTAGATCACTAAACTAGATCACTAAACTAGATCACTAAACTAGATCACTAATCTAGATCACTAATCTAGATCACTAAACTAGATCACTAAACTAGATCACTAATCTAGATCACTAAACTAGATCACTAATCTAGATCACTAAACTAGATCACTAATCTAGATCACTAAACTAGATCACTAATCTAGATCACTAAACTAGATCACTAAACTAGATCACTAATCTAGATCACTAATCTAGATCACTAAACTAGATCACTAATCTAGATCACTAAACTAGATCACTAAACTAGATCACTAATCTAGATCACTAATCTAGATCACTAATCTAGATCACTAATCTAGATCACTAAACTAGATCACTAAACTAGATCACTAAACTAGATCACTAAACTAGATCACTAATCTAGATCACTAACCTAGATCACTAAACTAGATCACTAAACTAGATCACTAAACTAGATCACTAAACTAGATCACTAATCTAGATCACTAATCTAGATCACTAAACTAGATCACTAATCTAGATCACTAAACTAGATCACTAAACTAGATCACTAATCTAGATCTCTAAACTAGATCACTAATCTAGATCACTAATCTAGATCACTAAACTAGATCACTAAACTAGATCACTAATCTAGATCACTAATCTAGATCACTAAACTAGATCACTAAACTAGATCACTAAACTAGATCACTAATCTAGATCACTAATCTAGATCACTAAACTAGATCACTAATCTAGATCACTAATCTAGACCACTAAACTAGATCACTAAACTAGATCACTAATCTAGATCACTAAACTAGATCACTAATCTAGATCACTAATCTAGTTCACTAATCTAGATCACTAATCTAGATCACAAAACTAGATCACTAAACTAGATCACTAAACTAGATCACTAATCTAGATCACTAAACTAGATCACTAAACTAGATCACTAAACTAGATCACTAAACTAGATCACTAAACTAGATCACTAATCTAGATCACTAAACTAGATCACTAAACTAGATCACTAAACTAGATCACTAAACTAGATCACTAAACTAGATCACTAAACTAGATCACTAATCTAGATCATTAAACTAGATCACTAATCTAGATCACTAAACTAGATCATTAAACTAGATCACTAAACTAGATCATTAAACTAGATCACTAATCTAGATCACTAAACTAGATCACTAATCTAGATCACTAATCTAGATCACTAAACTAGATCACTAAACTAGATCACTAAACTAGATCACTAATCTAGATCACTAAACTAGATCACTAAACTAGATCACTAATCTAGATCACTAAACTAGATCACTAAACTAGATCACTAATCTAGATTACTAAACTAGATCACTAAACTAGATCACTAAACTAGATCACTAAACTAGATCACTAATCTAGATCACTAAACTAGATCACTAAACTAGATCACTAAACTAGATCACTAATCTAGATCACTAATCTAGATCACTAAACTAGATCACTAATCTAGATCACTAAACTAGATCACTAAACTAGATCACTAATCTAGATCTCTAAACTAGATCACTAATCTAGATCACTAATCTAGATCACTAAACTAGATCACTAAACTAGATCACTAATCTAGATCACTAATCTAGATCACTAATCTAGATCACTAATCTAGATCACTAAACTAGATCACTAATCTAGATCACTAAACTAGATCACTAAACTAGATTACTAAACTAGATCACTAAACTAGATCACTAATCTAGATCACTAAACTAGATCACTAAACTAGATCATTAAACTAGATCATTAAACTAGATCACTAAACTAGATCACTAAACTAGATCACTAAACTAGATCACTAAACTAGATCACTAAACTAGATCACTAAACTAGATCACTAATCTAGATCACTAATCTAGATCACTAAACTAGATCACTAAACTAGATCACTAATCTAGATCACTAATCTAGATCACTAAACTAGATCACTAAACTAGATCACTAATCTAGATCACTAATCTAGATCACTAAACTAGATCACTAAACTAGATCACTAAACTAGATCACTAATCTAGATCACTAATCTAGATCACTAAACTAGATCACTAAACTAGATCACTAATCTAGATCACTAAACTAGATCACTAATCTAGATCACTAAACTAGATCACTAATCTAGATCACTAAACTAGATCACTAATCTAGATCACTAAACTAGATCACTAAACTAGATCACTAATCTAGATCACTAATCTAGATCACTAAACTAGATCACTAATCTAGATCACTAAACTAGATCACTAAACTAGATCACTAATCTAGATCACTAATCTAGATCACTAATCTAGATCACTAATCTAGATCACTAAACTAGATCACTAAACTAGATCACTAATCTAGATCACTAATCTAGATCACTAAACTAGATCACTAATCTAGATCACTAAACTAGATCACTAATCTAGATCACTAAACTAGATCACTAAACTAGATTACTAAACTAGATCACTAAACTAGATCACTAATCTAGATCACTAAACTAGATCACTAAACTAGATCATTAAACTAGATCATTAAACTAGATCACTAAACTAGATCACTAAACTAGATCACTAAACTAGATCACTAAACTAGATCACTAAACTAGATCACTAATCTAGATCACTAAACTAGATCACTAATCTAGATCACTAATCTAGATCACTAAACTAGATCACTAATCTAGATCACTAATCTAGATCACTAAACTAGATCACTAATCTAGATCACAAATTAGATCACTAAACTAGATCACTAATCTAGATCTCTAAACTAGATCACTAATCTAGATCACTAATCTAGATCACTAAACTAGATCACTAAACTAGATCACTAAACTAGATCACTATTCTAGATCACTAAACTAGATCACTAAACTAGATCACTAAACTAGATCACTAATCTAGATCACTAATCTAGATCACTAAACTAGATCACTAATCTAGATCACTAATCTAGATCACTAAACTAGATCACTAAACTAGATCACTAATCTAGATCACTAATCTAGATCACTAATCTAGATCACTAATCTAGATCACTAAACTAGATCACTAAACTAGATCACTAATCTAGATCACTAAACTAGATCACTAAACTAGATCACTAATCTAGATCACTAAACTAGATCACTAAACTAGATCACTAAACTAGATCACTAATCTAGATCACAAAACTAGATCACTAAACTAGATCACTAAACTAGATCACTAATCTAGATCACTAAACTAGATCACTAAACTAGATCACTAAACTAGATCACTAAAGATCACTAAACTAGATCACTAATCTAGATCACTAAACTAGATCACTAATCTAGATCACTAAACTAGATCACTAAACTAGATCACTAAACTAGATCACTAAACTAGATCACTAATCTAGATCACTAATCTAGATCACTAAACTAGATCACTAAACTAGATCACTAAACTAGATCACTAAACTAGATCACTAAACTAGATCACTAAACTAGATCACTAATCTAGATCACTAATCTAGATCACTAATCTAGATCACTAATCTAGATCACTAATCTAGATCACTAAACTAGATCACTAGTCTAGATCACTAATCTAGATCACTAAACTAGATCACTAAACTAGATTACTAAACTAGATCACTAAACTAGATCACTAATCTAGATCACTAAACTAGATCACTAAACTAGATCATTAAACTAGATCATTAAACTAGATCACTAAACTAGATCACTAAACTAGATCACTAAACTAGATCACTAAACTAGATCACTAAACTAGATCACTAATCTAGATCACTAATCTAGATCACTAAACTAGATCACTAAACTAGATCACTAATCTAGATCACTAATCTAGATCACTAAACTAGATCACTAAACTAGATCACTAAACTAGATCACTAATCTAGATCACTAAACTAGATCACTAAACTAGATCACTAATCTAGATCACTAATCTAGATCACTAAACTAGATCACTAAACTAGATCACTAATCTAGATCACTAATCTAGATCACTAAACTAGATCACTAAACTAGATCACTAAACTAGATCACTAATCTAGATCACTAAACTAGATCACTAAACTAGATCACTAATCTAGATCACTAATCTAGATCACTAAACTAGATCACTAAACTAGATCACTAATCTAGATCACTAAACTAGATCACTAATCTAGATCACTAAACTAGATCACTAATCTAGATCACTAATCTAGATCACTAAACTAGATCACTAATCTAGATCACTAAACTAGATCACTAATCTAGATCACTAATCTAGATCACTAATCTAGATCACTAATCTAGATCACTAAACTAGATTACTAAACTAGATCACTAATCTAGATCACTAAACTAGATCACTAAACTAGATCACTAATCTAGATCACTAATCTAGATCACTAAACTAGATCACTAAACTAGATCACTAATCTAGATCACTAATCTAGATCACTAAACTAGATCACTAATCTAGATCACTAATCTAGATCACTAAACTAGATCACTAAACTAGATCACTAAACTAGATCACTAATCTAGATCACTAAACTAGATCACTAAACTAGATCACTAAACTAGATCACTAATCTAGATCACTAAACTAGATCACTAATCTAGATCACTAAACTAGATCACTAATCTAGATCACTAAACTAGATCACTAAACTAGATCACTAAACTAGATCACTAAACTAGATCACAAAACTAGATCACTAAACTAGATCACTAAACTAGATCACTAATCTAGATCACTAAACTAGATCACTAAACTAGATCACTAAACTAGATCACTAAAGATCACTAAACTAGATCACTAATCTAGATCACTAAACTAGATCACTAATCTAGATCACTAAACTAGATCACTAAACTAGATCACTAAACTAGATCACTAAACTAGATCACTAATCTAGATCACTAATCTAGATCACTAAACTAGATCACTAAACTAGATCACTAAACTAGATCACTAAACTAGATCACTAAACTAGATCACTAAACTAGATCACTAAACTAGATCACTAATCTAGATCACTAATCTAGATCACTAATCTAGATCACTAATCTAGATCACTAATCTAGATCACTAAACTAGATCACTAATCTAGATCACTAAACTAGATCACTAAACTAGATTACTAAACTAGATCACTAAACTAGATCACTAATCTAGATCACTAAACTAGATCACTAAACTAGATCATTAAACTAGATCATTAAACTAGATCACTAAACTAGATCACTAAACTAGATCACTAAACTAGATCACTAAACTAGATCACTAAACTAGATCACTAATCTAGATCACTAATCTAGATCACTAAACTAGATCACTAAACTAGATCACTAATCTAGATCACTAATCTAGATCACTAATCTAGATCACTAAACTAGATCACTAAACTAGATCACTAATCTAGATCACTAAACTAGATCACTAAACTAGATCACTAATCTAGATCACTAATCTAGATCACTAAACTAGATCACTAAACTAGATCACTAATCTAGATCACTAAACTAGATCACTAATCTAGATCACTAAACTAGATCACTAATCTAGATCACTAATCTAGATCACTAAACTAGATCACTAATCTAGATCACTAAACTAGATCACTAATCTAGATCACTAATCTAGATCACTAATCTAGATCACTAATCTAGATCACTAATCTAGATCACTAAACTAGATCACTAAACTAGATTACTAAACTAGATCACTAAACTAGATCACTAATCTAGATCACTAAACTAGATCACTAAACTAGATCATTAAACTAGATCATTAAACTAGATCACTAAACTAGATCACTAAACTAGATCACTAAACTAGATCACTAAACTAGATCACTAATCTAGATCACTAATCTAGATCACTAAACTAGATCACTAAACTAGATCACTAATCTAGATCACTAATCTAGATCACTAAACTAGATCACTAAACTAGATCACTAATCTAGATCACTAAACTAGATCACTAAACTAGATCACTAATCTAGATCACTAATCTAGATCACTAAACTAGATCACTAATCTAGATCACTAAACTAGATCTCTAATCTAGATCACTAAACTAGATCACTAATCTAGATCACTAATCTAGATCACTAAACTAGATCACTAATCTAGATCACTAAACTAGATCACTAAACTAGATCACTAATCTAGATCACTAATCTAGATCACTAATCTAGATCACTAATCTAGATCACTAAACTAGATCACTAAACTAGATCACTAATCTAGATCACTAATCTAGATCACTAAACTAGATCACTAATCTAGATCACTAAACTAGATCACTAAACTAGATCACTAAACTAGATCATTAATCTAGATCACTAAACTAGATCACTAATCTAGATCACTAATCTAGTTCACTAAACTAGATCACTAAACTAGATCACTAATCTAGATCACTAATCTAGATCACTAAACTAGATCACTAAACTAGATCACTAATCTAGATCACTAAACTAGATCACTAATCTAGATCACTAAACTAGATCACTAATCTAGATCACTAATCTAGATCACTAAACTAGATCACTAATCTAGATCACTAAACTAGATCACTAATCTAGATCACTAATCTAGATCACTAATCTAGATCACTAAACTAGATCACTAATCTAGATCACTAAACTAGATCACTAAACTAGATTACTAAACTAGATCACTAATCTAGATCACTAAACTAGATCACTAAACTAGATCACTAATCTAGATCACTAATCTAGATCACTAAACTAGATCACTAAACTAGATCACTAAACTAGATCACTAATCTAGATCACTAAACTAGATCACTAAACTAGATCACTAAACTAGATCACTAAACTAGATCACTAATCTAGATCACTAATCTAGATCACTAAACTAGATCACTAATCTAGATCACTAATCTAGATCACTAAACTAGATCACTAAACTAGATCACTAATCTAGATCACTAAACTAGATCACTAATCTAGATCACTAATCTAGATCACTAAACTAGATCACTAAACTAGATCACTAATCTAGATCACTAAACTAGATCACTAAACTAGATCACTAATCTAGATCACTAAACTAGATCACTAAACTAGATCACTAAACTAGATCACTAATCTAGATCACAAAACTAGATCACTAAACTAGATCACTAAACTAGATCACTAATCTAGATCACTAAACTAGATCACTAAACTAGATCACTAAACTAGATCACTAAAGATCACTAAACTAGATCACTAATCTAGATCACTAAACTAGATCACTAATCTAGATCACTAAACTAGATCACTAAACTAGATCACTAAACTAGATCACTAAACTAGATCACTAAACTAGATCACTAAACTAGATCACTAAACTAGATCACTAAACTAGATCATTAATCTAGATCACTAAACTAGATCACTAATCTAGATCACTAATCTAGTTCACTAAACTAGATCACTAAACTAGATCACTAATCTAGATCACTAAACTAGATCACTAAACTAGATCATTAAACTAGATCATTAAACTAGATCACTAAACTAGATCACTAAACTAGATCACTAAACTAGATCACTAAACTAGATCACTAAACTAGATCACTAATCTAGATCACTAATCTAGATCACTAAACTAGATCACTAAACTAGATCACTAATCTAGATCACTAATCTAGATCACTAATCTAGATCACTAAACTAGATCACTAAACTAGATCACTAATCTAGATCACTAAACTAGATCACTAAACTAGATCACTAATCTAGATCACTAATCTAGATCACTAAACTAGATCACTAAACTAGATCACTAATCTAGATCACTAAACTAGATCACTAATCTAGATCACTAAACTAGATCACTAATCTAGATCACTAATCTAGATCACTAAACTAGATCACTAATCTAGATCACTAAACTAGATCACTAATCTAGATCACTAATCTAGATCACTAATCTAGATCACTAATCTAGATCACTAATCTAGATCACTAATCTAGATCACTAAACTAGATCACTAAACTAGATTACTAAACTAGATCACTAAACTAGATCACTAATCTAGATCACTAAACTAGATCACTAAACTAGATCATTAAACTAGATCATTAAACTAGATCACTAAACTAGATCACTAAACTAGATCACTAAACTAGATCACTAAACTAGATCACTAATCTAGATCACTAATCTAGATCACTAAACTAGATCACTAAACTAGATCACTAATCTAGATCACTAATCTAGATCACTAAACTAGATCACTAAACTAGATCACTAATCTAGATCACTAAACTAGATCACTAAACTAGATCACTAATCTAGATCACTAATCTAGATCACTAAACTAGATCACTAATCTAGATCACTAAACTAGATCACTAATCTAGATCACTAAACTAGATCTCTAATCTAGATCACTAAACTAGATCACTAAACTAGATCACTAAACTAGATCATTAATCTAGATCACTAAACTAGATCACTAATCTAGATCACTAATCTAGTTCACTAAACTAGATCACTAAACTAGATCACTAATCTAGATCACTAATCTAGATCACTAAACTAGATCACTAAACTAGATCACTAATCTAGATCACTAAACTAGATCACTAATCTAGATCACTAAACTAGATCACTAATCTAGATCACTAATCTAGATCACTAAACTAGATCACTAATCTAGATCACTAAACTAGATCACTAATCTAGATCACTAATCTAGATCACTAATCTAGATCACTAAACTAGATCACTAATCTAGATCACTAAACTAGATCACTAAACTAGATTACTAAACTAGATCACTAATCTAGATCACTAAACTAGATCACTAAACTAGATCACTAATCTAGATCACTAATCTAGATCACTAAACTAGATCACTAAACTAGATCACTAAACTAGATCACTAATCTAGATCACTAAACTAGATCACTAAACTAGATCACTAAACTAGATCACTAAACTAGATCACTAATCTAGATCACTAATCTAGATCACTAAACTAGATCACTAATCTAGATCACTAATCTAGATCACTAAACTAGATCACTAAACTAGATCACTAATCTAGATCACTAAACTAGATCACTAATCTAGATCACTAATCTAGATCACTAAACTAGATCACTAAACTAGATCACTAATCTAGATCACTAAACTAGATCACTAAACTAGATCACTAATCTAGATCACTAAACTAGATCACTAAACTAGATCACTAAACTAGATCACTAATCTAGATCACAAAACTAGATCACTAAACTAGATCACTAAACTAGATCACTAATCTAGATCACTAAACTAGATCACTAAACTAGATCACTAAACTAGATCACTAAAGATCACTAAACTAGATCACTAATCTAGATCACTAAACTAGATCACTAATCTAGATCACTAAACTAGATCACTAAACTAGATCACTAAACTAGATCACTAAACTAGATCACAAAACTAGATCACTAAACTAGATCACTAAACTAGATCACTAATCTAGATCACTAAACTAGATCACTAAACTAGATCACTAAACTAGATCACTAAAGATCACTAAACTAGATCACTAATCTAGATCACTAAACTAGATCACTAATCTAGATCACTAAACTAGATCACTAAACTAGATCACTAATCTAGATCACTAATCTAGATCACTAAACTAGATCACTAAACTAGATCACTAATCTAGATCACTAATCTAGATCACTAAACTAGATCACTAAACTAGATCACTAAACTAGATCACTAATCTAGATCACTAAACTAGATCACTAAACTAGATCACTAAACTAGATCACTAATCTAGATCACTAATCTAGATCACTAAACTAGATCATTAATCTAGATCACTAAACTAGATCACTAATCTAGATCACTAAACTAGATCACTAATCTAGATCACTAAACTAGATCACTAATCTAGATCACTAATCTAGATCACTAAACTAGATCACTAATCTAGATCACTAAACTAGATCACTAAACTAGATCACTAATCTAGATCACTAATCTAGATCACTAATCTAGATCACTAATCTAGATCACTAAACTAGATCACTAAACTAGATCACTAATCTAGATCACTAATCTAGATCACTAAACTAGATCACTAATCTAGATCACTAAACTAGATCACTAAACTAGATCACTAAACTAGATCATTAATCTAGATCACTAAACTAGATCACTAATCTAGATCACTAATCTACTTCACTAATCTAGATCACTAAAGTAGATCACTAAACTAGATCACTAATCTAGATCACTAATCCGAGCAATCTTGCTATAATCTTACTGTACAATCTTGCAGTAACCTTACACTGGAATCTTTCGGCAAGCTTACCATGCAAGCTTGGGTTAGGTGGGACATTCGAAGCTTGCGGCAAACTTGCCATGCAAGGTTGGCAATATTGCGCGGCAAGCTTGCCGCAAGGTTGCTGTAAGCTTATATGCTATCTGGGGATCATCATAATAATTTTAATCATCTTAATCAGCATTCTCATTATGATAATCAGAATTATCTTGATCATCATAATTTTGATCTCTCATTAAAAATATAGAAAGAACATTTCCTTTATTCATGGGGGATATTCAATTTTTGTCGTGGATACTATAAATATTATTATAATTGAATTCTGAATAATATATTATATATATATACTTAAAAAAGAATTTTATTTGAATAATTTGTCAGATGTTTGTCATATTGTGCAATACAAACACATCATTGTAAGTCGTAACTTTTACTTTCCTTCATAAAAAAGGTAATAATTTACTGTTTATAGAGAGAAATGAGGTGCAAAGGAGAATTTAAAAGATAAAATCAATTAATTTCACATTGTTTGGAAGTTTATGGACTGACAAATAAATTACACTTAAGTTTTTTTTATATTTTAAAATTTACATAACTATGTATATATGTGAAATTAATTATTATAGATCGCTGTCTAATACATAAATTAATTTCAAAATTTAAATATATAAAAAATAGAAGTATTTTCTCTATTTTTATTTAATTAGATTTTAAGATTAAATTAACTTATTGTGTGATATCCTTTTATGTATATAACATTTGTATACCTTCTTACTATAAATTTAAAATCAGTATATGAAAGCATAAATTAAAACATAGTTAAAAATTTGTAAAATTAATCATAAATCATCATTATATTCAGCTGCTTTATTTAAATAATAATTTACCAATTGAAAAATCATCAGCATATTTTTTATTAAATAGACAAATGATGATATATATATATATATCATAATTTTCAAAAAAGGGGTAAAAAAAATGAAAGATAATAATTAATGAAATCAATTATTTATTGAGACAATAGTTGTTACATTATATTTAATTTTTCATCGCATTTACCAAGCTGTGGCAACTGGAGCGGCAACATGAGAATATACAGGTACAGCGTGAGAGTAAAC
Organism: Leptopilina boulardi; assembly: GCF_019393585.1. NCBI lineage: Eukaryota > Metazoa > Arthropoda > Insecta > Hymenoptera > Figitidae > Leptopilina > Leptopilina boulardi. Next base: position 1,742,435 of record NW_026137996.1, on the reverse strand, counting down.
AGTTTTAAGTACAGGTGCAGCTTGTACAACTGGTACCAAAGTATGAATTGCTGGAACTGAATGATCTTTTCTGATCACTGTTGTTGAGGAGTGAGCAACTGGAGCTGAAGAAACAACAGTCTTGAGTACAGGTTCAGCGTGGACAATAGTTTTGAGTACTGGTGCAGCTTCCACAACAGGTACAACAGTTTCAGTATGAATTGCTGGAACTGAATGATCCTTTCTGATCACAGTTGTTGAAGAGTGAGCAACTGGAGCTGAAGAAACAACAGTCTTGAGTACTGGTTCAGCGTGGACAATAGTTTTTAGTACAGGTGCAGCTTCAACAACAGGTACAACAGTTTCGGTATGAATTGCTGGTACAGAGTGATCCTTTCTGATCAAAGTTGTTGAAGAATGAGCCACAGGAACTGAAGAAACAAGCGTCTTCACTACTGGTACAGCTTGCACTGGTGCATGGATGACTCCAGCATTAGCAACAGCCACGAAGGCAGCGAAAGCAATGAACTAAAAAGTAACACAAAATTTTTAAAAACATTTTTTTGTCAACAGATGATGAAGAAAAAATAGGGTAAAAAATAAATAATGGAGTACAAAGAAAATTAAATTAAAACGGAATATTTACGGAATCAAAATGTTGAATAGTATATATAAATACTTACTTTGAATGCCATTTTAGAGTTGATTGGTCCAAATGCAACTAGCAATTGATGCTGTCTATGGCTAAAGTTTCGATTTTTATACTGCCCAAGAAATAGTTTTTAATGGTGGGAGAAAAATCAAATAAAAAACAAATCAAATAATTATTTTGAAAATTAAACATTCTCATAAAAGCCGAAGGATGAAGAAAATTGAGAAATATGACTATTAACATAAAGAAGTTTCTTGTGAAACTCTTTATACCTATCACTTTAGACATGTAATCCATTAGATACTATTATTCACATGCATGCCATATAAAATGACATTGATATAATTTATTCTATTCTATATTTCAAATCGTATATAAATATATATATAAATTAACACTACATTTAAAAATGATTTCAACCATCAAACACAAAAATATCGAAAAAAGTACTATTTACTTAATAGTAAAAAAATTATATGATTTTAAAATAAATATCTTTCCAAGGATGAATTTATATCGATTCTTTACTTTAATTATAAAGTTCAAAAATTTAAAGAATGAAAATTGTAAAAATAAATTATAAAATCCATATCATTATATGGATAAATAAATCTTTAGAGAAAATTATTCATATTTAAACAGTATGATTACATTATAATTTTTAAATAATTCATAAGGGCTTATATAATCGGAAGTAAGAAGTTAGGCATGCCCTAATAATTCATTATAATATTGATCTCTATTTTAAATATTTTGATCTAGTTTCTTACTTCATTTCACATATTTTAAAATTTGATCGATCAATATCAAACATTCCAGTAAAAAAAAATTTCATAATTTTTACAGATTTTCACTCCTATAAAAGCAGAATCTCAATCTCTAAACGACATCAGTAGCAATCAGCAATTGAACTAATCAACATGGCATTCAAGGTATTTTAAGTCTTCTAAAGAGTGTTTTTAACAAAATTTTAATTTGTTAATTTACTATACTGAAAAAAATTTATTTCATTGACAATAAATTATTATCATTGTTTTCTAATAATAAAATTTAAAATTACAGTTTATTGTTCTCGCCGCATTTGTGGCAACCGCAAATGCTGGATTAATTGGAGGATATTATTCTTCATTGGCTGCACCAGTACCATTGGCGTATGAGAGTGCTCCAGTTGCACAGGCAGCGGTGATCACCAAAACCGTGGACTCTGAATACGATCCTCATCCCGAGTACAGTTATTCCTATGATGTTCAAGACTCATTGACCGGTGACTCAAAATCGCAACACGAAACCCGCGACGGAGATGTTGTCAAGGGAAGTTACTCTCTCGTAGAGGCTGACGGAAGCAAAAGAACTGTCGACTATGTTGCTGACCCAATCAATGGATTCAATGCTGTTGTAAAGAAGGAACCAGCAACAGTTGCCGTCGTCGCTGCTCCAGTTGTCAAACAAGTTGTGCAACCAATTGTGCCAGCCGCTGTTGTCAAAACTGTTGTACCAGCTGAAACCACCATCTCAAAATACTCCACTGGATTCACCCATCACGCTCCAGTTGTTCACTCAGTTGCTCAACAAGTCGTGCAACCAGTTGTGCAAGCCGCTGTTGTCAAAACTGTTGTACCAGCTGAAACCACCATCTCACAGTACTCCACTGGTTTCACACACAATGCTCCCGTTGCTCATACAGTCGCTGCATACTCCGCACCTGCATACTCTTATGTTGCTGCACCAGTTGCTGCTTGGTGAAGAATTTAAAAAAATAATGTAACAAATTGATAATAAATAAATCATTTCACGAAAATTACCTTTTTGTGCTTCTTTTTGTTTTTACCTAAAGTTCTATTAATAATATTATTTTTTATCGAACTCATTATTTTTTGTTATCGAATACCTTAATTGATATCCTTAAATGTAGATAACTTATAAATTACCGAAACATTTGGAAAGATAACAAAGTTTCCATCCCACTTGGAGGATTAATAAATAATGAAATTGATGTATGATCAAATCTTATGATACTGTTTTGTATAATATTTATTTATTTATCTCTTTATCGCTGTTTATTACAAAATAAAAAGTTAATCCCATTCCGATATCAAGTAATCAGAAAAACAATCCGTTGAAAGCGGGAATACGAATTATGCTGGTCCGATATACGTGGGTTTCATTGTATTAAATTAAGTTTTAATCCTTAAAATAGCAGTTTTTTACCAAGTAATAAAAAAACTCTCTTATAATTGTATCAATATTATAATAAATAAATATTTTTCTTTTGTAATGCGCGTTTGCAAAATCGAATTTCACTTGCGAGCGCTATGTGATCATTAGGGTTATTTCACATTAGGGTAAAAATATTTGAAAAATGAAAATATAAAAATTAGCGACATAAAAAATCTACCTTACCGACTGATGGTAAAACATTTTTTTGAAAAATGAAAATATAAAAAATTACTGACAGAGAAATCTACTTTACCGACTGATAATAAATTTTTTTTAATGAAGATATAAAAACCTACCGACACAGAAATCTACCTTCCCGGCTGATGGTAAAACAGTTTTTTGAAAAATGAAAATATAAAAAATTACCGACATAGAAATCTACGTTACCGACTGATGGCAAAACAGGTTTTTAAAAATGAAGATATAAAAATTACCGACATAGAAATCTACTTTACCGACTGATAGTAAAACAGTTTTTAAAAAATGAAGATATAAAAATTACCGACATAGAAATCTACCTTACCGACTAATGGTAGAACAGTTTTTTGAAAAATGAAAATATAAAAAATTACTGGCACAAATCTACCTTACCATCAGTCGGCAAGGTAGATTTCTGTGTCAGTAATTTTTATATTTTCATTTTTCAAAAAAAACTGTTTTACCATTAGTCGGTAAGGTAGATTTCTATGTTGGTAATTTTTTATATTTTAATTTTTCAAAAAATTATCTACTCATAATTATTACTGATGATTTATTATTTTTATAGTTGATTATATTGTTGATGGTTAAAATTTTAAAAAATTAATTATTAATCTGCAATTAATCTAGTCATCTTAATCTATACGGAATTCGTAAAATTTGTATGTCACTTATTTTTAAATCAGAAAATCGAAATTCAAAATTATTCCAAAGATTTGATGTATAAAATCCACAATCAGAAACAATCTGGATTTAGTTAGATTTTTAAATCTTAATTTGAAATCTGTAGGTGTCAGAACCAATATTATGAATAATAGATTTTTCTTACTTATATATACAGCTGTTGGATTATTATTTTGAATTATTACGGACTCACTGCGATTGAAATTTTGAAACAACTCGAATGAAACTATAAATTAGGTTTGTTTACGGATAGATTGAATTCCAAAAAGATCTCGAATACGTCTTTTCTTTCAAACTAATAAGGATCATTTTCGGACTATTTTGATACTATGTTTACGTACCAATTTCCCGCGAATCAGTTAGCAAATTCTAGCTTAAACAATCTGGATTCAGTATAAGCTAGAAAATGTTTATCCAGATTGAGTTTGAAATAAATCAATATTCCAACAGATCATTATAACAGCTATATCAATCTATTTTAGCAACATTAGAACTTTAGGTAAAAATAGAAAGAAGCACAAAAAGGTAATTTTCGTGAAATGATTTATTTATTATCAATTTGTTACATTATTTTTTTAAATTCTTCACCAAGCAGCAACTGGTGCAGCAACATAAGAGTATGCAGGTGCGGAGTATGCAGCGACTGTATGAGCAACGGGAGCATTGTGTGTGAAACCAGTGGAGTACTGTGAGATGGTGGTTTCAGCTGGTACAACAGTTTTGACAACAGCGGCTTGCACAACTGGTTGCACGACTTGTTGAGCAACTGAGTGAACAACTGGAGCGTGATGGGTGAATCCAGTGGAGTATTTTGAGATGGTGGTTTCAGCTGGTACAACAGTTTTGACAACAGCGGCTGGCACAATTGGTTGCACAACTTGTTTGACAACTGGAGCAGCGACGACGGCAACTGTTGCTGGTTCCTTCTTTACAACAGCATTGAATCCATTGATTGGGTCAGCAACATAGTCGACAGTTCTTTTGCTTCCGTCAGCCTCTACGAGAGAGTAACTTCCCTTGACAACATCTCCGTCGCGGGTTTCGTGTTGCGATTTTGAGTCACCGGTCAATGAGTCTTGAACATCATAGGAATAACTGTACTCGGGATGAGGATCGTATTCAGAGTCCACGGTTTTGGTGATCACCGCTGCCTGTGCAACTGGAGCACTCGCATACGCCAATGGTGCTGGTGCAGCCAATGAAGAATAATATCCTCCAATTAATCCAGCATTTGCGGTTGCCACAAATGCGGCGAGAACAATAACCTGTAATTTTTAAATTTTATTATTAGAAAACAATGACTATATAATTTATAATAATAAATCGTTTGAATGTTTAATAATTTTTTTTCAGACTATCAGGTCTAATTTTTTTTTTTACTTTCTTCGAATTTAGGTATATTTATTTATCAAGTAAAAGAAATTTTTTTTTTTAATTTCTTACCTTGAATGCCATGGTATTGATTAGAAGAGTTGCTGAATGCAATTGATGCTGTTTAAAATTTTGATTTCGGTTTTTATAGGTAGCAGTTTGATCATTAGATATGCATAATAAAAGAAGTGGGAAAATGATATGCGATCATTTTAGAAGGTGAAATATGGAAAATTGGGCAAGAAAACTAGATCATTTCCTTAGGCTATATTTTATATGATCAATGTTACTAAACTATTATGCGCTTATATGTTATACGTAAGGTCATGTCCTTGCTTTACTTCTAGGTATAAGGAAAATTCGATTAAATTAATTTGACGTCTTTCGTTCATAAAATGCCAATATAAATATCAAAGTAATAGTATAAAGTAAGATAATTCTAATTAAAAAACAAGTTTTTGTTAACATTATATTGAATTCATTGTTTATGTAAGTTAATTTCTTATATAATTTTTTAAGACCATAAAATTTAAATATTTTTTTCTAATAACAGATAAAAACTTGTTTTGCTTAGGTTATTTATAAAAGCTTAATTACTTTGTATCATTGGCGCATTACAGTCTTTATGCTTTACATTATATTTTTCTAATTTTTTAAAACTTAAATTCGTGATTTTTTTTAAAAAACAATAAAGAAAATATGTATACAATATTTTATATTTTAACAATAGTAGTTTTAACATCAAGTTTTCTATTATTTATTATTTACCATTTTTTTGGAAATCGAGAACTTTACCGAAAAACTAGTCACATTCCAGGACCAAAAACATTTCCTTTAATTGGATGTGCTTATCTTTTTCTCGGTGATTCGAAATGTGAGATTTTAATAAAAAAATTTATTATTATAATTAAAGATAAATATTTTCAAGTTAATTAATTAATTATTTGATTTTAGATTTTATGAAACGAATGGCTAGACTTATTGATTCATTTCCCTCGACATTTCATTTTATTCTTGGTTCTAGAGTTTGGATTGTGATCAAAGATCCGGTACAAATAAAAGTAAGGAAAATATTTTTTTTATTAAATTATAAATAAATTACTTAATACTTCCACCATTGTGGATTTCAAAAAAAAATTAAATTTTTTTAAAGACCCTTCTGATTAATTCGAAAACACTTCAAAAAGATGATATTTATAAATTTGCCAAACCTTGGGTAGGCAATGGATTAATGACTGTTGATCGTGAGTTGAAAATGATTTTCAAATTAAAATTAACTTTTCATTTATGTACCTAAAAATTAATGTAAATTTTGTTATTGATTTTTTTTTATTAAGATCAAATTTGGCACGATCGACGAAAATCAATTCAACCGACATTCCATAGTAAAATCCTGAGAAGTTTTATGTCAATTCTTCAAAAACATTCACTTTTATTAACACAAACTCTGTCAGATCGAATAGATGGTCCGGAATTTGAAATATTACCCTACATTTCATTCACAATTTTTGTCAGTATTTATGGTAAGTAGCGTAATTTAATATAAATATATTATTTCAATATAATATAATAATTTATAATTTTCTAAATTATTTAATAATTTTTTTCTGTTTAACAGAAAATACTATTGGAATGTCTATAGAAAAGGAAAGAAAAGAAATTCTAAAATATTTAGAAACAAATGGAAGGTGCAAAAAATTAATTTTTTAAAAATTGACTATTTGTTTACAATTAATTAATGAACTTAATAATTTACAGAATATTGAAATCATTTCTCGAACGACTTAATCGTGTGTGGTTACATTCGGATATATTACACAGGCACACAAAAAAAAAAAAAGTCAGGTCCCAAAAAGCACAACCCCATATTCCTATGTTTTTGGGGTCGCTGAAACCGAATATGACCATGAAAAATTTTTTTGCCGACCCATTTTCCCGCAATCACCCCCTTGCACCTACTCACGGGGGTTGGAGTTTCAAATTAAAAAAAAAGTCAAGTTCGGTGTCTAATCCTACGTTTTTTGGGGCGCTGAAACCGAAAAACGCCACCAAAAACAAATTCTTTACCCCCTTAACCCCCTACAACCCTCTGGGAGGGGGTTAAAATTTTAAATTTCACAAAAAGTCAAGTTCGGTGTCTAATCCTACGTTTCTTGGGGCGCTGAAATTAAAAAACACCACCAAAAACAAATTCTTTACCCCCTTAATCCGCTAGAACCCCTGGGAGGGGGTTGGAATATCATTTTTCACGGCGCTAAGTGTAGAAAAATAAATTTCCTTAAGACTTTGTAGGTGCGTATTTGTGTAATCATAGGTAACTTTCTAGAAAACTTTATTTTTGGTGATGTTTTTCGGTTTCAGCGACCCAAAAAACATAGGATTAGACACCGTACTCGACTTTTCGTGAAAAATGAAATTCCAACCCCCTCCCAGGGGTTCTAGCGGATTAAGGGGGTAAAGAATTTGTTTTTGGTGGTGTTTTTTAATTTCAGCGCCCCAAGAAACGTAGGATTAGACACCGAACTTGACTTTTTGTGAAATTTAAAATTTTAACCCCCTCCCAGAGGGTTGTAGGGGGTTAAGGGGGTAAAGAATTTGTTTTTGGTGGCGTTTTTCGGTTTCAGCGCCCCAAAAAACGTAGGATTAGACACCGAACTTGACTTTTTTTTTAATTTGAAACTCCAACCCCCGTGAGTAGGTGCAAGGGGGTGGTTGCGGGAAAATGGGTCGGCAAAAAAATTTTTCATGGTCATATTCGGTTTCAGCGACCCCAAAAACATAGGAATATGGGGTTGTGCTTTTTGGGACCTGACTTTTTTTTTTTTGTGTGCCTGTGTTATTTAACTTGACACGACTTTCAAAAGATTTCTATGACAATATCAAGTACAATCACAATTTTACAGATAATGTGAGAAAAAAATTCATTCTACACTGTTTAAAAAACAATTTTTTTATGCTTTTTAAAACTTAAAAATATTATTATTATTTTCAACCATACATTTAAATATGAATAAGTGAAAAACCTCTGTAGGAGAAAGTCTCACGCTTATCCAGGTTTGACTGTAAATTTAAAAATATAAATAACTTATTTTAGGTAATCAAAGAAAGAAGACAAAAATTAAAAATTGAAAATAAAGGTAAATATATTTTTATAAAATTTTTTTTTTAAAAACAAATTCTTTGAAAAATTAAAAAATTGATAATTTTAGAGAATATTGAAGAGAAGACAAATTTTTTGAATTTAATGTTAAAATTGTTAAATAGTGAAAATAAATTCACTGATAAGGATATTCGGGAGCAAATGGACACAATTATTATTGCGGTGATTATATATATAATTATTCTTTATATTTCCAACATAAAGAAAATAGAAATTTTAAAAATTAGATTCTAATAATTTTTTATAGGGTCATGATACAACCTCTCGTACATTAAATTTTATTTTACTCATGTTGGCATCTCATCCCATTGTTCAGGTACGAATTGTATTTTCCGTTTTTTTATTGAAAAAAAAAAATTAATAAATTATATTAAAATTAAATAATATAATTGTATATAATATTTTTTTACAAAATTATTTGATTATTATAATTATTAATTACTTCAGGATAAAGTTTATGAGGAGCTTTTTAATATTTACGGCACTAATGATCCAGAAATTGATCCAATAAATTATGACGATTTAAAACGATTAGAATATTTAGAAAGAGTAATTAAAGAAACAATGAGACTTTTCCCTGTTGCAGTAATCATATCACGAAAGGCATTAGAAAACTTTACATTAGGTAAATATACAATTTTTTTTTTTTAATGAAAAATTTCATATATTCCAAAAAAATAATAATTAAGTAGTAATTATAATTAATTATTTATTAATTAAAATAATTTTCCAATTTTTGAATAATATTAATTTAATTTTAATAATTTCAGATGGCTACACAATACCAAAAGATTGTGGTATGATTGTTTCAATTTTTAATCTTCATCGCGATGAAAAAATTTGGCACGATCCATTCAAATTTGATCCAGATAGATTTCTACCTGAAGAAGTGAAAAAAAGACATCCGTGTTCATTTATTCCTTTTAGTTTTGGAATTAGAGATTGTATAGGTATTAATTAAAATTTATTTATTATTATTAATTAATTAATATTCTTATCAATTAAAAATTAATTAAAAATATGTTGGATTTTCTATACTTGCACTGAAAAACGAGTTTGGTATTGACAACCAAACGTTTGGTTGGCAACCAAAATTTTTTTGTTGAATTAACAAAATTTTAATTGTCTCAATCAAAATTTGTTTCACGCAACCAAAATTAGAGAAAAAAATTATTTTTGTTGTCCTAACTAAAGTTTGATTGGGACAACAAAAATTTTGTTGATTCAATAAAAAAAAATTTTTGTTGCTTAAATAACAACCAAACATTTGGTTATTAATACCAAACCCTTTTTTCAGTGTGACTTAGAATATTAATTTTAAACTAATATATTTGTTGGTAAAAAAAAAATTCTTTCTTTTCAGGACGTACATATGCCATGATGTCTTTGAAATTGTTTACTGCGACTATTCTTCGAAAATATATTGTGAAAAAGGATAAAATCTCAAAAATAGAGGATATAGAATTAACGACGGATTTTTTGCTTTTAACTACTGAGCCAATTATTCTAAGAATTGAAAAAAGAGTAAAATAATATACCTAAACAAAATAAAATGATATAAACAATTTTACTTTGTATAATAAAATTTTACAAAATACAATAATTTGAAAAACATTTTTAATTGAAAAAATGGTTTCAGATAGTTGAAATTTCAAAGAATATTATTAAAATAGTTAAAAATAATTGAATTTCCTCAGAGTTATAATTGAAATTATTAAATTTCAAAAAAAAAATTTTTCGATGGAAAATTTTAGAAATAATTAAATTTTAGATGCTTTTAAATTTAAATTATTGAAAATTCAATTAATTTTGAATTCAAATTTTTGAGAATAATGAAATTTTATTGGATTTTAAATTGAAAATTTTTGGGAAATAATTGAATTTTAATTGAAATTTTGGAAAATAATTGAATTTTTGTCAATTTTGGATTGAAAATTTGTAAAATAATTGAATTTTAATTTACATTTAGAAAATAATTGAATTTCAATTGACATTTTGGAAAATAATTGAATTTTTGTCAATTTTGGATTGAAAATTATTAAAGGAATTGAATTTTAATTTACATTTCGAAAATAATTGATTTTTGGTTGATTTTGGATTGAAAATTTTGAAAATAATTGAATTTCAATTAAAATTTTGGAAAATAATTGAATTTTAGTTGATTTTTGATTGAAAATTTTTATAATAATTAATTTTTAATTTAAATTTTTATGAATAATTGAATTTTAGTTGATTTTGATTTGAAAATTAGAAAAAAAAATTTCTTTGATTTTAAATTGCAAAATTTGGAAAATAATTGAATTTTAAAAGATTTTGAATTGCAAAATTTGAAAATAATTAAATTTTATTTGATTTTGAATTGAAATTTTAGGAAATAATTAAATTTTAATGTCAATTTTGGACAATAATTTACTTTTTAGTTGATTCAAAATTTTGATAATAATTAATTTTTAATTTAAATTTTGGATAATTATTGAATTTTAATTGATTTTGGATTAAAATTTTGGGTAATAATTGTATTTTATTTGATTTTGAATTGAAAATTTGGTAAATAATTGAAATTTAAAAGATTTTGAATTGAAAATTTTGAAAATAATTGAATTTCAATTGAAATTTTGGAAAATAAATAAATTTTTGTTAATTTTGGATTGAAAAATTTAAAAGTAATTGAATTGTAGTTTATTGTGAATTGAAAATATTGAAAATAATTGAATTTTAGTTGATTTTGAATTCAAATTTTTGAAAGAAATTGAATTTTAATTCAAATTTTGAATAATAATTAAATTTTTGTTGATTTTTGATTTAAAATTTTTATAATAATTAATTTTTAATTGAAATTTTTAAGAATTATTGAATTTTAGATGATTTTGAATTGAAAATTAGAAAAAAAATTTCTTTGATTTTAAATTGCAAAATTTGGAAAATAATCGATTTTTAAAAGATTTTGAATTGAAAACTTTGAAAAGAATTGAATTTTAATTGAAATTTTGGATAATTAATTTTGAATAAAAATTTTAGAAAATAATTGAATTGTATTTCATTTTAAATTGAAAATTTTGGATAATTATTGGATTTTTAATTGATTTTGAATTAAAATTTCGGGTAATAATGTTTATTTTGAATTGAAATTTTTAAAAAATAATTCAATTTCATTGTGATATTTTTTTTTTTTTTAATTATAAACAATTGTTAAATTTCATAAAAATTTTAATTGAAAAATAATATTGATATAATTGAATTTGTGATGTATTACATTAAAATTAATTAAAATTAATTAATTTAGTGAAGAATCATTTTAGTTGAAAATTTATTAAATAATTGAATTGAAGAAGATCTGAAGAAGATCTAAATTTTATACTTAAAAAAAGGTATTTTATTTACATTTTCTTTCAAATGTAAAAAAAATGTCGCATTTTATTAAAATAAGTCGATAAAAGTCGTATTTTTGAAAAAAGTCGTATAATCCGAGGCTTGTAAACATATAATTTTCATTATTATCATTTAATATGTAATAATATTCTAATAAATTAAATTATTATTGATAATATTAATTTTTAATTTTTTTATAACAAACAATTAAATACTCAATTTAGCGCGCTTGCGCGCGTTTAATTTTGCTAGTGTGTAATAAAAACAATGGATTGTATATTATTAGGAGAATTTATTTATATATTACAAAATAAATGATCTAGTGATAGTAGGCGGGAGCTGCGTAGCTGGCAACTTTGGCGTAGTGAGCAACTGGAGCAGCGGCGTATTGGGCAACTGGAGCGGCGGCGTAGTGAGCAACTGGGGCAGCGGCGTATTGGGCAACTGGAGCGGCGGCATAGTGGGCAACTGCTGGGGCAGCGGCGTATTGAGCAACTGGAGCGGCAGCGTAGTGAGCAACTGCTGGGGCAGCAGCGTATTGAGCAACTGGAGCGGCAGCATAGTGGGCAACTGGTGCGGCAGCGTATTGAGCAACTGGAGCGGTGGCGTATGCGGCAGTGTAGGCGGGAGCTACAGTTTTAACAACTGGAGCAACAGTTTTCACCAATGGAGCGGCGACAGCGGTTTTAACGGCAATTTCAGCGGGTTCTTTGTGAACAACAGCGTTGAATCCATTAACTGAATCAGCGGTGTAGTCGACGGTTCTTCTTGTTCCATCGGATTCAAGAAGAGAGTAGCTACCTTGTACAATGTCTCCGTTACGGGTTTCGTGTTGGCTTTTTGAATCACCGGTTAATGCATCCTGTACATCATAAGCGTAACTGTATTGAGGATTGGGATCGTAATCAGCGTCAACTGTTTTTACAGCCACAGCTGGCGCTACAGCCAATTTTGCAACGGGGGCAGCAGCGTAGCCAAGAGGCGCGGCAATAATTCCAGCTTGAGCGGCGGCCACAAGGGCGGCGAGGACGACGAACTAAAAAAAAAATTATTTATTTATTATTTTCTTCCTTTCAATATAAGTAATTATCAAATATGTAAATTATTTTACTAATCAGTAAATAATAAATCAGAAAATAGTAGTAGTAGAAAAAATTTATAATTAAATTTACAATTTAAAAAAATAAATATCAATTCCAATTAAAAAAAAATTCTACTATTATTATAATTGTTCAATAAAGAAAATTTCTGTTTTCTAATTGACGAGAGGAAAATTGAATTACTAATTTCACTTGCGACACTTATTTTCTTTAAACACTTGTTAAAATAGCACAATTTTTATTTTTAACACGTTTTACTTCTTTAATAGTACCTTGAATGCCATTGTAATGTTGAGAGTTACAGTTGCTGCTTGCAAATGATGTCGTTCACTGCGAAATTTTCGGCTTTTATAGGTCTCGAGCAGAGACTATATTGCGTGTGTGATGTAAGCATACTAAGACCAGTTGCGGGGGGACCGATTCTCTCCGCAAGGTGAGAAATTAGGCAAGAAACTGGATCACACACATATATAAAAGTATTTTATCGATATTTGGGACAGATATCAATTTTTGTCTCCGCCTCATTTTTTTTTTTTTTCATTATATATCTATCTTTCTCTTTATCATAGTAAATTTTAATTTATTATAGAAATTAAAAATATATTCTCAAATAAAAAAAAAAAAAAAACTTTGTAAGAAAATGAAAGAAATATGTGAGAATAAAGTTTTGTAAAATTTTACAAAAGTCGATCTTCATTCAGAGTGTAAATTTTGCAAGGAAGAAGATTTTGTAATAAAAAACATTTTTTTTTTCTGTTCAAATATCGCGTGAACTAAGAAATACGCCTACGAGTTCTCTGTTATTAACATTGAGTCAGGTTTACTGGTCGACGTCAAGAGCTCAGTTACTTCTTTATGGCATTCAAGTAACATAGCAAACACCTATTGCATTTAAGAACCATAATAAACAACACAGTTCTCAAAGCATCCCTTAAAATAAAGTTTTGAAAAAAAAAATATATATGAGGTACTAAAATAAAATTTCAGTAAACTGACAATATCATAAAGATCATTAATCATAAAATTCAAATGCATAAGTTTATTTGAATATAAGTAAATTAAGAAATAAATGGTTAAATCGATCTTGAACCAAGATATCAAAATGTGGTCCAATAGATTATGGATCACAAAAAATGGTCCATTAGTTCTGGAACCAGAAAATGGTTCAAGAGATCTTAGACCAAATCATTGTTCATTAGTTATGGGACCAGAAAATGGTTCAATAAATTCTGGAACAAAAACTGGTACAATAGATTCAAGACCAGAAATTGGTCCATTATGGTTGGGACCAATAAATAGTACAATATTGATATAATGCTAAATAATGGTCCATTAATTTATTTTTTACTAAAAAATGGTCCAATAGATTCTGGACCAGAAATTGGTATTATTATTATTATTATAATATAATTATAATGCTAAATAATTGTCCATTAATTTATTTTTTACTAAAAAATGGTCCAATAGATTCTGTACCAGAAAATGGTCCATTTTCTCTGGAACCAATAAATAGTACAATATAGATATAATGCTATAAATAATGGTCCATTAATTTATTTTTTACTAAAAAATGGTCCAATAGATTCTGGACCAGAAATTGGTATTATTATTATTATTATTATTATTATTATTATTATATAATTATAATGCTAAATAATTGTCCATTAATTTATTTTTTACTAAAAAATGGTCCAATAGATTCTGGAACAGAAAATGGTCCATTTTCTCTGGGACCAATAAATAGTACAATAGATATAATGCTAAATAATGGTCCATTAATTTATTTTTTACTAAAAAATGGTCCAATAGATTCTGGACCAGAAAATGGTCCATTTTCTCTGGGACCAATAAATAGTACAACAGATATAATGCTAAATAATGGTCCATTAATTTATTTTTTACTAAAAAATGATCCAATAGATTCTGGACCAGAAAATGGTCCATTTGCTCTGGGACCAAAAAGTTATCCAACAAATCTTGTACCAGATAATGGTCAATTAATTCTTGGATCAAAAATTGGTTCATTAGTTTTTTTTTTTTACTGAAAAATAATCCAATAGGTCTTGGACAAGAAAAAGGTACATTGGTTTACGGGACTAAAAACTGGTCCAATATATATATTATACCAGAAAAAGATCCTTTAGTTTCGGGACAAAACAATGGTCCAATAAATTTTTGAACAAGATGATGAACCATTAATTGCAGCATCAAAAAATGGTCTATTATTTTATTTACTAAAAAATGGTTCATTAATTCTCGTACCAAAAAATGGTCCCTTAATTTTTTTTTTACCGAAAAATGGTCCTTGGACCAGTAAAATATATACTTTGGTTCTGAGACCAAAAAATTATATAATCGCTCTTGTACCAGATAATGGTCAATTAATTCTTGGACCAAAAACTGATCTTCTAGTTTTTGTACCAAAAAAATGGTCCATTTGTTCTGTGACCAAAAATTTATTTAATAAATCTTGTACCAGAAAATGGTTAATTAATTCTTGGACCATAAACTAGTTCCATTAGTTTTTGTACCGAAAAATGGTCCAATAGATTTTAAACCAGAAAAAAGCGTACATTGGTTCTTGGAGCAAAAAGTTTACTTGTACCAGATAATGGTCAATTAATTGTTGTACCAGAAACTTCTTTCTTTTTTTTTAACATACAATACAACAAAGCAATTATATTGTATAATAAAAAACGAATTTTATTGTGCAATTGATTTTATATAAATTGCAATAAATTTCAAAATGAAAATATAACGAAATCAAATTGAAAACAAAAATAAATTGATATTTAAAAATAAATGTTATACATATTTAAAACATTTTTCTCTTTTTTATATTTAATGATAATTCTCCATTTTGTGAAATGTCTTCGTGGTTATATGGGCGAGACATAAAAGCTAGAAATCAAGGTGACCATTTCTCCTGATAAATATTCAGATATCCAACAGTAGATCGGATGTGTTACGATAGCCACCCAAATGATATTTCCGCTATATATATATATATACAAGCTATGTGTATGGAAATTTAAAACCTGAATGAAAATGCATGAAAAAAAAAAAATTATACGATTTACACTTAAAGGGATGAGATGATGACAATTACCAAGAAATGTTAACGTTAAAAGCAAAAATTCCCACACGTCTTGTCTTCTTCAAGTCGTGTCTGATTTTATGCGACTCTTACTACTGAACGACAGCGTGACTAGAATAATCATTTTAAATATTCCGAATAATATAAACACGCCTCTAAAAATATTTAACTATATTCTATTCATATTTTTTTTTTTCAATCTTCTTTGTATCGTAAATTTCATATTTAATCACTTCCCTCTTTTTTTAACCCCATAGAAATATAAATTATTCAATTATTTTTTTGTTTAAGAAATGTTTTTAAGAAAAAAAAAAAAAAAAAAAAAAAAAAAAAATTCACACAAAAAAGAAATATATTTAAAAATAATACTTTTAAGAGATAAATAGATATATAAAATATGTAAGGGTTTGAAAATCATTGTAAAGGTTTACTAAAAGATGTACATGGAATAAATAATAATAGTAATAATAATAATAATAATATAAAATATGAAAAAAGTAAAAATAAATTATATGAATATTTTAACATTCTCAGGTGTAAAAGAAATAAAATCAAAATAAATTCGAGGTGTAATTGAAAAATGCACTTATCTCTGAGTTAAACACAAGTGTTTTTCCGTGTGAAATAATTTTTTTTTTTTTTTTTTAAATCCTTTCATTTTCGTTAATCGAAGCAATGGAATTTGTCCTTCGCGAGTTTAATAATTTTTCGTTAGGTGGTAAATTCTCTTTTCTGAGCGATGTGTCTTAAAAAGTTCACGGTCGCTTGACATTTTACTAATTGTAATGAAATATAATTTTATTGCTATAAAACTATAGTTGGTAATTGACAGTCAATTAAATAATTTGTCAACAGTATTATATTAAACGAAAAAAAATTTTTTTTCTTTAAAACAAAAAAATAATAAATATTTTAATAAATAAATTAAATAAATTTTTTCTAATCGAAAATTTTTTCAAAAAACCTAAAAAAAATTTAATTTGTATAGTATATAAAAAGTAATAAAATTAATTTTAATATGATAAGAAAATAAAAATGATTTCTTTTTTTAATAACTTTCATTTTTGTAGGTGTAAAAAAAAAAAATTGCTCCTGAAAGAAAAAGAAAGAGACTGTTAGAAACTCGATCTTCGTTAAATCCTCGTTTTTCAAGGACTCTTTATATATATATGCCCCAGAGTGGAAAGGATGGATTGCAATAATAATCGTTGAAATTGAAAATAAGAAGAAAAAAAAGATTGTCTTAAAAAATCGTATTAAAATCTGTCTTGCGAGACTTCATATATATGCAATAAACATTTTGTTATATTTGCCCCGCAGATGTTCATTCGTGAAAAACATTAAAAAAAAATTTTTTTTTTTTTTTTGTTTTTGAAATAGCCAGCGTCCAATGTTTTCGAATCCGGAACCGGAGGATTGATCAGGGTCGTTTTTGAAGGTGAATCCACACCCAATGAAAAAGTTCGTAACACTACTCCGCTACCAAACAGCCGTGACTGCTTTCGTTTGATCAAGGCGAAAGTTAAATTCCATATGAAACAATTCGGGACTTTGTTATTTTTTTTTTTGTTTTAATTCTTTCTTCATGCAAAAAAAAAGAAAAAAAACAGTCCAATTAACAAAATAACGATCTCCTTAAGAATTTTTAAATTTTACTTGAAATCTTTTTTTTGTTCATTACATGCGTATATGTATAATTTATTTCTTTATCTCCATCATTATGTATTACACCTGGATATATATATATATATATATATATATATACAAGAGCTGCGAGAAAATGTTCAAAAAATTCGTTAATTATTTTTAATAATTAAATTTTTTAAAAATTATTTATTTTTTTCTATATATATATATATATATATATATATATTAAAAAAATATTTTATAATTAATATTATTATAACTGTAATTTATAATTAATATAAAATTATAATTTAATGCATTTTTTATTCGCCAAAATTGAAATAATGATAATAATAATTTTTAAAATCAAGTCTTTGTTTTCTTTAATCTTGATAGGAGCGAGAGAATTTATATCATGTGCGTTTAAAATATCATATATGTGAATAAATTAAGATTATGGAAAGTCGATCAAAAAGCAGGTGATTGACGTTTCGAGTCTTGTCGCGACATATATATATATATATTGATATATTGGATAATTTATAATGTAGAGAAAGAATCGAATCCCGCGTGTATATACCTTCACAGACCCACCTAATTTACGAAAGTGTTCCACTTATTTTTTCGTGATCTCATAATGCGATATATACTCTTAGATGATGTAACAAAACCCATCGCGTTTTCAACTAAAAAGAAACCAAAATAATATTATAACCCTTTACGCGATTTTTAATCTTTCGTTTATATATAAATACAAAGGGTCCACATTCATCCTCTCAGTCATAATGAAGAAATTGAAGAAATTTTAAAATTGACAATAATTTTTAATTTAACAATTTTCTTCATTTAATTAAAATTATTTTAAAAAAAACTTCTATACATTTAAACTGGTTTTATATGATAATTATTTTAATTAGTGATTGTAATAATTGATTTCACAAAAATAGTATATCTATATACATGTATTTATTGCTTCATTTTTAAATCAAATAAAAATTTATTTTTCGAAAGTAAATGTGGAAATTTTTTTTTTTTTTTTACAGTTTATTGCCTTCATCTAGTTAATTTTTCTTTTCAAAATCATATTTTAAAATTCTTCAAAAAATTTTTTTAATTTATACTTTTTATTATTTTATTAAAAATAAATATACGTTTACTTAACTCAAAAATATATTTTATTTGGTTTAAATAAATGCACGATATTGAATTTTATTGTTTATTATTAATATATTTTTAAAATGTTCAATATCATGTAATTTTTCATTTTTAATAATAATTGTCATTTTAGAATGTGAATTCGATTATCTTCCCTCACAACAAAAGGATATCCTGAAAACGTCCATAGGATATCCTGAGGATTTCCTCAGAACATCCAAACCGCCGTTACGTAGGATATTTTTAGGATATCCTGGGGATATCCTGAGGATATTCTAGGGATATCCTAGTGATATCGTGGGGATATTCTTGGGATAAACTTGGTATATCGTTAAAATATTCTAAAAATATCGCTAAGATCTCCCTAGGATATCATTATGATTCAAATTTTGACTATTTGAGATAGCGATTTTTTGATACAAATAGGTTTCCCGTGATTGTCAATCATCTTTCAAATCTGGGCTGTTACCTTTGGATGTAATTGGACGTCCTGAAGATATCCTTGGGACGTTCTAAGGATATCCACAGGATATCCTAATAATATCCGGGAAAATAATTAGGATATCCCTGGGACGTCCTAGGGACATCCTTAGATATCCCTAGGATATCCTAACCGCCGCTACTTTGGATATCCTTAAAGTATCCTTAGGATATCTCTGGGGTATCCCTAGGATATCCTAACCGCCGCTACTTTGGATATCCTTAAAGGGATGTTTTTGGAATATCCTAGGATATCTGGTGCTGTGAGGGATCACTTTAAAAACAGTATCCTGAGAATATCTTCTTGACATCCAGAAGATATCCTGAGAATATCCTGAAAATATGTGTGGGATATCCTGACGATATCTATGGGATATCTGGAGGACATTTATAAAAGTCTATAGAGATATCCAGAAGATATCCAAAGGATATCCAAACCGCAGATTTTTTGGATATCTTTAAGAGATCCCTAGGATATCTGCAGGATATTATCAATATATCCCAAGATATCTTGTGTTATTAGGGTTTAATTTTATTAATTGTTTACGATATTTTGATTTTTTGTAATTTTTTAAAAATTATATATATATGTGTATTTAAACCTCTAATTATTATTTTCATATAAATATAATTCATATAAATATTCATAATTCATAAATATAATATAAATATAATTCATATAAATTTTTTCTTTCTTTTTTTAATTCACAAATGAGCTTATTGGAAGAATTTCAAGAATCAAGATAAATGATTATTGCACCCCCTTCGAAGGTGACCAAGAAAATTTAATTAAATCGAAATCACAGTTGCTTGTTGCACAAATACAATTACCAAAACATTCGATGGTAAAATATATATCTTTAATCGAATTACTTTGTTCATGGAAAGCTCAGTGTTATATATATGTATTTAAAATTTCAAAGAGTGGGGAATGCATCCGTCTAACAAGTTCAAGAGCAATATTTCTGTGCCCAAACTTTGAAAGTGCAGATTTTATAATGTGGAGAGGGGGATGTTGGTGGGCATTGGTCAGTGGTATATAAAGGGAGACCTGATCAACCATACTCATCACTAACTCAAGCTGATTCAACTGCATCACCTCAACAATGGCATTCAAGGTGTGTACAAAAATTTTGTGCATCACTTACACAAAGTGGATAGAGTTCTTTTTTTTCTAAAAGTGCAGTTTCTTTCATATTTCCCCCCTCAAAAAAAAAAAAATATCAAATATTTTTTAATTTCATTTTTAAGTGTAAATTTTATTTAAAAAAAAAAATTATTTTTAAAAATAAGGAATAAATTATTTTTTATTACTAAATTGTGCAATTTTTTCAAGTTTCGTGCGTGTTTATGTGATTAATTATTATATTAAATATTATTTTCTATAAAAATTTGTTGCGTAACAATTTATTATATTACAATAATTTTTTGTTAATAATAAAGTGATTTTAACTGTTATAAAAAATTGTTATAGAATTATTTTTTAAAAATTATTGTAATTTTGTAAATAATTAATAATTTTCAAAAATTATACTAATTATGGTATTTTATTTTTTTTTTTGTTTACCAATTATAGTAAAATAAATAATAATAATAATAATAATGATTTATTTTAGTTCGTCGTTCTCGCCGCCCTCGTGGCCGTTTCTCAAGCTGGATTTATTGGCGCACCGCTTGCCGGCTATGCAGCAGCACCCGCTCAATTAGCGTACGCAGCGCCAATTGCAAAGGCAGTGATTGCAAAAACTGTTGACGCTGATTTTGATCCTCATCCACAGTACAGTTATTCCTATGATGTTCAAGATTCATTGACTGGTGATTCAAAATCACAACACGAATCACGTGACGGTGATCTTGTACAAGGTAGCTATTCACTTCTTGAATCCGATGGAACAAGAAGAACTGTCGATTACACCGCTGATTCAGTGAATGGATTCAACGCCGTAGTACGTAAAGAACCAGCTGCAGTTGCCGTGAAAGCAGCTATTGCCGCTCCAGTTGTTGCCGCCGCCGCAGCTCCAGTTGCCTATGCGCATGCTCCAGCTATTGCCGCTGCCGCTCCAGTTGCCTATACTCAATACGCGCATGCTCCAGCAATTGCCGCTGCGCCTGCTCATATCGCTTACAGTGCACCAGCTGCGCATTACGCTTACAGCGCACCATTGTCACATACAAAAATCGTTGCTCCCCTCTCATACGCCAGCCACGCCTACATCCACTGATTTACCTCGAAAAATAAAAAATTAAAAAACAAATTTCTATTTATTTGCGAATTGTGTCGAGTCTCATTAAATGATTTTATAAAACATTAATTTTGTCTTCTTATTTTGTCCCAATTTGTTTTTTTTTTTCATACAAAGAACTTAGGGGTTTTTTTTTTCATTTCTTTCTTAATTAAAAATTTTTTTTTTATATTTAAAATTTTACAATTATTATTCATTTGATTCTATATTTTTGTTATATTTGTTGGATAATTTAGTCAATTCTTTGTAAATTTTAATAGGGTAAGTGCATCAATTACGGCGCTTTCATAAAAAATTATTATTACTATTATATTTAATATAACTGTTGCAAAATGATTAAAAAAAATTATATTTTAATCATTTTTTGATACAATTACTAATGAAGATATGAACATTTAAACAATTATTAATTCAATTATTTGAGATCAAATTTTTTCCCTCGCCGTAATTGAAACATTTTTAATATTTCCATTGGCTCCAATTTCGGCGGACAAAGTATGTTCAAAATACACGTAATTTGGACACCGAAACTGATATAAACGCGCCGCAATATATAGAAAATTACGGTATTAGTTTTAATTTCTCATATTTTTTTAAATAATCGATTTTTATAAAGTTAAACATTTTTTTTAACATCTAAATAACATAACCTTTTAGTTTAATAAAGTCTTAAATTTTGTTTATACAATAGAAATGTCGAATTTTATTTTTAATTTACTTCTATTAAAATTGAAATGTATAAAGTGTACCGGAAGTATGTTCCAACTCGAAAGGCAAGGAGTGTATAAAAGAAAATAAAAACCAAAAAACCCCTTTTAAATTCAAATTCTCAAAAATTCTATAAATCCTTTTTAGATTAAAAAAATTTTTTTTTTTAAATTGAAATTAAGATTTCAATTATTATCGATAAATTTTAGATCATTTTCAAATAATTTTCAATATTTTTCTCAGCAACACTTTTTTTTGCTTTTTCAAAAAAAAAAGTAAATTTTAATTAACTAAAAATCAACTATATTTTTAAACATTAATTGAGGGGAAACATTTTTTTTTTTGCAACAAGAATTACACGAAAAAAAAATCTTTATCTGGAACAAAAATATATTTCTCTAGAATAGCAAAAACTTTCGCTATTTTAGTAAAATATTTCTCTATTCCAGTGAAACATATTGTTTCAGGTGAATATTTTTTTCCATGTAAAAAAATTAGCAAAACTTGTTCAAAAACGTTTCTAAATTTTTTTTTTTTTTTATTTCGAATAGAAATTCTCTATCTATTGAGAATAAAGCCATAAATAGATAAACGATTTTGAGAAATCAATTACAAGAATTATTATATATATATATATATATATATATATATATATTACATAAAACCAGTTTAAAGTTCAGTGGTCCCGAAATGACCTTGACGTTATTAATGCTCTCATATTTTAAAAGAAAGTAAAATTCAAGGCTATATATAGAGAGATATTAAATCCAATAACGCAAAATTTTTCTCAAAAAAAAAAAAAATTAAATTTTTCCTTTAAAATTATATTTATTCAATAAAGAATAGATGCAAAATTTAAAAAAAAATGAAAGAAAGACACACACACAGACTATTAATCACAAAGAAAGCAGGAACCAATTTAACCTTGGTTTTGACAGTTTCTCTTCAACGAAATTGATATGGTTGTGTTACAATTATTATTTTTTTTTTGCCCGTCAAAAAACCTAGAATTTGACTTCCCACATTACTGTTCGTGTGTGTGTGTGTTTACTGTTAACCTTGACGCAAGCAACTCTCGTAAATTCTCACTTTACGGTGTCTGTAGCATATCCGGGAGCAAAATTCTTTTGTGTCACATATGCCCTTTTTATCGTGGGGGTTCATCTTCGATATTATAAGTGAGCTTTTGCATTGAAGTTCCGTAAACTAAACATAAACCACTTATATATATATATATATCTAAAAATAAAATACTTGTATACATTTGGAAAATTTATGAAAATTAAAATTCCAAGTGAAAAACGTATATGGTATTACTATTTATCAGATAGTACTCTTCGATTTGCAGTAAATATACTATTTTTTATATTTTACCTGCAAATAAATTTTATTTGCATCAAATAATAATTTTTGTTTTTTTTTTATTTCTATTTTAAAAAAATCGGACAAGTGCGAGTTACACTCGCATTAAAACCGAGGGTTCCGTACCCTTAAACCTAAAATTTGAGGGGTTTAAAGTTTGAAGGCCTAGATAAAATCACAGAAAATTAAAAAGTATTAAAATAAGCTGCAACGCCATTCCTATTTCCAGTTCCAGTTTTTTATAATCATTGCCACTACCATTTTTTCTAATTCTCATTCCCACTTTCACATTTCACATTCACATTTCACTTTCACTTTCACTTTCCCACAATGGAAGTGCGAATGAGAATTAGAAAAAGTGGAAGTGGTAATGTAAATAAAAAAGTGGATGTGAAAATGGGCATGAAAATTATACAAAGTGGAAGTAAAAATGGGAATGAGAATTAGAAAAAGTGGAAGTGGAAACGGTAATGAAAATGAAAAAATCCCTTTCAAAGTCAAATAAAATTAATCAGCATGTTTCTATTATTTTTTTACCTTCAAACAACACGTATTACCTTCAAAAAAAACCTACCAATTGAACCTAAATTGCAATAGAATAAGAATAATAAATTGTTTCGATTTTTTTAGATAGAATGTTTTCCTGGAAAATGCAAAAATTCCTTATAAAATTAAATAAAATTAAACAGCATGTCTCTATAATTTTTTTACCTTCAAACAACGTAAATTACCTTAAGAAAACCTACCAATTGAACCTAAATTGCAATAGAATAAAAACAATGAATTTTTTTCGATTTTTTTAGATAGAATGTTTTCCTGAAAAATGAAAAAATCCCTTATAAATTTAAATAAAATTAAACAGCCTGCCTCTATAATTTTTTTACCTTCAAACAACGCATATTACCTTCAAAAAAGCCTACCAATTGAACCTAAATTGCAATAGAATAAGAATAATCAATTTTTTTCGATTTTTTTAGATAGAATGTTTTCCTGGAAAATGAAAAAATCCCGTATAAAATTAAATAAAATTAAACAGCATGTCCCTATTTTTTTTACCTTAAAACAACACGTATTACCTTCAAAAAAACCTACCAATTGAACCTAAATTGCAATAGAATAAAAATAATCAATTTTTTCGATTTTTTTAGATAGAATGTTTTCCTGGAAAATGCAAAAATCCCTTATAAAATTAAATAAAATTAAACAGCATGTCCCTATTTTTTTTACCTTAAAACAACACGTATTACCTTCAAAAAAACCTACCAATTGAACCTAAATTGCAATAGAATAAGAATAATCAATTTTTTTCGATTTTTTTAGATAGAATGTTTTCCTGGAAAATGGAAACCAGGGGGGGGAGGGTACATAGTCATTTTCAGGGATTTTTCTTAAAAATTCATGGTTTTTCCTTGACAATGCTATGATAATTAATTCCTATGAGATTCGCTATAGTTTTCCTGTAATCTACACTCCAAAATACACATATAATATATATTATATGCATATTATATTATAATAAATTTCAACCCTCTAGATAAATTCGTGAGGCCGCTAGGGGGGGGGGGGTACATGCCTTGCTTCACTAGTCTCATTAATAGGGTTCCCCCTTCGAGTACGGAACCCTAAAAAAAAACATTACCAAAAAATTGAAAAAATTATTTCAAAAAATCGTAATTAACTTTCTTCATACATGCGTAATCATTAATATTTAAAATTTTAAAAATTCTTAATAAAAAAAAATTTTAATTATCCGTTTAATAAACATTACATATATATATAATTGAAAAAAAACCAGGGAGATAATTGAATATTCCAAATATTTTTAATTAGTCACATAAGACAGGTGATGTAAAAATAATAATAATTAACACCACAAGCTAATTAGGTTTTAAAGTTACAATATACATGCAGCAAAGTTGAAGGTGAATTTGATCTCATTTTTTTTGAGTATAGTAATTAAGGCGTGGCATACTTGGCCCACAGTTTGGCCTCTCATGCAAATATAAAAATATATACCTGCAATTTTATCAAGAAAGTTTTATATAAGACAAAGTTTTATATATACATATTAAGTCACAGAAAAAAAAAAAAAATTAAAGAATGATAGATCACAAAATTTTAAAAAGTGTCTCAATGTCCAAAGCATATACGAATGATTTATAAAATCAACATTATTGATTAATTGTGAATACTAAATATATTTTTTTCTATGAAATCTTTTTTATTGTAGGATGCATAAAAAAAAAGTTTATTTCCAATAGTTAAATTTATACAGGTATTTATAATATATAATATATTATTTTGTGCATAAATTTTGAATTATAACGATCAATCATTTTTTATTTTTTTTTTTTAAAGAAGTTGAGAAATATATTAGAGAAAAAATATTTTTTCCATATAATTTTATGGTGTGTATTTGAAAAAAATTATTATTAAACAATATTATTTGTTATAGATTTTTTTTTTTTAACTTTTTTTTATAAGTTAGTTTTAATATTTATAATTTTAGTTACATTCTGACAATTATTGATTAAAATAATTAAAAAAGAGTATTAAGATAGGTGAATTGCCATTGATCTTTACTTATCGTAAAAGGGAAGATTTTTTCCTAATCGTTTAATCACGATTTGTAACATAATGACAAAAGGAATATAAATAGAATAAAATTTTCTTCGTAAGAGTAATTTACAAAAAAAGGAGAATTTTTCTTAGAGGAGCACTTTTTTTTGAAATATATTCTTTTCTAATATTGAGAATATTTTTTTTAAGAAACTATAATTTTTTATTATAAGGGACAATAATTAATTTTAAAAGCACTTTGTAAAATTGATCAAGTTTTTGGAGAAAAGACACGAGTATCAAAAATTTATATATCTACATATACTTATATCATCATTGTGTAATAACTGTTATTATATGTTGTAACTTGAAACACATGTCTTCAACTGAAAGTTGGAACAATTTTTGACTTTTTAAGACTTGATAATAATGGGTGTGGCTTATAACCGATTATTTTACTTTTTCACGAAATGCGCACGATTATTTTTTATCGCACAATTAAATGAATTTTTAAAACAAATATTATATTTCCATATATTACTTCATTTTTTGACAATATTTATAAATGTATTTTTTTTTTAGAATCTCATAAATAATATCTTATTTAATTGTTTTTTTTTTGAATTTTCCTAATTTGAAATTTTTTTTATCAATTATCATTATTATTATGATATTTAATAAGGTGTGAAATTTTTTTCTTCCATATTTCATAAACAATATGAATTAAAATTTGATTTTTGAATAAATAAATAAAAATAAATTAATCCCCCTGCAATGGCAGATTGTTACAAGTGGGCGTATAATCAATTTCATGCCTCCAAAAAAAAAAGAAAGAATAAAAAAAAAATCGTGAAAATTAAAGTGGCGATTATAAAAGATCAAGGCTTCTTTATTGCGCGAGTTAATAAACTATATCAGTATACGTGAATTATAGCTTCACATTCATATTATCATTATACATTTTTCATTGAAATATTTTTAGGTGTGAAATATTTTTACATCTAAATTTTATAATTTAGATGGGGGATTAATTTATTTTATTTATTTATTCAAAAAACAAATTTTAATTCATATTGTTTATGAAATATAATATCAATAAAATATGGAAGAAAAAAATTTCACACCTTATTAAATATCATAATTATAATGATAATTGAAAGGGCATGTCCCGTTTATTTGATAAATAAATAAATAAATAAATAAATAATTGATAAAAAAAAATTTCAAATTAGGAAAATTCAAAAAAAAATTTAAATAGGATATTATTTATGAGATTCTAAAAAAAATATATTTATAAATATTGTCAAAAAATAAAGTAATATGTAAATATATTTGTTTCAATTAATTTGGAAAATTAAATTAAAATACAATTAAAAAGAAAAAAAAAGAAATTAGTAAAAATTTCCTGCGCTAAATATGAATTATTTTAATTACATTTATTTTTTAATCTATTATTAATAATAATAATAATAATAATAATAATAATAATAATAATAATAATAATAACAATAATAAAATTGTAATTTCTCGGAATATAAAATGATTTCGAGTCGATGAACGGGTGACCTTATGTGTTGTTCCTGAACTTGTGTATTAATTTTAAAATATATATAAATGGATTTGTATTTGTGTGCGCCTTAAGGTTTAAAATGAAATTATATAAGACAGATAATAGTGGTCCAAATAGTGACATTGGGTAGAGATGATTTTTATTTTCAGGGCTTAACATCAGAATTATATTCCCAGTGAAAGTTGAAATTTTTTTTTTTCTCTCTCTCTAACCGAGAGAAGTTTGGGCATATCAGTGACCAGACTTTTGCAAAAAAAGGGAAGGGAAAAATTTTTTTTTACCACAACACATACATATTACATCATGGAAACTGTATATATACATTTACGAGATCCAATATTCGATGCATTTGCAATGCAACGTTGATGCGTTGGCTTCGCTTCGTATATAAATACCGTTTCACCCCATTTGGTTACCTCAGTATCACACGATTCACCAGTCCCTCAACAACTAACCATGGCTTTTCAAGTAAGGGCAAAAAAAAATCCCTTCGAAAAATTTTTTTATTCAATAAAAATCCATCAAATTTTTATTCTATTTTTTTTTTTAAACAATCCTATAATTTGAGGTTTAAAAAAAATTTTAACAGCACACTAATTTAAAAGTATCAAATTGATACCAAAAATATCAAATTGATATAAAAATTTTGTATCAATTTGATATTTTTGATATCAATTTGATACTTTTAAATTTGTGTGAGAATTTAATTTCATTTTATTGTTTATTAATAATCATTATTTTTTTATTTATTATTTTTTTTGAATTTTATTTATTTTTGATTTTAATAAATTTAATTTTAGATAATATTATATATTTTTTTTATTTAAATTATTATAGTTTCTAAAAGAAGAATAAAATAAAAATTTAATTAAATTTTTAAAAAATTTGTCATTCCAGTTCGTTGTACTGTCAGCGTTGATTGCTGCAGCAAATGCAGGAGCAATTGGAGCACCATTAGCCTATGCAGCACCAACGCTAATAGCAAAACCAGTGGACGCTGATTTTGATCCACATCCACAATATAGTTTTGCATATGACGTTCAAGATTCATTGACTGGCGATTTTAAAAGTCAACACGAGACACGTAATGGAGATATGGTACAGGGAAGTTATTCCCTTTTGGAGGCTGATGGAACTAAAAGAATAGTGGACTATCATGCCGATGATGTTAATGGATTTAATGCAATTGTTCGTAAAGAAGCTGTGGCTAAAATTGCCGCACCAGTGATTACAGCAGCGCCAGCAAAAATTGCCTATGCACCCACTGCGCATTACAGTTACGCATCGCCAATTGTTGCTGCGCCTGCGCAACTTTCTTACGCGCAGCAAATTGCCAAAATTTCACCTGCCACTGCGCATATCACTTACGCTCAACCAATCGCTAAGCCAGCTTTAACTTATGGACCACCAATCGCTAAAATTCCAGCGGCACCTGTTTTAGCTGCCACCAAATATGCAGGTCCACTTTCATATATTGCACATGTAACATACACATCACCTTACATTTCATATGCTCACTAAATTTTTCCGCAAAAATTTTTTTTTTTTTTTTCCCCTCCAATATAAATTTTTCTCCATCAAGTAATCGATTTTTACATAATCATGCACACTGTAAAGAAATTTTTAAGACTGAAAACACCTATAAATGTAAGAGAAAAAACACTAAAGACTGAATATTATAACGATTTTAAGAGCTAAAATTAATATCCGATTTTGTTTTAAGTTAAAAAAAAAAAATTTAACTATTTTTTTTTAGAAAGCGTTTTTAAGACATTTTTACAGTGTGTATTTTGAAAATAATTTTTAGAATGCGGAAAAAATGATTTTTTTTTTCAATTCTATCTATAAGGGATAATTGGGAATTATTTTCAAATAGTGAAAAAAAAATTAATTGCCATTTTATATTTTTGAAAAACTTTGATTGCAAAATCGTCATTGTGCTCAAAAATAGGTTGTTTTTTTTTTTAGTCAATGAATTTTGAAGAAAACGGTAATTTTACTTAATATTTAAAGGGATAAAATTTTAATTTCCGAAAAAAATGTTTCACAAACAAAAACAATTGAAAATTTTTAGTGTTAAAAAAAATTTTCAGCTTTCTCATTAACAGAAAATTTTAATTTGTCCCTTCTTCTCAATAAGACTGATCAATTCTCACGGTGTCACAAATTTTGCTAATAATTTCATGTCTCAAATTTAATTATCAAATAGTTTCATTTTTATTTTGAATTGTCATCTATTTGAAAATTAAGAAAATACTACTAATTTAAAACAAAAATGTTTATTATCAAGTTAAGTATATAATTAATTTAATTCCAAAAGTAAATTTTATTTTTAGAAATATTTTTTGCTCAAAATTTTAATTTTTACAAAACATTTATCAATTATCATAAATAATATAAAATTTTGCCATTATTATGATAACAAAGACAACAATTTTTATAATAATAACAAAATACTATTGTTTTTTAAATTCTTTTTCATATACGGGAGAATTAATTGTATAATTAAATAATTACACATATAAAAACGACATCGACCTACCCGAATGTAAATTGCGGAACTCGGTTTTTTAATGAGAAGAGATGCGTCGCGATACATCTTACTTTCATTGTAATGATTTACACGGAACAGAAGCTTATAACGGTGAAGGTCGCAAACACAGGTTTCGCTTTCATATCAATGTCGTCTTCGAAATTTAGGTCGTCGAAAGGGAATACCTCTTCTTCCGAGTTTAAAACATCGTATTAAAAAAAAAAAAAAAATAATAATAATGATGATGATAGTCATATAGATATAATTAAATTTTAATTAAATGCTATATTTTTAATATACATTTAAATAAAAAATAAAACATCGAATGTATTCTTAAAACATGACCACAGGTCAAAAATAAATTGTCATTTTGTCAATTTAAAAAATTTATTTTTTTTATCCTTTCCTAATGTTCCCATAGTTAATTTATAATTATTATTATTATTTAATAAAATATTTAATTCCAGCCTTTTATTCTTGCAGTTAGAAATATTACAAGAAAAAATTATTTATTAATAAATATTGTTATTTTCCACTTGGAAAGATTCCCCGGAAATTGCCCCCTGGAGGTTCTATCAGAATATTCCGCCGGAACTTCCAACGTAATTCCGTCGGAATTCCATCGAAGTTGCAAAGAATTTCCGATGGGATTCCGACGGAATTACGTTGGAAGTTCCGGCGGAATTCTGATAGAACCTTCAGGGGGCACTTTCCGGGAAATCTTTCCAAGTGGGTTCCAAGAAATATTATTATTTACAAAAAAATTATTCTTCAAGAAATTTATTAAATAAATTTTTTTTTATTTATTATTATACACCTGAAAGACAGTTGATATATAAAAAAAAAGAAATTATACAGGAACCACAATTGAAAACTTGATTTTTTTATTTTATTTTTATCCACCATTTTTTGAAAAATCTTATTCAATGTGCCGAATATTAAAAATTTGCACATATTATGTCACTGGCACATTATAAGACCGGTTGTAATAATTTTTTTTGTTTGATCTACTTTTTAACATATAAAAAAAAACTTGAACAATCAAGAGAATATTTCAAATCTTCATAACTGATCTGCTTTTTTTTTCATGAAAATTTATTTTTTTTATAAGATTTTAAACTAATTTAAATCTAAATGTTTTTAATACATTTTTACTGTATTTTTATACAGCAATATAATATAAATAAATATATTGTTGAATTAAAAAAAAAAAAAAAAAAAAAGTTTTGACAAATGATGTGAATCTCTTTTCCAAACACGTTCCTATTGTATATTGTAAACGTTCAGTGAATAACAATTTTATTTGTATCTAGTTAACAGATGAGAATAAAAATATTTATTAATTATAATATATTAAAAATTTTTAGATTTAATTAAATTTTTTTGACTTTTTACATTAATTAGGATTGAAATAAAAAAAAAGAAACGTTCTAAAAAAATGTATCAGTTGGTTTAGATATACTTTATAAATACATTCTAAGTAGTACAACACTATTATAGTCAGACATTCCGCTCTTTCTATTGCTAAATCATTCTTTTGCTGCGATAAGATTGCAACTATATAAATACTGGATTAATCAAAAAAATTTTTTCATTTAAAAAATATTTTTCTTTTCAATAATATTATTCTAATTACAAAAGAATAATAAATTCTTATGTACAAGAATAATTATTCTTATATTAAAAAAATAATATTCCTATTTTCAGAAATATTATTCTTCTTACAAGAATATTATTCTTCTTATAAGAATATTATTATTACAAGAATATTATTCTTATACCCCAAGAATCTTATTCTTACTTCAAGAATATTATTCTTATTTCAAAAATATTCTTATTTTAAGAAAATAATTTTTTTTTTTTTTGAATCAAATACGAAATTCGTGATATAAAAGTGCAAGAATTGTATTACTTTTTGATTAGGCAGAACACGTAGTCGAAGGTCGTTTTATTACGAGTTTTATTTACGCATTGTTCTTTCGTAAACAAGACAAGCCTAACGGATTATGTAACGGATAACGACGCGATGAATCGTCAAGAATAACAAAAAAAAAAAAAAAAAGAATAAAAGTAAAAGAAGTTATGCATTCACTTGACATTGGACTTTTACTTATAATAAACGTACTCAAGTAGCATCTGTGTTGACGCATCGATTGTCATTTTGTATGCGAGGTGTCAAACGTGCCTCCAATTGCTGCGCTATATTGTTTTCAATAAACGTAAATGTCAATCATTAATTAAATTTCAGAGCAATTTGTTTCAACAAAAATTTATTTGTTTTTTTTTAATTTAATTAATTGAATTGTATTTTTTTTTTTTTTTGATAAAAAAAAATGTATTTTAATAATTTTCTAGGCCAAATAAATATTTTATTTGTTTCAAATAAAAATTTTATTTCGTTTCTATTTGAAATAAATAAAAAGATTTATTAAGCTCTAAGAAAAATATATTTTTATTTGATTCAAATATAAAGTTTATTTATTGCAAATAAAATATTTCTCTGAATATATTTAAGTTCCATTTTCGCGAAAGATTAAAATCAAATGCTGATCACAATTTTTAAATTGAAGTTCAATTTTATATGAATTGACCCCTCCATTAAAATTTAATCGTGTGTAGAATCAGGATCCCTAAATTGTTATTGTTAAGCAATAATTCTATTAGTATTTAAAATACAGAGATTCATGAGTTCGCATACTAAATGCTACTTAAATTCAATTAAGAGCGATATACTATATACTTAGATACCCAAGAAGCACGTAATATTACCTCAATATCAAGGTAATATTACACGTAAGATTCGTAATATAACGTTGTAATATTACAGTAATCTTACAGTGATCTTAAAATGTCCGCCTCAAGGTAATATTACCGGTAATGTTACTGTAATATTACGCGCTAATATTAAGGTAATATTACAGTAATATTGCAGTAATATTATACCGTAATATTAAGGTAATATTACAAGAGAATATTACAGTAATATTATGGGAATATTTCTTTACGAAAAAAATCTACCCATCCAGGGAATCGAACCCCGAACTCAAAGCACACGAGTCCAGTGTTTTACCAACAAGCCAAATTGACTTATAATATATTTACGTTTTTTATGCTTTATGAATAACTCAAATCAGTCTGTAATATTACTGTAATTTTACTGTTAATGTTACAGTAATATTCCCGGTAATATTACCTTGAGGTATATATATAACTAAAATTAACTAAATTGGCATTATTTATCATTTAAATAAATAAATAAATAAATTATATTATATATTTTATACTTATTGTACTGTATTATTAGTAACTGTTTGTTTCCCTTTAAAATGTCTAGCAATAAAATAACCACAAAATATGATGTTTTTGAGCAACTAAATTTTTATGGAATTGAGTAGGGACATAAAATTTCAAGAAATTCTCACCGCACCGTCAGCGGTGTCAAGAAATAATGTGTGCGCGAATATGTGAGAAAATTCTTGTAGGACTTCTCGCGCAATGGATGACGGGCCCCCCAATAAATAACAAGCGCCGCATTATAATCTCTTGAGAGTAACGCGTCTTAAATGCCTAACACAAAAAAGAAAACAAAAAATCATCAACTTCTTTGTTTTTGCTGGTGCGGAATTTCACGAACCAGATTGTAGTACGCGTGAATTATTTACCTTAGAGTCTTTTGTCTTGCTGTACCAAGAGAGAAGAAAATAAGATCTTTTCTCGATGAACTGGAAAACAAATGAGCCTTACCTATCTTAATGGACAACGAAGAAACACACAGCAATGACCCTCGCAAATATTTTCCTTCTTCTTTTTTTTTTCTGTTTATAATCTCCGCTTTTGCCATATAGCCATTAAACTTGCATTTCTTAGTCGAGATTTATTTTCTCTCGATTATGAAATCGACTTTCGTTAAATATGCATGAGAAAAAAAAAGAATATATACAAATATTTTATTGAAAATAATAATTCTTTTAAATTTTGATATTTGAAAATTATTGGAAATTCCTTATTGTCAATTTATATATGTAATTGTGTAATGTCCTTGGAAAATACATATAACCTTCATAATAGTCTCGTCATGTGCGACCTTAGTCAGTCTACCCTCTGTTTAATAGCACATTTGAGTGCGCAATGAGAAATTACAATTATTCATGACAAGTGGGAGTTTAGCAA
This sequence comes from Leptopilina boulardi, assembly GCF_019393585.1. Classification (NCBI taxonomy): domain Eukaryota; kingdom Metazoa; phylum Arthropoda; class Insecta; order Hymenoptera; family Figitidae; genus Leptopilina; species Leptopilina boulardi. The sequence goes on along the minus strand of NW_026137996.1, from coordinate 1,708,202 downwards.
ATTGTGACATTCTCGTCCAATATAAGCACTGTAATTCTCAATGTTTTCACCAGTGTCTTCTTCAATTCATAAACGAAAAGTCATAATATCAAACAAGTCGCAAAAATGTCAACTAAGGTGTGTTTTAAAATCCAAGTGCCACAAAGGATAACAGTGCTATATTCTTTTTTTTCAAAAATAAATTTACTAATTTATTTTTTAGATCATTTTTATTTTCTCTAATTGAGTTGCTTAATGATATTTCAAAAAAAATTTCAGATTACATCCCTCTTGTGCATGATATTGGCGATGATTGTCATTGAGGCAAAAGTCGTTCCAGTATCTCATGTAGCACCAGCAGCACCAATATTGTCAAGAATTGAAAATTTTGATGCAGTACCACAATATAGTTTTGCATACGATGTTCAAGATCCAACGACTGGTGATTCTAAGGCACAATTTGAAACACGAAGTGGTGACATTGTCCAGGGTAGCTACAGTCTCATTGAAAGTGATGGTACACGTCGCATTGTTGATTACACAAGTGATCCAATTAATGGCTTTAACGCTGTTGTCAATCGAGAACCAGCAGTAGCCGTTGCTACTGTTCCAGCTGGAAAAATTGTAGCATCACCAGCAATTGCTCAAAGAGTTATAACTTCACCTGTTGCTGTTCCAGCTGAAAGGATTTTAGCTTCGCCATCTGTTGCTGTTCCTGCTCAAAGAATTATAACCCCACCTGTTGCTGTTCAAGCTGAAAGAGTTTTAGCTTCGCCATCAGTTGCTGTTCCTGCTCAAAGAATTTTATCCGCACCAGTTGCTGTTCAAGCTGAAAGGGTTTTAGCTTCGCCATCAGTTGCTGTTCCTGCTCAAAGAATTATAACCGCACCAGTTGCTGTTCAAACTGAAAGAATTGCTGTTCCTGATCAAAGATTCTTGACCTCATCTGTTGCTGTTCCTGCTCAAAGAGTTATAGCTTCGCCATCAGTTGCTGTTCCTGTTTCATCTCCCTATACTGTACCAACTGCTTATGCATCGCCTGTGACTTATACCTTGCCAAGAGCTGTTGCTTCAAGATTAACAGTTCCATTATCAGCTCCTCTGACATATGCAGCTTATACACTTTAAGATATAATTTTTTTAAAAAAAATCATCTTTCATTGTTTGCAATTGTTATACACGAATACAATTTATGTACATATGTAAAACTTCTATTTTTACTACAATAAACTATATTGAAAATTCAATTGAATTGAAAATAGATTTTTCAAGGACGGTGTCGAGGTCACGGGGTCGGTGTCGTTTTTCGAAATTTGTTAACTTAATATAATAGAAGATGTTTCGTTTTAAATTAAGAAATGTTAAAATTATTAAGTTAAAAACATTTGATTTTAATGACACTTAAAATTAGACACAATATTATAGGTTACTAACTAAAAATTGAAACAACAACAATAAATAATAAAAAATTGAAAAAATCAAAAAATTCTTAAAAAATTGCAAAATAACCCTTTTTCGGGTTCAAATTGAAAAAAGATGTTACATAAAAATAGTTTGTAAGATTTTCTAATAGCATATATGCAAAGTATTTTGATTAATTTGAAAATAATTGAAAATAGATTTTTCAAGGACGGTGTCGAGGTCACGGGGTCGGTGTCGTTTTTCGAAATTTGTTAACTTAATATAATAGAAGATGTTTCGTTTTAAATTAAGAAATGTTAAAATTATTAAGTTAAAAACATTTGATTTTAATGACACTTAAAATTAGATACAATATTATAGGTTACTAACTAAAAATTGAAAAAACAACAATAAATAATAAAAAATAATAATAAAAAATTGAAAAAATCAAAAAATTCTTAAAAAATTGCAAAATAACCCTTTTTCGGGTTCAAATTGAAAAAAGATGTTACATAAAAATAGTTTGTAAGATTTTCTAATAGCATATATGCAAAGTATTTTGATTAATTTGAAAATAATTGAAAATAGATTTTTCAAGGACGGTGTCGAGGTCACGGGGTCGGTGTCGTTTTTCGAAATTTGTTAACTTAATATAATAGAAGATGTTTCGTTTTAAATTAAGAAATGTTAAAATTATTAAGTTAAAAACATTTGATTTTAATGACACTTAAAATTAGATACAATATTATAGGTTACTAACTAAAAATTGAAAAAACAACAATAAATAATAAAAAATAATAATAAAAAATTGAAAAAATCAAAAAATTCTTAAAAAATTGCAAAATAACCCTTTTTCGGGTTCAAATTGAAAAAAGATGTTACATAAAAATAGTTTGTAAGATTTTCTAATAGCATATATGCAAAGTATTTTGATTAATTTGAAAATAATTGAAAATAGATTTTTCAAGGACGGTGTCGAGGTCACGGGGTCGGTGTCGTTTTTCGAAATTTGTTAACTTAATATAATAGAAGATGTTTCGTTTTAAATTAAGAAATGTTAAAATTATTAAGTTAAAAACATTTGATTTTAATGACACTTAAAATTAGATACAATATTATAGGTTACTAACTAAAAATTGAAAAAACAACAATAAATAATAAAAAATAATAATAAAAAATTGAAAAAATCAAAAAATTCTTAAAAAATTGCAAAATAACCCTTTTTCGGGTTCAAATTGAAAAAAGATGTTACATAAAAATAGTTTGTAAGATTTTCTAAAAGCATATATGCAAAGTATTTTGATTTATTTGAAAATAATTGAAAATAGATTTTTCAAGGACGGTGTCGAGGTCACGGGGTCGGTGTCGTTTTTCGAAATTTGTTAACTTAATATAATAGAAGATAATCAGAAACATGTAAAACGAAATCCAGAATTTAATTTCAAAATTGGTTTACAAACTGATATTAATCTATTATTATTTCCTATATATAAGTATTATTTTTATTTTCTTATAAAATTAAAATTTAATTTTCTTATTCTTGCTCTGTTTCTTAAAAACGAACGATCGATAAAAATATTTAAATCCAATATATTTTTAATTTAACATTCCATTTGGAATAGAATAAAACAAGGATCAGCATCAGAAAGAAAAAATAAAACGCTTTTTTTCAACACTTATTTTATAATTTTACGATTATAAATATTTCTTGACGTCCACGAAAAGATCCCACTTTGTGGATTACAATAATAATTATATTCGAATTAATGTTCACGCAAAAATAATGACAAACTATTTCTCCCACTTGGACAGATTCCCTGGAGGTTCTATCAGAACTCCGCCGGAACATCCAACGTAATTCCGTCGGAATTCCATCGGAGTTCCAATAAAATTTCCAATGGGATTCCAACGGAATTAGGACTCTAAAAATTTAAAAAAAAATTAAACGGAATTCCGTCAGAACTCCGTCGGAATCTCATCGGAAATTCTTTGCAATTCCGACGGAAGTCGGAAGTTCCGGCGGAATTTTGATAGAACCTCCAAGGGGCACTTTCCGCGCAATCTTTCCAAGTGGCCTGTGATCTTAAAAAAATTTATTTTTCTTTAAAACCAAACCATATATTTGGGGGGCGGGGGTAATCTGAACAATTATGTTTTTTTGGAAAAATTGAAAAAAAAATTTAAATATCCAAAAATTGTTTTACTAATATTTTTTTGTCAACACAGAAAAAAAAACTGCATCAGAATTCAGAAAAGAGCTCCAAATTTTTTTCGAAGCCCTTTTTCATCATTCAGCGCGCACAAGGCAAAATCACGTATTTTGTTATCGTTCATGGCGAATTGTAATTACTATGAATAATATTGTGTTGACAAAGAGGTGAATTGCGAAGGCAACTATACTCAAGAAGTTTCATTTTAAATTCAATCCACATTTACCGGCTTCATGCTCATGTTTCTCTTTTTGACAAGTTGCACAATATATTTAAAATTTTTTTATTTTTATCATAAGCTGTAACAGCAATAAGTATATATATACTATATAATCGAGATCTTAATAAAATATAATTACTTCGAAATGAATTAGCACTCTTTTTAAAATTATACAAAAAAAAAAAAATATGAAGATGAATTGAAATTCTTTTATTTAAATTCAGTCTTTCTAATATGATCACACAATTTTTGCATAATAGAAAGCGAGAAATCTGTTTGTAAAAATTTATTCCTTTGAATCCATGTAAATCATGTTCAATGATCATAGTTCAAAATATCTTAGATCAATATAGACAAATTTTGTATACAGGTCCATCAAAATTCATTTGAATTGTATTTTTTCAAATGACCTAAAAAGTAGTGTATTTTTTTTTAATCCAAACAGAATAAATTTTAGATTTTAATTGTTATTTATTATTATTATAATTAATTTAAAAAACGAAACAGATATAAATAAAACAGGCTTGTAAAAATATAATATTTATTATTATACGATATAAAGCGATACATATATATTTATTTCAAAAAATGTTCATATACAATAAGATTAAAGGTATGTATAAGTGAATCCTTCAGAGGGATTTGCAAATGCAAATGGTGACGAATAAGTTGAATATGCCGGATAAGTGAGACGAGATTCTGGTACATTGACAATTCTTTGAAAATTTTTACCAACTGGAACAACAGATGTAGCACGAGCTCTCACTGGAACATATTCCATTTGTTTCTGATATTGCTCTGAATTTGTAATTGGAGAATTATTAATTCTTGATTTCACTCGCAAATTTTGTGATTGTCCAGCAATCAATCGTCCCGATCTTGCTTCAACCACCTCGACATCCGAATCTGGTCCACTCGATGGGATTGTTGGAACTGGTCCATTGGATGCTGCTGGAGAATTTTCAGCCAATGAAACATCAGGAATCACTGGCGAAATTCCTGCCACTGGAACTAGTGGTGATGTAGCTACTGGAGTTGCAACTAAATAGTAAAAAGAAAGTTTAGGTAATCTAAATTTTTTTTTTTAAATTTCTTAAAATAGTATTTTTTTTACTGTTTGCTGCAACTACAGGTTCCTTGCTAACCACAGCATTGAATCCATTGACATCATCAGCTGTATATGAAACCGTTCTTCTTGTTCCATCACTTTCAATAAGACTATAACTACCCTGAACAATATTTCCATTTCTAGTTTCGTATTGTGCTTTTGAATCGCCAGTTATTGCGTCTTGAACATCATATGCAAAACTATAACGTGGAACTGTATCATCATAATTATTGACATCAGCTACTGGTATCGATTCAACTACACGAACAGGTTGAGCAACTTGTACCAGTGCTCCCTGTGAAAAAACTGCCAGACCCAAGAAAATAATAATCTAAAATTCAAAATTGAAATTAAGAAACCTAAAAAATGTTACTATTTTTTTTCGGTATTACCTTATGAGCCATGTTTTTGATAAAAAGATCACAGAAGAACTGATGTCTGATGATCAGATCGACAGGGCTTTTATATACAATGAACGCGTGTCATGTTTTTAGTGACAATAAAGCAATAGTATAAAAATTACATTTGCACCCAAATGCATCCCCACCTAGAATTTGACCTCCTCAATAACCAAGTACCATGTACCAATGTATTTCTTATCTTTCTTCATATATATTGACGTCGTCTTCTTTCAACAACACTCCCGATGAGTCTATTACGCGACTTGAAAACTAAATCAAAGAAGTCAATTTTTTTTGTCTCACAAATGATTTTTTCGACTCACAAAAAAAGAAGAGTTTCATTTAAATTCTCATCCAGTCTCCAAATTCGAAGGATTCACGATGTCTTTTACGCTTTTTTAATAAGGAAGTTAAAAAAAAATCTTCTTTACCTTAAAAGGTAAAGTAGCCTATTGAATTCTCTCTTTTTTTATGAAAAAATAAATATATAAATAAAAATTCAAAAACCAATTTCTATTTATATAAAAAATAATGTCTTTATTATAAATTAACTATTAATTAGTAATAATTAATATATGAAAAGTAAATTGTTTCAATATATTTTTTAATGATTACACGTTTCAATTACGGCTCGACATGTCAAAACGTCGAATTAAATTTGTACCATAACGATATGTATATATATGTAATTATGCAATATAAATGCAGTTAAGAAATATCATTTGGCAATATAATTAAACAAAAAAAAAATGTACATCTTCCAAGTAAGTCGCATGTTGTACTTGAAACTGTTATATACTTTCTTGGATTGAAAATATGAAAATATTGATTCAATCCACATCATACATGCAATTAAAGTGTCACTCGCCTTCAATTATATATATATACATTCGACTGAAACGTTTGCAAACAAATTTGGGGCAATGTAAAATCTCTTTTTAATATTCTTCTCTTGATTCATACATGTATAATATAAACCCTTCAGGTATATATTAAGGTACACACGTTTAACAAAAAATGAAGGAGACTATATAAATAATAATAATAATTTTTTACATGTTTATCAAAAAAAAATTAATTAAAATTTTTTTCCTTAATATTTTCAAAACTTTCGGAAAAATTTTCTGTTTATAAAAACATTTTGATATAATTATAAAATATTGATTAATTTTTTATCTTGCAATTTTTTTTTTTTAAGAAGGTGAATGAAAAGAGGAGACCGATTATGAAATTATTTTCTCTATAAAACTTAAACACCAAATGATTCGATCACTTATATTCTATAAACGATTTGCAAAACAGGTTTTAGAATGTTATAATACAACAAAATTAGATATTATGCGCGTTGAGTTGAATCATATACATAGTAAGGGTGAAAGTGCGCCTTGGCACTGAGAGTTTAATTTAAAAATGGATAATTCAATGTCAGTGGCCCATTTACGGATTCTAGACACTTGCCAGGTGTTGCTCAAGTTTCTGAAAAGTGCACGAAATGCTATCGAGTAACACTTGGCATTACTTAAACATACGCCCCTAATGAAGAAATTTTTTTTTTTTAATTATTACATCATAGACAATTTTTTATTATTTATTTATTTATTATTACAAAGATAATTTAGTTATAAAATGTTTAAACAACTGATTTAATAACTTTGTACCTATAAAGAATAAACTTCAATTATTCAGGTATCTATAAGTAATTAATTAATTTTTAAAGTTAATTATGTAAATTAAAAATTTAATTCTGTACCTAATCATGTTTTAATTTTGTAATTATTTATCTAAAATTCTTGATAATTAATAAATTAATAAGCAAGGTATTAAATTAATTAATTACATAAGTACCTAATTACTAGGTTACTAATTAACTAAGTAGCTAATTATTAAGTTACTAATTAACTAGGACGATAATTACTAGGTTACTAATTAACTAGGACGATAATTACTAAGTTACTAATTAACTAGGGTACTAATTAACTAGGACGATAATTACTAGGTTACTAATTAACTAGGACGATAATTACTAGCTTTCTAATTAACTAGGGTACTAATTAACTAGGACGATAATTACTAAGTTACTAATAACTAGGACGATAATTACTAGGTTACTAATTAACTAGGGTACTAATTAACTAGGACGATAATTACTAGGTTTCTAATTAACTAGGGTACTAATTAACTAGGACGATAATTACTAGGTTACTAATTAACTAGGGTACTAATTAACTAGGACGATAATTACTAGGTTACTAATTAACTAGGCTACTAATTAACTAGGACGATAATTACTAGGTTACTAATTAACTAGGGTAATAATTAACTAGGACGATAATTACTAGGTTTCTAATTAACTAGGGTACTAATTAACTAGGACGATAATTACTAGGTTACTAATAACTAGGACGATAATTACTAGGTTACTAATTAACTAGGGTACTAATTAACTAGAACGATAATTACTAGGTTACTAATTAACTAGGACGATAATTACTAAGTTACTAATTAACTAGGACGATAATTACTAGGTTACTAATTAACTAGGGTACTAATTAACTAGGACGATAATTACTAGGTTTCTAATTAACTAGGGTACTAATTAACTAGGACGATAATTACTAGGTTACTAATAACTAGGACGATAATTACTAGGTTACTAATTAACTAGGGTACTAATTAACTAGGACGATAATTACTAGGTTTCTAATTAACTAGGGTACTAATTAACTAGGACGATAATTACTAGGTTACTAATTAACTAGGGTACTAATTAACTAGGACGATAATTACTAGGTTATTAATTAACTAGGACGATAATTACTAGGTTACTAATTAACTAGGGTACTAATTAACTAGGACGATAATTACTAGGTTTCTAATTAACTAGGGTACTAATTAACTAGGACGATAATTACTAGGTTACTAATTAACTAGGGTACTAATTAACTAGGACGATAATTACTAGGTTATTAATTAACTAGGACGATAATTACTAGGTTACTAATTAACTAGGGTACTAATTAACTAGGACGATAATTACTAGGTTTCTAATTAACTAGGGTACTAATTAACTAGGACGATAATTACTAGGTTACTAATTAACTAGGGTACTAATTAACTAGGACGATAATTACTAGGTTATTAATTAACTAGGACGATAATTACTAGGTTACTAATTAACTAGGCTACTAATTAACTAGGACGATAATTACTAGGTTACTAATTAACTAGGGTACTAATTAACTAGGACGATAATTACTAGGTTTCTAATTAACTAGGGTACTAATTAACTAGGACGATAATTACTAGGTTACTAATAACTAGGACGATAATTACTAGGTTACTAATTAACTAGGGTACTAATTAACTAGGACGATAATTACTAGGTTTCTAATTAACTAGGGTACTAATTAACTAGGACGATAATTACTATGTTACTAATTAACTAGGGTACTAATTAACTAGGACGATAATTACTAGGTTATTAATTAACTAGGACGATAATTACTAGGTTACTAATTAACTAGGCTACTAATTAACTAGGACGATAATTACTAGGTTACTAATTAACTAGGGTACTAATTAACTAGGACGATAATTACTAGGTTTCTAATTAACTAGGGTACTAATTAACTAGGACGATAATTACTAGGTTACTAATAACTAGGACGATAATTACTAGGTTACTAATTAACTAGGGTACTAATTAACTAGGACGATAATTACTAGGTTACTAATTAACTAGGGTACTAATTACTAAGTTAATAATTACTAGGTTACTAAATAACTAGGAAGTTAATTTATTGGTTACAAATTAACTAGAAAGTTAATTACTAGGTTACTAATTAATTAGGAAGTTAACTACTAGGTTACTAATTAAGTAGGTTACTAATTAAATAGGTAACTAATTAATGAGGTAAATAATTAACTTTGTAACTAATTAACTATGCAAATTAATTGGGTAAATAATCAACTTAGAAATTAATTATCTAGACAAATAATTAATTGTCGATGAACCTAATTATCTAGGTAATTAATTATTCATCCAGAGTGTAATTAGATACCTAAATAAATACCTAATTAATTCCCAATTTATATAGTACCTAATAAATTAGCTTTCACAACTAATTATCCAATTTTTTCTTAGAAACTCATTAATAATTTAGCTTCGTAATTAATAAATTAAACTAAACGACGTATGAATATTTTAAGAAAAATATTTTTATTCAGTAAAATAAGTACAAAAGAAGTAACAATAGATATTTATATATTTACAATGATTTGACTAGGACAATTGAGTCAGAAAAATGATTAGATAATAATCAATGATGATAGGCAAATGGAGATGGTGCCACATAAGGATGAGCATTGTTAGCTACTGGAATTACTGGAACTGGTGGTGGAATTTGTGGAATTGGCGGAATTACTGGCACAGGAGGAATAGCTTTAACAATAGCTGGTTCTCGATGAACAACTGCATTAAATCCATTAATTGGATCGGCAAAATATTCAACAATTCTTCTAGTTCCATCTGCCTCAATAAGACTGTAACTTCCACTAACAACATCTCCATTGCGTGTTTCGTGTTGACTTTTTGCATCACCCGTTAAACTATCCTGTACATTATAGGCGTAAGTGTATTGTGGATGTGGATCATAGTCATCAACTTTGACCAATGGCGGTGGAGCTACTGCTACAGGTACACCTGGCACTACACTGGCTCTGGCCATCATTATACTCGTTGCAATGATGACAAAAATCTGCAAAAAAAAAAGCAGTAGCCACATTAGAAAAATGGATTCAATAATTTAATTAAAGAGAACATTATTTTTTTCCATCAAAATTAATAAGAAAAATTTTGAGTGAAAGGTATAAACTAAAGAATAAAAAAATTAAATAATTATTAAAAAAAAAAACCAAAACACGGAAAAAAAGATTTATCTGAAACAGCGAAAGGTTTCACTGGAATAGCGAAAGATTTATCTAAAAACAAGTAATATATTTGCTGCTATAGTGAAACGTTCCAGGCAAATCTTTTTTTTTTGTGAACAAATCACTTTTTTCTTGACACTCGCGAATTTAACAAATTTCAAAATTCTATCACCACAAATAAAAAAATTGACGAAAAATTCAAAATCTCACCTTAATGGCCATTGTTCAATGATTTCAGTGTCCCGAAAAGATATCAAGAACAAGACAATTGAAAGACTGATGTCCTGTTGATTCAAAACGAAAGTATTTATATACGAATGGTAGACACATGTCGTATATAGGGTTTAGTCACACATATGTATGCACACAAAAAAAAAAAAAAAAGAATTCATCACCCCACTTGCATTGTAAACAGTTCCAGGACGAGTACGTGATCAACTCCTTTATGGCGCTCAGGAAAAGTTTCATTTGCCCCAGAATTTGTCACGTTCACTCTCTATTCTTCACTTATATGTTATGCTATCTTCATTTTTAAATCGCGATATAATAACTTTCGAAAATTGTTGAAAAAAAAAAATCAACAAAACTAATTATCAATTACTATTTTGACATTAATTAATGAATAATAATAATTAGTCTAAAAAAATTAACTAATTAGTAATCACATCATTAACAAATTAGTTATCATATAATTAAATTAGAAAATTTGAAATAATTAACTAATTAGCAATAAAATAATTATTAAAGAGTTGTAAGTTTTTTTTTTCGCCAAACTCACAAAAACATTTTTATTTCTTCTCAAATAAAATTGTATTAAATAAATTTTGTTGTGTCCATAAAAAAATTGGAAAAAAATTTGCATTTTTCAAAATTTCATTCACAATAATTATTCTTGACAATAATTTTTCTAACCGAATCATGCTTTCACTGTTGCGTAAGAATAACTTACTCTTTCGCGTAAGTATAACGCTTCCGTCATAGAAAGAACATCATTGGAATAACAATTTCGACCTATAATGCAATCAACTAATAAATCATTTTTTTTTAAATTTTTTTTTTGCAATCGTCCTTCGAAGACATACAAATTACTATTTAGTGATAATAATTATTATTACAAATATTTGTCATTTTATGCAAATATTTATAAAATACTTTTGAAAAAAATTAATCCTAGTCACAACTCTTGATAATATGATACAGAAACTCTTTATTTTATTCGAAGAGATATACTATTTTCTATACTTCCTTTTATAAATATTTTATAAATTAAAAAATTTTTTGGTTTTTAAGAGGATAACTAAAAACAGCAATAGTCCTCTTAATATAAAATTATTTTTTAAAGAATTTGTGCCAAAAATAAAAATAATTCGATTCTTTATAGAAGCAAGAAAAAAGGTATAAAAATTACGTGAATGAATATTGATTTGCAGTTCGAGTTAAAATCATCTCATTCTTCGAGTGAATCATTACACATAAATATTTTTTTTTATATATATATATATATATATATGCAATCATGAGAAGATGAGTAGTAACCTTGACCATGACCAAAGATCTTTCTGACTGTGACCGAAATAAGTCTGCATCTTCATCCTCAATCTAAAGAAGTCACTTTCATAACCGGCTGTATTCTGAAGGTCACTGGCTCTTCCTCTCATCCAACCTTTTGTATATATATATATATATATATATATATATATATATATATATATATATATATATAATCATGAACTCGTCTTCTCTCGCGGACATTCACCTCATTTTATGCGTAACAACTCTCTTTCAACAATTTTCAATATTATTCCACTCAAATTGAAAATATTTTTCTCTTAATCAAATTTTCAAACAAAAATACACGGAAAAAAAGGAATTGCTTACAGATGCTAACTAATGTTTGCTATTGGATCCATCAAAATTAGTAACCACAGCTAAATTTTTTGCTATGACAACGAAAAAGTTTGCTATGATAAACAATATCAGTCTTAATTTTTTTAAATTTCCCATTTTTCCCACTTGGAAAGATTCCCCGGAAAGTGCCCCCTGGAGGTTCTATCAAAATTCCGTCGGAATTCCATCGGAGTTCCAAAGAATTTCCTATGGGATTCCTACGGAATTCCGATAAGATTCCGGCGGAATTCCGATTGATTTTTTTTTAATATTTAGAGTCATACATTAAGAAAATTATTATTATTATTATTATTATTATTATTATTATTATTATTATTATTATTATTATTATAAAATAGAATTTTTGTCATAGAAACATTACTAAAAAGAATTTTATTTTTTATGAAATATTTATCAGCAGAGCTAGAAATCAACTAGCTTTCCATTGTCCAGCATTCATTTGGACAAGCATCAAGAGATAAATTTTTTTTTCTAAATTATTAATCATTTTGATAATAATAAAAATAATAACAAGTTGAGTACCATTGACTCCCTTATTACACTGTTATTACAATTCCCCCTCGGTATTCCTTGTGTAAAATTAAACTTTAGAAGTTAGTCTTGCAAGAAATTATTTTTACTAATATAAATTAATAATATTATAATTTTTATCAATTTTTTTACTCTTAAACAACTGGAAATAATTATTGCAAATCTTCAGGGAATTCTTTCTGGGGGAATCTTTTAAAGTCGGAAATGTTTCATCAAAAATACATTTTTTTTACAATGTTTCTCTGATAATTCAATCTTCTGAGTCATACACTAAGATAATTTTTTAGTAAAGTTTCTATGTTAAAAGTTCTATTTTATAAATAATAATAATTTTCTTAATGTAGGACTCTAACAATTTTGAAAAAATTAATCGGAATTCCGTCGGAATCCCATAGAAAATTCTTTGGAACTCCGATGGAATTCCGATGGAATTCCGATGGAATTACGTTGGAAGTTCCGGCGAAATTCTAATAGAACCTCCAGGGGGCACTCTCCGGGGAATCTTTCCAAGTGGGTTTTTTGACCCCACAGCAAATTTGTTCGCTGTTCCTATATTGTAATTTGATGTGACAGCAAATAATTCGCTGCCACAGCAAATTTTTTCTATGCGTGTATATTTACACCTTTATATCATTCATTTAACTACTCTTAAATATAGAAGAATAATTTTAATCAAAAACTAAATCTTTCTTTCGAATATATATGTTATAAGAATACAATATATTCTAATTTTACCAGACATAATGCTTATACATTTAATTTTATTTTAAGATAAAATCATGTATATTGAAAATAGAAAAATATTTTCATCGAGATAAATAAAACATAAGCAACACAAATATATGTATATATATATATATATATATATATATATATATATATATATATATATATTTATAAATTCTTAAGTCGTATAATTCTCGTTAAAATTGTAAAACAAAGATGTTGTTTGCAAAAATAATAATATGAACATGAAAATATGATGCGCAAAATGTGATACATCGAGTAGTGTTGAGAGAAAAATCCAAGGACCAAAACGCAAATCAGTCAGAATCTTCTCGTAAATCTTAAAAGTCCCAGGTGGTCTAACTGAAACGACCTTCTTATTTCATGGTATATTTTTATCTTATGTATAAAATTTTTAACCCCTTGAACCATGCAAACCTTGAATGGTTTTGCGGTTTGTTTAAAACTTCATTTTTCCTTCTCGAAATTCTTGAGAGAAAAAAAAAAAAAAAAAGATGAAAAAAATATCAAATGATCAACGACCATATCAAGGTAATATATCATATCTTCTTTTTGCATATCTTCAAGTTATATACATATAGCTATAACAACATCAGATATCAAATTGCCGAGGGCTATATAACATTTGCCAGGAAACTGTGAGACAATTCAAGTTTTGTTCATTACTAGAGTATCATCATCATCATCATCATGAAAATACAGGTATTTTTCATAAGATAAAATGTGTGATTATTATATAATAATTTTGTGAAATTTTATTATTAATTATATTTAATTACTAATTTATATATTTATTAATTATTTTTTTTTGTTAATTGAAAAAAAAGTTAGTAGATAAAGTCAGTTTTAGTCAGACAAAACGTATTTAAAATTTTATTTTTAATGTAAGTAGTATAAGTAAGTTTTAGTCAGGAAAAATGTTTAAAACTTTATTTTTACTGTAAGTGGTACAAGTTAGTTTTAATCAGACAAAACGTGTTTAATTGTTATTTTAGCATCAGTAGTAAAAGACAGTTTTAGTCAGGCAACATTTTTTAGTTGCAACTTTGATACAAGTAGTTGAATTCAGTTTTAGTCAGTCAATTTTATTTTCTAAAATTTTTATATTCATCTGAATATGACAGTTTTATTAAATTTTTGTAAGTAGTAAAAGACAATTTCTGTCAGACAAAACAAATGATTAAATATTTAAATTTCTTTTGCAGATTTTTGCCATTAGTCTACTTTTTGCCGGGGCAAAAAGTTTAATAATTCCAAATTATGAAACTGAACCGGAAACAGCACTTGGTCCTGTGCAATTTCCTCCGGTTCTTTCAAGACCAGAAAATACAAATCCTGCAAATACTGTCAATTCTATAAAAGAAAATTTACAATTTCAAAAAGAAGAAAACATTTTTAAAAATGGTTTTTTGATTATCGACGAAACTCATGGTTTTAAATATATTGTCAATCCATTAAATAATTTCAAAATAATTATACGCAGAAAACCTTTAACAGGAAAACCTTTTTCATTCACACCTCTACGTCTATTACTTGGACGTTTTGGATATTATGAAAATTCTCCAGTTCATTTTTTTTGATTCGTATTAATTTTAATTTTCATCTTTTACAAATTACATTTTTTTTAGTATATATATATCAATATACCTGCGTGAAAAATAATTAAAAAATATATTCACAAAATATTTATTAAAAACAATTGTACAACGATTAGATTAATCATGTTATTATGCAATAAAATAGTTAAAATATTTTTCGTCGTTTTTTTCCTCATTTGTGACACTATATCCAGGGGGAGTATTAATTTTTCCAGCCAAAGAAACATATCCAGGAGGAAGAATTTCCATTTTTTTTATCAATTCACTATTAATTAAAACTTCTTTCGTATGAGGATCGTGAAAATTAATATTTTTTAAAGCACTACTTGGAGATTTGTCAACATTTAAAATATAAAATCCCAAATTACTGTAATTTGGATTTTCAATAGGAATTTTTCTAATAGAAGATAAATCAGGTTGAATGTAAGTTTCGCCAATTAATGTCGGTGTTACAATCACACCCGCCAAAACATTAAAAGTCATCAGATGTAAAGAAATCAGGCCCAAAATCTAAAATATTTATTTAACTATATAAAAATCTATAGGTTATAAAAAGTGTTTTTTTAAAGTTCGAAAAGAAAAAATTATTATTATTGTCAAGGAGATGAAACAGAAGATACAAGGAGATTAAAAAAAAGGATAAAGACTATTCAAAAAGAAAAATTTTGTATAATTTTAAAAATTTTTTTCATGTTAAAAAATAACAGTATTTACATAAAATAATAGAGTGCTTATAAGAACTTACAAATCGATCCATCTCGAAAGAAAGAAATAAACCAAATGAATTCAAATCAACTTCTCCTAACTTGATATATTCTTTTTCAACACACGATTGCTAAATCTATGACTATTATATAAAAGGCATATATGCTATATATATTACAACAACAAAAAAAAACGAAACAAAAAAGTTAGTTCAATTTAATAAATATACGAAGCCAATGATATTTAAGGTCGGAGGGACACTTATATTTGAAATTTTCAAAGGTAAAAGAATGCTGCTTCACACCATTACATCATGTGAAAACATGACAATTACACATTATGTATACATATACAAGATGTTGAAAAATATTTCTTACAAAATTTTGCATTACGTAATAAAAAATCGGCCCCATATGTCTCGTATCATTCTTTTTTTTTTTATTTTTATTGTGTCTAGATTTGAAATAGAAAGATTTGGAGGTTCTCTTTTTTGCGAATTGATTAATTTCAAGAGCCCCAGGGCTCAATGTTGAATGGAACCCCTGAATTTTTCAAGGTGAAGAACTATTTTAAAAATAATTTTAATAACAATCAGTTATATGTATGCTACCACTAAGTTAGGAAGTTTTAACGTAACTTAACTCAAAATGTAACGTTCACAGAAAATTATAAGGTATTAAAATAAGTTATTATTTTAATCCAATTTTGCTTATTTTAATACCAAATTGGATGAAAATAAGCAAAATTGGATTAAAATAATAAGCGTTACAGCTTATTTTAATGCCTTTTAATTTTCTGTGTTAATAAAACATTTGAAAAATTAAATCATAAAAATTAGGTCAAAGAATCGGGTCAAAAGAAAATAACCTCAGGGTCATAGGTCCAAAAAGCGATCATAGCTTATTATAGTTAAATTGAGACTAAACTCGAGATTTAATTTTAAGCTGTTTATATACATAAATCTTTAAGAGTAATTAATTCTCTCACTCTATCCATTTACTATAATTCGAAGGCTAACATTGTTAGACATTTTTTTTTTAGAGAGAGAAGGGATAACAAAAAGATTTAATTTGGCTAAACAGCATGTTTAACTTTTATGACTGACACTTCAGAAAACATGGGAGAATATAATAATAATAATAATAATAATAATAATGATGAAATAATGATGCAATAAATTTCAAGTTGAACACTCTATAATAAGTTAATATTATTTCAACTCTTTGCTTGAGAGAAAAAAAACTTTTTTTAACTCATATATCCATTTCATCATTGTTTATCAATTGTTTAAAATAGATTATTATAATTTATAGGTATATTAATTTTCAATAAAAATTTTATGCAAAAAGATAAAAAAATTATTTACTTTTAGTAAATTAATTACTATTATTTAATTTCTTTTTTATTTCTTTTAATTTCTTTCTTTCTTGTATTGAATAATTTTTCTAGATGTAATTTAATAATACACTTAGAAAAAAAAATTTCTTTCACAAATATTTTTTATATACAAAGAAAATTTATTTGTTTCAAAGAAATTATCTTTGATAAAAAAAAAATTCTCTTCCTTTCAAAGAAATTTTTTATATTTAATTCCAAATAAATATTTCTTTGAGCCTATATCACAAAAAATTATAAGGTATTAAAATAAGCTGCAACGCTTATTATTTTAATCCAATTTTGCTTATTTTAATACCAAAATGGATTAAAATAAGCAAAATTGGATTAAAATAATAACCGTTGCTGCTTATTTTAATGCCTTTTAATATTCTGTGATATCACACTCAGAAAAAAGATATGTTTGAACCAAATGTACCATTTCTTTTATATTTACCCAATTTTTTGGTTAGTTGAAACAAAATTTGTTTAATTCAAATAAATATTTATATTTGATCTAAATAACTGTTTGGTTTATTTTAATAAATTTTTTGAACAAAGAAAAAAATTTGATTGAACTAAATAAACGTTTGGGTTTATGCAACCAAATGTTTGGTTAACTGTATATCAATGCATTTTTTTTTGTTGATTTAACCAAAATTTGGTTGCTTCAAACGAATTTTTTTCTGAGTGCAATGTTAAAATTTCTTTGATTTAACAAGAAAAAAAATGTTTATCTGAAACAAGGATATGTTTCTCTAGAATAGCAAAAACTTTCCCTGTTTTAGTAAAACATTTCGCTGGTCCAGTGAAATTTATCTTTATTCCAGGTGAAGATTTTTTTCCGTGAATGCACAAATTTCTTTGAAATTAAGAAGCTTTTTTTGGTTTTAAAGAAAATTTTATTTTCAATGAAAAAAGAAATTGGTTTCTTTAAATCAACACAGAAAATTAAAAGGCATTAAAATAAGCTGCAACGCTTCTTATTTTAATCCAATTTTGCTTATTTTAATACCAAAATGGATTAAAATAAGCAAAATTGGATTAAAATAAGAAGCGTTGCAGCTTATTTTAATGCCTTTTAATTTTCTGTGAAAGAAATATTTTCTCTGTGTATATAATAATTTAAATAAATAATGAAGGGAAGCCAATAAAAGTATATATAAAAAAGGAAAAAAAAACCAAGGGAATAAAAGTAAGAGGATGAAATAAAAGATTATTTAGGGTATCAAAGAGTAAGAGGAGAAGAGGACCGAGGACGATCATCGCGAGAGTAGTGTAATAAAAGGAAAAAAGAAAAAAAAATATATCCAAAAAGAAGAAAATGATTGTGAGGTAATGAGATGAGAACGGCGGGTGAAAGTTACATAAGAGACGTAACATAACGAGTTATCTCTCTGTCTCTCTCTCTATCTCTCTCTCTCATATGTGTTACGTATATGTAAAAGTGGATCAGGTGTCTCGACGTTTTTTGGCTGTAATGCTGCGTGGTCCAAGTCGAAAATGTAGGGCGTGGTGTGTGTGTATATACTATATGCCCCCCCCTACCCCTCCAATTGGTCCAGCGATTACGAAACAGACTTTTCTGTTTCAATCCCGTGGGTTATCGTTACACGATTATATTCTTTGCCTGCGGGAATCATCACCCAATATACTGGGGAGAGAACTCATATAAAAAGAGTTGCTCGTCACCGAGACAGCATCATTCGATCTTCTCACATCCTTCAGTTTAACAAAAGTTTACACACCGCAGCAGCCATGGCATTTAAGGTGAAAATTATATTTCAAATTTTATTTATTATTTATATTTCTTTTATTTATTCAACCATTTATTGTTGATTTTTCTGTTCTTCTTCTCCTCTATTTTTTTTGTGTTCTTCTTTCTCTTTATTTTTTTGGTCTTATTTCTCTTTATGTTTTGTTTTTTCTTCCCACTTGAAAAGATTCCCCGGAAAGTGCCCCCTCTGGAGGTTCTATCAGAATTCCATCGGAGTTCCAAAGAATTTCCGATGGGATTCCGACGGAGCTCCGACGGAATTAAGACTCTAAAAATTTTGAAAAAAATTAATCGGAATCCCATTGGAAATTCTTTGGAGCTCCGATGGAATTCCGACGGAATTACGTTGGATGTTCCGACGGAATTCTGATAGAACCTGCAGGGGGCATTTGCCGGGGAATCTTTCCAAGTGGGCTAATTTTTTTACGATTCTTATTCTTTTCTTTTTAATTTTCATCTGTAGTATTTTTCATCTGTTTTCTTGACTTCTTATATAGAAGCAAAAAAGAATGTTGCAAGGAGAATGATTTTTGATATTTACTTATTATCGATATACAAATAGATTGTGTTAGAATCCTGATGCAATCTATTGTGTGACTCAATAAGTTATGTGTTATTTAAAACGTGTATAATGAAAGAAAGTGAAAACGAATGCCGAAACACTTTCGGTGTATAAGTTTTAAAGTATTTAAAAATATAACATCATTTATGGGCATCAAATCTAACAATTTGAATTTTTTTTTTTTATGTTGAATTCGACAAAACAACGCTTCGCACCAATAATGAAAAGCAAATAAAAATAAAATTTTCTTTTACAGTTCCTTGCATTTGTTGCGCTTGTAGCAACAGCGCGCGCTGGTTTTATTGGCTCACCAGCTGCGATTCAATACGCTGCACCAGCGGTGGCAGCACCTGTTGCTAAATTAGCTTACGCCGCTCAACCAGCGATATCATATGCCCCTCAACAATTAGCGTACGCTGCGCCAGCGGCTCATGTACAAGTAGCTCATGCCGCTCCAGTTGCTCACACTTATGCCGCAGCTCCAGTTGCATACGCCGCTGCTCCAGTTGCCAAAGTTGTCAAAACAGTTGACACTGAATACGATCCAAATCCTCAATACAGTTACGCCTATGATGTTCAAGATGCATTGACCGGCGATTCAAAAACACAACAGGAATCACGTAATGGAGATGTCGTTCATGGAAGTTATTCTCTTCTCGAATCAGATGGTACACGTCGTGTTGTTGAATATACCGCCGATGATGTCAATGGTTTCAATGCTGTGGTCCATAAAGAACCCGCTCAAGTTGCTGTGAAAACTGTTGCTGCTGCTCATGCTGCACCTCTTGTCAATGCACATTACGCCGCCCCTGCTGCATATCATTTGTAAAAAAAAAAGAAAAATAATACTTTCCCACATTTACCATAAGAAATAATAATACTCTCATCTTAGATATTTAAGCACATAATATGTTTCTTCATCTCAAATAAGAATCGAATTGTTTTTGTAAATAAAAAATTTTGTATGAATGAAATGATTTTAGTTGCTTTCTTTAATCCCGCACGCAGAGTATAAATTTTGTAGTATTATTTTACGGTGATTTCGAATTGCATGCGATTTTTTAGATATGATTCTTTTTAGTTCGAATTGCGTCCCGTTCCTCTCTCTGTGTTTGAATTGCGTGCCATTTCCTCCCAAAACGCCTTCGTAGCTAGGCGCAAGGCTTTTATTCATTTATTTATTTTAACAAATGACAAAGGATTATTGCATTACTGCTGCCAGTCCTAAGCCTTGACAGGGTTTCTACAAATTTCTCTTCGCGAAATTCCATGATTTCCAGGTAATAAATGATAAAATTTTCATGAAGCTCACTATAAATATAAATTATGACGAATTAAAATACTGACCTATACTTGCCCGAGTCGAAATTTTAATACTCGATCAATTCTCCCTATTGCTGATTGAATACTCTATCAATACTAATTAGTCCTCAGCATCCTCTTTTAATTCTTCTTTATTCATAATTAGTCCTCAGTTTATCCTCTGTGTTTTTTCAATAAAATTTGTGTATCGGATTTTCATCCTCATTTAGTCTTCTCGATTTTTATAGACTGAGAAAAATATGCTATTGAATCAATAGCATTTCTGCCAAAGGTATAAAAATTATTGATTCAAAAGCATATGCGCTACACAGAAAAAACCTGAATTCAAATTGAGTATAGATTCTATACTCAATTTGATTCGCAACAAAAATGAAACTGGTTGTCTCATTTCGAGTTCTAAGGTAAAAGTATCAAAATGAAACAGACAAGTTTCATTTTGAGAAAAAGAAAAATGGAAAAATATTGTGAAATAACGAATAATTTTGCACAAAAACATGAAATATAATAATTACAAAGAAGTAAATAACACGCTAGACTTAATATATTTGATTAAAAATTGCTTGTAATCGCGTAATAAAATAATAAAGGAAATATGTTTTTAGGTTAGAAAAATGAAAACATGTGTTTTGACAACAGGAACGGTACTGCCAACTTAAATAATAGCGGTAAATTTAAAAACTTATGAAATTAATTATTATCTACGTAAATAATAATAAATAATTTTTATTTAAAAACTTCTAAATATTCGTACTGGTCAAAATAATCTTTCTGGTGTTGTTGAAATATTAGAAACAATAGTTGAAATACAAAATTACTCTGCTTATGATGCCAACTTAGAAATCTGAAATTCCAGCCAATATCATTTTGAATAACATGAAGTTTGTCCCATACTCATTTCGATACCCAAAAGAAAATGAGTTGCAACAAAAATGAGTCCAAGTTTTTTCTGTGATATAGAACCTATAAAATATTTTACAAATTTTATAGCATATGCTTTTGAATCAATAATTTTTATACCTTTGGCAAAAAATGCTGTTGATTAAGTAGCATATTTTTTCAGTGATATATTAATCCTCTGCTAAATATTTTATTTATTTGAAGTCTCTTTCTGGTGTCTATTAATCCTCTCCTTTATTTTATTCCTCTTTCTAATCTCTGTTAATACTTTTTTTTTATATTATTGGTGTCGCGAAGCAAACTGACGAATGTTGATAATGAGAGATCCATTTTGCTATTAAAATAAGCAAAATTGGATTAAAATAATAAGCGTTGCAGCTTATTTTAATGCCTTTTAATTTTCTGTGATTTTAATACAAAAATGGAGCTACGTTTTAATTCATTGACGATTGTAAATGTTGCTAAGGAAAAAAACGATTGCTATGGTAACTGTTACCATGACAACCGTACGAGTATACGACAAACGCGGACGCCAAAGCAAAACTACAAGACTTCACTCAGAAAAAAATTCGTTTGAAGCAACTAAATTTTGGTTAAATCAACAAAATAAATGCTTTGATATATACAGTTAACCAAAAATTTGGTTGCATAAACCAAACGTTTATTTAGCTCAATCAAATTTTTTCTTTGTTCAAAAAATTTATTAAAATAAACCAAACAGTTATTTAGATTAAATAAATATTTATTTGAATTAAACAAATTTTGTTTGAACTAATCAAAAAAATTGGGTAAATATAAAAAAAATGATACATTTAGTTCAAACATATCTTTTTTCTGAGTGTTTCGGGCCGAAACCCTAAAAATATGATTAGAATAATTTCGAATAAATCGACTTGTAAAATAATACATTTATTTTTTTTTTAATGAGAAGAGATAAATTAAGGTACTGCCTATAAAGATAACGATATTAAAACAACACGAATGTTACACATTACGATCTAGATAAATATAAAAGAATCCGTGCAAGAAATGTAGGCTCATGAATTCTCAATTAGCATATAATCGTATTAATCGACAAAGAAAGACGGTCCACTTTCTATATATTTTTTGTATATACACTCTTCGAAAGAATAAGCAACGATGGACTAATAATATATATATATATATATAAACTCACTGGGTGTCCTTGATACGAATCCGGTAATAAGGGCCCAACTACCGTCTTTACGTGAACTCAAATACAATCGCGATAAATTTCAAGTGCCGCACTCACAGTGAAATACAATATCCGATACAAACGTCCATTATATATATATATTACACACTCGCCTCCAATGAAAATAAGTTGAAAAAAAAATTTGAACAATTTTATTATTATTTTATTATTCAAAAAAAAAAAAAATACTATCCAATCTGTGTTATTCTTAGAATATTATAATATTTATATGTTGACATTAATAAATTTGTGAGATTGGTAATAACACGAATTAATATGCGAAAGATATTTTCACGCTTTAATATTCATTATTATTTATTTTACTCATAATTAATAAAAATAGGAAAAAATATTTGGTTTTTTTTTTTGTGTTGAATCGGAGGCGAAATAATAATTCATGGTTGCACAATATATTAATAATGCGGGCTTAAAAAATGCAAAATGATTGCAATTTTTATAACGACATCATATAAGTGGCTATTTGCCAAAGGTATATATAACCATAATTTATCCGCACATTGACTTCTGACAACAAAAGATTCGATTTCTTTTTATTTACTTCGCAGCGTGAATAATGAATTAAAAAATAGATATAATACGATATTCTAAATTTAAGAATATTATTCTGATTCCTATTTAAGTAATTTAATTTAATTTAATTTAAGTAATTTACGATTCCTATTTGTAATGATCTACAAAAAATGTATGCGGAACTTTCTTATAGGACCAACAGCATCCAAGCTATACAATGGACCAAAATTTTTGAAAATTTAATTTTTCAAAATAAACCTATAAAAAAAATTTTATTTGATTCAAATATAATCGTTTACATAACAATTTTATCAAATATTTATATAAATTAATAATTATTTGAGTCAATTAAATGGTATTTGTTTCAAATACAGAAATTATTGGTTTAAATACAGTATACAATATTTAATTCAAATATAGAAAATATTTATTTAATAGTAATTAAGTAACCGATTACTTGAATCAAATAAATTTTTTTTTCAAATGTAAAGCATAGAGAAAGAGTTATCCCCTATACAAAAAATGTAGGAAACACTTTTTTGATAAAATCAGCAATGGACCAAAGTGGAAAAAAATTTAAAAATTTAAAATTTTCGAAATGTACCAAAAGACTTGTCTTTTTTATAAAAGGACAAGAATGTGACCTAATTTTTTTTATCCACACGCATCAATGAAAGTCAGTTTTGCAAAATGCTATATACAGTGTCAATGATTTTTATCAAAATTAATAGAAGACAAAAGCACAAAAAAATAATTTAATTTATACATGACAAAAAAAAATATGTAGATCATAGTAACCCAAAAAATGCCTTATCTGTGTCTGCAGTAGTAAAAGTCAGTTATGTCAGACACAGACGTTTAGCATAGAGTAGAAATTCGCGAATGATCGAGAAGAAAAAGTATCTTTCATCATTTTTTGCTTCCTCCTGGAGGAAGCTTGTAGTCCTTTCGTTTATAAAACTTTTCAAAGTGGCGGAAACAAATTTTTTTCTTTATAGAAACATGTTATATGAGATCCTGATCAATTGTCCGGATCGTAAAGAGAAAGCAAAATGTTCATGTAATGAACATCTGAATTTACAATTTAAGGGTAAGTTTTTTATGCTATTGGATGCATTTTTGGTCATAAAAAAGGTGTTCCTCTACTCGAATCTGGGTGTCAATTTTTTTCTACACTTTTCGGTGTATTTTGTGCAAGAATATGCAATAAAATCTTCTGCCTAAGAAAAATTGAATTTTTTTGGTATTTTTTTTTGGTTTTTCATTCGTTTTTGGTCATAAAAAGGGTCTTCCTCTACTCGGATCTGGGTGTCAATTTTTTTCTACACTTTTCGGTGTATTTTGTGCAAGAATATGCAATAAAATCTTCTGCCTAAGAAAAATTGAATTTTTTTGGCAACTTTTTTATGATTTTGGATGTGTTTTTGGTCATAAAAAGGGTCTTCCTCTACTCGGATCTGGGTGTCAATTTTTTTCTACACTTTTCGGTGTATTTTGTGCAAGAATATGCTATAAAATCTTCTGCCTAAGAAAAATTGAATTTTTTTGGTAATTTTTTTTGGTTTTTCATTCGTTTTTGGTCATAAAAAGGGTCTTCCTCTACTCGGATCTGGGTGTCAATTTTTTTCTACACTTTTCGGTGTATTTTGTGCAAGAATATGCAATAAAATCTTCTGCCTAAGAAAAATTGAATTTTTTTGGCAACTTTTTTTTGATTTTGGATGTGTTTTTGGTCATAAAAAGGGTCTTCCTCTACTCGGATCTGGGTGTCAATTTTTTTCTACACTTTTCGGTGTATTTTGTGCAAGAATATGCAATAAAATCTTCTGCCTAAGAAAAATTGAATTTTTTTGGCAACTTTTTTTTGATTTTGGATGTGTTTTTGGTCATAAAAAGGGTCTTCCTCTACTCGGATCTGGGTGTCAATTTTTTTCTACACTTTTCGGTGTATTTTGTGCAAGAATATGCAATAAAATCTTCTGCCTAAGAAAAATTGAATTTTTTTGGCAACTTTTTTATGATTTTGGATGTGTTTTTGGTCATAAAAATGGTCTTCCTCTACTCGGATCTGGGTGTCAATTTTTTCCTACACTTTTCGGTGTATTTTGTGCAAGAATATGCAATAAAATCTTCTGCCTAAGAAAAATTGAATTTTTTTGGCAACTTTTTTTTGATTTTGGATGTGTTTTTGGTCATAAAAAGGGTCTTCCTCTACTCGGATCTGGGTGTCAATTTTTTTCTACACTTTTCGGTGTATTTTGTGCAAGAATATGCAATAAAATCTTCTGCCTAAGAAATATTGAATTTTTTTGGCAACTTTTTTATGATTTTGGATGTGTTTTTGGTCATAAAAAGGGTCTTCCTCTACTCGGATCTGGGTGTCAATTTTTTTCTACACTTTTCGGTGTATTTTGTGCAAGAATATGCAATAAAATCTTCTGCCTAAGAAAAATTGAATTTTTTTGGTAATTTTTTTTGGTTTTTCATGCGTTTTTGGTCATAAAAATGGTCTTCCTCTACTCGGATCTGGGTGTCAATTTTTTTCTACACTTTTCGGTGTATTTTGTGCAAGAATATGCAATAAAATCTTCTGCCTAAGAAAAATTGAATTTTTTTGGTATTTTTTTTTGGTTATTCATTCGTTTTTGGTCATAAAAATGGTCTTCCTCTACTCGGATCTGGGTGTCAATTTTTTTCTACACTTTTCGGTGTATTTTGTGCAAGAATATGCAATAAAATATTCTGCCTAAGAAAAATTGAATTTTTTTGGCAACTTTTTTATGATTTTGGATGTGTTTTTGGTCATAAAAAGGGTCTTCCTCTACTCGGATCTGGGTGTCAATTTTTTTCTACACTTTTCGGTGTATTTTGTGCAAGAATATGCTATAAAATCTTCTGCCTAAGAAAAATTGAATTTTTTTGGTAATTTTTTTTGGTTTTTCATGTGTTTTTGGTCATAAAAAGGGTCTTCCTCTACTCGGATCTGGGTGTCAATTTTTTTCTACACTTTTCGGTGTATTTTGTGCAAGAATATGCAATAAAATCTTCTGCCTAAGAAAAATTGAATTTTTTTGGCAACTTTTTTATGATTTTGGATGTGTTTTTGGTCATAAAAATGGTCTTCCTCTACTCGGATCTGGGTGTCAATTTTTTCCTACACTTTTCGGTGTATTTTGTGCAAGAATATGCAATAAAATCTTCTGCCTAAGAAAAATTGAATTTTTTTGGCAACTTTTTTTTGATTTTGGATGTGTTTTTGGTCATAAAAAGGGTCTTCCTCTACTCGGATCTGGGTGTCAATTTTTTTCTACACTTTTCGGTGTATTTTGTGCAAGAATATGCAATAAAATCTTCTGCCTAAGAAAAATTGAATTTTTTTGGTAATTTTTTTTGGTTTTTCATGCGTTTTTGGTCATAAAAATGGTCTTCCTCTACTCGGATCTGGGTGTCAATTTTTTTCTACACTTTTCGGTGTATTTTGTGCAAGAATATGCAATAAAATCTTCTGCCTAAGAAAAATTGAATTTTTTTGGTATTTTTTTTTGGTTATTCATTCGTTTTTGGTCATAAAAATGGTCTTCCTCTACTCGGATCTGGGTGTCAATTTTTTTCTACACTTTTCGGTGTATTTTGTGCAAGAATATGCAATAAAATATTCTGCCTAAGAAAAATTGAATTTTTTTGGCAACTTTTTTATGATTTTGGATGTGTTTTTGGTCATAAAAAGGGTCTTCCTCTACTCGGATCTGGGTGTCAATTTTTTTCTACACTTTTCGGTGTATTTTGTGCAAGAATATGCTATAAAATCTTCTGCCTAAGAAAAATTGAATTTTTTTGGTAATTTTTTTTGGTTTTTCATGTGTTTTTGGTCATAAAAAGGGTCTTCCTCTACTCGGATCTGGGTGTCAATTTTTTTCTACACTTTTCGGTGTATTTTGTGCAAGAATATGCAATAAAATCTTCTGCCTAAGAAAAATTGAATTTTTTTGGCAACTTTTTTATGATTTTGGATGTGTTTTTGGTCATAAAAATGGTCTTCCTCTACTCGGATCTGGGTGTCAATTTTTTCCTACACTTTTCGGTGTATTTTGTGCAAGAATATGCAATAAAATCTTCTGCCTAAGAAAAATTGAATTTTTTTGGCAACTTTTTTTTGATTTTGGATGTGTTTTTGGTCATAAAAAGGGTCTTCCTCTACTCGGATCTGGGTGTCAATTTTTTTCTACACTTTTCGGTGTATTTTGTGCAAGAATATGCAATAAAATCTTCTGCCTAAGAAATATTGAATTTTTTTGGCAACTTTTTTATGATTTTGGATGTGTTTTTGGTCATAAAAAGGGTCTTCCTCTACTCGGATCTGGGTGTCAATTTTTTTCTACACTTTTCGGTGTATTTTGTGCAAGAATATGCAATAAAATCTTCTGCCTAAGAAAAATTGAATTTTTTTGGTAATTTTTTTTGGTTTTTCATGCGTTTTTGGTCATAAAAATGGTCTTCCTCTACTCGGATCTGGGTGTCAATTTTTTTCTACACTTTTCGGTGTATTTTGTGCAAGAATATGCAATAAAATCTTCTGCCTAAGAAAAATTGAATTTTTTTGGTATTTTTTTTTGGTTATTCATTCGTTTTTGGTCATAAAAATGGTCTTCCTCTACTCGGATCTGGGTGTCAATTTTTTTCTACACTTTTCGGTGTATTTTGTGCAAGAATATGCAATAAAATATTCTGCCTAAGAAAAATTGAATTTTTTTGGCAACTTTTTTATGATTTTGGATGTGTTTTTGGTCATAAAAAGGGTCTTCCTCTACTCGGATCTGGGTGTCAATTTTTTTCTACACTTTTCGGTGTATTTTGTGCAAGAATATGCTATAAAATCTTCTGCCTACGAAAAATTGAATTTTTTTGGTAATTTTTTTTGGTTTTTCATGCGTTTTTGGTCATAAAAAAGGTCTTCCTCTACTCGGATCTGGGTGTCAATTTTTTCCTACACTTTTCGGTGTATTTTGTGCAAGAATATGCAATAAAATCTTCTGCCTAAGAAAAATTGAATTTTTTTGGCAACTTTTTTTTGATTTTGGATGTGTTTTTGGTCATAAAAAGGGTCTTCCTCTACTCGGATCTGGGTGTCAATTTTTTTCTACACTTTTCGGTGTATTTTGTGCAAGAATATGCAATAAAATCTTCTGCCTAAGAAAAATTGAATTTTTTTGGTAATTTTTTTTGGTTTTTCATGCGTTTTTGGTCATAAAAATGGTCTTCCTCTACTCGGATCTGGGTGTCAATTTTTTTCTACACTTTTCGGTGTATTTTGTGCAAGAATATGCAATAAAATCTTCTGCCTAAGAAAAATTGAATTTTTTTGGCAACTTTTTTATGATTTTGGATGTGTTTTTGGTCATAAAAGGGTCTTCCTCTACTCGGATCTGGGTGTCAATTTTTTTCTACACTTTTCGGTGTATTTTGTGCAAGAATATGCAATAAAATCTTCTGCCTAAGAAAAATTGAATTTTTTTGGTAATTTTTTTTGGTTTTTCATTCGTTTTTGGTCATAAAAATGGCCTTCCTCTACTCGGATCTGGGTGTCAATTTTTTTCTACACTTTTCGGTGTATTTTGTGCAAGAATATGCAATAAAATCTTCTGCCTAAGAAAAATTGAATTTTTTTGGCAACTTTTTTATGATTTTGGATGTGATTTTGGTCATAAAAAGGGTCTTCCTCTACTCGGATCTGGGTGTCAATTTTTTTCTACACTTTTCGGTGTATTTTGTGCAAGAATATGCTATAAAATCTTCTGCCTAAGAAAAATTGAATTTTTTTGGTAATTTTTTTTGGTTTTTCATGCGTTTTTGGTCATAAAAATGGTCTTCCTCTACTCGGATCTGGGTGACAATTTTTTTCTACACTTTTCGGTGTATTTTGTGCAAGAATATGCAATAAAATCTTCTGCCTAAGAAAAATTGAATTTTTTTGGTAATTTTTTTTGGTTTTTCATGCGTTTTTGGTCATAAAAATGGTCTTCCTCTACTCGGATCTGGGTGTCAATTTTTTTCTACACTTTTCGGTGTATTTTGTGCAAGAATATGCTATAAAATCTTCTGCCTAAGAAAAATTGAATTTTTTTGGTAATTTTTTTTGGTTTTTCATGCGTTTTTGGTCATAAAAATGGTCTTCCTCTACTCGGATCTGGGTGACAATTTTTTTCTACACTTTTCGGTGTATTTTGTGCAAGAATATGCAATAAAATCTTCTGCCTAAGAAAAATTGAATTTTTTTGGTAATTTTTTTTGGTTTTTCATGCGTTTTTGGTCATAAAAATGGTCTTCCTCTACTCGGATCTGGGTGTCAATTTTTTTCTACACTTTTCGGTGTATTTTGTGCAAGAATATGCAATAAAATCTTCTGCCTAAGAAAAATTGAATTTTTTTGGCAACTTTTTTTTGATTTTGGATGTGTTTTTGGTCATAAAAAGGGTCTTCCTCTACTCGGATCTGGGTGTCAATTTTTTTCTACACTTTTCGGTGTATTTTGTGCAAGAATATGCTATAAAATCTTCTGCCTACGAAAAATTGAATTTTTTTGGTAATTTTTTTTGGTTTTTCATGCGTTTTTGGTCATAAAAATGGTCTTCCTCTACTCGGATCTGGGTGTCAATTTTTTTCTACCCTTTTCGGTGTATTTTGTGCAAGAATATGCAATAAAATCTTCTGCCTAAGAAAAATTGAATTTTTTTGGCAACTTTTTTTTGATTTTGGATGTGTTTTTGGTCATAAAAAGGGTCTTCCTCTACTCGGATCTGGGTGTCAATTTTTTTCTACACTTTTCGGTGTATTTTGTGAAAGAATATGCAATAAAATCTTCTGCCTAAGAAAAATTGAATTTTTTTGGCAACTTTTTTTTGATTTTGGATGTGTTTTTGGTCATAAAAAGGGTCTTCCTCTACTCGGATCTGGGTGTCAATTTTTTTCTACACTTTTCGGTGTATTTTGTGCAAGAATATGCTATAAAATCTTCTGCCTAAGAAAAATTGAATTTTTTTGGTAATTTTTTTTGGTTTTTCATGCGTTTTTGGTCATAAAAATGGTCTTCCTCTACTCGGATCTGGGTGACAATTTTTTTCTACACTTTTCGGTGTATTTTGTGCAAGAATATGCAATAAAATCTTCTGCCTAAGAAAAATTGAATTTTTTTGGTAATTTTTTTTGGTTTTTCATGCGTTTTTGGTCATAAAAATGGTCTTCCTCTACTCGGATCTGGGTGTCAATTTTTTCTACACTTTTCGGTGTATTTTGTGCAAGAATATG
Organism: Leptopilina boulardi; assembly: GCF_019393585.1. Taxonomy (NCBI): domain Eukaryota; kingdom Metazoa; phylum Arthropoda; class Insecta; order Hymenoptera; family Figitidae; genus Leptopilina; species Leptopilina boulardi. The sequence continues at coordinate 1,677,483 of NW_026137996.1, read as the reverse complement.
CTATAAAATCTTCTGCCTAAGAAAAATTGAATTTTTTTGGTAATTTTTTTTGGTTTTTCATGCGTTTTTGGTCATAAAAATGGTCATCCTCTACTCGGATCTGGGTGTCAATTTTTTTCTACACTTTTCGGTGTATTTTGTGCAAGAATATGCAATAAAATCTTCTGCCTAAGAAAAATTGAATTTTTTTGGTAATTTTTTTTGGTTTTTCATTCGTTTTTGGTCATAAAAATGGTCTTCCTCTACTCGGATCTGGGTGTCAATTTTTTTCTACACTTTTCGGTGTATTTTGTGCAAGTATATGCAATAAAATCTTCTGCCTAAGAAAAATTGAATTTTTTTGGCAACTTTTTTATGATTTTGGATGTGTTTTTGGTCATAAAAAGGGTCTTCCTCTACTCGGATCTGGGTGTCAATTTTTTTCTACACTTTTCGGTGTATTTTGTGCAAGAATATGCTATAAAATCTTCTGCCTAAGAAAAATTGAATTTTTTTGGTAATTTTTTTTGGTTTTTCATGCGTTTTTGGTCATAAAAATGGTCTTCCTCTACTCGGATCTGGGTGACAATTTTTTTCTACACTTTTCGGTGTATTTTGTGCAAGAATATGCAATAAAATCTTCTGCCTAAGAAAAATTGAATTTTTTTGGTAATTTTTTTTGGTTTTTCATGCGTTTTTGGTCATAAAAATGGTCTTCCTCTACTCGGATCTGGGTGTCAATTTTTTTCTACACTTTTCGGTGTATTTTGTGCAAGAATATGCAATAAAATCTTCTGCCTAAGAAAAATTGAATTTTTTTGGCAACTTTTTTTTGATTTTGGATGTGTTTTTGGTCATAAAAAGGGTCTTCCTCTACTCGGATCTGGGTGTCAATTTTTTTCTACACTTTTCGGTGTATTTTGTGCAAGAATATGCTATAAAATCTTCTGCCTACGAAAAATTGAATTTTTTTGGTAATTTTTTTTGGTTTTTCATGCGTTTTTGGTCATAAAAATGGTCTTCCTCTACTCGGATCTGGGTGTCAATTTTTTTCTACCCTTTTCGGTGTATTTTGTGCAAGAATATGCAATAAAATCTTCTGCCTAAGAAAAATTGAATTTTTTTGGTAATTTTTTTTGGTTTTTCATGCGTTTTTGGTCATAAAAATGGTCTTCCTCTACTCGGATCTGGGTGTCAATTTTTTTCTACACTTTTCGGTGTATTTTGTGCAAGAATATGCAATAAAATCTTCTGCCTAAGAAAAATTGAATTTTTTTGGTAATTTTTTTTGGTTTTTCATTCGTTTTTGGTCATAAAAATGGTCTTCCTCTACTCGGATCTGGGTGTCAATTTTTTTCTACACTTTTCGGTGTATTTTGTGCAAGAATATGCAATAAAATCTTCTGCCTAAGAAAAATTGAATTTTTTTGGCAACTTTTTTATGATTTTGGATGTGTTTTTGGTCATAAAAAGGGTCTTCCTCTACTCGGATCTGGGTGTCAATTTTTTTCTACACTTTTCGGTGTATTTTGTGAAAGAATATGCAATAAAATCTTCTGCCTAAGAAAAATTGAATTTTTTTGGTAATTTTTTTTGGTTTTTCATGCGTTTTTGGTCATAAAAATGGTCTTCCTCTACTCGGATCTGGGTGTCAATTTTTTTCTACACTTTTCGGTGTATTTTGTGCAAGAATATGCAATAAAATCTTCTGCCTAAGAAAAATTGAATTTTTTTGGCAACTTTTTTTTGATTTTGGATGTGTTTTTGGTCATAAAAAGGGTCTTCCTCTACTCGGATCTGGGTGTCAATTTTTTTCTACACTTTTCGGTGTATTTTGTGCAAGAATATGCTATAAAATCTTCTGCCTAAGAAAAATTGAATTTTTTTGGTAATTTTTTTTGGTTTTTCATGCGTTTTTGGTCATAAAAATGGTCTTCCTCTACTCGGATCTGGGTGTCAATTTTTTTCTACACTTTTCGGTGTATTTTGTGCAAGAATATGCAATAAAATCTTCTGCCTAAGAAAAATTGAATTTTTTTGGCAACTTTTTTTTGATTTTGGATGTGTTTTTGGTCATAAAAAGGGTCTTCCTCTACTCGGATCTGGGTGTCAATTTTTTTCTACACTTTTCGGTGTATTTTGTGCAAGAATATGCTATAAAATCTTCTGCCTAAGAAAAATTGAATTTTTTTGGTAATTTTTTTTGGTTTTTCATGCGTTTTTGGTCATAAAAATGGTCTTCCTCTACTCGGATCTGGGTGTCAATTTTTTTCTACACTTTTCGGTGTATTTTGTGCAAGAATATGCAATAAAATCTTCTGCCTAAGAAAAATTGAATTTTTTTGGCAACTTTTTTTTGATTTTGGATGTGTTTTTGGTCATAAAAAGGGTCTTCCTCTACTCGGATCTGGGTGTCAATTTTTTTCTACACTTTTCGGTGTATTTTGTGCAAGAATATGCTATAAAATCTTCTGCCTAAGAAAAATTGAATTTTTTTGGTAATTTTTTTTGGTTTTTCATGCGTTTTTGGTCATAAAAATGGTCTTCCTCTACTCGGATCTGGGTGTCAATTTTTTTCTACCCTTTTCGGTGTATTTTGTGCAAGAATATGCTATAAAATCTTCTGCCTAAGAAAAATTGAATTTTTTTGGCAACTTTTTTATGCTTTTGGATGCGTTTTTGGTCATAAAAATGGTCTTCCTCTACTCGGATCTGGGAGTCAATTTTTTTCTACATTTTTCGGTGTATTTTGTGCAAGTATTTTGAAAAATACTCCAAAAAAAAAATTTATGGTCTTTTTTCGAAAAATTTTTTTTTATTCGAAAAAATGTTCAAATAGAAAAATTTAAGGTTATATATAATAAAATCGTATTCTTTACGTCAAGACGAATCGATCGATATAGGTATATATAAAGTATTCATTTGAGGTAAATTTAAAGAATTAATGAAAGTTAATAAATCAAAAATTCACATTTTGGTTATAAAATTTTGTGATTTTTTAAATTGAAGTTTATATATGAAATAATTGTATTCCTTACGTCAAGACGAATCGTTCGATATATAATGTATACATTTGAGGTAAATTTAAAGAATTAATGAAAGTTAAAAAATCAAAAATTCACATTTTGTCAATAAAATTTTGCTTTCTCCACGAGGAAGCAAATTTTTTTGCTGATCGTAAAGAGGAAGCAAAATGTTCATGTAATGAACATCTGAATTTACAACTTGTTTATATTTATTTTAAATGCTCTCTAAATTTTGAATTAATCAAAATTTTAACAAAGTAGAATTAGTTAAAAAAATTTTACGAATTCAAATTTAGTGAGTGCATTTTTTTTTGTCTTATTTATATATTCATAAAATATGAATACAGGTGAAGTGGTTAATGATCCCTTAATTAAGGTGAATGATAATATAATTGTTTAGTTATATATTTACACAACTAAATAAATATAACTCTAAAACAATTTCATAAACTTATGTTATAGTTCTAATAACAAGGAAATAAATATTTGTTTAATGTTTTATATATAAATTTAAGTTTCATTGTTCCTAGCTGTTGGGAATATAATCATATTATAGTCGGGTTTGAACTCTCGCTCCTAAATGTAACGATTTGTAACACATAAATTTTCTCTTTTCAAAATTAAAATGACCTAAAATATTTATAGTTTATAGTGAAATATAATTAAAATTTACAAAAAAAAAATTAAAAATGAACGTTGCTAAAAATTCAATTGCTCATCTTAGTTTAGTTGGTGCTTGGCGACCCAAATCAATGAATTCAAAATTTTTGAAACAATTTTATGCAGTTTACGGTGGTTTTATTTTAACATTATTAATATCATTTGCAGTCTATGTATTGATATACTGTTTAAAATTCTCCAAAGATGTGAATTCTTTTACACACAGTTTATTAGAATTCATCACTATTTTACTTGGAATTATAAAAATGCTACAATTTAAATTCAGACAAGATGAAATTATTTCTATTGACAAAATGCTGTCAGAAAACATTTGTCTACCACGAGATGAAAAGGAATGTTTAATATTAAAAGAATCTGAGAATTTTAACAGGTTATACACCAAATTATAAATTAATTTATATTTTTTAATTAATTTAAGAAATTAATTTTTTATTTGATTAACAGAAAGCGAGCAAATGTACTTAAGATTGGATGTTATCTTAGCTGTATGTACCTTTATCTCATACCTTTAATGAGTTCTGATAAATTGGCATTACCATTCCCAAATGTGTGGATCCCTCTTAATTTTGAAAGTAAAATATATTATCGATTTATTTATTTATATCAAGTGATTGCTTCTTTTTTTTCAACGGTTATTATTTGTGAATGTGACATTTATATAACTCATTTTATAGAAAAAATTTGTTCACAATTAGAAGTATTTCAATATCGTTTATATATTTTACCGCGAGAAATGAATAACAATTTTAAATTAGAGAAAAGACAATATGAATTATGTGTAATAAAGGATTGGTTACAGTTTCATTTGCATTTTATCAAGTAAGTATATATATATACGTATAAAATAAAATAGCAATTGAAATATAAAAAATTATTATAGAATTAAATAAATTTTATATAAATTTTTTCACAGAATGGTCAACAATTTAAATAATACATTTAATTTAATAGTTTTTGTTCAATTTTTTATATCAACTTGTAGCTTGGGTATAATAATTTTTCATTTTACAAAAGTGAAATTATTTACAACTCACTTTTGGTATATATGCGTTTATTTGTTCAATTTTACTGCTGAAATCTTTCTGTTTTGTTTCTATGGAGAGAAACTGATTGCTAAGGTACAAAAATAATGAAAATAAATATTTTACTATCACAGAAAAATTAAAAGGCATTAAATTAAGCTACAACTCTTATTATTTTAATTCAATTTTGCTTATTTTAATACCAAAATGGATTAAAATAAGCAAAAAGTTTTTGGGGGCGCTGATTACGAATATGACGTTAGATTTTCAAAATTCAAAATGGCGGATCCAATATGGCGGATGACAAAATGAAGAATTGATCGGATTTGCTTAAAACTTGTTATTCGGGGGTTTTTAAGGTCGCTGATTACGAATATGACGTTGGACTTTCAAAATTCAAAATGGCGCTTTTGTGTGTGTGTGTCTATGATCAATTTGATCAATTTTAACAAGATTGTCCGCTATATTGGATCCGCCATTTTGAATTTTATAAAACTGACATCGGATTCGTAATCAGCGACCCCGAAAACTCCTGAGTAACCAGTTTCGAGCGGATGTGATCAATTTAAAAAAAAATTGTCCGCCATATTGGATCCGCCATTTTGAATTTTGAAAATTTATAAAATCTCGCTTCGGATTCGTAATCAGCGACCCCAAAAACCCCTGAGTAACCAGTTTCGAGCGGATGTGATCAATTTAAAAAAAAATTGTCCGCCATATTGGATCCGCCATTTTGAATTTTGAAAATTTTTAAAATCTCGCTTCGGATTCGTAATCAGCGACCCCAAAAACCCCTGAGTAACCAGTTTCGAGCGAATGTGATCAATTTAAAAAAAAATTGTCCGCCATATTGGATTCGCCATTTTGAATTTTGAAAATTTTTAAAATCTCGCTTCGGATTCGTAATCAGCGACCCTTAAAATCCCCTACAATGCACTTCAAAGATAAATTCCTGTTAAAGAAAAATGTATGCTTCAAAGGGTTAATACCTTATAATTTTCTGTGATTTGACTAAAAAAAAATATAAATAAATAAAATAAAAATGATTTACATTTATTTATAGAGCACGCAAATTGTAAATTCCTTTTATAATGTAAATTGGAATACATTAAGCAAAAGTTCAAGAATGTCATTGTTCATTATGATGATGCGAGCTTCTAAACCAATGAAAATTGTAGGCGGATCATTCATAACACTATCGACACACACATTTGTTGTGGTATGTTTAAATTATTATTAAAAAAAAAATTAAAGAAATTTTTCGTTAACTGTATATTAAAACTATTCTTTTTTTCAGATTTTAAAAACAGCTTATTCGATTTTTAATGTTTTGCGATAAATTTAAAATCAAACTGTATCGATATATGCGTCGATTTTTATTTTGTGTGAATAAAAATTCAAATTATTTTATATGTCCTAATTTTTGATTTTTTTTAAATATGTAAATAAATTAAATATTATTTTTTTCTGAAAATTGATACTTAAAATGTTTTTACAATGTATAGGATGTTCGTAAAAATAATTTGTCCACCATTAATGACCTAATAATGAATGTTATAGGAAAACCAGTTATTATTTAAGATTCATATACCCTCTGTTCTACAATTATAGTTACTAATGTAATAGTATTAATGATATAACGTCTTTCATTAGCGAACTATAAATCAACTATAGTTGTTAATTTTTTATGTAAATTATTATTAAGGGATTGAAATTCTTATAGATATTATTCAAATAAAATAAAAATAAATTACACAATAAAATTACTACCTTACATTTAATTACAAAATAATATATTTAATTAATGTTTCTAAGTCTACAATCCAATTCATAGGTGCGGGATTTCTCTATATTTAGTTGTGTTTGAATTGTCTTTCTCTTAATCTCGTATATTTAAAACTAAATTTTTTTTTTATAAACATTTCACAAAAAAAAAATAAATTAAAGTTTTTGTTCCTATATCCATGCATTTTATGTCATTGATAATAATTTTTAACGATATTCCAAAATGCAGAAAAATAGAAAATTGTGAACATAAAATTTGCCTTTAAACTTGCAAAATATATTAAAAATTTTAAAAAATCAAAATTAAAAATGAATGTGGCTAAAAATACAGTTGTTCATCTTGTTTTTATTGGTATTTGGAGACCAAAATCATGGAATTCAAATTTATCAAAACAAATTTATAAAATGTACAGAATTTTTATTTTAACAACATTAATATCATTTGCATTCTATTTATTGATTTACATTTTAAAATTTTCAAAAGATATGAATTCATTAAGTCAAAGTTTATTAATATTTTGTACTATTCTTGGAGCGATTATAAAAATGATACATTTTATATTAAAACAAAAAGAAATTTTTGCTGTTGACAAAATGCTCTCGGAAAATATTTGTCAACCACGCAATCAAATGGAATGTGTAATATTAAAAAAATCCGAAGATTTTAACAGGTTAATGTATAAAATTTTAATTATATTAATATTTAAAAGTCAAAAATAAATATTACAATAAAAGTAAAATATATATATCGCAATTTTTTTGAAATTAATTTTTTTTAAATTTAATTTACAGAAAACGATCAAAAGCAATTATGACCGGAAGTTATTTTTGTTCTATTTATCTCTGTCTCATTCCCCTAATAAGATTTGACAATATGTCATTACCCTATCCAAATGTGTGGATTCCACTTAATTTTGAAAGTACAACATATTACCGATTTATTTATTTATATCAAGTAATTGTATTTCTTTCAACAACAATTATTCTATCTAGCTGTGATAATTATTTTACTGAATTTATGGAAAAAATTACTGCAGAATTAGAAGTATTTCAACATCGTTTGTATATTTTACCACTTGAAATGAATAGAAACAAATCAAAGGACAATGAATTAATTACAATAAAGGACTGGTTACAGTTTCATTTGCAATTAATCAAGTATATATATATATTCAAAAAAATAATTTTTTTTTAATGTAAAATAATTTTAAAAAATTTCAGTAGAAACTAATGAAAATTTTTTTTTTCACAGAATGATTCATAATTTAAATAATGCATTTAATTTAATAGTAATTGTTCAATTTTTTATTTCCACATCTGTATTGGGTATAACAATTTTTCATTTAGCCAAAGTGGAACTATTTACATCACACTTTTGGTATATGTGCATTTATTTATTTGATTTTATTATTGAAATCTTTCTATATTGTTACTATGGAGAGAAACTGATTGTTAAGGTACAAAAAATGAAAATAAATATTTTACTGTTATACATAAAAGAAATGTGAAAAAAAATGATTCTTTTATTTATAGAGCACAGAAATTGTAAATTCTTGTTATAATATAAATTGGAATGCATTAAGTAAAAGTTCAAAAAAATCATTGTTCATTATAATGATGCGTGCTTCTAAACCAATGAAAATAACAGGAGGATCCGTAATAACAATGTCTACAGGCACATTTGTTATGGTAAATTTATTATTTTTTCATATTTCTATTTTATTATTTTTTATTTATTTATTATTTGTAAATTATTATTTGTAAATTATTATTTGTAAATTATTATTTGTAAATTATTATTTGTAAATTATTATTTGTAAATATATTTTTAAAAAAAATTTAATTTATAAAAAATAATAATGAATTTTTATTTTCAGATTATAAAAGTATCTTTCTCGATTTTTAACCTTTTGCGTAAAATTCATTAATAAGATGAAACTGCATCAATATTGCGATTTTTAATTACCAATTTCTGCGACATGTGTAAATAATATTTTACTAATTATAATTCTATTGTAATATTAAATAAAATTTGTACACTCTTCCTTTTGATTCAAAAGCATTTTTTAATTCAAAAAATCTAAACTTTCACACTCTCTAAATCTGAATCAGTAAAAATTTTACTAATTCAATCAGTACTTTTCATTTTAAATGAAGTTTCAGTTATTTTTTGAAATTTACTAATATAATTTAGTGAATATGCAAGCAATAGAAAATAACTTATGTAAATCAGTAATTTGTATATAACATAACCTTTAAAATTAACTATTAAATCAGTAGATTTTGTGTCCGCCGCCATATATTTATATTACTGATTCAATCAGTAATTGATATTTTACTAATTGAATCAGTAAATTTCTACTAATTGTCACTCTCTAAATCTGAATTAGTAAAAATGTTTACTAATTTGAATTAGTGACTCACTTTTTGCTTCTGAATTAGTAAAATTTTACTTATTATTAGTAATTTTTACTAATTATTAGTAATTTTTACTAATTATTAGTAATTTTTACTAATTATTAGTAATTTTTACTAATTATTAGTAAATTTTACTAACAATTAGTAAAATTTTACTAATTCAGAAGCAAAAAGTGAGTCACTAATTCAAATTAGTAAACATTTTTACTAATTCAGATTTAGAGAGCAGCTGCTCAATTCTCGCTATGGCAATTAGTATAGATTTCTACTGCTAATCAGTAAAATATAATTGATTCAGATTTAGAGAGCAGAGAAAAAAAAATTATTTTATTAATCAACTACTTGACTATTATCAAATAAATATTTATTTTGTATCAAATAATTATTATATTACTTGTGTCAATTAAAATGTAATTTTAAATATACAGAAATTATTGATTCGAATACAGTTTATTTGATATTCATATAATAATTATTTGTTTTAAATATAGATATTTACATATTTGATAAAGTATAACCAATTATTTGATTCAAATAAATTTTTTTTTTCAATGCAATATAAAAAATCGTTTTTGCCCTAAAAAAATATGACTAAAAGTAATTGCACAACGACTATAGAATAATTTTGTATAAATAATTATCTTAAATAGATATTTAAGTTTTTGTTCTATGATGATAAAAATCATTGCTAAGCATACCTTTCTCCTATAGTATAATAAATAATAAACAAGTCAACGAGCAAAGTCATGAAATAATGAATGAGTCTCATTTTATTCTCCTTGAAAATTTTTTTTTTTTTTTCGTAACATCAAAAGACACATAAAGAGCCCTACAGTTATGGGAATTCAATTTCAGGCAATTGGTTATTTTTACCTTGTCTACAAGTACAAACAGAGACACACACACACACACACAAAGGAACGGAAACACATATACAAATATACACATTATCAATAAGGTAAAACATTAACGTTGTCTTCACTCACACTCTTATAAACCCATTGGGCTTTGTCTTTAAATATCTTTAAGAATCTTTAAGTGAACGTTCATGTATTTGCGTCTTTGCATCTCTGAACGTCACGAACATCCGGTTAAGACCCTCCTTACATATTCCGTTTAATTAATGAGACATGGTACACAGATTTAATGAGAGAGAAATTGCAAAGGGCGAAGGGAGAAAAATTTCCAGCTAAACGAAGGACTTAACGCACCTATACTTAATCCAAGGAATGTCTAAGTACAATATACACTCGAAAGAATAATATGTTAATTTTATATATTCGATTTCATTTTCTTTATAATGAATTTTATTCAATGTTTTTTGTGCGATTTTTCCAAAAAAATTTTGTATTAATTTCAAAGCAAAATAGTGTTTAAAATAAAATTTTATTTAAAATATAAATAAATATACATTTCTTTAATATTTTTAAAAGAAATTCTCTATATACCATTGTTCTTATATTCGATAATCATTTTGACCTTTAACGCAAGAATGGAGAAATGTTCGACCTTGGTCCAAAGATTTGAAAATTTAAGTACACCCTTTCATCTTTTATTCGGAACATATTTTGTATCATTTTGTTTACGACGCATAATGAGAGACCTGTGAATTCTCGGAAAAGTTTAAACTGCAACTACAAAACAAAAGTTATGATCTCTTTGCGTCAAGTGTACAGCTATATCTCAAAAAGCTTCAAGCAATTGTAAAAATTAAAAAATTTTGTTTTTTTAACTATTTGTTTCTTTTACCAAATTTTATAAAATTGTTATTTAAATTAATTGTCATTACACTCAGAAAAAAGATATAATTGAACCAAATGTACCATTTCTTTTTATATTTATCCAATTTTTTGGTTAGTTCAAACAAAATTTGTTTAATTCAAATAAATATTTATTTGATCTAAATAACTGTTTGGTTTATTTTAATAAATTTTTTGAACAAAGAAAAAAATTGAGCTAAATAAACGTTTGGTTTATGCAACCAAATGTTTGGTTAACTGTATATCAATACATTTATTTTTTTGATTTAACCAAAATTTGGTTGCTTCAAACGAATTTTTTTCTGAGTGTAGGCTAAAGAATTTAAGACCGATTTTAAAAATTATACCCATATTAATTTAAGAAAAAAATTCTGATATTAATTAATTTTTAAATATTAAAAGAATCCTTACGTTTAATGAAAGTTTATATAGTTAAATAAAATTCAAACAAATGAAAATTCGGTCAATTACAAATCGGTTAAATAAAAATTCAGTTTTTTATTAAAATTTTATTATAACCTAAATAATAAAATTATTTAATAATAACATTTTTTTTTAAAAAAAGTATCGTTTTTGTGGTAGTTTTTAAAATTTATGAAAATATTAAATCTAAAATTTGTTATGGGTGAAAATTTTTTTCTTTTTAAACGAAAAATTTAAACCAATTTTACATATGATAAAGAGTTATTTACCGATCTGAAAGTCGGTTGATAATTGAAACTTCAAACGCAAGAGTGCGTATCATTTCAAGTTTCTCGATGTACTTTCAAATACAAAGTGATTTCTACTTTATCGACGATAATTCGAATAAATCCTCTCTTTTTTATTACAATATTTTATTAATTTGTCATAGAAAATATTTTTAGTGAATTGAAAATATACAATTATTATTAATTATTATTATTATTATTATTAATTATTTTCAAAATTATAAAATCAATATAACAAAATTATTAAAAATTTATTATTATATTATTATTATTATTATTCTCTATTTTTAAAATAGTGAAATCGTATTAATTGTTATAATTTTTTTATCATTTATTTTTTAATTCAGGTGTGAAATTTTTTTTTTGAGATCGAATTACCGTCATAAAATAAGAATTTCGTGGTATGTATTTCTATTCGATTGCGATTATACCCGCAAGCTATGCGAAAAATTCTTATTCTATGCGTATAGTCTCGGTGAACCGTGAAACTATTACTCGAGATCAATGTCTCACAGTAACATAGTATTATCAGCAAAGATTTAAATTCCTTTTCTATACATTACAAAACATTTTGGAATTAAATTATAAATTGAAAAAATTCATCTTGATAAAGATTACAATTATAAATTTTTTTATTTATAACAATAAAAAATGCTTTAACTTAAAAAATAAAAAGTACAATATAAAAAATGCATTTAAAAAAAATTCAGTAGTAAAAGTAAATTTTAGTCAGACAGTTCGTTAGTTTTTATTATAAATAAGGTTCTAAAAATTTTGTATCAGTAGTAAAAGACAGTTGTAGTCAGACAATGATTAAAATAATAATTTTCGTCTAAGTATAGTAAAAGTCAATTTTTTTTTTACTATAACAGTTTAATATCTTTAAATTTTTATTATCAGTAGTAAAAGTAATTTTCAGTCAGACATAATTATTTTAATTCTCCTATACTTTTAGTGTATAATAAGTAGTAAAAGTCAATTATTGTCAGACTATAATGTTTAAAATTATCTATTAAAATAAATAGAATTTTATTTATTCTACGCCTATTCTGACATAACTAAACATTTTTTTTTATTTTTTTCTCTCAAGCACGTATATAAAGAAAGGAAAACGATTTGAGGAAATTCAATATTTATTGCCTCATATTATTTTTACTAAGCAAAGAATTTATGAATGCGGCATTCAGATTAAAGTGGAAACACAATTATTAACTGACTGTTAATAAATTAAAAGCCTTTTTTACAGAATTGCTGAAATTTAGTTAAGTAACGCGCTAAATAAACATGGTTAAAAATTTTTTTTTTTCAATTAGTATTCATTTTTAATTTTTATTTCAATTAAAACTTTTACTTTTAATTGTAGATTTAAATATATATCTTTTATTTTTATTACTATAGTGATTAAATTTTTGCCATTTCAATTCAAAAACTTATTTCCTTAATTTGACAATAAATTAATTTATTCTCAGAGAAATGGTATATTTGTCTCCGAGCCTACTAACTCATTTATTTGTTGCAAATATATTTCATTTCATTGAAATAAAAAATTTATTTGAGCCAAAGAAAAATTTATTTCTGCCAAATAAAATTTTTATTTACGCCAAATAAATAAGTTAGTAGGCTCTGAGACAAATATACGTTTATTTAACTCAAATATATTTTATTTAGTTCAAATAAATCATTTCTCTGAGTGATATATACTGTCCCGAAATTTTATTTAACCGAAAATTTAATTATCCAAAGTTTCATTTGACCGAAATTTTATTTGTCCGAATTTACATTTGTTTAAAATTTTTATTTGTTTAATAAATTAAAAAAATATTCGATAAAATTTATAAAATAAATAAAATATTAATAATTGAAAAAATTGTTAATTATAGAAAACATTAAATATTTTTATCTCATTTTTAAAAAGATCATGTCATAAGTTACGAAGGCGAAAATATTTTGAACGATATATATACCATCGCATAACTGATGAAGGAATAATTTTAGTTAAATAATAAGGAAAGTTTGACGCAATGGTATATAATCAAAGAAGATCAAGTGTGCCTCGTGAGTGGCCTGGCCTTGAAGATCCTTGAACAAGCAATGCTCGAGTCTCGATCATTGCAAATGTTGAATCGTTTCTTTTATTTTTTTTACCTATCTCGCATTTTTTTTTTTTATTCATTTACATGGTCCATTAAAAATGAACAGAGGGCGAACGTATGTATATTATACTTTCTCTCATGGGTCTGAGTGAAAGTATTATACAGGTAAACGCGTCCATGTTCGTAGCCACCAAAATGTCTGTTTCATTATATATATCGAGACCACACCCTTTGATCAATAACAATTATTATTTTAATTCCAAGGATGATCATCGCAGAAGACAATCATAAATCTCGTGAAAAATTTCTTCATTTATTAAATGAATAAAAAAAATTAAGAAACTACGGTTCATTAATATATCCTTTTATTATTAATTGCAGTCAGTAATTTATTAAATCATCATGATAAGAAAGAAATTAAATGGTTTAATTAATTTCCTGTACTAATTAACACATTGAATAGACTTAGAAAAAATGTTTTAGAAGAATATCTAATGAACAATAATTTTTTTTTTCAAAACAAAAATTCAATCCAAGAAATAAAAAAAGATAGTTTATTAAAATTTATCGAATAATTATACCAATAGGGTACAATCAGGAAGAAGTCACTATCTCGATTCAAAATAAGAGGTGCAAGTCTTTCATTATATATATATACTTTCATGGTATATCACAATGACGATATAATTAAATTGATACGAGACACACATTGAATGAATGGATTCGTGTTGGAAGAAAAAAAAAAAAAAATGATCTCGATAAGCAATGAGAAGGAAATTTCTTACGGTAATACCAAAACTTTCAATCTCTTCTCGAATAAGAAAACGATCTCACTTTTCTTTATAATCCCCCCTCGTCAAATTCCATGCACTGAATCGTACTAAATTATTGAAATATATGAATTCAGATCGATGGAACTTTCTTTCAAAAGCAAATACTTGTTTCGAGAAGGTCATTGTTTTCTCTGCGTCTATCGCGTGAAGTTTTGTATATATATATATATAAGATAGAATCTCATCCCACGCTCACACACAAATGTTCGAATAATAATAATGGGTTGTCAATGTCTCAAAGATAAGAGAATCTTCTTCAAAAAAAAAATTTCATTGTTTTCAAAATACATACAGATTAAAGAAATACGATTAAAATCATTTAAAAAAGGATCAGAGATCAAATTTAACTTTCTTTCAATTTATTGTTACTTTTTTTTTAAAATAAAATTTATAATTTTCGGTTTAATAACAGCAAATCAATACACAGAAAATTAAAAGGCATTTAAATAAGCCACGGTTCGCCAGAAGGTGGTTTAAATAAAAATGAATTGGCACTTAAAAATTCTTTTTGATTATTGTGATTCTTAGATGAATAACAAACATTTCACAAGTTTTTAAAATCAGTTTACGTGCCCGATTTAAATAAAATTGAGTTTTTATATAAAAACAGTGTTTTATGGGGAATCAGAATTTATTTAATCTAAATAAATACTGTAATAAATGATAAAATAATTATACTTATTTTCAATTTTACATATAAATAATTATATTGCTGTAGTGTTTGTGTCCGATTTTAAAAAATTAACGTGAAAATGATAAACATTGATTTTAAAATACTTTCTTCTCGAAAGACGGACACTTTTTACAAAAGCAGCTAGAGATCGTTATCTTATATAAATTTCCTAAATCCAAAAGATTATGCGAATCCATACAAAAATACGATTGCAAAACGAAAAGTAATATAATGACAGGTACATTACCTCCTGTCGCCGTCAGATGGCAGCAGCATGCAGGGCGCACAAAGTCGCAGCTGTTATTAGATTACTTTTCTACTTTTTTGTTTTGCAACCATGTTTTTCTATGGATTCGTACAGTCTTTTGAATTTAGGAAATTTATAAGATGAGGATTTTGGCTGATTTTATTAAAAGAGTGTTCGTGTTTCGAGAAAAAAGTATTTTAAAATCAATACTATTTCACGTTCAGGAGCAATAATTAAAGCTCTCTTTTTGCCAAAGAATTTCAGATACCGTTCGACACTCTTAATGCATAAATATAAAAACAAAACAAGAAAATAACTTCATTGTTAATAAATTTATATGAACCCAAATCTAAAACATCTATTATCTATACGCATATAAGTATATACATTAAATAAATTCTGGTTCCTCATAAAATACTATTTTTAAATATTTAAAACTCAATTTGTTTTAAATTGGGTACGCAAGCTGATTTTAAAACCTATTGAGAAAAGTTTTAGAACCATAATCAAAAAGAATTTTTAAGTGACAATTCATTTTTATTTAAACCACCTTCTGGCGCACCGTGAAGCTGCAACGCTTATTAATTTTAATCCAATTTGGCTTATTTTAATACCAAAATGGATTAAAATAAGCAAAATTAGAATTAAAATAATAGCAGCTTATTTTAATGCCTTTTAATTTTCTCTGTAATTATTATAAATAATTAATTTTCTTAATATTTTATCGAAATTTTTAAAATTAAATTGAAATGGATAAATAAGCCTGGGAAATAAGGAAAGGAGATTTTTGAAGAAAAAAGAAAAAATTTAAAGGAATTCTATTTAAGTATTGAAAATCTGACCTCGAAGCAAACTATATATACTTTCAATACAATCTATTTACAATTTTAAAACATGAGAAATAAAAGAAATTTAAGTACTTCCGTGAAAATTCACTTTCTCGAATTGATCTTCTTTTTTCATTTATAATACAGAAAAAAAATTTTTTTTTTTTTTATTTATCAGCCAATGATAATTGTTGACTTGTGTTATTTCTCGTATATATAGATATATATATAAAAAGGTAGTTATTACAAACTATCAACGATCGCAAGTAACCGGTCGTCGTATTTTCCAACTGATATTTGCATATCAGGAAGTAATTCATAAATTAATTTAAAAAAAAAAAGAAAAATCATTTCATTCAATTGAAGAATTGGGTTAATGAAAAATATGATGTAATTCCTTTCCAAAAATTTTAGAAAAAAAAAATCTAAATTTATTATAAAAAGCAATTTAAATTTCTTCTAAAAAAAATATTCTATTTTTTAATTATAAATTGTTTAAATAATTTTTTTCAAAAAATTTAACAATTTTTATTGTGAAGAAATATAGAAATTTTGATTTTATTTTTTTAAGTAGAAAAAAAATTGGGGCAGATTTTTTTTTTTTTAAAGAGGGCGTTTTTGCGGTCAAGTGTACGTGGCACTTGAGCACGGAAGTCTAGTCCGTTGTTAATCGCATAAAATAGAGAGCATTGAGGTGTGTAGAAAGAAAGACTTTCGTCGAATAGGTTTTTCTTTATAATATAAATATATATATATACATAGTATGGGAATTATTATCTGTTGATGATGTAAGATCCGCATTGGACCATGGAAAGAATAAATTAATGTTCTTCTTTGGATATTCTTACGTGAAAATTCAAAGCTTTTTAGTCGCGGCTTTTGTTTATAATAACACGTTTCTATATTGCAATGCCTCAAAATTTTTTCTTTTTTATACAACTAAATAATAAAATAACTTAGTTACGTATTATTTTTATGTCCATCACAATTACAAACGCAATTACGAAATTTTAATCGAAAGAAGCGACATTCTTTTTATGGGAAAATAATGTTAATTGCAAATTTGCCCTGCGAAAAAATTCCTTAGTAATCTTTATACACTAAAAACATTTTATTCTAAATTTAAGAATATATCATTAAGGAAGAAAAAAAATTTTTTTTTCAAAAACATTTTAATTAGCTAAATATTATTTATTGGGCCGCATAAAAAAATTTCTCTTTTTCTTTGAACGGAAGATGTAAAAAGAATAAAGCAGGGTGCAGACAATGCAACATGTAAAATTTTTATTTACTCTAGCAAAACAATAGTCGATTGACTACAAAACAGTTCATGACTTATTTCCATTTTAATAATCAGTTAAAAATTTGTCAACTTTTCTAATAAAAACAAATAAAATAATGACAATATTTCTTTACAATTGATTGCAAAATTTGTAGAAAATAATTATTAAAAAAAAAAAATCAAAAGCGCTATAAAAGAATTAATTAAAGATTCACTTCATAAATTGGCCTTTTCACTATACCGCGCTACTCGGATCGAATTTAAAAAAGCTTAAGAAAGTATTTTAGATTTCAAAATACATTGAAATTGAAAGTTTAAAGTAATTTGAATTTAAACTGTTTCAAAATCACAATAATTTTTATTATTCTAATGTTTTTTGGGGGAAAAAAAAAATTTTTTATTTAGCAAACAAACTTATCAATATTTGTTTGTTTATTTGAACTTTTATATATTTTCTTTCCTTTTTTTTCCTATCTTTTCAAAGAGAATCGAGTCTGAGAACAGGTGTGCAAACGAAAGTGTCATCTGAATGATCTCATCAGAAACCGGTTGAAAGAAAGGTTCAAACTCGATTTAATATCGTTCGTGTATTGAGGTCAATTTCTATATAAAAACTGAGTCAATTATTATCATGAAAAATAATAATAAACGCCCATCATTTATTTATATAATGCTTTATAATGAAAAATAATTATGAACAATTATTATATAAATTAATTACTCAATAAATCGAAATTTATTAAATTTTTAATTTAATAATTATATTTAAATTTATTTAAGTATTATATTATTTATATATTTATTTATTATATATTATTTTATTTATATTCATATTTATTAAAAAGAATAAAAAAGTTATAAATAAATTATTTAAAAAAAATTTTTAAACTTGCTAAAAAAAAACTCGCCTTGATTAAAAAAAAAAAAAAAAAAAATCACATACATAAAAAATAATTTTCTGAGTCAACAATCTGAATTTCTGAAAGAAGCGGAAGTCCTCAAAAAATTTGCAATCTCTTTAAAGTATTTCATAAAATATGCGATTCAGAACGAAAAGAGAGTTTTTTTTTAATGGAAAAATTTCTCGCAATTTGAAAGAATAATTAATTGGAGGGTCCCATATATAATAGACTTTTTGAAGATTCTGATAAAAAAAAAAATTAATCATTGCTTTATTGAAAAGAGTGGCAAATCTTAAAACCTCCCACCCCTGATCCTTTAGGGACACCACAATTCTTTGGCGGTAGAGGCAACTTTCAGCAAAAGGCCTGCTATATAAGAGAATGTCCTACCGAACTCTCGAGATAAAACCCGTGTGTGTTGTCTGTTTCGTGTCTATAGTGTGTTACTCCTTTGTCTTAATTTAAAAAAAACAACAGGTAAGTGGAGGACATTTAAATTCATCAAAAAAAAAAAAAATTAAATGCCAATTTTGCAAAAAAAAAAAAAATAAATAATAATAGTCAGTGATTCAAAAAAAAAATTAAAGGTGTGCGTGAAATCAAAAAATTTACCAATATTCAAAATCGTGATTAATTTGTGTATTTGTGATTTTTACTCTAATTAAATGAAAATCAACTTTCAATTATATATATGTGACGTGTTCAGAAATACATCAGAATTTCACAAAATTTATATCTCGTTTTTGGATCCAAATATAAATCACAAATTCAATTTTAATTAGTGTTTTTTAATTAGTATTTAATAATTAATAATTAAATCATTAAATAATACTTTAACTATTATTTAACGATTTAATAATCTGGTTATTATTAATTAAATTACTTGTTAAAATAATTTTTTTATTAATTAAATTAATTTATTTTATTTTCTATAATTTAATTGATCATTTTTTTAGAATATAGTTAATTTAAAGTTAGTTATTAAATTATTTGAATTTATTTAAACAAAATTATTAAATTTAATAATAATTAATTATTCTTACATTTTTTTCTTAATTAAACTTTAAATTTGTCGCGAATTGTACTTAATTTGGCAATATATTTGAATCATATTTTAAATAAACTTAAATTAAACTATCTACTAATTGGCAGTCAATTAAAAAAAAAAAAAATTACAAAATAATATGTAAATTAAAATCGAAAGTTAAATTTCACTAATTAAAAATTCTAATTATTTTTTAAACTAATAATTTAAAAATCGAGAACATTGAATCTATAAGAAAAAGTTCAATGAACCAAGATTATATATACGTATCTATACTTTCATTTGATTTTTTCAACAATTAGTATATATATAGAGCCTCTAATAAGCAATCGAGTCAAATTACGCGAATAAAAGTGATTTGAAGGCGCTAAACAGAAGGCAGAAATCGTATATAATTTAATATAGGACATAATTAAGAATATATAAACCGGTTGGAAATTAATCCTATGATTGGAAATAATAATTTCAATCGTAATTCAATATATAATACACCTGTACCTCATCACAATAAAAAGAAAATCTTATATTAATAATCATAAAAATTATAAAAAAAAAAAATAAAAATTGTATAAAATAAGATTTTCTTTTTACTTATCTTTGCATATCGTAGAAAATATGGTGATGGATTAAAATAAACTATATCTTATTTTAATAAAATATTTCAACTGAATTTAATGCAATATTTTCAATTTATTTTAATCCAACACAATATGTATGTTACTTTTTTTAAAAAAAAAAATGGCTAAGCATTTATTTTGAGAAAGGTAATAATTTGAAGTTAATAAAATGCACTTAAGGGTAATAAAATCTGCTCCAGATTTCCTCTTAAGATTTCTGTAAAAGTTTGTCTAAACTATACATATATATAAGAACTGGTTTACGATTTTAGCTTCAATTTTAGCTTAAAGGTATATATATATATATACCACCGACCAGTCTATTATGTATAAATGCGGACACTTCTCGTGTTCTCCATTTTACAGTAGCCAGGACAACTATCTCTTTTTCCGTTATGCAACTATACTTTTCTCGCGCCTTCCCGAATTACTTGCAACTGTCACAGAGACTCCAAATTCCGCGCCGTTTATAAAAAAAAGAAAAACCAACTGAAACTGATCCGTCAATCGTTCGTATTGCTACATCAATCTCTGCAATTTTATGCAATTTCTTGAAACCTCTTAAATCATCAACGAGTTTTTTCTTTTTTATTTGCTAAGAATATGAACAAAATAAGTACAATGAAAAAAAGAAATTTATTTAATTCCAATAATTTGGTTACTTTACTATTATCAAATAAATATTTACTTGAATTAAATAAACTATATTAATTGACTCAAATAATTTTTACTTGAATTAAATAAACTATATTTAATTGACTCAAATAATAATTATTTAATTATTTTACAATTATTTAATACAAATAAATATTTATTTCACAGAAAATTAAAAGGCATTAAAATAAACTGCAACACGCTTATTATTTTAATCCAATTTTGCTTATTTTAATACCAAAATGGATTAAAATAAGCAAAATTGGATTAAAATAAGCAAAATTGGATTAAAATAAGAAGCGTTGCAGCTTATTTTAATGCCTTTTAATTTTCTGTGAAATAATAGTCAAGTAACCAATGATTTGAATAAAATAATTTTTTTTACGATTACAATGAAAAAAATTTATTTGGTTTAAATAATGGTTACTTGACTATTGTGAAATAAATATTTAATTAGACCAAATAAACTGTATTCGAATCAATAATTTATATTTTTAAAATACCTTTTTAATTGACACTCAAACAATGAAACATTTATTCAAATAGTCAAGTAACCGATTATTCGAATTAGATAATTTTTTTCCTATATATATATATATATATATATATAAGAGATTCAAGTAACTGCATAAAAATATAAAATTAAAACAACTTAATTATTCAAGATTAAATCATTTGAGCGAAAAAAAAAATTCCGATTTGTATCGATCACTTGTCTAGACCAGCATATATTTTATAACTCCTATTTAACATTTCGAGTTTAAGATCTATAGATCAAAAGATGCATATCAAATTTCAGTCAACACGATCAGTGTATAGACCAGTCATGAAAGAAAGTAACTAACGTGCAAGCAACAGTGCACCAACATGAAAAATAAGAGAAAATATTCGAAAACTCGCGGAAATTCGTTTGTATAAAAAAATACGATACGCACAACTTCCATATAATTTGGTAGCTCTAAAACACTTTCTCTTCTATATAAAATTTATCAGTTCCTTAATCAAAATTTCTATTTACTCTTATTATTCAACATATATATAATATTAAAAATATTTGGAAATTCAATAACAAAAAATTGATATTCAACAATAAAACATACATCTGAATTTAAAATAATAATCGAGAAAAAAGAAAAAGAATATTTCAAGAATAAATTTTTCTTAAAGAAAATAGAAAACTTGAAAATGTCTATATAGAATCTATTTTCACCTTGAGGTTCTTGAAAAAATTTTTGATAAATGACAAACCGAGTGCAATGTATCATGTATAATGATGGGCACTAAAAGAAGAATGGATTGTCGTCTTTTACTGAGGAAAGTGCAACTTATAAAGAACTAGTAAAAAAAAATATATATATATATATATATATATAATAATACAAGAAAATCGTTTCCCCGCAGGTAGATTCATACTGCGTCGACAGAGAAAGTTATCGTAATTTTACTGATCAACAGTAATCATGCCAGAGAAATCAGAAATCGCGCGAGATCGAACCAATAAAAAAAAAAAAAAAAAAAAGTCTCATCGACTTGAATTAATCAATCTCTTGAAACAAATCGTGTTTGCGAATCGCTTCAATGGATATATAAAACTATTACATTAAGTAATAATTAATTATTAAATAATCAAAAAAACAAAACCTTATTTAACTTACAGGTTAGTTTAATTTTCCGAATCTAAACGAGTTTATGGTATTAACTACATTTTCTCCCCTGCATGGTATTTTCCTTTTTAATTAATTTCATTTAGTTGGAATTTCTCTCGGGAAATTTTTTCAAAGAAATCAAATTCCTCTTTTCCTAAAAATCATTTACACACAAATTTAAAAGTATCAAACTGATACCAAAAATATCAAATTGATACAAAATTTTTATATCAATTTGATACTTTTAAATTAGTGTGATATTTTATTTGAAACATTCCATCAAAAATTTTAAATATTTCCTGACATTAATATCACAATAAAATAATAAAAAAAAAAATTTTTTCTTAAAATTAATATATTAATACTTTTCATAGAGACTGTCACACATTAGGTGAGACACCTCAATTACTCCTGAATTTGCATTGCATGCAAGATACATATATATATATATAATCGGGACTTTGGTTCAACGGTTTGATACAGATAAAAATTTTTTACGCAGACCCCTCTCACTTTCACTCGGTCACTGACCAAACAGGACTGAATCTTAAGTCTCGGTCTGCTTCCTAATGATAGTTGTATATATATAGCTATATAACCGCACTCTTTAATAGACACGAGGAATGTGTTTCATTAAAAGCGCCCACATAATTATAACATTCTTGCCCTTTTATCAGGATCACATTACTTCACTATTGAAAAATATTGCTAAATCTTAACTCCTATATATAATAATAATATAATTCTCCTGAAATATAAACTGTCAAAACAGAAAATTAGATATTCGAATGAAATTAACGGTCTTAGATCGACCTTCGACAATTTTCCTCAAGTATAATTTACATCCTACAAATACAATAACGAATGGATTTAATGAAGCGAAAAATTATTCAACTAGAAATATTCTATATAAGACTTTCCCTGACGACATTCTTGTGGTGATTATTTTGTATCTAATTACGCCTTGATTTTTTTTTTTTACTACTAACATTGTTAATTAATAATCTTTGTTTTTTTTAAAGGTTTTTTTCGAACATTTTTTTTTCTATTCAAAAAAAAGAATATTTCAAAAATAATAATTTATAAAAAAAATCGAAGAAAAAATATTTTCATTTTCAAATGATCATTAATTTTCCTCTTTAGCGCGAAATCATTAAATAAATCAGGTGTTTCATCTCTATAAGAATCATAATTTCATATATATATATATATATATACAGTCGCCTCTCGATAAATTGAACTTCAAGGGACCGTAAAAACAGTTCAAATTACCGAGAGTTTTATTTATCGCATGTTTTAATTATCGAGGGGAAATTTGGGGAAATTCAAAATAACAAGAGTATTGAAAATTTAATTTTTACGTATTTTAAAAAGACATTCTTTACAGTTGGATATAGTCTATGTAATCTTTTTTGTTTTAATGTACTCAAACGTGCAATATCTATATATTTTTTTCAATTGTCATTAGATCTGTAAAAACTTCTCCGACTTCCACGCGAAGTGCATATGAGTGCAAAGCATTCAAAAATGATCTCGCCTCTTTCAATGTGACATCTTTTTTTGTTGCTCCTCTCTCTACCACCTCAATAACTATTTTCCTTTCGGAAAAAGATAAATTTTTATTGGTTCTTAGAAACATTTTAAACGATATAAACCGAGGCAGATAGCAAAATGAATTAAGAAATTACTCAGCATTGTTAATAATAAGGTAATTAGGTATTGTATTGACAAATGAAACAATACAATAACTATTATTAAGAAGAGAATATTTTGTACGTAAATATGTAAATTTGTATCGCAAGAAAAGTTCAAATTATTGAGAGTTTGGTCTGGCTGAATTCAATATATAGAGAGTGAATGGAGAAATTGGCCAAAAGATACTTTTAATTATCGAGAGTACATAAAACCATTGTTTATTTTCAATTTACCAAGAGTTTTTCAAGGGACTGGACTGTTACTTCAATTTAACGAGAAATTCAAATTATCAAGAGTTTAATTATCGAGAGTCAACTGTATATATATTTATTTATTTATATAAATTTATACAATGGATACTTTTAATTGGTATAAAATCAATCATCGCAAAGTTCGCGAATCAAGTATATATATATATATATATATATATATGTATATGAAGATCGTAGATCACGAAATGTGGGACTTTTGAAAAACAGGAAGATTGTGCAGTTAAAACAACGAAACTTGTGCACGATCGTCGTTAATCCATCGTAAGTACCTGTGTAGTAGGAATGATGCAACGCGAATTGGTTATATTATTAAATGCATAACTGCCGTTAAACTCTGACCTTTGCACAGTTTATGCACTTCAGCATTGCAAACAACAAGAAAAGAGATTTACGTAACTATCTTGTTTCAACTTTCGTGGAAAATAATTTATAGAAATCTTAAAGGATGAGTAAAGGTACATCCAACTACCTAAATCCATTCTTCTCTTTTCCCCCTCCCCTCCCCCAAATATTTCTCAATATTTGAATCACAGCGAAACAATTGCATTGAATAAAGAACAAATCATATTTTCTGTCAAATGCATATGCGAGAAAAACAAATTTTTTTATACGAAAATATATAATTTTTTGAATAAAAAAAATTAAAGAGAAAAAAAATGCAATATACACCACAGCAATAAAGAATTATAGAAGTTAATGAAGAAACAATACACACTTTTCTGAGGCTCTCAAATTTAGACCATACACTCAGAGAAATGGTATATTTTTCTCCGAGCCTACTAACTCATTTATTTGTTGCAAATATATTTTATTTCATTGAAATAAAAAATTTATTTGAGGCAAAGAAAAATTTATTTCTAACAAATAAAACTTTTATTTACGCCAAATAAATAAGTTAGTAGGCTCTGAGTCAAATATACGTTTATTTAACTCAAATATATTTTATTTGGTTCAAATAAATCATTTCTCTGCGTGTAAACAGCATCAAAACGTTGCATTATCAACAATTTGATACACTTTATGGCCTCAATTTGAGATCCTAAGAAAAACTGTGATAATATAATAAAAAAGAAAATAAAAATGAACTATTAAAATTAATAAATTGTAAAAAAAAAAATTCAATACACACTTCTAGTATAGAATATAAATAACACTGATCAAATCGATTAAATAAAATTATTAAAATTGCAATAAACAAATTGTTATAAAAAAAAAGTTCCAACTCGACGACAAACAAATTATGGAAATCATTATAAATAAATTAATTCAACAGAAATTAAGATAAAAACGAATAAATAAATTATTAGTAAATTGTAATTTGTTAAAAATGCAATTCTATAAAAATAAAATAAATTGAATAGAAAAAATTGCGAAATATCTCTAAATGACTAAACAAAATTTTCATTTAATACTATTTTAACAAAAACAATTTTTATATAATAAAATGTTTTTTATTTTTTATTTTATAAAAACAATTTATAAAAATAAAAAATTAAAAAAATTGCAAAATTTTTCTATAAAAATTGTAATAACAGTAGAGACTCCATTATCCGGACTAATGGATGCAGGCGCTTGTCCGGATAATCGAGTAAAGTACGAATTAAACAAATTTTTGATTCGTAATTTCATATATTTATTCGCATATGTATTAAAATAAGACTGAAAACAACTAAAACTTTTAAAGTCAACATTAATAAATGTTTAGTTAGAAATATTTCAAAATATTTGAATAAACATTTTCTTAAAATAATTAAAACACTTTAAAACGCAACGTTTCGTGTAAAAATTCACGTTTTTGAATTGACTTATATGGTATTTAATTTTTATTAAAATATTTGGTAATTGTAAGCGTAATTGTTTACGGCTTGAAACTTTATAAACTTTATATTTAAAAAAAAAAAAAAAAATTAATTTTAAATTTGTCCGGATAATCGAATATCCGGATAATAGGGGTCCGGATAATGGAGTCTCTACTGTAATACAAAAAATAATAAAACAATCATAAATTGTTAAAAACTCACAGAAAATTAAAAGGCATTTAAATAAGCTGCTATTATTTTTATCCAATTTTGCTTATTTTAATTCATTTTGGTATTAAAATAAGCAAAATTGGATTAAAATAATAATCGTTGCAGTTTATTTTAATATCTTATAATTTTCTCTGCTTCGATATAAACAAAATATTATAATAAATACACGATAAATTACAAATAGCTAAATTTTTATAAATAAAAAAATCGACAAAGAAAATTAGAAAATAATTTGTTTCAAACAAATTAAGAATTACTCCAAACAAATTCTAAAAAAAAATCCTTTTTATAAACAAACTAATATTATAAAACTATTTATCTATTTATATAAATACATAATTTTTAACAATTGCAATAAACAATTTTAAGAAAAAATTATTAAAAATTCCAACAATAAAACCATGATGATAATAAGATAGACAAAGAAACATATATATATATTATAAGATCGAGTTGAATGTCCACCACATATCCATAAAAAATGCAAAGCAAGTTTAACTTTCGCTACAAAATAAGAGAAGCAAATTTTTTCATATAATAAACAACCAAAGTCAATAATAAAAATATTTTTAAAAAAATGCTAAAGATAAGACTAAATAGATTAGATTTATCAAACCGGATTCTAATAACTCTTGCAAGGGGTGAAAAAATTCATTTCCTGAAATAACTTTCGAATTCTGCACGCATTCCTAACGGAGTAAAAGGTCAAGATTCATATACATATATATGTATATATAGTATTATGATCCATTAACTTGTATGACGGAACACGAAGTAAATGTCAGACAAGGCGATAAGGCTATAATTAATAATATTGACTGTAACTATTTTTGTTAACAATATCACTTAATATACATATATATATATATATATTCACATACATGTATAAAGTGTAGTTAAAGGACTTTTATACACGAATCGAGAAACTACCTTATTCGAGTTTTACGCACGTTCTAGAAAGTAAGACGCTTTCCACGATTTGAATTGTGACCACTTCGCATGCAAAGCGTATAATATTAAAAAGTCAAATATATATTATCTCATTTGATTTTTCGAAATATATCATGATTGACCATAATTTTATTTCAATTGTTATTAATTTATTTAGCAAATAAAAAAATAATACCAAAATTATATATTAAATTTAGTGTCTTAAAATGTGAAAACAATTTTATCAAATTTTTTATGGAATTAAAAGATTATTTTTTTTTTTGAAGAACTTAATTAATCTAAGAAAATTGACTTTCACTATAAATTAAATTGCCAGAAAATATATAATTAATAAACAAAAAATATAAACCTATAATAAACAATTCATTCACTTTCATTGAAAAGGAAAATGAACTCGATCGAGTTCAAGACTATATATTTATAATTGACTTACGCCGAAAGTGAAATTATAACTTATGAAAGTTGCGATTATATTTGATTCAAGTCTATATAAGGATATTACTACAATAATGAATTAATGAAGCTAATTTAGACACATTTCTTTCGAGAGTATAATTCTGATAATTCCTATAAATATATTGTCTTTTAAAAAACTAAAATTCAATTTCATAATTTTTCGAAATCTCAAAAAATTATCGTATTTTATTATGAATGTAATAATTTAAAAGATAATTATTTTTTTAATTAAACCTAAAAAAAATAATTAAAATCCTGCGTTTTCTTATCGTCAAACAATATTCTCAAGTGTGTTCATTTTCACTTTCTCTATATATGGATTTAAAAAAAAAAAATGACATTTTCATTATCCAAGGATGATTCGTCCATGTGACTGCATTTTAGAATTAATTAATTCCACTAATACAAGTTCTAGGTCACGGACAGATGAGTAAAATGCTTTCAAGTCTCTCAATACACATATTCTACACTTTCTTGAATTCAAGTTCTGATGTGTGGACTTAAAGGCATTTTAAAGAGAGAGAGTTATTATTATCCAAATGAAACGTTTCCCTACTTTTGCATCATTAACCCGATTTCATCAGCGAAATTCATTGGCAAACTGTTTAATTTTTACGGTCCATTGTCATATTATATAGAAAATATTCGCGATGCATTTTTGACAAATTTTTGAAAATTTCCCTTAATTACAAGTTAATAAATATATTTTAAAAATATTTTTTAATTAAACGAATAATAACACAGAAAATTAAAAGGCATTAAAATAAGCTGCAACGCTTATTATTTTAATCCAATTTTGCTTATTTTAATCCATTTTGGTATTAAAATAAGTAAAATTGGATTAAAATAATAAGCGTTGCAGCTTATTTTAATGCCTTTTAATTTTCTGTGAATAAATAATAAATAGTATTAAATATTTTAAAATATTTATTATTATTATTCTTTGTGTGAAAAATAAAATTATTTATCCTTATTATTAATTATTATATAATAATTATTAATTATACAATAATTAAATTGAATTTTTAAATATTTTCTTTATTTGCAGAAAAATGCACCGGGTGTGCTTATTACTGTGTTTGGCGGCTGCGACAGCACAAAATTATGATAATTTGGAACCAAGATCAGTTTCTTATCCCAGCAAAGGGAGTCTAGCACCACTTTATGTTCAAGGACTATCATCGTCTTCAGGATATCGTGACAATAGCTACGAGGATAATGCTGTAACTCCCACTCCTTCACCTACTCCAGTTTATCGACAACAACAGCCAGTAATTCTAAAATTATTATCATTATTATTATTATTATTATTATTATTATATTATTGTAATCTAAAATTTACAATTCCTAAATTTACAACTTTTAAAAATTTTCATTTAAATAATCTTAATATAAAAATTAAACAAAAAAAAAATTTAACTAATTCATAAGTCACACTAATTCATATTAATAAAAGTTTTTACTAATTTAGATTAGAGAATAAAAAATTTCTCACAACTTTTTAATAATAAAAGTAAAATTGTTAATTAAGGAAAATATATATATATATATATATATATATATATATATATATATATATATATATATATATATAAACCTACATTCAAAAGAAGAAGTTTCCCATTGGTTAAAAAAAAGGAAAAAAAAATTAAAGACAACCATTTAAATATTGTTTATGACTTATTTAAACCGCAACCGACAGATTATGTGCATATAAAATTGTAATATAATTTGGCACATATTACTTCAAACGAGGTTGTTTAAATCTTCTTTTTTTTACTGTTTAATTATATATATGGGATTTTTTTTACTTGTATTTTAAGAAAATATTATATTACTACACTATATAAAAAAAAAACTATATTCTCTGAACTTTTTGACTTCCGGATTTTTCTGAGTAATTTATTATATTGCTCATATATACATATATATTTATTCACATTGGCTTTCAAATTAATTCAGTTATGCAATATATTCACATGAAACCAACTCTCGACTTTGGTCATATCGATCTTGTAAACCAGTTTAAGAAATCTCGTTAATCATTATTATTTCCTGCTTGTGAATATTTGTAACTTGTCTTCTTAATTAACAAATTTCATGTTTTCTTTAATCAATTTTTATATCAAGTTGTAATAATTTTTCGAATTATAATTTTTTCAAAATTCTACAATTAAAACTAATTATAAAAATTTAACTTAATTAATTTAATTACAAATTAATAATTTAATTAATTAATAATAATATTAATAATAATAATAATAATAATAATAACAATAATAATAATAATAATATTAATAATAATAATAATAATAATAATAATAATAATAATAATAATAATAATAATAGTAATAAAATAGAGTTACAAAAATAATAAAAAATTGAATGTCGAGAGTAAAATAAAAATGGATATAAATTAATTTCAGATTTATCGCAAACCCTCCGCTAATCAGCAACAACGAGGTCCATTCCGTGGACCACCTCCACTAGGACCAAATGGACAGGTAGAAAATTTTCCAACTATTTTTCTTCTTTATTTTTAAATTACAAAAAAAAAGTTTTTTCCTGAATTTTATAAAATTTTGAAAATTACAAAAAGAGAATTTTTTTTTTTCTGATAAAAATATAATTACAAACAGAGACTTCCTGAAGAAGAATTAGAGGAAGAAAAAGAGGAACCTGATCGTCTAAGCCTTCTTCTTCCACAAAGTAAATTCGACTGTGTTAACAAACAAACTGGTTATTATGCTGATGAAGAACTTAATTGCGAGGTATTTCACTATTGTCAAGACAATGCCAAACATTCCTGGATTTGTCCCGAAGGATTCACATTCCATCAAGTGAGTATATAATAAATAAAAAAAAAAAATGAATTGATATTTATTCAATCAAATTTTTTTTTTATTAACACAAAAATGTTAAAAAAATTTGAAATTTAATTAAACTAAAATTTCAAATTTAAAATTTTTAAAGGTCGATAAAATATAATTAACTTAACCCTTCGTCGCAGGTTCATTTAATTTGCATGCCACCCAGCGGTGATATCAGTTGTAAAAAAAGTTCTCAATATCATTTTGTGAATGAATATCTCTATAAACCATTGAACTTGGCCGAAGCTGAGACCAAACCCAATGTTACCTTGAGATACAGCGAAAGATATTATCCAGCTGACATTTACACTGACGAACGTGAAAACGAATTTCAATCTACTGCCAATCGAAAACCTCTCAACCAGGTAAAAAAAAATTACCCTAATTAATATATGTTATAATTATCGAATTAAAAAGTAAAAATTTAAATTTTAAAAATCTGTTCGGTTCCTAACGCTAAATAAAAATACTAAAATACCAAATCTATTTAAATAATAAAATACCAAATTTTCAGCAATTATATTTGAATCAACAACAACAGCATGCAAGTCTCAATAGTTTACCATCGGGTGGTCGTCCACAACCAAATCTTTCACAATTTCGTCTACCAGTAAATCAAGTTTTTAGAAGTCCTGAAGAAGTTAATATTCCCTTACAACAAAGACGACCTCAACCACCTCAACAACTTCGAAGGTTCCCTCAAGTTCGACCCGAAGAAGAAGACTACGAGTAAGTCCAAAATCTACAGCATCGCAAGATTGCAATTAAAAAAAAAAAAAAAAAAAGTTTCACAAACAACGACCGCTTGTTAGTGGCAAAAAATTATTATTACCAAGGACTGACTAAAAATCTTAGATTATAAAAGCGATAAGAAAAGAATCATCCCAAAATTTTTTGATACCTTTTTTTTTAATTTTATATACATATTATGTCTGATTTTCATCAAAGAAAAAAAGAATTGCTTTTAGAAAACTGCTTGCAATGATAAAAATATGCATGCGAAAAATATATATTTGTAGTTTACTATTCAATATTGTTGATTATTGAAGGTTGAATTAAATCTGGTCCTAATGGAGCTACGAGGCCAGTCATCAAGGGAATCCTCATCATTCATCTGAGTATTCAGCGAATTTTTTTTTTTTTTTTTTCTATCATAATGATGAAAATTTTATATAAAAAAAAAAAAAAAAAAAAGAAAATAGTACGATCGATTTTCGATCCTGCGAGATTTTTTATTGTAAATATATATTAATTGGTGATATATCTAAACGTAAGTGATATATATATGATATGTGTAAGTTTGTCTACAAGTCGTATTAAAAAATTATAGTATATATGTATTAATAATATTTTATATGTAATTATAAATAACATGTATTTGATTATTAGCACTTTGTGAGAAATAAAATGTTATTGAGTTTATTTGAAAGACTTATTAAAAATCTTATAATTTATTATAATATCAATATTAATCAAATAATGACCACAAAATAATATTATATTGATATATTAGTTGAAAAAGTATTGACTAATTCGATTTTTTTAAATAAATAGAACTCGAAAAAAAATAATATTTTTTTTTTTTCAAATAATATATCAACGCTAAAATAGCAAAGTTTTGATTAAATCAACCAGAGCTTTTAATTCATTAATTAAAAAATATAAAAATATTTCTCACCACGATGACTCATCTGAAAATAATTTTTCATTTAAGGGGTTTCCTAAATTTTTTTGGTCAAAAAAATCGAATTTTTTTTTTCTTCATTTTTTGATAGGAAAGTATGTTAAGAATGTGTGGTTAAATCATTAGATCGTAATTCGCTCAAAATCTTAAGTTATTTAACAAAATACATATATATATATATATATATGCGTCTACAGATCGTATAATTAACCCTTTCGTGTCCACGATAAACCGAGCGAATGGATTTGCTTGAAATTCGTTACTCGGGGTGTTATTGGGGTCTCTGATTACGAATTTAATGTCAGATTTTAAAGATTCAAAATGGCGGATCCAATATGGCTGACAAGTTTTTTAAAAAGTGTTTAGATTGGCTCGAAATGTCCTACTCGGGGGTTTATGGGGTCGCTGATTACGAATCCGGTGTCCATTTTTCAAATTTCAAAATGGCGGATCCAATATGGCGGACGAGTTTTTAAAAAATGCTTGGATTTGCTTGAAATTTACTACTTGGGGGTTTTTGAGGTCGATGATTACAAATCTGAAGTCATATTTTAAAAATTCAAAATGGCGGATCCAAGATGACGGACAAATTTAAAAAATGCTTGGATTGAATATGATGACAGAATTCGAAAATTCAAATATAAAAAAGGTTTTTTGGTTTGCTGATAATAAACCCGACATGGTCATGGACCCAGTACGGACAATTCATCATATTCATATCATTTCATCATTTTCGAGCAAATCCGATTAGTTTTAAAATTTTTCGTCCGCCATATTGGATCCGCCATTTTGAATTTTTAAATTCTGACATCATATTCGTAATCAGTGACCCCAAAAACCCCCGAGTACCAAGTTTCGAGTAAATGCAATTGATTTTTAACTTTCATGTCCGCCATATTGGATCCGCCATTTTGAATTTTTAAAATCTGACATCATATTCGTAATCAGCGACCCCAAAAACCCCTGAGTAAGAATTTTCAAGCTGATTTAGTTACTTCTGCTTGACTAATTATAACCTTTTGATATCAAAACTTTAAACGCTTTTTTCTCAAAACACTATATTTAAAAATGGTAACCAGTAGAACTCAAAAACCGTTTGACCGATTTCAAAAATTCAAGTTGCATTCGATTCAGTGGAAGTTTTTGCAGGCCCTAAACCTCTAATATATTTAAAATATTCAATAATCAGGTTTTTGTGAGTGATTGATTGTCAAAAAATGGTGTTTTTTCAGTTTTTTGGGTTCCAAAGCTTGCCATTTTTTTAATTTTTGATTTTTTTTAATATCTCGAGGTTTAGGACCTGTATTAGGTCTTAAACTTTAAAATCACGTTTGATTTTTTTATTTTAGATGATTCTGCGATGAGCTACAGTGGTTACCGTAAAGGACTTTGATTTTGACCAGTGTACATAGCGACCTCTGTAGAAGGAGCATAATAATATTTTTTAAGATCGCAATTTTTTTTTAAATAGTTCTTGACGTATATAGTAACATGTAAAAACTTTTGATCAATTATATTTTAAAACTTATGAGTACACGATCTTTTAAAAACCTTCTATTTTAGGGCAAAAAAATTTAGGAAACCCCTTAAACAAAATAATATCGAAATACAGTTCAAAAATTCATAAAATATAAAAGAAAATTTTTAACCCTCTGTCTTTGCTAACGACCGCTAATTTAAGATCGGGACGCCTAATGAGAACTACGCGAATTACTTTCTATAGATTGAGTACAACTTAGCATATAGGCAAAAAATTGAACAACATAGTGACGAAAATATATAAATTACAAAGAAAACATGTACAAACTCAATTTGCTGAAATAAAAAGTACTGATTAGTCCCTATAAATTAAATTATTCAAAAATTTAAATTTCGCATGCATTAACTTTGAAAAATTAATTATAAATTCAATGCAAAAAAAAAAAAACTAGAGAAAGTCGTTGATAACAGTAAAATTAATAAAAATGTTATGAATTAATTTTAATTGAATTTTAGAAAGGAAAAAAAATTACTTTCAATTATAAACATTTAGAAAACATATATATACAATATAAATAGCACACATAATTAAACATAATACAAATAACATTGACAATAATATTAATTATAGTACTTAAGTACTACATAATTAAATATTACAATAATATAATAATAATTACAATAATATTAATTATAGTACTTAAGTACTACATAATTAAATATTATTGTCAATGGTGTCACTATGTTGTTATTATTCCTTCCCTGTTTAAAATTATTTAATAAAAGCTTTCATCAAAAATAAAAAAAAGAAAATTATTACAATAATCGTAAGTTAAAAATTGTATATCTATAAAATTAACTAATAAAATTTATAAACTAATTTACTGTAATTGAATTTAAAATAAAACACTAAATTCAAAAATTAATTCAAACAGGGAAGGGAGTTAAATAAAAAAAAGGACTCACCGATCGGTGAATCCCACGTTGGGGCAAAATTGTGACATCGCCACTTCACGAGCTCTTCTTGGGCCACTCCCGAAGATCCCTCTCTTCAGCGCACTTCTGCGCGAGGTCGGGAGCAAAAAAAAAAAAAAACCCCCTATAAAAAAAGTATATGCAGGGGCCACTTTTCTTCTTCCACATCCTTCCTGTCCTTCAGGTTGTTCTTTTGGCATGGACTGAAAAATTAAAACATTCATTAAAAAATTATAAAAACAGAAATTAGTTACTAAAATACCATCATTGACAAATCATTATTAATCAATTATGAATTTGCACGATAATTTACATGATTTATAAAAATTCATAATACAGAAATTTAAAATTAATTTGAATTTATTTATATTAAATAAATGGGAGATATTTGAAAAATTTTACAACTTTCTTATATTATTTTGTAACATGAATAATTAAAACTGATCCCAGATATATTTAACGTAATTTAGAAATTGAATTTCAAATTTTAGAATTAATCAATGAACAAAAACTTACCAATCCAAATTTCCCCATCAAGCAAAAAAAAAATACGATGATTTTCTTTTTAATACAATAATCTTCTTTTCACCGCTACTGCAATATCTGCCTGAAATATTAGATTTATTATTTATTAATTCAATTAAACAGATCAATATATTCATATTATGCTAAGCGTACATATGAGTATATTAGTATTAGATTCTTAAACATTTTGTCAATTTACAGTAAATTAATTAATAATTAATAATTATTAATTAATAATTAATAATTATTAATTATTAATTAATAATTAATTTAATATACTTTACTTCATAATTTTTTAATTAAATTAATAATTTATACAATAAAGAAATTAAATTTTAATTATCTTACATTGAACTGCGCTCAGCTATGCCCGATCTCCTCCGGGAGCAGCTCCGCAACAAACACCTCATCTCTCACCAAATAACACGTCTGCAAATAGACAGAAAAAAAAATTCTCAATAAAAACAATTTCTATATTTAGATAATAACTATTAGAGATCAATAAACAAAGTTTTGGTTTTAATTAACAATTATTTGTCTTTCTATTAAAAAATTATAATCATATAGTATAATAACAATGTGGTGACACCTTTATGTGATTCCACACGTGTCCACGTGGTTACTTTTGTGGTTATGTTTTGACAGCTTTAAATGCGTTGTTTCCGCTTTAATACATATATAATAAACTTCTACTTAGTTATATATTTTATTTAATTTCAATATAAAAATGTGTGGAATTTTCTGCTGTATACACAATTCAAAAAACAATGATTTAGTTGAGGTATAATAAAGATTTTTTATCATATTTTTAATTATTTATATAACAAAGTTTTAAAGTCAACTATTATTTGTGAGTTATTGTACAGTTAGAAAAAATCAAAAGTTTTTTTTAACTAGTTTCAATTTTTAAATTATACTATTAAAATTAACATTGTTCTAAATTAATTAATTATCTTATATATATTATAAACCAGTTGTAACATAACCTCTAATATTTTATCAATGTTTATATTGCTAAAAGTATTATAAATTATACAAAAGTGTATAAATTAATTAATTAATTTTTTTTTAGTGGAACATTTGTAAAGAAAGAATATTTTCTCGAGGTCCAGATAATGTATGTGAAAAATATATTAAATTAACAGATAAATGTTGTGGTTATTTTGGTGCAAGTATTTTATGGACTCAAGGATCAAAAATGACAATTCAACCTTGTTTAGATGAGAATGAGAATATTCTTTTATGGAATGGAGATATTTTCTCTGGCAATTCAATAGAATTAAACAAAAGTGATACATCATTTATTTTACGTTCTTTTCAATCATTAAATGTTTTACCTACACTTGAATTAATAAAAGGACCCTATAGTTTTTTGTATTATCAAAAATCCACCAATATTTTATATTTTACACGAGATTTATTTGGAAGACATAGTTTACTTGTGAATTTTAATTTAGTAAATAATTCATTAACATTTATGTCGGTGACAAGTCGAAAATTTCAAGATACATTTGAAATACCAGCAATTGGACTTTTTGCATTAAATTTAACAAATTTAAATTTTTCTAATTTAAATCTCACTTGTTTTCCATGGCGTACAACAAATAATATTTTTCACGAACATATTAAAAAATTAGAAACCATTTTTAATACTAGTATAAAAATTGAAAAAATTATCTTTCCATCACAAGAAGAATCTCTAAATCAAATAAATATTGATGAACATTATTTTCATGTCAATTTAGACAGTGAAAATAAGGAAAATATAATGGATTTACTTTTAAAAAGAAGTAATATTTTCGAGAGAGTAGAGAAAATAGAAAATTTATTAAAAACATCAATTGAAACAAGAATTAAAAAACAACCATCATATTGCAAGAATTGTATAAAATTAATTTTAAATAATGAAAATGTCAAATGTTGTCATACAAAAATAGGAATTCTTTTTTCGGGTGGTTTAGATTCTTCAATTATATCGGTAATTGCCGATAATTTTATTCCTGAGAATGAAAGTATAGACCTCATAAATGTTGCTTTTGAAAAAGTAAATAAAAATCCAAAAAACCAAAATAATGAAGAAATATATAATGTTCCTGATAGAAAAACTGGTAGACAAAGTTTAGCTGATTTGAAATTAATATGTCCAAAGAGAAATTGGAATTTTGTAGAGGTAAATATATCGCAAGAAGAATTAAATATCTACCGTTCATCACGTATTTCCGATTTAATTTATCCATTGGAGACAATTCTTGATGAAAGTTTGGGCTGTGCTCTTTGGTTTGCTAGTCGTGGAATTGGATTTTTAAAAGGAGAATCATATGAGTCTCCTTGTCGAATTTTATTATTGGGTATGGGTGCTGATGAATTATTCGGTGGTTATATGAGACACAGAACAATTTTAAAACACAAAGGTTGGAAAGCTTTGATCGAGGAATTAAAATTAGAATTGAACAGAATTTCTGATAGAAATTTAGGTCGAGATGATAGAGTGACTTCTGATCATGGAAAGCAAGCAAGATATCCTTATTTAGATGAAAATCTCGTGGAATTTGTCCAAAGTTTACCTCCTTGGGAAAGGTAAAAGAATCAAATTTTTTAAAATACATAAAAAATATATATATATATTATGAGCCAAAAGTTTTGAACGTTCATATGGACGAAAATTTTTTTTGTTCTACTTTTTTAAATACGAATTTTATTAAACAAAATATTGTTTAAAATATTTAAAAAGAAGTTATTAATTTAATAATTGTTTAATTTACTGTTTTATTTTAATTTTTATTATATATTTATTTATTTATTATATATATATTATTTTTAATAATTTATAGATTGAAAAAAATATTTCGTTCATATGAACGTTTAGAACTTTCGGCTAATTATATATTGTTGATTTTTTTTTATGCAAAATTTAATAATGTGCAAAAATTAAATTTGTCAATATAAATTTTTTAATTCATTTAGATGCTGTCCAACTGAGGAATTTCCTTGTGGATTGGGAGATAAATTACTCTTAAGATTAGTTGCTAAAAAATTAAATCTCAAAAATGCTGCAAATTTTCCTAAAAGAGCTTTTCAATTTGGTTCAAGAATTGCCAATGGAAGAGAAAATGCAAAAGACATATCAAATCGATTATAAATTTTAGGTAAAACAAGATGTATTCCTTTTTTAAAATTAATTAACATTTTTTTCTCAGCGACAACACAAAATTTTGAAAAATATTTTATTGACGATACCCATGTTTTTCGAAAATTTCACGCTCATTTGTAAAAAGTAAATTTTTTTGTATATATAATAAATATATATATAATAAAAATGTAAATATTTTAATAAATTTGTAAAAAAAAAATATACATGTCTTTTGTACACTGTAAAAAATAATTATATTTTAAAATTTTGTTAATTATAGAAAATAATTTTTAAAAAGTTGACAAAATTATTTTACTTTATTTATATATAATAAATAATAATTTTATCACTTTCTTTTAAAT
Organism: Leptopilina boulardi; assembly: GCF_019393585.1. NCBI lineage: Eukaryota > Metazoa > Arthropoda > Insecta > Hymenoptera > Figitidae > Leptopilina > Leptopilina boulardi. The sequence goes on along the minus strand of NW_026137996.1, from coordinate 1,638,854 downwards.
ATTCGTGCTCTTTGTTACGATTGATCTGAATAAAAAAAAAAACAGGTTTTAAACTCATAGGGGAAGGAATGAGTCACAGTTTTAAGCCAAACATTGTTCGTCACGAAGTCACGAAAGTGGAGCGCTGCGGTCAATAGAGAGATAAATACAAAAATAATAAATTCCACGTTTTTTAATTACAAAGCAAAGAATTCGCGAAAAAAATTTGCTCAAATTTTTATAGGATAAATAGTTTTTGAGAAAAATTGTTTTTTTTTTTTTTTTTTTATAAAAAGTAGAAAAATTCTATTTTCATATATACATTATTATTTATTAATTATATGCATATATGTTATACAGTACAGAATTACTATTTCAACTAATTAAAGAAATTAATCAGCTTTTGTATTTTAATATTGTAAAATTAACATGCACGAATATAAAAGACGAAAAAAAATTAATTTAAAAAAACTCACAGATTTCAGATTTCCAACACGAAGCCATGGCAGTATAACCTCTATTGTGCCAGCTTTTCTCTGAATATCATTTGTATATTCTTCTACCTGCCCTTTTAATTACATATTTGTGAATACCTGAAAAATATAAAATATGTAATCTAATCATCCTTTTTGTAAATGTCTCGATAATCGAATAAGTTGACGAATATTTTCTTCGAAATTCACTTGCACAAAAATAAATAAACGCGTTAGGTTTTACGACTGAGGTTATAAATGGACATATATAATAATAACTTTAATAATCACTAGAAATTAATACAGAAAAACTGAATAACAATCGTCTGTACAGTAGATATGATCGTTGTTTCTTTGAGAACGATCAATCTGAACTTTGCAGTATTTAAGCGACACGATCAATAATAATTTCAGCCTAACAAATTAACGTTTATTTTGATAATCAAAGATATAATCAATTTATACGAATTTAACTTTCAATTATAATGTGGAATGTACAAAATGTTGACCCATTCCTTCTTTTTTTACAATAAAAAATGTAACGTAAAGCTAGGTCGCTACGTCACACTTTTCAAGATGGCGGACATTTTGGACACACTTCATATTATGAATTGATAATAAAATATTAGCCCAGGTTTGCTCGAAGGCAAATTTTCCATTTTTAAACAATATATGCCTAAAAAATCAGAAATATAACCAACTTTTACGAATATTTATTTCAATTGTGTCAATAAACATAAACACTCTGAAATTTAGCTGCGCCAAAAATCTCGATTACTTTGAAGTTAAAATAAATAGCCATTAATATAATTATTACCTAGACTCAATATATAAAACGATATTTAAATAGATATTGTCTTATATCGACTGCAATTATTAATAATATTGAATATCTGAAAAAAAGTCGTTAACCCTTGATTAAACTAGTAGCACTTACCCCTCCAAGATCCACATTGATACTGACGCGCAGTGTAGTTTTTCCACCCTCCTTACCTTTACTACATTCTATTGGCCAAGCGCTGGCCAATCAGCAAGCGCGTAAGTTTCGGCATAAAGGTGCATTCATATGTCTTTATATTTTCAAATTAACGAGATTTAATCATTATAATGATGAAATTCATAACAATAATTGCATTTTATTCTTATTATTAATATTATTTGATGAATTTTCAAAATAATTATGTTTATTACACTCGTAGAAAAAATGAAACTTTCAAAAATATCACACATTCCCAACTCTGGTCATGCACTTCACATAAACTGCCTTTTTTCTATTGGCAACAATGAATTTGATTTTTTTTTTTATGATAAAATTATAATAATACTAATATCAATATTAATTACAATCAAATAATTAGAAAATAAATTGAATAATAAAATAACTAAAAATAATATATATATATGTTAATAATAATAATTAATAATAATAAATGTAGTTAATAAATCCTCTTTTATTTACATATCTGTTGATTTCAAATTACATTTGTTTTCAATGAAATAATTTCCATTCGTTTTAAACAAGATACTCAATTATAATTATCTGAATTAATTAATTTTGTCATTATGTCATTAAATAAACACTGGATTAAACATGATATTAACTTTTTTTTCTACAAAAAACATTTAAATTCACTATTTAACAATAAGCATGTATATAAGCTCTACAGTTTAAAACCTGTTTTCATTCTATTTTATTAATGTACTTTGAATTTTTTGTTGTAAATTAAATTTGCAAATAAATTATATATACCAATTTCTAAATATACATGTTTGTAATATATTATTATTGTAAACTAAAAGATGCCTTTTTGCGAATTACTAAATTGCACATAAACCACGTGTATATATATAGATGTATAAACAATTAATATCATAAAGTTAAATAAATAATAAAAAACTAATTAACAATTCATTTTACAATATCTATTATACTGGAAAGCACTGCGCACGCAAAAACAAATACTGGGCATACTTTTAAATGCCACATATATCATAATTATTCATTAAGAATTCAAAATTATTTAATCATTAAAAACAAGTACAAAAAAATTTTTTTTAATTGCAAAATCGTGAAAATAATTAGAATTCTTAATTCATTGTTTTTATCAAATCACTGGAAGTATTTTACTGTATTCTTTCATAGCTGAAATTATAAACATTCTTTTTTTTTGCATATTATAAAAAAAGGAAAATTACCTGATAATAATTATCAAATTAATCGCAGATATAATCTACGATTTACAATAGAACCGTTTTTCAATTGTTCAAGTCATTGTATTGTATATCAACAGCCATAATAAATTGTTATAAATATTGTTGCATTGAAAAAAAAAATGATTTGATTAATTTATAATCAGTTATTTAACTAAATGAATATTTTACTATTTATATTATAAAATATTTTTTTGTTCATATAACAAATTATTGGAATCAACATTTTTTTTTTTCAATAAATTAATAACATTTTTTTCGTAAATGCACGAAAGGAAATGTTCACGTTATTATGTACAAACCTACAAAATTTATGTGTACTTTAAAAGTACTTTGTATTATCTATACTTGTGGTATCGTGTATTATTTAATGTTATGTACATAGTATAGTATTTAATTCGTTTAAATAATAGTTCAGGAGAAATTAGATATAAAAATAATTAAATAATTTGACACAATTTAAATTTAATTATAATTGAATTAAAATTATGATTTTTAATTAAATTTATTATTTACGTTTCTATTTTTTATTTAAATGTGAAACTCAATATTAATCAAATAATCACATTCAATATTATTTCTAATTCTCCAGGACTTTTTCTTTACCGATCTAAATACTATACGTACAGGCATTGTATGACTGTCAAATTAAATTTTCTTTTGACAGCAAGAGTATTTTTAATTTAATACTATGTTTTTTCTTTGAAAAAAAAAATCTATTCAAAATTCAATATAAAGTACTTAAAGAATCGATAATTTGATTAACGAAACAAAAAGCATAAACTAAAATTAAAGTTTTGATTATGAAATTCAAAATTCGATTAAAGAAAAAAAGAAAGTGTGTTTCTAAAAAATGCAATAAAAAAACTTATTAATTATATCAATAATTAATAAATTATCATTATGTAAATAGTTAATTTTAAGATAAAAAAAAGGAAGAATAATAATTAGAGTAATTGAATTTTACGTAATATGTGAGCAAAAAAAAAAATTGAGAACTTGAATATGAAACTATGAATTGTTTAAAATTTTGTTTTTCAAAGATTTGGTAGAACTTGAGTGTTTTAATTTAATATCACTGACAGAATTTTCTCGCTTCGTCTGACCACGAAGATCACCATTTAGATCCATGGTATTAACATTTGGTAATGTTGGTGTTGATAATTTTCCCGAAAGATCCATTAATTCTGCATGTATTCTAAAATGTAATCTCGATTCCAATGAATATCCAGTGTAATTTTTCCTGTAAAAATTGTTTCCATTTTATTTAAATTATATTAAGTGGTTATATTTAAAAAATAAATTAAATAAAAATTTTAATTTCAACAATAATTTACAGAAAGAATTTATTATAATAATTATATAAGAATAAAAAGATTTTTATATACTTGGCATCTTCTAAGAGTGATATTGCATTTTGAATGTTTCCCTGGTCTCGTGCCAATAGAGCAAGTTCAACTGCTGCATAAGGAAGTAAATAACTGTCTTCTCTAATCTGCTTTTCCGATTGGATTACTTTTTTCAAGCATTCCTCAGCTTGTAAAGGATGTTTCATTTGCCTTAAACATGCTCCTTTCAATAATAAAATAAGGGATTCATTGTCAACTTGAAATTCTGTTTTACTGCAATAAAATATAATTAATTAAAAAAATTTTTAATTTCATAATTTCAATAAAAAGGATATTAAAATATATTTTTCAATAATAAATTAAAATCTGAAAAAATAACCTACGATGCATTTTTTAAGATTTTATCCTCTTCTTCGATAGTCTGATACATTTTCATAACAATATCCTGTCTCTTTCCAGCAACTCGAAACAAATTCCAAACAAACATCAATTCATACATGGGCAATACTAAATGTTTCTTTTGTGCAAAATAACGTTCAACTTTTTTAATAACAAATTTCTCCATTGGCAATGATTTTCCAGCAATTCGTTGTTTAAATGTTGGCGCTTGCATTAATAAACTATCAATTGAATGTCGTTCGTCGTCTTTTGATGCATTCTTCATCATAATCATAATTGCCGCTTGTTGATAAAGATAAATAGTACGTGACCAATTTGATTCTTTAACAAGTAATGTCGCATATTTAAGTGATTGATCCCATTGTTGTTGCAATGAATGAGCCCACATTAATTCCCAAAAACAAAGATGATGAAATTGTGGCCATAAATCTTGACTCTTCCACGATTTTATATACCATTGAACACAATCTTCCAAATTGCCACGTGCAAATTCGAGTCGTGCTTTAAAAAATAAAAACCATACACCATTTGGATAGAGACTTAATTCTTGTGCAAGGGCATTTTCACACCAATTTAAATCGCCGTCAGTGTGACTTAATACAAAAGAAACAATTAAATGATACGAGAGCAAATTCATTGCACACAATACTTGACGAATTCCTCTTCGATCATTGTAACCCGCATGTAATTCCGATAAACCATAATTCTGTAAATATACATTTGTAAATTAATTTATTTTTTAGAATTATTATATTAATTATATATAAGTACCTTATCACCGGAAAATCCAATGAATTCGAGTAATTTTATTATCCTTCCTGGCAGCAATGATATCATCTATAAATATGAAAATAATAAACAAGAAAATAAAAAAAAAAAAGTTCTACAATATCAACAATAATTTTCATACCAAATTAAAAGAACCCAACCCCATTTGAACACCACTTTCAAAATGTGCTTTTTGCGATTCATTTTCCCATTTGCGAGTTTTTAAAATCGTTGCACATTCCCTAAAAATAAAAAAATAATAAATTGTCTTTAATAAAAATTCTAAAATTCAATTTGTATTATATAAGCATATCAAAAGCAAGTTGCGCGATATACTTGTAAGAAAGAAAACAGGTTCGAATTTTCAATCCAGCCTTGACAAAGCTGACCAGTGTTTCGTCCTCCACAAATGTAAGCATCGACTTCAATAGAAGAGATTCTGCATAGCACAGTTCGGCATGCACTTCCTCTGTAATAGTAATTTTATGTCATTCCCTGCATGCACTACAGTCTACAATTATTATTTCAACAATTCACCAATACAAATTTAAAAAAGAGAAATAAATTTTTTTTTTTTTAAATAATTTACTAGTAAAAATAATGTATTTAACTATTAAAAAAAATTACCAATTTACCAATAAAAGACCTAAAATATAAATTAGAAAAAAAAATCACCCAAAATAATTACAATTTACTAAATTTTCACATGCCATTTACTATTGTTAAACAAGTATAGTAATTTAACGAGATAACAAACGTCAATTTTTTTTTCTACGTAAACAATCTATAAAAGTTTTATCACTAAAAGAAGTATAATTAACTACAAAACAATTATATGATAAAAATGTGAATATAGATGAAATAAAGCTTTTAAAGGAATAATGGTTTTTTTCTTGTTGTCATTTTTAATTATTTATGTCTTATATCGAGTATATTTAACGATTTAGCACAAAAACAGAATAATAAATTTTTCTCTATTAATGTGATATATTTCTTGTTTTATCTGACTTTTTTTTTTGTTAATTAGTCACTTTAAAAAGTTGATCATGCAAATAAAAAGCGTCTTAAGCTGCAAAAAATTAATATTTTCTAATTTTTTAATATATACATTACCAAGTGTATAGGAATCGTAATTTGTTCTTTTGACCATTTTTCCAATATTTTGTGTAAGACTCGAATGTCTACGTTGTCTTGAACAAACGGCTATACATTGTTTTAATGATTCCGATGCTTTTTCGATGTATTTCTAAATTGTAAAATAAAATATTTTAAATATTAAAAAAAAGAACAATTGAAAAATATTTTTTAAAAAATCAATTAAAAAAAATACATACGTGCTCGAATGTAAGTATTGCTTCCAAAAATGCAAAGACACTGTTCCCTAAAGCATGATACATACTACTATTGGCCCATGGTTCCATTATTTTTTTTGCTTTTTCAAAATCATTATTAAAAAAATAATGAATAGCTTGCTTAGATTCCATTAAAGCTGTTTCCAAATCCATAGATGTGAGCCTAAAAAATACAAGTAAAAATTAAATCTTCTTGATAAAATAAATAATGTAGAGCAATAAATTATTTATCCGCTTATTGATAATCATATTTGAATTTTTTACAAGGAAAAAAAAAAAAAAAGTAATTTAGTAGCTAATAAGTCACATTTAAACAAAAATTGTCGAGTAATACATAATAATTACGACAATGATTGATGATAACGTTATTTAATCACACACAATCAGAAAGAAAAATACATACTGCGGTAAATTCTCCTGAGCATCTTGAAACTGAAATAAAAAAAAAAAAAAAAAGATTGTAAAATATAAAATTGTTTTCGTCAGATAAATTTAGAATAATTTTTTTTTTTCTAATGTGTTTCACTCACCTCATCTTCACCTTCTACATCCGACATGTTTTAAAGTCAATAATGAAAATCTAAAAAAAAAAACGAGATAAATAATAATGATGATACACATGACTATCTCATTATATATCAAAGTACAAAGATAATATCCTGAAAATTCTGAATAGTATATATTTTTTTATCTTAATAAAATTAAGAACTCTACTGGTATTTTTTAAAAATTATATTTATTTTCACGTGAGATACTATATAATTACAAATAAAATGAAGTAATTATTGTTTATTATGATTTATTATTGAAAAATTTTATTATATTTATAAGTATAGTCTTCGTTAACTTTCGATAGTTAAGTTAAAATAAAAATAAAGACTAGAAAGGGTAGTTAAGTAGACCACACGATAATGGGAAATATAATTAAGTTAGTTCAGCTTTCTGAAGAAAGGAAGACCTAGTTTTTTGCATTTAAATCTATGATTTGAAGAAAGTGAAAAATTCAAAACTTATATTTACAATCAAATAGAAATATTTCACAATGATTGCTTATTGAAAAAATTAATTTTTAATAAATAATTTGCAAGAAAAAAGATATATTAAAAATAAATATATTCTATAGAATATATATATGTATATATATATATATGATTCATCGCTCGAAAACGGAGACTGTACAAAATGTCAAGTCACAATAAAATACTTAACTGTATTTTTTTTATATTTTCAAACTTTAATTTTTAGCAAAACTAAATATTAATATAAAAAACTAAATAATAGACATTTTAATTATACATACCTATTGTCATGAACTATTATCTCCAATATTTAGATAAAACTGTATACATATATATTATCACGAAATTCTTCGTTTAGAAATTGACTATATATTTTTATCAATAAAGACTATAAAGATATATCATTGGAAAAATATTTTCACTAATAATTAAATAAATCATATAGATATATACAGGCAAATAATTAGAAAAAATGAAGGTATTTTTAGAAAATTTGCCATTTGTATCGGCTGATGACAGATGACTGACAGATGGAAATGTTGTAAATATAGGTTAAAGCTGGGATTACACCTCTGCAAGGCAAGGCTGGGAAGGTTGAAAAGAAATATTGTTATTATTATTGTTAGGGTGACTCAGGGTGACTGGGTGAGTTTCTATGTTTCAAAATGACTGAAGGTGCTTATATACCTCAAATTTCGATCAGATGAACATTATTTCTGGACCGTGAAAATGCGTGAAAAGTCATTTTCACGGCGGGTATTTTTGAATTGTTTTAAACAAAAAATGTTTTTTTAAGAAATATAATATTAAATAATTGTTTTAATATGTAAGAACACTTTAAAATAGTGATAAAAAGATGATTTGATTGAAAAATTTAGCAAATTTTGCTTTAAAACGTTTCTGCTACAATAAAGTGTAAAATGTCGATGTTTGTGAAATGGTTTGTACAGTTCACATGTGTACATGTTTCTTTCAGTTATTCGAAACAATTAGTTGAATTTAAATTTATTTGATTAATATTTCAACTTACCGATTTATTTTCAGCACTCATTATTTATTACAAGTTAAAAAGAACCGACATAACATAAACAAAACTCTGAGAGACACTAACAAGGAAGAAGCACTGTACAAACCATTTCACAAACATCGTCATTTTACACTTTCTTGTAGCAGAAAACGTTTTAAAGCAAAATTTGCTAAATTTTTTAATCAAATCATCTCTCTATCACTATTTTAAAGTGTTCTTACATATTAAAACAATTATTTAATATTATATTTCTTAAAAAAACATTTTTTGTTTAAAACAATTCAAAAATACCCGCCGTGAAAATGACTTTTCACGCATTTTCACGGTCCAGAAATAATGTTCATCTGATCGAAATTTGAGGTATATTGGGATCGGCTAAACTGCAATACGCCATCTGGTGGGGACCCATTCTCTCCCTCCATTTTCTTTCTTTGTCTCTCTTCAATTAATAGGTTAGAAAGAGTAGAAAAAACAAAATGGAGGGAGAGAATGGGTCAAAGTTACTAGATTGTTACTAGACCACCGTTCCCAATAAGCACCTTGAAAATCACTCGATTACTAGCTTGTTCCTTTGTGATACCAGGTGGCGCATAGAATCTTCCATACTACGGAGGCCATTTAAACAAAAAGAAGGAGAGGTCCTTTTTCTCGTGCAGAGCGTCACATATTTTGTATATTATTATTTTTCAGTAAAAATTTATTATATAAAAAAAGAGGAGTTAAAATTGTAATAATGGCATTAACAAGAAAAGCGAGTCATTCTGGAAGTTGGTATACCGAAAATGGTAAGATCTTCTTTGTTCTTTGTTTTGTTTCCTTTTTTTTCCTGCCATATTATGCGAATTACGAAATTTCATAATTATTCATAAGTTTAATTGTTTAATTCATCCTGAACAGTACCCTTAATTTTCACATGTATTTTAAGGTTAACTTTCTTTTAAAAATAAAAATTGAATAATTTTAAATTTTAATTTTCTGATTCTTGATTTAAAAAAAAAGAAAAAAACAATTTTACCACAATTAATTGTTTTTTTATTTAGGTGCTGAATTAAATAGACAATTAGAAGGTTGGCTTAATGCAGCCGATTTATCTCATGGACCTGCCAGAGCAATAATTGCACCGTTAGTATAATATTTGTTTAATTTTTTTGCAAATTGTATTTTTTTTTTTTCATTAGAATATAAAACCTTTTTTTTCAGTCATGCGGGTTATGGATACTGTGGAAGCTGTGCTGGATTTGCGTATCGTCAAATTAGTCCAGCAGTTGTGTAAGATTTTTGTTTTTTTTTTAATTAAAATTCAAAATTATCTATTTTTGAGAAAATAATTTATTTTCTACAGTCGAAAGATATTCATTCTTGGGCCTTCACATCATGTAAAAATATCAGGATGTGGTCTTTCTCCAGCTTCTACTTATCAGACACCTTTGTACGATTTGCGTATTGATCAAAATGGTGAGAATAATTCATATAAAAATGTATAATTAAAATTCTTTAAAATTTTTAAATCATAAAAATATAATTTTTGAATAGTTTATAAGGAATTGTCAGAAACGGGTCATTTTGAATGGGTGGATATTAATACTGATGAAGATGAACATAGTATTGAAATGACTTTACCGTATATTGCCAAAGTTATGGAAAAGTATGTAATTAATTTTTCTTTTTAATATTTAAAATTTTTTAATCAAATTTGATTTGTTTGTTTTTTTTTGTACAGCTTTAAGGACTCGTTTACTATAATTCCAATTTTAGTTGGATCTTTAAGTCCTGACAAAGAAGCCATGTATGGCAAAATATTGGCACCATATATGGTAGATCCACAAAATTTATTTGTCATATCTTCTGATTTTTGTCACTGGGGACAAAGATTTCATTATACTTATTATGATCAAGCGTGCGGTGCAATTCATAAATCAATTCGTAATCTTGATAAGATGGTTCGTATTTAAAAAAAAAATGATATTTTCAGTTTTAAATATTATAAAGTAATTTATTTAATTTTTTAGGGCATGGATCTAGTTGAGAGCCTAAACCCAGCAGCTTTCACTGAGTATCTTAAAAGTTACGGTAACACTATTTGTGGCAGACATCCAATTGGTGTTTTGCTGCAGGTAATATTTTTCTATACGAATTTAATTTCAATTGAATTATTTTTATTTCTTTTTTGTTTTAACATAATTAAAAAAAAAAAAAATGTGAAGATTTGCATAAAAATAAATATTTTTCTTTTCAGGCAATACAATGCGTACAAAGTCGTTCAAATGGTCAAAGGATGAATTTGAAATTTTTAAAGTATGCTCAAAGTAGTGAATGTAATTATATGCACGACAGTTCTGTTAGTTACGCGAGTGCATCATTGGTTGTTGAGTGATAAAAGATTTTTTTCTTTTCACACATTTCGTTCTGAGTATAGAATACTCAAAAACTTTAGTTGCAAGAAATTTTGACTAACACACAAAACTATTTACCGTTTTTGAAATACTTGCAAAAAAAAGCATATACAGATAATAATTTTTGCAAGAGACTCTTAATTTTAGATAAATCACAAATAATGGCTTATTACTTAAGCGAAATAATAATTAGAAGACAAAAAAAAAAAAAAAAAAGATATTCGACGTAAAGTAAATGTTAACGTGCAAAATTAATATTGAGGCTGTAATAAATTATTATTATTATAGTTTATATTTCACGGCCTCGAGAAAAATTATATATCTATATATATATATAAAAAAAAAATTGTATACAAGAAAAATTATCAAAATTTGTATTTTGTTCAATGTTGTGAGAGATTTAACGAGACTGTTTTTCTTTTTATTAAGAAGCATTTTGTGAAAGAAAAAAAAAACATTTATTTCTGCTAAAATGATCAATTTAGCAATAAGTATAGTTAGTAAATCGATTTATTTTGCAGTTCATTTTCAATATTGAAACGTAATTTTCATGATTTAATTTTTAAAACTGTTATCAGTTTTTGTCTCATTAATATAAATTAAATATTTAAATTTAATTGAATGAAAATTTTGGTTGAATTTTTAAAAAGAAATTGTGTAATTCGATGTGATAATGAAACAAATTTAATTCAATTCCAATGTGCGAATTGTTATCTAGGAAAATAAACAAACATTGTAAAAAAAAAATAAATCGTTATAAAAATTTAGGTATTTTTACAAATACCATATATATATATATATACTTACTGAATTATACTTAAAAAAAATTTTATTAGAGTGATATTAATTGCATTTTAATGACTTAAATATTTAGAAAACTCGTGTATAACTTCAAATATTAATTTGTTAATTTAGAAACACTTTATTTTCAAACAAATCGAAAATTTTCATTATCTGAATAAAAAACAAATCACAATTTTGTTATTTAATAGTTTACTTTTCAATTTTTGTATTCAAGATCAAGTGTAATTAAAATTAACATAGAAAAATTAAAAACATGAAAGACTGACTTTCATATTTAGATCCTATATAATAGTTCGTACATAAAAGAAAAATAGAAAATTTAGATAATTAAAAAATACGTGTTTCATCTTAAAACATTTGCAGTAAAATGTGATAAAAAAAAATAAATAAATAAATAATTGAGCTTTGTAAAAAGAATCTGAAAATAGAACAAAAATAAGATCATATTTTGTAACATAAAAATTCTAATGGTTCATTGTCTTCATAAAAATGATGAATATCATTTACCAAATTGATAATAGTAATATAATTATATGATAATTTGAAATATACTTACATTAAAAATAAATAGTATTAAATTAGATTCAAAATAATAGTTTTAAATATACTTACAATTCTCATTTAAATACTTACAATTCATTTAAACTTTATAATATTACACACTAACATTGATTAATGAACCATAAAAATTCTTATTTATAAAAACAATATATGAATATAGAATCATATATTTTTCGCCACAAATGAGAAATGTACGATCTCACGACTAAACATTTTTTTTACACATTGTCTATACAAATGAATAAAAAAAAAACAAAAAAAAAATGAAATTAGAAAATAAAAGTAGCAAAAAATCTTAATAATGAGAGTATTATAAATTTTTATAAACCTTTGACATTTTATTGTAAAGTAAAATCACATAAATAATATATTATCAGAAAATTTTCTTTTTAAACAATTTTTGTTGACTACTTATATATTATATAAGTTAAAACAATAAAAATTTACTATTTTGAAAAATGCTATCTTTCTGAAATTACATTTATATTTATATCGTATTGTTGATCCAAACCAACATAACAATCTGACATTATATAAAGAGTTAAAATTAAACGACCTGAAACAAAATTATATTTTTAATTTTAATTTAATTTATTTTGAAATAAAATTAAAAAATTATAAATTAAAAGTAATAAAAATTTGTAATTTTCAAAACGATTAATTTATAAATTTTTTTTTTTTTATTAAATTTAATAGCGTTACCTGATTTTGAGGGTGATGTAAATTGTAATTGATTATTTCGTCGTGGTCCATTGATTCCTGAAACTCTTTTCAATGCCCACAAATCTCTTTGATTAACATCACCTAATATTAAAAACCATCCCTCATCTTTTCCTCGCAAAAAACAAGGCGAATGAACTTTTAAATTTGAGGCGTGATTTTTTCTTCTCATTGTTACAGTCAATGTATAATCACGATTTTCATAAATATCAATAATTTTATTAGATTGCGATGAAAGACTAATAATTTTTTTATTTGTCTCTTCCTCATCAGATTCGGTAAGTGATAATTCTAAACATAATATTGGCATTTGACGCATAACTTGGTGTATCTAAAAAAAAAATTCAAAAACATTATTTTTTTTACAAATTATTTAATTAAACTTCAATTTATTAATTATTTTGAAAATTACCTCATAGACTTCGCGTTCTGGAAATTCTTTTAAGAATATATTAGAAAATTGACTATAATTATCGTACATTTTTGCACAAAGTTCTGGAAGACATTTAGGAATTGATGAAAAAAGAAAGAGATGTTCTCTATTTATGTGCGGTAATGTTAAAACAGCTGGTTCATCAATCCATCGGGCTTGAATTACCATTTGCATTAATTGCGTTAATCTTAAAGTTGCAATTAACCAACCATTCTCAGCGACCACATCAATCATTGCCTGGCAATCGAAAAATAGAATTTTCAAAATTAAATATATATATATGAAAAAAATGAAAAATTATAAGTTTAAATTTTGCTTACTTGTAAAATTCTTATTGATTGATCAAGAACAGATTTCAAATCAGTTGTATAATCAGAGCAAGGTACAGGTAATCTCGAAAAATGTACTTGCATTAATAAAAATGTTTTTGTATTTGGAGAATCGTATGTGAGACGATCGACTTGATATCTACACATTTTTGCCAGCTCCCTGAATTTTAGAAAAGTAAATTAATTTCCTAATCACTGGCGAATTAATTTATAAGAATAGAAATAAAAATAATAAAATATTTACTCATTAAGTAAATCTTCATTGTGTCTCACTGGTAATTCATCATATTCATGAGAATTGCACATTATTCGAAGATATTGTTCCACAGAGAGATTATCTTTCAATTCCTCTTTAAACATTAAAGTCGTTTGATGCGATAAATAATAAAACGAAGCTATTTTTCCCATGGGAAGAGGAATTAAACCCTGTTCATCCTGTAAATAAGTAATTTTGAAAAATGAATCAAATATTCTAATCGAATAATATAAAAAATAGAAAATAATAAAATGAAAACAAGTTGTAAATTCAGATGTTCATTACATGAACATTTTGCTTCCTCTTTACGATCAGCAAAAAAATTTGCTTCCTCGTGGAGAAAGCAAAGTTTTATTGCTACACTCAAAAATATTTTAGAAAAATTTTCGAAAAAAAAAATTTGCCAGATAATGACTCGGGAATAATGCCAAAAAATTGAGCAAAAAGTCTCGAACAAAAAATGTATGGCGCACTTTTTGATTGGTCCAGCGGATGCTGAGCTACACTCACTAAAACTGGGAAAAAATTTCCAAAAATTAAATTTGCGAGATAACTGCTCCGGAATACCGCCAATAAAATAGGGAAAAAGTTTCGAACAAAAAATGTATGGCGCACTTTTTGATTGGTCCAGCGGATGCTGAGCTACACTCAAAAAGATTTTGGAAAAATTTTCGAAAAATTAAATTTGCTAGATAATCGTTCGGGAATACAGCCATAGTGGTTAGAAGAAAGTTCTGAACAAAAAATGTATGGCGCACTTTTTGATTGGTCCAGCGGATGCTGAGCTACACTCAGATAAATTTTTTAAAAAATTTCGAAAAATTAAATTTGCGAGATAATTGATCGGGAATACCGCCAAAGTCTTAACCCGGGAGTCTCAAACAAAAAATGTATGGCGCACTTTTTGATTGGTCCAGCGGATGCTGAGCTACACTCAGATAAATTTTTTAAAAAATTTCGAAAAAATAATTTTGCGAGATAATTGGTCGGGAATACCGCCAAAGTCTTAACCCGGGAGTCTCGAACAAAAAATGTATGGCGCACTTTTTGATTGGTCCAGCGGATGCTGAGCTACACTCACTAAAACTGGGGAAAAATTTTTGAAAAAAAAAATTTGCCAGATAATGACTCGGGAATAATGCCAAAAAATTGAGCAAAAAGTCTCGAACAAAAATTGTATGGCGCACTTTTTGATTGGTCCAGCGGATGCTGAGCTACACTCAAAAAGATTTTGGAAAAATTTTCGAAAAATTAAATTTGCGAGATAACTGCTTCGGAATACCACCAAAAAAATAGTCAAAAAGTTCTGATCAAAAAATGTATGGCGCACTTTTTGATTGGTCCAGCGGATGCTGAGCTACACTCACTAAAACTGGGGAAAAATTTTCGAAAAAAAAAACTTGCCAGATAATGACTCTGGAATAATGCTACAAAATTGAGCAAAAAGTCTCGAACAAAAAATGTATGGCGCACTTTTTGATTGGTCCAGCGGATGCTGAGCTACACTCACTAAAACTAGGGAAAATTTTCGAAAAAAAAAATTTGCCAGATAATGACTCGGGAATAATGCCAAAAAATTGAGCAAAAAGTCTCGAACAAAAAATGTATGGCGCACTTTTTGATTGGTCCAGCGGATGCTGAGCTACACTCACTAAAACTGGGAAAAAATTTCGAAAAATTAAATTTGCGAGATAACTGCTCCGGAATACCGCCAATAAAATAGGGAAAAAGTTTCGAACAAAAAATGTATGGCGCACTTTTTGATTGGTCCAGCGGATGCTGAGCTACACTCAAAAAGATTTTGGAAAAATTTTCGAAAAATTAAATTTGCTAGATAATCATTCGGGAATACAGCCATAGTGGTTAGAAGAAAGTTCTGAACAAAAAATGTATGGCGCACTTTTTGATTGGTCCAGCGGATGCTGAGCTACACTCAAAAAGATTTTGGAAAAATTTTCGAAAAATTAAATTTGCTAGATAATCGTTCGGGAATACAGCCATAGTGGTTAGAAGAAAGTTCTGAACAAAAAATGTATGGCGCACTTTTTGATTGGTCCAGCGGATGCTGAGCTACACTCAGATAAATTTTTTAAAAAATTTCGAAAAATTAAATTTGCGAGATAATTGATCGGGAATACCGCCAAAGTCTTAACCCGGGAGTCTCAAACAAAAAATGTATGGCGCACTTTTTGATTGGTCCAGCGGATGCTGAGCTACACTCAGATAAATTTTTTAAAAAATTTCGAAAAAATAATTTTGCGAGATAATTGGTCGGGAATACCGCCAAAGTCTTAACCCGGGAGTCTCGAACAAAAAATGTATGGCGCACTTTTTGATTGGTCCAGCGGATGCTGAGCTACACTCACTAAAACTGGGGAAAAATTTTTGAAAAAAAAAATTTGCCAGATAATGACTCGGGAATAATGCCAAAAAATTGAGCAAAAAGTCTCGAACAAAAATTGTATGGCGCACTTTTTGATTGGTCCAGCGGATGCTGAGCTACACTCAAAAAGATTTTGGAAAAATTTTCGAAAAATTAAATTTGCGAGATAACTGCTTCGGAATACCACCAAAAAAATAGTCAAAAAGTTCTGATCAAAAAATGTATGGCGCACTTTTTGATTGGTCCAGCGGATGCTGAGCTACACTCACTAAAACTGGGGAAAAATTTTCGAAAAAAAAAACTTGCCAGATAATGACTCTGGAATAATGCTACAAAATTGAGCAAAAAGTCTCGAACAAAAAATGTATGGCGCACTTTTTGATTGGTCCAGCGGATGCTGAGCTACACTCACTAAAACTAGGGAAAATTTTCGAAAAAAAAAATTTGCCAGATAATGACTCGGGAATAATGCCAAAAAATTGAGCAAAAAGTCTCGAACAAAAAATGTATGGCGCACTTTTTGATTGGTCCAGCGGATGCTGAGCTACACTCACTAAAACTGGGAAAAAATTTCGAAAAATTAAATTTGCGAGATAACTGCTCCGGAATACCGCCAATAAAATAGGGAAAAAGTTTCGAACAAAAAATGTATGGCGCACTTTTTGATTGGTCCAGCGGATGCTGAGCTACACTCAAAAAGATTTTGGAAAAATTTTCGAAAAATTAAATTTGCTAGATAATCATTCGGGAATACAGCCATAGTGGTTAGAAGAAAGTTCTGAACAAAAAATGTATGGCGCACTTTTTGATTGGTCCAGCGGATGCTGAGCTACACTCAAAAAGATTTTGGAAAAATTTTCGAAAAATTAAATTTGCTAGATAATCGTTCGGGAATACAGCCATAGTGGTTAGAAGAAAGTTCTGAACAAAAAATGTATGGCGCACTTTTTGATTGGTCCAGCGGATGCTGAGCTACACTCAGATAAATTTTTTAAAAAATTTCGAAAAATTAAATTTGCGAGATAATTGATCGGGAATACCGCCAAAGTCTTAACCCGGGAGTCTCAAACAAAAAATGTATGGCGCACTTTTTGATTGGTCCAGCGGATGCTGAGCTACACTCAGATAAATTTTTTAAAAAATTTCGAAAAAATAATTTTGCGAGATAATTGGTCGGGAATACCGCCAAAGTCTTAACCCGGGAGTCTCGAACAAAAAATGTATGGCGCACTTTTTGATTGGTCCAGCGGATGCTGAGCTACACTCACTAAAACTGGGGAAAAATTTTTGAAAAAAAAAATTTGCCAGATAATGACTCGGGAATAATGCCAAAAAATTGAGCAAAAAGTCTCGAACAAAAATTGTATGGCGCACTTTTTGATTGGTCCAGCGGATGCTGAGCTACACTCAAAAAGATTTTGGAAAAATTTTCGAAAAATTAAATTTGCGAGATAACTGCTTCGGAATACCACCAAAAAAATAGTCAAAAAGTTCTGATCAAAAAATGTATGGCGCACTTTTTGATTGGTCCAGCGGATGCTGAGCTACACTCAAAAAGATTTTGGAAAAATTTTCGAAAAATTAAATTTGCTAGATAATCATTCGGGAATACAGCCATAGTGGTTAGAAGAAAGTTCTGAACAAAAAATGTATGGCGCACTTTTTGATTGGTCCAGCGGATGCTGAGCTACACTCAAAAAGATTTTGGAAAAATTTTCGAAAAATTAAATTTGCTAGATAATCGTTCGGGAATACAGCCATAGTGGTTAGAAGAAAGTTCTGAACAAAAAATGTATGGCGCACTTTTTGATTGGTCCAGCGGATGCTGAGCTACACTCAGATAAATTTTTTAAAAAATTTCGAAAAATTAAATTTGCGAGATAATTGATCGGGAATACCGCCAAAGTCTTAACCCGGGAGTCTCAAACAAAAAATGTATGGCGCACTTTTTGATTGGTCCAGCGGATGCTGAGCTACACTCAGATAAATTTTTTAAAAAATTTCGAAAAAATAATTTTGCGAGATAATTGGTCGGGAATACCGCCAAAGTCTTAACCCGGGAGTCTCGAACAAAAAATGTATGGCGCACTTTTTGATTGGTCCAGCGGATGCTGAGCTACACTCACTAAAACTGGGGAAAAATTTTTGAAAAAAAAAATTTGCCAGATAATGACTCGGGAATAATGCCAAAAAATTGAGCAAAAAGTCTCGAACAAAAATTGTATGGCGCACTTTTTGATTGGTCCAGCGGATGCTGAGCTACACTCAAAAAGATTTTGGAAAAATTTTCGAAAAATTAAATTTGCGAGATAACTGCTTCGGAATACCACCAAAAAAATAGTCAAAAAGTTCTGATCAAAAAATGTATGGCGCACTTTTTGATTGGTCCAGCGGATGCTGAGCTACACTCACTAAAACTGGGGAAAAATTTTCGAAAAAAAAAACTTGCCAGATAATGACTCTGGAATAATGCTACAAAATTGAGCAAAAAGTCTCGAACAAAAAATGTATGGCGCACTTTTTGATTGGTCCAGCGGATGCTGAGCTACACTCACTAAAACTAGGGAAAATTTTCGAAAAAAAAAATTTGCCAGATAATGACTCGGGAATAATGCCAAAAAATTGAGCAAAAAGTCTCGAACAAAAAATGTATGGCGCACTTTTTGATTGGTCCAGCGGATGCTGAGCTACACTCAAAAAGATTTTGGAAAAATTTTCGAAAAATTAAATTTGCGAGATAACTGCTCCGGAATACCGCTAATAAAATAGGGAAAAAGTTTCGAACAAAAAATGTATGGCGCACTTTTTGATTGGTCCAGCGGATGCTGAGCTACACTCAAAAAGATTTTGGAAAAATTTTCGAAAAATTAAATTTGCTAGATAATCATTCGGGAATACAGCCATAGTGGTTAGAAGAAAGTTCTGAACAAAAAATGTATGGCGCACTTTTTGATTGGTCCAGCGGATGCTGAGCTACACTCAAAAAGATTTTGGAAAAATTTTCGAAAAATTAAATTTGCGAGATAACTTCTCCGGAATACCGCTAATAAAATAGGGAAAAAGTTTCGAACAAAAAATGTATGGCGCACTTTTTGATTGGTCCAGCGGATGCTGAGCTACACTCACTAAAACTGGGGAAAAATTTTCGAAAAAAAAAACTTGCCAGATAATGACTCTGGAATAATGCCACAAAATTGAGCAAAAAGTCTCGAACAAAAAATGTATGGCGCACTTTTTGATTGGTCCAGCGGATGCTGAGCTACACTCACTAAAACTGGGAAAAAATTTCGAAAAATTAAATTTGCGAGATAACTGCTCCGGAATACCGCCAATAAAATAGGGAAAAAGTTTCGAACAAAAAATGTATGGCGCACTTTTTGATTGGTCCAGCGGATGCTGAGCTACACTCAAAAAGATTTTGGAAAAATTTTCGAAAAATTAAATTTGCTAGATAATCATTTGGGAATACAGCCATAGTGGTTAGAAGAAAGTTCTGAACAAAAAATGTATGGCGCACTTTTTGATTGGTCCAGCGGATGCTGAGCTACACTCAAAAAGATTTTGGAAAAATTTTCGAAAAATTAAATTTGCGAGATAACTGCTCCGGAATACCGCTAATAAAATAGGGAAAAAGTTTCGAACAAAAAATGTATGGCGCACTTTTTGATTGGTCCAGCGGATGCTGAGCTACACTCACTAAAACTGGGAAAAAATTTCGAAAAATTAAATTTGCGAGATAACTGCTCCGGAATACCGCCAATAAAATAGGGAAAAAGTTTCGAACAAAAAATGTATGGCGCACTTTTTGATTGGTCCAGCGGATGCTGAGCTACACTCAAAAAGATTTTGGAAAAATTTTCGAAAAATTAAATTTGCTAGATAATCATTTGGGAATACAGCCATAGTGGTTAGAAGAAAGTTCTGAACAAAAAATGTATGGCGCACTTTTTGATTGGTCCAGCGGATTCTGAGCTACACTCAAAAAGATTTTGGAAAAATTTTCGAAAAATTAAATTTGCTAGATAATCATTCGGGAATACAGCCATAGTGGTTAGAAGAAAGTTCTGAACAAAAAATGTATGGCGCACTTTTTGATTGGTCCAGCGGATGCTGAGCTACACTCAAAAAGATTTTGGAAAAATTTTCCAAAAATTAAATTTGCGAGATAACTGCTCCGGAATACCGCTAATAAAATAGGGAAAAAGTTTCGAACAAAAAATGTATGGCGCACTTTTTGATTGGTCCAGCGGATGCTGAGCTACACTCAAAAAGATTTTGGAAAAATTTTCGAAAAATTAAATTTGCGAGATAACTGCTCCGGAATACCGCCAATAAAATAGGGAAAAAGTTTCGAACAAAAAATGTATGGCGCACTTTTTGATTGGTCCAGCGGATGCTGAGCTACACTCAAAAAGATTTTGGAAAAATTTTCGAAAAATTAAATTTGCGAGATAACTGCTCCGGAATACCGCCAATAAAATAGGGAAAAAGTTTCGAACAAAAAATGTATGGCGCACTTTTTGATTGGTCCAGCGGATGCTGAGCTACACTCAAAAAGATTTTGGAAAAATTTTCGAAAAATTAAATTTGCTAGATAATCATTCGGGAATACAGCCATAGTGGTTAGAAGAAAGTTCTGAACAAAAAATGTATGGCGCACTTTTTGATTGGTCCAGCGGATGCTGAGCTACACTCAAAAAGATTTTGGAAAAATTTTCGAAAAATTAAATTTGCGAGATAACTGCTCCGGAATACCGCCAATAAAATAGGGAAAAAGTTTCGAACAAAAAATGTATGGCGCACTTTTTGATTGGTCCAGCGGATGCTGAGCTACACTCAAAAAGATTTTGGAAAAATTTTCGAAAAATTAAATTTGCTAGATAATCATTCGGGAATACAGCCATAGTGGTTAGAAGAAAGTTCTGAACAAAAAATGTATGGCGCACTTTTTGATTGGTCCAGCGGATGCTGAGCTACATTAAAAAAGATTTTGGAAAAATTTTCCAAAAATTAAATTTGCGAGATAACTGCTCCGGAATACCGCTAATAAAATAGGGAAAAAGTTTCGAACAAAAAATGTATGGCGCACTTTTTGATTGGTCCAGCGGATGCTGAGCTACACTCAAAAAGATTTTGGAAAAATTTTCGAAAAATTAAATTTGCGAGATAACTGCTCCGGAATACCGCCAATAAAATAGGGAAAAAGTTTCGAACAAAAAATGTATGGCGCACTTTTTGATTGGTCCAGCGGATGCTGAGCTACACTCAAAAAGATTTTGGAAAAATTTTCGAAAAATTAAATTTGCGAGATAACTGCTCCGGAATACCGCTAATAAAATAGGGAAAAAGTTCTGAACAAAAAATGTATGGCGCACTTTTTGATTGGTCCAGCGGATGCTGAGCTACACTCAAAAATATTTTGGAAAAATTTTCGAAAAATTAAATTCGCGAGATAATCGTTCGGGAATACCGCCAAAAAAAATGTTTGGAAAAAAGACGATAAAAATTTTTTTTTGAGGTATTTTTAAAAATCCTTTGGTCAGATTTGAGATATTAATATGATAAATGTGCCTACCCAGATCCGAGTAGAGGAAGACCATTTTTACCACCAAAAACGCATCCAAAAGCATAAAAAACTTACCAAAAAAAATTAATTTTTCTTAGGCAGACGATTTTATTGCATATTCTTGCACAAAATACACCGAAAAGTGTAGAAAAAAATTGATACCCTGATCCGAGTAGAGGAACACCCTTTTTACCACCAAAAACGCATCCAAAAGCATAAAAAACTTACCAAAAAGTTGTAAATTCAGATGTTCATTACATGAACATTTTGCTTCCTCTTTACGATCAGCAAAAAAATTTGCTTCCTCGTGGAGAAAGCAAAATTTTATTGACAAAATGTGAATTTTTTATTTTTTAACTTTCATTAATTCTTTAAATTTACCTCAAATGAATACTTTATATATATCGATCGATTCGTCTTGACGTAAAGAATACGATTTTATTGTATATAACATTAAATTTTTCTATTTAAAAATTTTTTCAATTAAAAAAAAATTTTTGGAAAAAAGACCATAAAATTTTTTTTTGGAGTATTTTTCAAAATCCTTTGGTCAGATTTGAGATATTAATATGATAAATGAGCCTACGAAATTTTATCTAAATCCATTAAAACCTGTTAAAGTTATCTTCTAAACAAAAAAGGGATCCACACACACACACACACACATACATACATCCGGACAATTGATCAGGATCTCATATAACATGTTTCTATAAAGAAAATAATTTGTTTCCGCCACTTTGAAAAGTTTTATAAACGAAAGGACTACAAAGCTTCCTCCACGAGGAAGCAAAAAATTATTAATATTTAGGTAAAATATACTTACATCGTCATAAGCAGCGCAATGCGAATCAGTCAATACTTTCAAAGTACCTTCAACTAATCGCGAAAGAAATCTATTAACATTTTCCGGCTCCAATGCATCTAAATCGTAATATCGTGGATTTTTCATGAGTCTTCGAAAAAAATATGTCCACGTTATATAATCCAAGAATTCCTGTTTATTTTTTATCGTCCCAGCAACTATTTCAGCATTCACATGATCGGGTAAAACTTCCAATAAACTACTCTCAACTGGAAATGGATCGTATAAAAATTTTTTATAAAAATTCTTTTTCACATCGTGAACAAGAACAACAGCAACTCCTGAATCATCAAATTGTGGTCGTCCAGCTCTACCCATCATTTGTAGAACATCAGTGATTGGCATATCCACATAACGTTTTGCTTTACCATCATAATATTCCGTTCCTTTGATAACAACCAAATGAGCTGGAAAATTTACACCCCATGCCAAAGTTGCTGTTGTTATCAGTACCTAAAATATTTTTATTTTGAATATATTGAAAATTTATTTTTTAGTTACAAAAAAAAATAAATTCTTACCTGTATTTTATTGTTAACAAACAATTCCTCAACAGTTGATCGATCACGATCTTGCAAACCAGCATGATGTAAACCAATTCCAAAAGCTAATGTTAATTTTAAATTTCCATCTTTGACATTCGCTAAAATATTGTCCATTTCCTCATCGGGCATATGCAGCCATTGTTTTGGATTATCCTCAGCCGCTAAATATGCAATCAAATCTAAAGCCGTTAATCTTGTTTGTCTTCTCGATGAAACAAAAACCAACGAAGGACTACATGGCGCATGTTGACGAATTGCCTGGAATGTAGGACGATTCATTGTCGCCATTCTTGGACAATAATGTTTTCCTGGAAATCCACTAATATGAACATCTAATGGAACCGGTCTCACTGATGGTCGAAAATTATAAAGTCCCATCTGTAAATAAACAAAAAAAAATTGTTCCATCAAAATTACAGACAAAGGGATAAATCTTATTTCTAATTTTTTTTTTTTAATCAAAAACTTACTTTACTGATACCGAGCCAATCGGCTAAATCGACAGCATTTGCTAAAGCAGTTGAAAGACCAATAATTCTCAATGTACGCGTTGTATGCGAGGCAATAAAATTTGTACGCGAAACAATCACTTCTAAAACAGGACCACGATCCTCACCCAAAAGATGTATTTCATCAATGATAATTAAACCAACTTTACGTACATAATTTCGCGTTTGCCAACTTCTACTTATACCATCCCATTTCTCCGGTGTTGTTACAATAACATTTGCACTTGAAATCACTTTAATATCCGGCGATACATCGCCTGTTAATTCAACAACAGTTTTTCCCAATTTTTGTTCTAATCGAATTTTCCAATCTTTCATTCGTTCACGAACTAGTGCTTTCAAAGGCGCTATGTACACAATCTAAAGAAAAAAAATTTTAAAAATTAATTTTCAATAAAATCGAATACAAAATACAATTCTTACTTTTTGCTCTGGATATTGTTTAAATAATCGAAACATTGCAATTTCTGCTGCAATTGTCTTTCCCGAACCCGTTGGAGCTCCAAGAAGAACATTCTTATCCGAATGATAGAGACAGTGAAAAATTTGCGTTTGTATTGGATTAAAGTGTGTGAATTTGTACAATTTTTCAAAACGAGAATCCTTTAACGCTGATACTGGCAATGGTTGTAATTCTAAGAGATCTGTGAATTCATTAATTCTCATTAAAGTATAAAATAAAAATATGTACAATTTTTCATGTGTCAAAATAAAATATTAATATTGTAATTTAGAAAAAAATAATTCACCAGTATGTGGTGGATGAGTTTCAGGTAGAATAAGATTTTTAAATGATAGTGGATGAATAACTTCACAGCCAAGCCAACGATCACTCACTATTTTCACTAAATATTGCGATGGAAGTGGTTCAGTTAATGGAATAGTCATCACTAATTCTTGTTCTAAATTATTATAAACCTAAAAGAAAAAAAAAAAAAGATTTATTAATATTTTTCAATAGTTTACACTAGGAAAAATTTAATAAATTACATTTTTTCTAGGCATCATAAAATATTCATAATGATGAATTTCATTATTATCTGGATCTTCTATCCACAACCAAAATGCTTCCCAACTTTTTCCATGTACACGATCGTTCCATCGAAAACGTGGAAAAATTTTTAAACGAATTCTTAATACTGAACGTGTAATTGGCTGTAAATTATCTTCCACCTCAAGTTCAGGAAATTCGTTACAACATTTTTTTACTAATTCAGCCACTTTGTGATTTCGCAACATACTTCCTAAAAAAAAAAAAAATGGTAATTGTTTTTAAATTTTCTATTTTTTAATTGTTTTTTCATAATTCTGTCTATCGAACAATACTTACCAATTTCTTTGACGTCCATTTCTTTTAAATTTTCCACTGAAAGATTTCGCATTTCTATTCTTTCAATTGCTTCAATTGGTAAGCAGAAAAATTGCCGTAAAGGACTCATGTGATCCCATTGTTGTAATTCCAACATTTTTGCAATACTAAGTATCCGGCCAGCCATAATTGCATTTGAATTACGCAATTCAATTTCAAATAAAGCTCTACAAATTCGCACTGCATTCTGTATAAAAAAAGAAAAATTAAATTCACAATATTTTATTAAAAATAAAAATTGATTCCTTTTTTTTTTAATTGTAGAAAGAAAATATTTACCTGTGTTATATATGCTTGATCAGAAATTAATGAAAACGATTTTATTCGTCCTCGTGATAAATAGGTTTGAATTAATACATTAACTTTTCCATGTATATTTTCAACTCCTCCTTGAGCGACAACTTCGCAGTAATTTGAATGCAATTCATCTAATTCGTCCATCTCGTCATCTCTCACCTTTCGATAATGAAAATTAAATTTTAATTAAAATTACATTAAAACAAAATTATTAAAAATTAAATTTTTAATTTAAAAAAATATTTACTTTTAATTGTTCGAATTCGTGAGAGCGAGAAATCATTCCAAGAACGTCGGCTTCAGTCATTATTGGTTTTCTAATTTCATTGAACATTTCAACTGTATAATACTTGAGGTAATAATTACTTGATGTGCGGCCCAAATCTAAAATTATTATATTCCATATAATAAATGATTAATTAATAATTTTAATAGAAAATAAATAAATATTTCATTAGAAATATTGGCATAATTTTAATAAAATTAATAATTACCTGTTGAATTAAGATCACCAGTACGAGTATTATAACGAATCATTCTCGCTTTATCCAAAGCTTTCGCAGAAGAATCAATAAGTTCCCTTCGTTTTCGTTCTAAAAGTGGATCATCAATTAGAGTTTTCTCATCGATTCCATATTCATGATGATTGAGTCTCATTCGTACAAAAAGATACGTATAACTTAACCATTCAACTGCCTCCTCAACGTTTGATATTGTTCCCAAAGAAATCTACAAATAAAAATTTAGTTTTCCTTTTTTTTCCATTAAATTACTTTCATTATATTAAAATATATATATATTCCCACAAAGAAATAAAATTCAACGTAAAAAATTTGGAAATAGAAACTAAAATAAATAAAACAATTCAAATAAAAAAAAAAAATTACCTCGGCATTTAAATTATCCGCCAAATGATTAATAAAACTACTCTCAATTGGAAATTGATTGGTTAACAATGAAAGATAATGATTTAATTTACAATGAGATGTAATAATAGTCGCGTGTCCTGATGTATCAAATTGTGGTCTTCCAGCTCGGCCGAAAATTTGTAATACATCCAAAATTCCCAAATCGACAAACGATCCATGCTTTGAATCATAAATCTCCGTTCCCTGTTTATCGAAAAAAAAAATTATATTTTAATTATAATTAATTTATATTTTTAATTCGTTTTTATTTTATTTTATTTTTTTGAATTTTTCTTTATTGATTCTTCTCTTACTTTAATAATAACCGCATGTGCTGGCAAATTTACTCCCCAAGCTAATGTTGAAGTACAAACGAGAACTTTAATCGCTCCCTCAGAAAAAAGACGTTCAACCAAATTTCTAAAACATTTTGTTAAAAATATTGTTTGAAAAATAATTTTTTTTACTAAAAAAGAAAATTAATTTACCTATCACTACGTAACATGCCAGCGTGATGAACTGAAAATCCATATGTAAATAGTTCATCGAGATGTTTATTGTGAGCTTTTCCAAATATTTTCTGATTCAATTTCGTTCGATTTCCATCGGGAGCAAACAATTGTTGTGTACCTTTCTCGAGAGCTTTTTCTTTTAGTACATTTGCTGTGCGTATTGTCGCATTTCTTGCGTGTACAAACACCATGACCTGTGCAAGATTTTCATTTTTGGATTTTTTTTTTTTTATTATTAATATTTCAATATTTAATTAATAAAATAAATTTTTGTTAATATAATTTCTTTTCTTGCCATTGGTGTATTAAATACTATTGTACGGAAAAGGGTTTATTTAAAACCCGTTTATGATCAAATAAGTAAATAAATAATATTGAAATTTTCACTCACTGACCTGATGACCTTTGCTAACCATATTAACGACCTCATTATAACAAACGGTGTTCATGTCATCCAATTGTTGCAATGGTTTAACGGCCTTAACGCCATAGAAAGTTTGACTCAATGGAACAGGTCGAAATCGATAATCAAAATAAAATAATCCCTTGTATGGATTGACCCTTAAAAAACGTGCGACATCCACATAATTTGGTAACGTTGCCGAGAGACCAACAATTCGAATCATATTTTGCGAAGATTCTATCTGAAATTTATTACATTTTTTTTTCAAAATTATTATTTTTTTTTGAAGGTTCTTTCAATAAAAAAAAATAAAATACCTGTCTCAAAGTGCGAGCGACAACTGCCTCGACAACTGGTCCACGATCACCGTGAAGTAAATGAACTTCATCGATAATTAATAATTTTACAATACTCGTCAATGCAATATCGCCAGTTCCTTTTCTTGAAACAACATCCCATTTTTCCGGTGTTGTTACAATCATTTGTGTTTGCATAATTTCACTTTTTGTCAATTGCATATCGCCAGTTAATTCTCTCACCGTCACACCTAAGCATTCCAGTCTAAAGGGAAATTTAAATAATTAAAATAAATTAAAAATTTATATCTAATTTATCTAAAATTAATGCAATTTTGCAAATGTAATGCAATTTTTTTTTACAAATATTTTACAAATAAAATATTTCAAAATTTATTATTTAAAAAATTTTTTTAATTAAAATAGTAAAATTTACTTTTTACTAAAGTTGGCTGTCATTTCGGCAGCTAAAGCTTTCATTGGGGCAATATAAATTATTTTAAAAGCATTCCTTTGTAATACTCCATCTTCGATATGTAATTTTAATTGATGCACCACTGTGAGCATGGCAATATTTGTTTTACCCGCTCCTGTTGGCGCACAAATTAATAAATTTTCATTAGTGTGATAAGCGGCATCAAAAACGATACTTTGTATCCGATTTAGAGATTTTATCCCTTGAAATGCCATTTGACCAATCTGAAACATTTTTTTTTTGTTTCAAAAATCAGAAATTGTAAATTTGATTGATTTTTTTTTTTTTTGTATTTACCTCATCTAAAGAAGTAACTAAAACTGGATCATTTCCAACATCGAGTGGTTCTAAAGGTGGAATTGGTATACTAACTTCTTCACATAATTCAGAATCTTGTCGTTTTACATTTGCCGGAAGCATTATTTTTCGTCCTGAAATATATCCTGAAAAGAATTTAATTTTTTATTATTAAACATTATTTATAAATAATAAATAAATTAATTACCTGGACAATTTGAAGTTGATAATTTTGAATCAAAGACAAATGGATATTTTTCCTGAATCACATAATTTTTATACTTTTTTTTTGCTGGAAAAAGTGGAGCTCTCATTGCCGTTAGTGCTTCAATTTTTTTTGCACGAAGTTCCACGGGATCGAAATTATCTTCCTCGGTGTCATCAATTTTACCATCCATTTTACTGGCGACTTTCATTAATTTTTTTTCTTCTTTACGTACTTGTTTCAATAATTGTTTCTCCTTTTCCGATTGTACGATAATTTGCGATGTTATTTGCGGTTGATCATTGTCTAAAATAGAAAAAAAAAAAAAAATAATTAAAAATTGATATAATTTTTTTCAAATTTAAAATACTTACTAAATACTCGTGATCCTCGTTGATTCATATAATAAGCTAAAATTGTCTTTTGATGTTCAATGACATATTCAATAAAATCGATATTTTCATAACCCAATAAATCGAATAATTCATTTTGAAGTAAAGATCCAGATGTTTTTAATTTATTCGTAATCATTGTGATAAATTCTTCGTAATTCATTTCCAATCGATATTTATTGTAACATTTTTTCATTCCCTTTGTAAAAATTGATTTATCAAACTGAAATAAGTAAACTTTAATATACAAGTAATTAATCGAATATATAAATTAAATATATTTTTTACCTCAATTTTTTTAATTTGATTTGCATTATTTTCATGTGTCATTGTAAAATTTTCTAAATGATCATTTTTAATTTGTTTCGACATATCGTGTAATTTTTCCGTATCAGGCCAACAAGATTTAGCTTCATAATACTGAATTTTTGTACCAAACATATTTGTCTCCTCTTGAGAAATTTTTCCATCCTCTGAATTTAAAAGAAAATCAATATCTTCTTCGGTTAAATTCACCCTTAGTGCATTTATTACCTATTAAAAAAAAAAATTAAAAATAAAATAAAAATTTAAAAATATATTTTAAAAATCGATAATTTTATTTTATGCTTCATTTTTACCTGCATAATTTCGTTGATAAATTGCATGGTTACAGTACCGAGTAATTGTCGAAGAATTTTTAAACTCTTTTGACTGACTACTTTCTCGTTTATCAATAATCGTAAAATAAACATGATTATTTCATTAATAACTTCTGGTGTTTGATCATCTGAAATATAAAAAAAAAAAAAAAAAAATCAAAAATAAAAATCAAAACGATAAAAATTAAATATAAAAAATAAATTTACCGCAAATTTTTGACGTTAATGAATAAATTTTACTGAGCAATGTCATGACATCCTCTGGTACACGTGCACAAAAATTATGCCAACTTGGACCCCTGAAAAATGAATTTAATAATAAAATTCTTTTCTCTTTTTTTATTATTTGTAAAAAAAAAAAAAAAAAATTGTAACCTTTTTAAAATTTCTGTTTGCTCGAGCCTTTTTTTGAAAATATCATCCGGTTGTTGACGTACACATTTCTTTATTCGCCCTAAATCAGTAAATGCTCGCAAAGAACGAGTCACTCTTGGTAATTCGTGCATTTTTTTTTCCACTATCTTCTTTCACCTAAAACATAATTATTATTATTTTTAATTATAATATAAATTCTTTTAACTTGTCAAAATTTAGAGGTTAGGGTTTTAATATATATATACATAAAAAAAATATTTTATAAAAGTTTTATAATTAAAAAAAAAACAATGATAATATAATTTAGTAAATATGGGAAATTTTAATTATATTTAATTTTTTAATTACCTTTTATTGATGCATAATCTCGCTTTCATTCTTTTGCTGTGACACTTGAACTTATCTTCCGGGTATGCGAGTTTTTCCATATGGCGCTGCGATAGTATTTTTTGAAAATTATCTGAAAATTATAAATAATAGATCACGATAAATAATTACAAATTATTATTATAATTATTATTATTGTAATTACAATTGTTGTATAATATTGTCAAAAATTATGCAATAATTAAAAAAATTTTTAATTCTAAAATTCAATTTTAATGAATAATTTTCTAGTAATTATTTATTACCAATTTTATCAAAAATGGTTTTATTTTAAAATATTTAATTTCTAAAATATCAGTTATTGATTTAATAGTAAATAATAAAATTAAATAGTTCTGAAAATAGTTTAAAAAATTCAAGTAAATTATTATTTCTTTTATGAAAACAATTATTGAAAAATTAATTAATAAAAATAATAAAAATTAATTAAACTGGCACCTAGTTATCAGCCTCCAAATTAATTTTGAAAAAAATCGATATTAGCAATTAATTATTTATATTGTAAATAAATAATTCGATATATATTCATAGTTTCTATATTTATCTATACTTTATGAATCAATTAAAGGTGCTCAATCTCGTAGATTTGAAAAAAAAGAATTAAATTTGCAAAAAAAATTGAAATATTATCAAAATTTATGTTAAAAATAAAGTTTTTTGTGATAATTTGAAGAAATTTAACATCATTCAAGAAAGGGTAGATGAGTTGTTCATTTTTCTATATTATAAATAGAGGGATGAATCAACTTTTCCTTTATCGAAAACATCTGGAAACATCTGCTTTTGTTCTGTTTAAACTTGTTGGATACCTGTCTATTCCTGCTGGTTATAAATGAGAGCCTCTGTAAAAGACGTTTTGGTCGTGAAATTTCGTTGGTGATCGGGACCGGAATTTCACTATATATACTCGATTTTACGTTGGCGCGTACGTGATGCGTATATGGTCGTACAAAAGGCCTTGAGACAAGGATACCTTGAGCATTCTAAGAAATTCAAAAGACCCACATCAATTTTTTCGGACTCGCCCTACAAAAAAAAAAAAAAAAAAAAAAGGCACAATATATTACAAATTGCGGCCACATCTGGGATATCAATTTTCTATAAATTAAAAATTTTCCTTTTTCTTTTACAAAAAGATTTATTTATTAATAAATGAATTTGAATCTTAATTTTATGTTATTCATACATTTTTACAAAAGAATAATTAAACAAAAAAAAATTGAATAAAAAAATTTCAATAATTAATTTAATTAGAAAATTAGAAATTAGAAAATATATTTTTAAAAATTACTAATTTTTATAATAGTTTTTCAAAATTTGAAATTAATTCTTTTTAAACATAATAATTTTTTTTTTCAGTAAAAATAGAGAAAAAAAATAAAGATTAATGAAATTAAAGTTTTAAAACAATAATAAATTTAAAAATAATTATAATACTTACTAAGGGAAAAATAATTTATATTTACGTTCCTGATGATAAAATTTATCTTGCAAAATTCAAATAATAACACTTCCAAAATATAGTTCCAGTATCTCTGTGAAGATGGCTTTAAGTTGATTTTAATATAGGTAAAATGAAAACGCCATCTAACTTCAAGTGTCATAGATTTTGGAAATGCGTCATTCACGTTGTTTCCTGCGTACGAGTCAACACAAGAGGAGCGGATATGCCAACATACAACGACGCTGTTGGCCCTGGCTTTATTCACTGAAATATACAGTGCCACACAACAAAATTTTTAGTGATAATATTTTATTTAAAGAATTAAAATAGTTTATCGGCAAAAAAAATGAGTATTTTACTCAATTCCTCACCTGGTACGGATTCACAACAACAAATAACTAATTCATATAATTATTTATATGAAAAGGTTTTTAATTTTTTTTGTTTTTATAATTGTAGGTGTTTGTAGTGCAGCATTAAAGCGAAGAGCCGCCTCGTCCGATGATGGTAAGTTATATATTTATGAAAAAATAATTTTTTAATATTGTGCATTCATAAATTTTGGATAATTTTTTTTTTTTAATTAGAAAAAACATTTGAATCTAGTGATTATTGTATATATTAGATTGTATGATCAAAGTGCATGTTTCATGATATTGTGTTGGTCATAATCTTAAACTTGTTTCGACAGGCTCTTCTTACGCCTACTTGATTTTATTCATGAATTATTTATTTTTTTGATTTTCAATTTTTTTTAAAATGTTATATTACTATTTTTTTTGTCTTGAATAGTACTTTTTATTCTGTAATTATATTAAATTTAATTTTGTTAATTATATATTTTGATAAATTTTACTTTTATCGTAATTTTTTTAAAAAAATTTATTTATAACTTTTAAATTGTTTTGAGAAAGAAAAAAAAGAAAAGAAAGAAAAGCGTTGTATAGAAAATAAAAATATTCATTTCAGACGATGAAATCTCACCTAAAAAACAGAGAAATTCTTATTTTTTTACTTTGGAGTCAGAATCACCTTTACCAACTAGTGAAGATGACGAATCTATATATACAATTCAAGGAGATGAAACTGGTGAGTTAAAAAAAATTTCTAAATCGAATCATTTAATTTGTTATAGGTATTTGTAATTTACCTCTATAAATTATTTGCAGAATTCGTTCAGGATACATCGGATACTTCAACACAATCGTACGATAGCGATGACGATATTTCCGTTCAATTGGAATTTGAAGTTGCTTCTCAATCCGAAGAAGAAAATCCAATGCTTAATCCAACCTCTTCGTCTGATCCAGAGGTAATTTCTGCAATAATTAATAATAAAAATTAATTAAAAATTAATTAATTATTTTAAAATTATCTAAATAATTTTTTATTCAATAGAAAATATTTCCTCTCTGTTTAAATTAATAATAATAAAATTAAATTAACTACAATTAAATTAATATAAATATTTTAGGATTATGTAACAATGGGAGTTTTAGCTGCGATATATAATGAAACTGATATTGGTTTCGCTGATGATAGCGACAATTCAAGAAGTACAGTTGACAGTGAAATTGGAAGAGCCGATTATTGGACGTGCGTTCAATGTACAAGTAAAAATAACAATCCTTTATTTCGCTACTGCGAAAAATGTTACCAGGTAAATAATTTTTCAATAAAAAATTATTAATTAAATACTTTAAATTGTTCATTTTATAACAGAATTCAAAAAAAAATAATTAATTTCTTCTAATTCAAATCTATATCTAAAATAGTTATTCATATGATAATTTATTTATTTTTAGATTCGAAAAAATTTCTTTCCACCGCGACCAAAACGCAAAAAACGTCGCCAACAAAAAGAAAAGGAAATAGTGACATTTGATTTAATGAAAAAAAAATCGGATGAAATTTTAAGTCATGACTCAGGTATTAGTAGTCAGGACACAAAATCAAGTCAAGAATGGGATGATGGTAAAACTGTTGAGTGTATGAAAAAAAAGGACGTTGATGTCGACAATAATGGTGATATTTCAATCAAAAGTGAAATTAAAAAAGAGGAAATTAATATTGAATGCAGTGATAATAAAAATCAAATTTCTATCAATAATACGGATACAGAGAATAAAAAAATTGATAACAATTCAGATGATAAAATGTGCGTCATGTGCACGTTAAATCCAAAAAATGGAGCATTTTCACATGGAAGTACACTTCACGTTTGTTGCTGTTATAAATGTGCTATTCGAATTTGGAGGACCAATAAACACTGTCCAATTTGTAATCGGAAAATTACAAACGTTCAAAAAATTTTCTACAATTAATGCGTAATAGTTGTTAGAAAAATCTACTCTCAGGTATTTTATCTTGTTTAACAAAAAAAAAACAAAAACAAAAAAAAAAAGATAGCGAGATTTTATTTTATGAAAATTTTTCAGAAAAAACTCGTTTTATATAATATGAAAAAAAAAGAAAAAGTTATTAACTTGTTACTTGTATAAAAAGAAGTAAATTATTTTATTAGAAAAACAAATCTAGGTAGAAACATTTAAAAAGAAATTATTTTTTTTTTTAATGTGTAAAAAACATTTAACGATTGGTTCATGAATAAATCATATATAATTATGATTAATTTGATCATTTTTAGATAAAGGCTTAATATGAATCAATTTTCATAAAAATGCTTACTCAAATTTCAGTTATATTTTACAATTGTTTAATGTAATACATTTTAAAATTTAATTTTTTAGAAATTTTGCTTTTTTTTGCAATAATTTAATTTCCTTTAAATTACTTATAAAAAAAGAAACAATTTCAAATTTACCAATTAATTTGCTTAACTTTAGTTTACAAAAATTTAATATATTTTCTGTTACATTTTTGTCGAATTTTATTAACTATATTTTAGCATTAATTAAAATTGAATGAAGAATATTTGAAATTCTTTTTTCTTAATTTTACTCTATTACTAAATATTATCT
Source organism: Leptopilina boulardi (assembly GCF_019393585.1). NCBI lineage: Eukaryota > Metazoa > Arthropoda > Insecta > Hymenoptera > Figitidae > Leptopilina > Leptopilina boulardi. The sequence continues at coordinate 1,603,931 of NW_026137996.1, read as the reverse complement.
TTATCTTAATTTTTTATTTAAAAATATTCTTTTCTTTTGTTGAAAACTGATTCATAAGCAAATTTGCATTTTTTGCTTATATTATTATAATTTCACATATTCATCTTGTAAATATTTCATTGAACATTGTTTTCATTATAATTCAACATTATGATTTAATTTTCGTATATTGTAAGAAAATTGTGAATATATATATATATATATAAAAAAAAAATATATTAATCAAATAAGTTTTTCTTTCGTGAATAAAAATAAATGGACCTTGAGACTGAAACCAATCCACATTTACAGTTTAGAAAGATTAGATAATATATTTATTTATAAATATATTTTTTATATACAAATATTGTAAATCTAAGTATAGAATTAGGAAAATGATAAAATTCAAAATAATTTTAAAGTTCCTAAAATAGTGAGTTACAAAATACCAAATATTGAGAAAAAAAAAATTTAATTTTATGCAAGGAAAAAAATAAATTGTAAAAGTGAAAATAAATTATTATTTTTTCAAATATAAAAAAAGTGATTTTATCATTCGAGCATAACCCAAAAAAAATAAAGTAAACATTTTCATTCACAGATATCACTACTGTCTAATTCGATTTTATAAAGAATTTCTCATTATAGTCGTGAGATGTCAGGATATATCAAGGTCCAAAAGAGGAATCGCATCAGAATTTTTTTTTTTTTTTGGGGAAAAATTAATATTTGTCAAGTGCAAAAGAGATGGCTGAGTTTTAAGTTTGGCATTTGTAGATTGTAAACGTTTAATACCACCGATGGTTCGAAAAAACGAGTTTTTTCCTGAGGCGTCTACAATTGACAGACGTTGGATGAATTTTACCATTAAAAATTTCGACACGAGAGAGAAATATTTTCATGAGAAGAACCATCGCATACGGCTTGTAAATTTAGTGAGACGTTTTGGCGTTTCTTGGAATTTATCCCTTAGTCTTTGACGAATATTGACAACTGAAAAGAATTGGGTAAGTTCTTTATTTTACTGTCATTAATATTTTTTATAAAAATTAAAACATAATAATTTTTTTTTCCTATTTTTGGAGAAAAATAAAGAATATTAAAAGAATATTTTAAAACGCTTTCTAAAAACTTCATTTTTACATAATGATGAGATTCTAAAAAATGTTCACCTTTATTTATTTGTTTTTATTAAATAATATCTATATAGTCATGGGAGAAAACGAAAAAGAATTTGTCCTGCAATGGGATGGACATGCAGGATACGTCACAGAACGATTTAGTGGATTATTGGCACGTCAGGCTCTCGTTGATGTGACACTTATTTGTGAGGAGCAAAAATTACGAGTTCATAAATTGGTTTTAGCATCGTGCAGTTTATATTTTGAGGTAAGATTTTTCGTTATATCATCCGTTCCGAAAAAATTCGGTTTTAAATATCAGTAACGATTATCGAATATTTTCTAAACATTTCTATTATACCAATTGTTTTTCTCTTTTAAAAGAGTCTCATGGAGGACAATTTTCCTGTCATTGTTGTAAAATAAACAAAAAAAATCTTGTAAATTAACAAGTAGAAAAATTTCTAAATTTAGAGAATGCTATTTTTAAAACGAAGGACGTTTAATGTGGAAAAAAAAACACAGAAAATAATTTTCTCACATTATTCATATGATATAATAAAGGTAATTGTGGATTTTCTTTTATTAGGAGATGCTGGAACAAGATCTTGGACAAGAGCCAATTATAGTTCTCAAAGATTTGAACTTTGAAGTATTAAAAGCAATGGTTGAATTTATGTACTGCGGGGAAACTACTATCTCACAAAAATATTTACCTTCACTGCTGATAGCGGCAAGACTGTTCAAAGTAAGATTTATTTCTATATTCAATGTACTCCAATTTTCTAGAAAAAAAAAAATGTGTTTTTTTTACGTAATTTTTTTTTTTTGAATTTAAAACAAAACGAATAGCAAAAAATAGAATGAAAAATTAAATGTTATTGTAATTTTACAATTTAGTAGTAAAATAAAATTTTCATATGAAAAAATTATCATTTAAACATAAAATTGAAGGAGAAATAAAATAAAAATTAATTTTTTATTTTACAGGTAAACGAATTAGAATTTATAGCTAAGCAGATATCTGAATCTCAAGATGTCGGTGACGATGGCTCAAATAGTGATAAGATTTTCGAGGAATATAGCGATGGTTCTGAATATATAAATAAATTAGTGGAAATTGACAGCGATTGCGAGGAAATTATTCCCGATACACAAAATAATAATGACGTTGATTGTTACGATATTAAAGATATCAGTGACACGGAATCGGAAAAAGGTCCAATTGAATGTTGTAGTGCAGCGAGTAATGATTCTGAACCTGAATTAGAACATACATTGTACGAGGAAATTGAAATAAAAAATAAAAATATCACTTCTGAAGTCTCATCAACATGTGTTAATGGTTCTTCATCTGAAATTGAAAGAATTTCTAAAATATTAGAACACGATAAATCATTACAATTATTTGAAAATGAATCTATGATGATTGAATGCGAGGAACGTAATAATGACGATGACGACGAAGATGATGATGATTCTGGTGAAAAAATAATAAACTATAACGAATGCTGTGATTATTCAAATGACGAGAGTCAAAAATCATCGTCACGTCAAAATGATGAGACTGATGAGCGTTATTCATCAGACAGTACAGACGTTGGTAATAAAGTTGGACAATGTTTAAAAGTTTATACACACAAAAAACGTAAAAGTATCAATAAAATACGTAATCATTTATTGCAAATCAATGAATTATTACCAGAATTACCAACAACAAAAAGTATTGATTTATTAAATGATTCATCGAGTGATGAGACATCATTAAATATTGAAAATTCCGAATATGTCTCAAGTTTAACAAGTGAAAATATACAATCAATTGTTGGTTGTACATTAAATGAATTTAATTTAATAGATAGTGATAATGAAATAAATGTGTGTAACGGCTTTTTCCCAAGTAATGATAAAAATTATGTTGTCGATGGTGACAAGGAAATAAGAAAAGTTGAATTTTTCACCGAATATGAAAATGATCGTCGTTTAAGAAAAAAACCAATTCTACGAAGAAGCGTACGTCTCAGTCAACAAGAATCTGAGGAATCAATTGAGGATAATTTATTTCTCAATAAAACAAAAAAACACAAAATTTGTATTGTCGACAGAGAACATAAAGTGGATATATTTCCAAAAAAAAAGCGTAAACGACATTCAGAACCAACAACAACATCTAATAATGTAAAACATAATCGATCTATACGTAAAACGGCAAAATATCGAACTCGTACACGATTAGAGCCAAAAATAGAAAAGGAAAAATTAAAAGAACAAGAAAAAATAAAAGATGAGAAATGTGAAAAGGAGACAATAGAAAATTTAGAACAACAACAATTAAATACAATAGCAACTGTTAATCGTGCATTATGGGGTGATATGACTGATATTTCACAGGAAATAAATAATACTAATGATTCAATGGAATGTTCAATGGAAATTCCATTTGCCGTTGGTCTATTGCCATTAAGAGCTGCACTTGAAAAAATGCAAGCAATGCCCGATTATCAACCAAGAAAAACAAGATCATCAGTTGCTCCAATTAAACAGGATACAACGAATAATTATCACAAGAGAAAAAATAATAATCATTGTGAAATTGCTAATGTCTCGAAAAAACATATTGCCACCAGTGAGAGTATAATTAAGGAAAATGCTAAAACCGTTTGTCATATTGAAATTCGAACAGCATCACAGTGCTCTGCACGAAGTCGAAAACGATCATTGTCAGATTGTTCTAGTGTAGAATCAACTGCCATAGCAGATAAACAATAGCACCAATAATTTGCAAGTATGAGCTTTTTCTTTTTAAATTATTCAACAAGACGCATTCTTAAAAAAAAAAAAAATTCAAAAGAAAATTACAATTATTGATGAAATAAAATCAATTATTCTAATTTTTTATTTTGAAATTTGTAAATATTTAAATACTAAAATTATTAATTTATTTAATTTTCAAAAATATGTTAATAAATCTTATGTTTATAAAATTTCTCTAAAAAAAAAAATTTCTCAAAAAAAAAAAAGAAACGAATGCGTCCTGCTCAAAATTTCAAGTGTTCAAAAACAAAATTTTTTTTTTGAATTCTTATAGAAAAAATAATTTTTATATAAAATGCTGTGATGTGAAAACAAAAAATTCTTAATATTACTCTCTGCAAGGTTTTTTAGATAAATTTTCGCATAATTTGGGCCTGTGTTTTGAGTAAAAAAAAAAAATTAAATAATATAATAAATTAAATCTAGTTTTTAACATTAGTATAATAATATTAAAGTCATCATTTGGATTGTTTCTATTAAGATTTGAATTAAATGGAAAGTTTAATTCGTAATTATGCGAAACATTGAGATTTCTAGTTAATTGATAAAAAAAAAAAATAAATAATTTAATTAATTATTATTTTAAAGTGTGCATATTGTACTCAGCATAATATAATTCTATTGCAGTTTCATTGAGACAGAAAGAAAAAAAGATTTTATAAAATTATTTATCTTTCTTACAAAAATTATATTATATATTATATATTATAAGCTTTGTGTCGTCGAGATTGTGATTTAAAAATGCAATACCTTTTTATATTTTTTAACTATGTTGATTGTATATTTAATTTCCTATAATAGTAAAAAAAAAAGAAACAAAAAAATATTTCCGTCAAAATAATTCAATGAAAATTATTTAAATTTTCAATGAATTTAAATAATTAAAATTGAACAATAATAATTAGTGAAAAAGAATCGAAAAGTCTGAAATCTATGTCTCCATAATTAATTGCGACAAGATTTAAAACTTGGAATACAATTTTTTGTTTTCTTTATTTAAACAGGCCCCGCTATACCTCGAATGTTATATTATTGTACAGATTTTATTAAAGCTATATGTGTTATATGTAGTACATATTGTTGTATTACATTCATACAACACAATCTATTGTTGCGTACAAAAAAAAACACCAATTTTTTGTGAACAAAAAAAAAATTATCTTTCAAAGATAGCTTCAGAGTTTTAATAGGCTTAAAAAATGTGTGAAATAAAACAGAAAAAAAAGAAACAAACAAAACTAAAAGAAAATCTTAGCAAAGTTTATGTCTCTTTAAGAATTTACTATAATTCTAATAATTAATTATTACTAAATTTCTCAATTACAAAATCATTTTGTTATTTGTACTTATAAGAAATGCTACAAATTAAGAGCAGTTGTAAATTTGCCATTACAAATCGCACGACACTGTTCAAAGAATGTAAGAAAAAAGAAAATATTGTTGATATTGTAGCTGTAAATACGTAAGTGTTATATCAATATTTTTTTAAATAAAGGTTTATATCGATAATTTACTCGAAAGTGTTAATTTTATAGATTATAATTATTATATTTATTAATTTATAATTATTAAGCACTATTTTTTATATAAAAGAAAATAATTTTTCATTCATATTTTATTAATTGTTTCTTAACATTTTTTTTGTCAGTTATTAATTTTTTTTAAATTTACTTCATTTAGAGTCGCGTATATATTTATTGATAAATTTTTTGCATGTAATTGGAATTATTTGTGTGGTTTTGGTTCTATACAGAAAGTTATATAGTGAAAGGGATAGAGAGAAAGAGAGAGAGAGAGAGAGAGAGAGTGAGGGAGATGATATAATTTGTGACGGTGAAGTGTTTAAAAATAATACACGTATATGCATGTAAGTTTCACGAGAGATACGTGTTTGCTGATGTTTCAACACCGATATGGGCAAAACCGAGAAGAACCGCAGCAACATAGATATATTAGAGCAATATATTGATCTCAACCCCTCGCGAATGGATTCTACACCTTCAGGGACGGATTATTCAAACTAAATAATGCCTATACATATAAATATAGTTTATATATTATTATATTGCGATTGCGCATTCTAAAGTTACGCTATTAGAAAAATCGCAAAATTAAAAAGAAAAAAAAATTACTATAACTATAACATTTTATAAATATTTTTTATATAAAAAAAAAAATTAATTTAACATTGAATAATTAATGCAAATTAATAAATTTAAATAAAATATATATTTTTTAATATATGGATATTAAAATGTATATTAGATTTTATTTTATTGAAATTCATTAATTTTCTTAATTAATCTTGCGAAATAATTAATTATTTTTGAAATTGTCACATTTATAATCACGTGACTAAGGTCGTATAACATTTATAAGAAAAGGTTACAGAAGCACGTGACTTAAAAGTTCGGAGGTTGTCGACTATTCTCGGAAAAAAGTAGGAAATTCCTGGATAAAAGTTGTGATAATTAAAATTAGAAGCAATTTCGTATTATTATTATTGTCATATATATTTTATACCGTGTGATTTGTTTTAATTTTATTAGTGAATGTAGAAAAAAAAATTTTTGATTTAATAACCAAATTATTAAGAAACTTTTTTTTATATTTTAATTAATATAATTAAAAATTCCAATTATATAATTTTAATTTATAAAATAATAATGATTTTATTTACTATTTATTGCAAATATTAGTTATAATTTAATAACTGGTATTATTTTTTTTTACTATTATTTTTGTTAATATTATTGTTATAATAAAAAAAATTATTTTTTATACATAATTAATAATTATGTTCTTTAACATTAAAAATATTTCAATTAAAAAAAAAAAAGTACAATTTTATTTTATTTAAAAGAAGAATAATTTTCGAAAATACCTGTACAAATTTAATTGGATCTTTTTGATTATTTTCATATTTTATTGGTTATGTTTATCAAAATGTAATTTTCTATTCTCTAATATATTAAAACTTCTTGTTCGTATAAATTTCATAATGATATTTACTTCATAAATATTCAATTAATTTCAATAATTATATATATATTAAATTTCAAAAATGTTGTGTAATTTTTAAAAAATTAAATCCCGGGCATGTAGACACTGTCAAATGCGTGTATGCAGAGTATATTAAAAGACGAGAAAAAAAAATTTATATTTCACCAAATATCTTATAATAATAAAATCATAATAAAAATATTTAAATACCTGTTGCTTCTAAAACAAATGACTTGTATTTCCGGACATCAAAAACTATTTCAGATGTTTTAACCTCATTTTTTCAATTCTGCAAAAATTCGTTCCTCTTTGATTATAATTATTTCGTGTGAAAAAGATTTACAATAAGTAAAATTTTCCCAATTTCATGACATAATTTTCAGCTTGTAATTATTCTGGATATTTCCATTTTTTTCTTTTAAATCTGCAATGAAATAATTATTGGTCAATACACGATTCTTCTTTGTCAATAAATTTTTTAATACTAAAATAGGTTAAAAAATTTTATGCCCACAATTAAAGATTAAAATTGCGGGAAATTGGGTCACGTGACTTCCGAAAAGAGAGAAATTTTTTTTTTTTCTTAATGAGACACTTCTTAATAAAATAACACTTGAACAATTTTGTAATTAAAATAGTTTAATTATCATTAATTTCTTAATAAATTGATTAATTTGTTTTAATTAAGTTGTAAAAAATGAATAATACTTTTGAATTGTAATATTTTCCCGCGTAACTAATAAGTATGATCACTGTCCGACAGATGGCGGTTGAACGACCGACCCGCGAGGAACGAAGCATTCTGATTGGTCAAGATTGAAAGTGGAACCAGACATGTCTAACTTTTCCCGCTTTGAAGGTTGTTGTCATGTGGGGGCCCCGCCATTTGCTTGCCATTAGTAGTCGGTTGGGTTGGTGTGCAAGGGTTTAGCGAGAATCGAACCGTCGTTGAGTTGGCTTCACGAATACGGTGGTGGCTCTGTACTGTTCTGTTCGACTGGTGGCCGATCGTGGTCGTCCTGTCCGTCATATTCCCGGTTTGAAAGCAATTACTGCGACGCAGCAAGGTGCAGTGATCGGTTTTTCAAGTTGCTGAAAGGATTCACCGGCCATGGAAAAGCGGATAGAGCTCGAGAAACGGGGAAGAAAACCCAATGAAGTAAGTTTAAATACGTATTTAATTTTTCATGCTTTACTTTTCTCGACACGATTCATCTTTGAATGTTGAACCATAACTTATTCGTTTTCTTTACATGTCCTCATGGTGATAGATAATTTTTTTGTTAAAATGAGTGTTTTTAAAGGCCTGTGAAAAATTTGAAAAAAAAATACTATTCTATTTGTTCTTTGGGGGGGAAATTGAGTGATACCTCTGTTTTCATCGCGTGATAAAAACGAATTTCTCGAGGGGGAAAAAAAGCCGTCCCATTGCCGACACGGGAGAAGCTCCGTGGAAAAAAGGCATGGCGTGCTTTTGTACGTTGGAAACAATGATTCGAAATATATGTCTTCTCATGACACTTCGCGATCGTGTTGGGTATTTTATTTTTTTTCTCCTAATCAAAAGCATGTCTTGTTTCCACGACGCGGGGCGCTTCCTCCGTTAAAAGCGCGACCGAAATTTGTCGACGGCTTCACGCATGCAACGTCGCAACACAGCCGACATGCTAGGATTGAATCACACTCATGCTAATTATTACCGGTTGCATTAGGCAATTTAATTAATCGATTTTAATGTGAATTTTTAATATTTATACTTTTTTTTCTTATCTGATATTATTTTAATTTCAATTTAATGAATGCTCACATTAATTTTACAATATTACAATATTTTAGGAACGCCATCGTATGTCGGAAATTATATCTTTGATAATTCTAATTTTTTGCTTCGCATATTTCTTAATATACGATTAAAAATAATTTGCTTTTAATGGATTTTCTTATCAGTCAAGTTTTCCATTAGATTATCTTTTCTTTGTTGAAACTGTCAAAATATATTTAAAATTATAAATTTTGTTATACTGAAATTAGAAAGTTTCGATCGGTGATCCAAAAAAAAGAAAAAAAAAATGAAGAACCAGTTTTAAATTGATAATTATGTTGGCGAGTGATTTGTAGTTTGCTAAAAAATAAAACTTTTGTAAACAATAATTGTGCCTACGGCGTGGTCGCATGTGAAGTTACATTGCATCGCCATCCATTATCGAACTCTGATCAATTGAAATTAAATTTTATCAGGACATTTTTCTTGTATAAAATTTTTTAAAATTTATGTTATTGGTAATCGACTACTTATTTCCCAATGTGTGAGATATTTATTCTTCGTGAGAGTTTCGAATAACGCGTGAGTTGCATTTTTGTTTGGGCAGCGCGCTCCTCCGCTTTTTATCAAGCACGAGAAAACATATGCACTCGGAGCAACCATCGGCCGACATCGTATCCACTCCCCGCACCTGCCTCGATCGTTAACGTCGATTACTTAATCGCGTGTACACTCTCAAATATCCTGCTCCAAATATTCTCTTTTACCTAAATCAATTGATTTTTTATTAACCGACATCTTTTATTGGGTCAAGGACACGATCTTTCAAAGTTACAGGTCATTCCCCCGTATCACACTTGGTACAATCTTTTACTGACCCAACTTAATAAATTATAAATAAAAATTTTGTTTTAATTTTCATCGTGAATAAAACAATTCCTAATTTTATTTGTTTTTTTATTCAAATTTTTGTTTTTGATAGCAAAATTTTCGAATAATTAGAATATTGTGATTTTTGTTTTTATAATTTTGAATAATATTTACAAGCCATTGAACTTGGTGCTCCGAAAAAAAAGTAACGAATACCGGCATTATTGCGATGTTTTTTTTTTCTTTTTTTTTTTTTGGTTCCCTTCTCCCCGGACGCCATTGTTGACAAGACGCCAAATAAAGGAAAGTGAAGATTACAAGTTGGCATTAGTTCCGTGGAGAATTTTTTCCATGAGGAATATTATGTAAATTAATTTGAAACGTTTAGAATCTGTGCGAGGGGATGATGGTGCGTGTTGAGAGGCTGCGAGATGCCACCGTGGGAGTTGCGCATAACAAACACCATTTGCAACCGGTGTGCGCGTTTGTCATGTTTACAGGGGGGAAAATAGAATTCACGGAATTATTGAAAGAACTTGGTGAGTGTTTTGTCCATAGAATGTGTTGAAATTTTCATGATTATCACATGATTTCAGTTTAATTGTTTCGTGAATATCGTTTTTATTCTTTGAATAAAGTTTTTTCCCCTACCTGTCGCTTCAACCCACGTTGACATCTTGGACGAGTCCACTTTGGCGCCAAGTGAAACTCGCATTTAACTGTACCATCTTGTTTTTTTTTTTTAATTAAAAAAAATAAAACATAAAAAATTTTGTCGCTCAATTTTTCAAAATTAAATTTGAGAATTTATGAGAAGATGATTGAAAGTTGGTGTGTTTTTGGAAAAAATTTCCTTAATGAATACTTGAGCTGAAGTTAGGATCTTCTAAGTTGATCAGGGCCGTAATTAGATGAGTGGCACCTTAACTTTTTTTTTTGTGCGACATTTATTTCAAAACAATAACAAGCGCGCGAGGAGGAAAGATGTGTTTTTATTTCATTTTTAGGTTAAATATTTAATGAGAAAGAAAATTGATTATTGAGTAGAGGAATTGACACAACACCGTTGACTTGTGAATTTTTTATGGGATTACATACAGAAGGGTTAAATCAGTGGTGAGGGATTCACACGAAGAGGAAGGAGAGTTTCTCGTTGACCTGTGATTGTCATTGATCCACCCCCTACACGCCACAAAACATGTCCCATAACTGTTACCACCTTGCAGGGCCGTAGAAAACCATATTTTATTTAAATCTCTTCCTTTATCACCTATAATAATTCTAACCTACTTTATTTACTTTTCAAGTTTTAAAATTTGAATTTAATCACAAAATAATAATTTTCTTTTTTTTAAATGTTCTTTACTATTTTTTACTATTATTATTTAGTACCAAAACATAACCTCAAACTACAAATATAAGTATTTATATTATTCTATTAAAGTGAATTTTAAATTAACAAAAATTTTAATTTATTATTTTTATTTAACAGAATTTTATTTGTCGAAAGCAAGTATTTTTGTGCAAAATTTAAAAATTAAATCAAAAGTTTGTTGATAATTTCTGATTGGTTGCTTCTTAAAATGCGCGCTTAAGTTTGAATAATAAATTTTGCTAAATGAAAATTTAGTTAAAAATTCTATTAAATGATAATTTTAAGTAAATAAAAATTCTTTGAATATTTAGATAAGAAATTTTATTAAAAATAAAAATTTATTATATAAAAAAAGAAGGTTTAATATAATTTTATAATATTTTATCAAAACTTTAATGAAATAGAAATTGAATCATATGAATTTTGTGTCAATTTGGACTCGCATAATTTTTAGGCTTATATTTATGCGTGTATTAATTTTTGTTTATGATTAGTGATTAAAAATTGGGGATTACGATCCTGGTGTTGTTGATTGTTTCTGCGCGACGTGACCAATCCTATAATAGAAATGTCGGACAGCCCTATCTAAGATTAGAGTGCGCGCGGATGCATCGCGTCGATGTGAAAGCGGTTTGTGGGATAACCACGGGGTTTTGAACTGATCAAGTTCGGACCTGTCGCGTGCCGCAGTCACTACTTGTCGCTCTCTCGGTAGTTTTTCCTCGATGTCGTTAAACAAGACACGGATCCCGTACGCTCCTGTGGTCCCCTCTCCTTTTCTACATCGTCACAAAACTCCATCTCTCTCTCTCTCTATATATATATGTATATACATATTTCCCCGCCTAATGCTACAGCAAAACCCTCTCTCACTCTCTCTTCCTCGTCACTTTACTCCCTTACCTTACTTTTCCTTCGATCAATAAAATAGCCCATCTCCTGCGAATCTCTCTCTATCTCTCTCTCTCTCTCTCCATTTCCGACTTGTTTGAATTTTAACGCCATTTAAATTTTAAGAGAAAACTGTCATTCTGATTTGTTGTCGGGTGACGTATCTATTATGCATGTACACTTCCGTCTTATTTTCGAGAGAGATGAAGAGAGCGGATAACCAATGACGCAACACGTGAGAATTCTTCACGAGATGAAGAGGAAAAAGAAAGAAAATCTTAAATTCTCTTATCTTTTATCTCACACACTTGTTGACATTCTCTCTCACACTCACTTGCTGTTATATTTTTAGTATCGATGCAATTTTTTTTTTTTTTTTTTTTCAAAGGAGGTGGAAAAAATGGGTCAATAAAAATCATTGCAATTGCATGCATTTTGTTTGAGTAGAAAACACGATTATCGATAATCTTACATATATGCGACCTTGAAGATCCGATTCGTCGGATTGTATGACCTTTAAACTATTGTTTCCATGACAATTGAAACTGATAGCTAATTATGAGAGGTGCCTTGAGAAAAAAAATTTGGTGCAGTACTTAAATATTATTTTTTTTTTAGACAATTGATTTTACTGTTCTAGTTACAGAACTATTATATTTTTTTTCATCCCTTTAAATTTTTTTAATTTATTATAAAACTATATTTAGTTTTTTATTTGTAATATTTGTTGAAGAATTAATTAATTTGCAATTTCAACTGATTAATTTGGGGAATTTTTTTTTTCAGATCACAGATTTTGTATTGGACAATTGTCGGAGTACGAATATTGTTGGATTAACAGATGAATATGTAGCTTTGGAAAAATTGAGTCTTATCAATGTGGGCCTTACAAGTTTAAAAGGTTTCCCTAAGCTACCAAATCTTAAGAAGGTATGTAGCTTAAAAATATTCGTACATTATTTTATATTTAATTTGAATTTTTGTAACCGGAATTTTAAACTAAAAAAATTTAAATAATTTTACAGTTGGAATTAAGTGACAATCGAATCTCTGGTGGTTTGAATTTACTTCACACGAGCCCTAAATTGACTCACCTTAATCTCAGTGGGAACAAAATTAAGGATTTGGATACGCTACAGCCTCTTGTAAGTTTACTTTTTTAAAATATTCTCTATAATATATTTATTATACTTTATATTTAATAAATTTCCTTTAATTTCTGTCACAATTTTATAAAAAAAAAAAATGTAAATTCTGTATTGTTTTACAGAAAGAATTCAAAAATTTGAAAAGCTTGGATCTTTTCAACAATGAAGCGACAAATATGGATAATTATAGGGAGAAAGTTTTCAGTCTTATTCCAAGTCTACGATATTTGGATGGGTATGTTTGAAATTGACATAAAATTACAAACAAACAATATTGTCAAAATTAATATCTGGTTAACAATTTTTTTTTTCTTTATAGATTTGATGTACACGATTGTGAAGTAGAAGATAGTGAAGGAGAGGACGATGAAGTTAATGGAAATGAAAATGAAAATGTCGATGAAGATAGTGAAGAAGGTATATTGAATAATTTAAAAAAATTTAACGAATCTGAATTAAAAATTTTTTAAATTTTTATTTTCACTAATTCATAACTTTTAATCGATTTGAATTATTTCAGTTTCTGACGAAGAAGATGACGAGATCTTCGATGAAGATATAGGATTGGCAGAGATATATAAAGATCAAGAAGTAAGTAAAAAAGAATGACAAAATTTAATTTAATTAAATGATATTAATTTTTGATATTTTTCTAATTAAAGGATGATAGTGATGAGGAAAATTACGAAGAGGGTGAGGAGGAAGAAGAAGACGATGACGATGATGAAGATTTTGATGAAGAAGATCAAGAGCAAGAAGAAGGTGAGTTTTTTTTACATTTATTAGAAAATTATTAAATTTTAATGGATTATTTACTGTCAGAAAAAAAATTAGTTTTTATTTTGAAATATTTTATATAATTGAGAAAAATAATTTTCATATCTGACAGAATCGTCACCAGCTCGAGGTAAAAAAAGAAAACATGAAGATGGTGCAGAACCGGATAATTAGAAATTCAAGATAAGAGTTTTTCGCTACTGTCGAATGAGTGTGTAAAATTTCGTATAAATAATAACAATGATTGCGCCGCCGAGTGAACAGCTGGGAATCAAACTTATTGACCGACCAATGACAGTACAGTTAGTGGTGTGATTTTATTAGTAAAAAAAAAAAAAAGAGAGAAAGAGAGCGCGAGAAAGATAGAGAGAAAGAAATAGAGAAAAATAAGGGGAAAAATCATTGACTGAAAACTGTTTTTTGAGACAAGAATTGAAAAAAAAGAAACGAAGTGAGAGACAAAACAACGGATATAAAAGGCATAAAATAGGGGCCTGCATTCCAGCTAGACCCAACACGTTTTAGTTATACTAACGATATTTTATATAGAGTATATAGTTAGAGAATTAGAGGTGTTGCATAGTATGTGAGTGTATGGGAGTTTTTTTTTTTGAGAGAAAAAAAAAAGAAAAATATTTGATGAACTCGGGAAGGCAAGCAAGAGTTTTACACTTGAATGGAGCGCATTTGTCTGTTAGCTTCGGTCGGCCAAAGGCTGGTCATGCTGGAATGCAGCCGTCGTTAATCAGTAATAAGATTACATAAGTTACATTTTAAATATATTATTATTGTACTAAGTATAGAGTAAAAGAAAAACAACTTTTGTACAGGTTTACACCAACAATTTGAAGAAGCATTATGTCGCTGTGAATTTTAGGACAGAAATTAAAGGAAAAAAAAAAAATAAATAAAAACTATTAATAAGAAAAATCAAGTCTGGGTCCAAGGCTAATATCATAAAGATTTTTTTCCTCTCATTTTTTTATATAATATATATAAAAGAAAAATGTAGACAAGGGTTGTAAAAAAAAATAAATTTTAAAAAGTATTTTTTCCGCGAAAATAAGAAAAATTTTATCGATAAATTCACTAGACAATGTACAGATAACATAATTAACTGTAGGACAGTGCAATTAAATATTTTTTTAAACAAATATTTTAGTTCGATATTTTTTTTTCTTTTGCAATTCATTTATATTTTGCAATAAAAAATTATTTTCCAGTTTACTTTTTTTCTAATATAAATAAAAAAATCAAAAAAAAAAGAAAAAACGAACATAATCAACAAATGTTATTCCAGTCTTTACTTTCTGTCTTGAAAAATCACTAAAGCGCTACCCGTGTATTACATTGAGTAACGCGTGAAGGTAATGAATATTGACGACAATGATGATCATTATTAATTATTATTATTATTATTATTAATATTATTATTATTACTATTATTAAATTATGATTCTTATTATTTTTAAAGAAACAAATGTTTGAATATATATGTGCTTTCACAACGATTACGAAATGGTAATTGAAGAGTGAGACAAATTTATACATTATAAGGGCAGACCGACTAAAAGTATTCGGAAAAAAAAAAATTTATTCATATATAAAAAATAAATATAAATACGGCGGATTAATTAAATGTTAAAAACACGACTGTGACGTTACTACGAGAAAACTTAACTTGGACACACGGAAAAATAAAATTAATATAAAAGCATAGAGAATTATGACCGTATGTGAGAGAATGGAATGGATGAAAACAAAAAAAAAGTTTGTGAAGCGTGTGAGTTTAAGAAAGGTTGGTTTTTTGTAACAAAAAAGAAAAAAAAATGAAAACAAAAAAAAAAGGAGAAAAACAATTTGCGGTAGAAGATCAAGTACCTGGCGCTATATATTATTAATGCCGCCAGATTGGTTTATGGCCTTATCCAATTTTTCCAGGACTTAAAAAAAAAAAAAATGCAAATTTATATTAGGTACAGTGAATAAATGAGACGTGTACAGAGGTCTAAATCTGTATATTCCCGAAATGTAAATTGTTGTCATTTGCGGCTCGCGCGGAAAAAATGTGTATTTGACAAAAAGAAAAAAAAAGAAATGAATTATAAATATTACTATTATATGAAAATTATTCCGCGCGCTTCGCGACACAAAAAGCAAAGATAAGAACTTTTGTCAATTGTGATTTTGGATAGACCATTTAATTAATTAATTGAAAGAAATGAAAAAAAAAGGATTATGTCCCAGATACACCTTTGTATTCGTTTTCGAGGTACTTTAAATCCGTATATTATATTGTCTGTCTGTTCTGTTGTTAAAGTGAATTTTTATCAATAACATTTGTTTATTTTGAGTAATCTTCATCACAAAATAAGAAAAAATAATTTATTAATAAAATCAATTTACAAATCAATCTGTTATCTGTACTTAATTGCGGTTGTTATACCTCTAATCGTCTTGTAGAAATTATATCGATAATTAGGCATGATATTTGATTTTTGTACTAACTCTTTTATATTTCTTGTCCATATATACATATATATAAATATATTATATTTCAGTTCTTATTAAATTATTTGTAGATGACAGGTTTCTTTTCTACGCAATTATTTTTCGAAAAATTTGTTTTATTTATAGTTTTAGATTGGACAAGAAATAAAAGATGTTTTTGTTAGAAATTAATATTTTCATTGAATTTGATATTACGTAATAAATTTATTTTAATGAAAATATTTTGTCTCTTTTATTAACTATTATTCGTCTTATTTATGTTATAAAATGTTAAATTTTAATTATTTTCATTTGAATTTTAATTAAAGTACTTTAATTGATAATTTGAAAACAATGTACGTAAATTGGCTAATTAATTTCAATTGTTAAATTATAGAATAACTAATTTTTAATTTTTAATTAATTTACATGACTAAAGTGATTATAACTTCCTCTTTTTGCGATTTTTCTTACACTTTTAAATTTTCTACGTTCCAAAAGAAAAGTGTGAAGAAACATTTAAAATTAAGTTTATATATAGAAAATATAAACTGAAAGTTAAAAACTATTCAATTTATTATTAAATACTTGGTTTTTATAACATTAATTAGTCAATTAGGAACAAAATTATCGCAGTTTTTAAATAACCGCGAGATTAGTTTAGTAATAAAATATATGTACCTATTTCGATGCTTTTTAACTTAATTTTGTTTATATAATATAAATTTAAATCATTATTTTTACTGCATATAGATTGACAATAATTTACCCTAACCTACAATTCAAACAATTGTGACAAATCGGTTCAAGGCAATTTTTTAAATGATTTTAATTAACTAGTAATAAATAATATAAAATTTAGACTCACCGATCTTTTTAAAATATCCAAAAAAAAACAGCATTATATCTAAAAACACAACACTAAGGATTCAATTAAATTACTTATACCGGTATTTTCACTAATTTTCATAAGTTTAACAATAGACAACAATTTGTGCAACCGTTTTTTGTCCAAACTAAGTTAACATTGTTCAAGCGAGAACTTAATTTCACATTATTTAATATTTATCGTTACAATTATATTATTTTAATTTTTAATATATTTAATAATAACTATTAACATTATTCTTACGATAAATTACCTTTTTTTTATAATTAAATATCTTTTACAGTTTTCTGTTTTCAATAATTTGAATTTCAACAGTGCTACCAATTTGATCCGTCAAGTGCTGCCGCCATCGGCGAGTTGCCAAACTAAAAATCAAAATGGCCACAACATGCGCCGCAGCACTTCCAGTTTCTCTTCGCGCTTCATTCAGTGAACTTGGTTTCAATACAGTTAAATCGTGATAAGAAAATTCGCCGGCTTATCAAGTTAAAGTTTTGTGTCAAAAAGCCAAGATCAACTAGAAGGATTTTGTTTTAATAGACATCATTGGACGGAAAATAAAAATGGCTGAGAGTAAAGGCGCGTTGATCGCGAAGACAATGCAAAAACATGCAGGTAGAGCGAAAGAGAAGGTAAGTTATCTCATTTATTTTAAATGAAAATCTTTTTAAATATTAAAAATTATTAATGTTTTTATATTAAACATATGACAAATTATTGGAATCATATTATTCAGTAAAAATTTTAATCTTGCGAATGTTTACAATAAATGCAAGACGTACAATTAAGGAAAATTTTTTTAAGAAAAAAAGATGTTGCAAATGACGATGGCTTTGACTTGCGAGCGTAACTAATGAGAAAATTGTGCACGACGCACACCTTTGCAATAAAATTCTAGCTATGACGTTCGCCGACAGGTTAAATTTGATCCCCGTAGAATTAATATAACCTCTACGTCTTGCGGTGCCTTTCAAGTGCCAAAAAATTTCTTTGACGTACTCCAACCACTGACGATCATGTTTTTCTTGTCATTTATTTATCAGTAACTTATTTTTCACTATTATATACGTGACCATCTTCGAAAATTTTATTATACTTTGATTCGGTATACAGTGTCTTATGTAACTGACTAACGCAAATCTATTGTCTATTATATACTATAGAGCTCTATTTAAAATGACAATTACTTATGCAACTCGCGTCAATGCCACGGCATATTTGTCTGACATGTATATATATATATATTTTTGTTTTTCAATTACTTTTCTGTAAATTAATTATCCCGGGTGGTGATCTTTCTAATCATTCTTTCCTATATAGCAGTTATTATCTTAATTTTTTACTTCCGTAAATTCTAATTAATTAGTACAAATGAGGTAAACTTAATTGCGTTCATCTTGTTTTTCGTTGATTTATTCTATGGTTTTTGTTGCTTATTTATTTTCATATATCATAATTGTAATTAATATTGCAATTAATTTTCCTTAAAAATATTCTTTTGTCTCGAGATTTTGAAAAAAAAATTTTTTTAATCAATGTTCAATTGATTAATTGAATAGGCAATTTTTGTTATTTATATTCTTTGTCTATGTAATAATAATTTTATATTTTATGTGAGATGCATGTACCTTGACAAGAGTATCGATTGATTTATCACTTTGAAAATTTACCATCGTTGGCGTCTGCATCTGAATCCTTTCGTTTTCACTGGCCTAGAATTTATATTCATAACTATATAGAGATGATATTTTAAAGTTGTTTAGCACCTCACTTCCATTTTCATCTTATTTATCTTTCAAAGATGGTCTTCAACTTTAATTACTATATATCTTTCATTTAAAAAAAAAAAAAAAAAAAACTGCTCTTTGTATGTCAAGTCAGTGTGTTACACATATGCACTTGAAATCTATATCTAATATGCAAATTTTCCAACATACTTTATTATAAATGTTTGTTGCAATAAGAGTTAATGAAAAAAAATGAGATATAACTGGAAAATAAGTAGCAAATGTTTCTATAACCTTGTCAATTTTTTTTTTTCAAAAATAATTCTTGTTTGAAATTTTTGAAAGTCAAAATTAATTTTTATTTCAATGAAATTAAAAATTGCATTCGTTTCGATTTTAAATTATTAACTCATGAAATAATTAATTTCTTATCTTAATAGAAATATCTTTTTTCGTTTATAATAGGTGTAGAAAATAATTTATGGTATGGTAATAAATAAAAAAATTCTTGTTTTATATATATGAATGTTTAGAATTTAATCAAGACTCGTGCTGATAATAATTGTTAAAATAATTTATTATACTGGACATTGATTTCATTAATTTAATATTTATTAATTTTACTTAAAATTGTTAACAAAATTATAATATTGATTATTATTATTTTTATATTGATGGAAAAAAATCAATAATAAATATTTAGATATAAAATTCGTTAAAGTGTTTTAGTTTGTACTTTAGTTTTGCGTGCGAGATAAATTTTATTTTTTATTATTTGAAGATTTGAATTGATAAAAATGTAAAAATTTTGTGGAAGGTCCGGAAAGCCATTGACATCGACAGTTTTAAAGTTGTTCTTCGGTTCAAAGTTCAAGAGCTCAGAAAGAGTTATACACGACTAGAAAAGTACGCCGACCACTTGTAGTATTCATAACCTTACAAGGTACCCAGTCGTTCGGTTCAGTAAACTCGCACGTGATTGGAATTAAATATAAATGATCGATTCTGTTTAATCATATACATTTAGAAATCATCTTCTTCTTCTATTTTCTAAACTTTTTAAATTTCTTTTCACAAGTTTTAATTTTTACTCTCTGAATTGTAATTTTAAAAATTAATTTTCATAAAGTAAAAAGTAATTTTTTTTATTTATTAATAAAAGTATTTTTTTTGCGTTTTTTAAATCTGAGGTTTGTTTTTTCAATTTTTTTTTTTTTTTTTTTTTTTTAAATTCTCGCGCGAAATCAATGAATGAAAAATTATGATTCTTGAAAGATCAGCATTTTACCGGAAAGATGATATAATCTTGTTTTGCTTTTGTTATGAACTGTACACATTGGTTGGCCTTAATCTTTTTCAACAATCGTCTGACGTATATTTTGTCTCTAATTACTTTCATTATGAGTTTGCACGCTTTTTTCACTTTTTTTTTCTTAATTTTTAGGGTTCCGTACTCGGTTCGGAACCCTATTAATATCGGTTTTTTTGAAATCGTGTACCCCCCCCCTAGCGGCCACATAAATTTATCTGGAGGGCTGAAAATTAGTACACATATGTATTTTCGCGGGTAGATTACAGGAAAATTATAGCGAACTTGATTGGAATTGATTAACATAGCGTTGTCAAGGAAAAACCATGAATTTTTACGAAAAATGCCTAAAAATGACTATGTACCCCCCCCCCTAGCGGCCACATCTTTTGACATAAAGAGCTCAAATTTGACACACTTACGTATTTTTACGTGAAAATTACAGGAAAATTATAGCGAACTTGATTCGGATCAATTTACATAGCGTTGTCAAGGAAAAATCAAAAATTTCGAAAAAAATAATTTATTCTCCCTAGCGCACACAATATTCAACCCAGACAGATCATATTTAGTATACAAATGTATTTTTACGGGAAAAATACAGGGCAAAAAAAGCGGTCACGATTAGAGTTAATGATTAACTTTTTATCAAGTTTTTCAAGAAAAAATGACAATTTTAGGAAAAAAATGTATTTTTCCACCAAAAACGAACAAAATTTTATTTAAAGGAAATTAAATTTATATATTTTAACGTATTTTTACGTGTAGATTACAAAAAAAATATAGCGAGCATGATTGGAGTTGATTATCATAGCGTTGTCAAGGAAAAACCATGAATTTTTACGAAAAATACCTAAAAATGAGTATGTACCCCCCCCTAGCGGCCACATCTTTTGACATAAAGAGCTCAAATTTGACACACTTACGTATTTTTACGTGAAAATTACAGGAAAATTATAGCGAACTTGATTCGGATTAATTTACATAGCGTTGCCAAGGAAAAATCAAAAATTTCGAAAAAAATGATTTATTCTCCCTAGCGCACACAATATTCAATCCAGACTGTTCATACTTGCTGTAAAACTCAATTTTTGCGTGAAAAATACAGGGAAAAAATGTAAGCGCGATTGGAGTTGATGATCAATTTTTATCAAATTTTTGAAGAAAAATGATAAATTTCAGAAAAAAATGTATTTTTCCGCAAAAAATGAAAAAAGTTTTTCTACAATGATTCAAATTTATATATTTTGACGTATTTTTACGTGTAGATTACAAAAAAAATATAGCGAGGATGATTGGAGTTGATTTTTCTGGAATTAATAAACAAATTTTATTTTTTAGATAACTTTCGATTTTTCCTTGACAAGCAGCTACTAGCCTTATATCAATATCTTAAGTTTTATCTCTTTTTGACTTAGAAAGATAAAATTTAATATTCAATATATTTTTAAAATGTAAATACAATAAAAATATTGCGAGTTGAAATAAAATTATGTTTCTTATATTTTTTTAGTAAAATATTTTTTAAAAAATAAAATCGGACAAGTGCGAGTTACACTCGCACTGAAATCGAGGGTTCCGTACTCGAAGCGAACTTATTTGGTATAAAAACAAATGTTTAAAAAATATGTGTTGTATGACAACTAATATAAGTGATACGAAGAGGAACAATTTTCTTGAATTTTACAAAATTGTTCCTTTTTGTATCACTTATATTAGTTGTCATACAACACATATTTTTTAAACATTTGTTTTTATACCAAATAAGTTCGCTTCGAGTACGGAACCCTCGATTTCAGTGCGAGTGTAACTCGCACTTGTCCGATTTTTTTTTTTTTCAATTTAGTTATACTCATGATTCAAAAGAGACGTGATGCATAGATTCATTTTCTTATTTACAATGATAAGCACGTTTAATTACTTTTATTTTTCTAAATTTGCAAATAATTTTTTTTTTCTCCATATAATAATAATAATATGTACTCGACTTTGAACTTGATTTCCTTTATAAATTATTTATATGTATCTTACAAGTAAATTGCTTGTTTATTTTAAAAAATGTTCTTTTTTTAATTCTCAGTAAATTGAATAATGAATTTTTAAAATTAAGTGACATTATTAGTTGAAATGATGAATTAGAATATAATGATTTAATTGTAATAAATTAAAAAACTTTCTGAATTTAAAATTAAATAATTGAATGAATAAAATATTACTGAATTTAATGAATTGAAAATTTATTGAATGAAATCAAATTGAAAAAAAGTAAAATTCACTCTTGAATAAAACGTATTATTTATATAATTCCTTATTTTATTTATACAATTTTTTATTATAAATAATTTTTATTTTATCAGCGCATGTATATTTTTCATAAGTTTCCAAATATAACTGTGAAATTGTATAAATATTTGACCGTTAAACAAACTATTTACCTTGGAAGATAGTTTGTGATTCATATATTGATTCAGGGCAAAAAGATTAACCGTATAATCCTGTTATGAAATATTTTAATTGAGAAAAAGTTTATTTTTTTTATGTTTAAGAAAATCAAATTGATATGTAAAATACGAATTTTTGAAAGATTATATAAAACGTAGAAATAGTTTGTTTTTTTTTGTTGAAAAAAGTTAGAATTAAAAAAAAAGAAATTTTTTTATGAAATCTTTTTATTATGATGGTTTTATATTTTAAAGAATCGAATAGAATTCGTTGTGTGTAGATACGCTTTAAGAGGTAATGATGTCACGTCGAAACCTTACCAATTGCCAATATAGAAAAGCAATCTTGTTTAAAATTCTTTTTGCACTAGAAATTAAAACGTACTAAAAAGTCTTCAGTACAATATAAATATAATTTTTAAATATTTATTATATATATCCATTGAAAAAAATAGGAAGTGTTGATTATTAAATATTTGGCTCTTATTTGCATTAATTATTATTAATTAATAATAAATTTATTTATATTTTTTCCAAGGAAAATTATAATTAAATAGTTTTATATTATTTAAAGTATTTAATTAATCTAAATTCTAATAAATAATATTAATTATTAATGAAATAAATTAATATCTTTTAATTACATAGACATGAAGATGAAATCTCAGAATTTATAATGTATTTTAAATCGAGTTGCAGATAAAGTTTATCTGTTTTCTATTAAAAATATTGATTCGTTGAATTCTTTCGCCTCTCTTTCAAACAATAAATGTGAATCATTCATATTGAAATTTTTTGTTCAATGAAAAAAAAATTTCTTGCTGCGTAGGTTTATATGTCCAACTATTAGAATTCGTAGGTGTACATTCTAAGGACTAAAATCAAATTTATGTAAATTCAGCTTTTGAAACTATCCTCATCAATATGAGAGTGGACAGTTTTTTTTCTCTTTAATTTAAACCCTTAAAAATGTGAATTTTATTAATAAACATTTTATTTTATGAGAGTGAATTGTTTTTGAATTAGAAATCGGCATTTTGATATAGAAACATTAAACTCCATTATGGAATGCATTGAATGCCCTATAACGCTCGTATTTCGTAGGTGTCTCGGCTGTATAGTTCGTTTTTAGGGTGGGGGTTTTACATGAGCTTATCTGGTAAAACCGGTCTATAGCATTACTTTGCCAAGATATCTTCTGACTTGTTCCAAACTTGAGAGAGAATCCCCCCCTCATTTTTTTTATCATCAAAAGTTCATCGATTTGAAATGCTATTTTTTTCGAAAAATTCCCCTCACAATGTGTCATTTGTTTTCTTTTAAAGACTATATCTCTTCGTTTCTTTTTTTTTTTTATCAATCCTGAGAATGCTTCCAAGAAAAGTCATTGAATTCCAGCTGATCAGGTTCGAGTAAAGTTTCACATGACCACCAACTTTCTTGCATACTTGTGCTCGCACATGTGTCCTTCGTATGTATAAAATTCTGTAAAACTATATCAACAATTTGAAAGTGTAACACTGAATATTAATTTCAGAGAATTTCCTATTGAACTGCGTTGTAATTTTGATTAATAACAGATTAGGATGGAAATAGTATTACTTTATTTTTGTTTTCCATTTTTCTCGATGCCTTTTTGCGTTTAAAATAAGTACTCATTTGTAATGGATCGTAATCTGTGACTTATGTGACTACAACCAGAGCTAAAATTTATTTTATGGCATTATCTGCAAATCCCATGATTTGTAAGAGCAATATTGTATATAGATAACCGCAAAAACATGGAATGATTATATAATGTAATTAAAGGAGAGTCTGTATTTCAGTAGCAAAGTAATTAGATGCTGAATTTATAAGAAATATTGTCGATGAAACGAGGTAGAGAGAGAGAGAGAGTACTTCCATGACCGGGTCCAATAAGTGTTGTTATAGGAGAGGTGTTGGTTAAAAACCACCAAGTTACTTGGGGCGAAGAAAGCCAGTGTACCCGATGCCAGAGAGCAGCCCATTAACTTGGCAGGCCTTTTGCCTCCGTTGTAAAGTGCATTGCCTGCCTGCGGTATCGTGGATTATATCGGAATTTACCTTCCCCATTTGCCTTGCCGCTCTTCTCTGTTAGAGAAACCTTAACGAATATAACTGACTTATATCTTCTCTCTTCAGGCTAAATAACAATGAAAAGATATCTGTTTGATATGTAATGTGCTGCTGCTGATGATGATGATGATAATAATGATGATGAGCCACGCGAGAGAAAGAGGAAATGTCTAAGGACCTGGAACCAGTCATTTGTAAGAGAGCCTCTTGTCTGATTTCTACTTATTTTGAAATGCAGGAAATTGTACCAAATGAGTGATAAATGACCGCAATTGAACGTTTTGATAGGTTTCCATTTTCATAACTTCCACTTGTTTTGACACGCTTTTTACTCCGATCTTTAATTTAAGAATCAGATTTTGTTGTTATTTCTAAAATAAGAATGTCATATAATAATTTCCTATAAAAAAATAAGCACTGAAAAAATTTTTTGTACCATGTGAGAATTATTTAAATAGTAGAAGAAAAAATACACATTTTTACAACACCTAACGTGTTGAAGAAAAAAAATGTTGGGAATCTAATTTTTGGAAATACACGGTGAAGAATGCCAAAAATGCTCTGGCATTTTTTACAGTGTAGGCATTATTTAAATATCAATAGAAGAAAAAACATATATTTAATTTTTTACAACACCAAACATGTTGTGTTTTCTTTAAAGTTATTTGACAAAGAAACTGAAGGAATTTGAAGGTGATTCAAGTTTAGATGAAATTAGAGCGCCAGTGGAAAGTTGATAGAAAAAAAAGAGAGCAATTTCTGGATAAAATAGTAGATCTCCTAGGTCATCAAGTAGCAAGTGTCCACTCTCGATCTTGGTCCACCTCGCCTACCAGTTACTATTCTCGTCCCTGAGTCCCGGGAGTTCTTGTTCCGCGACTGTCTGCGCAAATATATCTGTGAGCCTGTCGTTTTCTCAGTGAGACGAAGTCATTCGTTTCTATCTACCATACGGCAATGTCCCTTTCTCATCTACTAGAAACTTGTATGCGTCTCAAAGAGATGCTAACTCGATAAACTCAATTTATCTTGATTCTCGATAGGTTTTCAAAAAAGGAAAAAGATCTTTTCCTCTCAAAAATTCTGCAGTTTTAATTAGAAAAAAAAATAATTTACAAAATTTTGATTTAAATTATACAAAGCAATTGATCTGTGTGGCAAAACACGTTTAGATTCTGTTGATATTTAATTACATATATATATCAACTTTAGTATCAGTAGCTGGATTATTTTACTTGTGGATTCAGTTATCGAATTTATTACCTAATTAATAGATTAATAATTGTAATAATATACAATATGTAATATGTTTTGTAGTTATCAATGATTTGAAGGTTCACTGATAAAAATTAAATAACTGTTATAGTAGGTGATAATTTCTTTTCATAGTAGAAAAAACCTGGCTTTGACATACTTTTGCTTATTAGTGTGCGTGTATGTACGGCTTGAAAAGAAATTCATATGGAGAAATGCCAACTCAACCGGGATCATTAGACTTCTAAAAATAATCGTCAATTTTACTATAGTCTTGTCACGAAAACTTTCTAAGCAAATGATCTTCTTGAAATAATGATTGGTGTATTTTGAAGTTAGAAAAATTTTCTAAAACCAGTCAGTGAGGGGAGAAAAAATGAAAGATGTTTCTTCAAGAAAGTGCGGAAAATAAATTTTTGATTTTAATTTGTTTTAGAGTCTTTGAACTTTTCTATAGTATTTATGTTAGTAGTACTCTATTATAGTATTTCTGTTATTAATACTTCTATTACTAGTATTTTACTACTTTTACTTCTGAATTATTGTAGTTTCAAATAGATTATTTAAATTAAAAAGTAGTTCTAAACCATTTTTTGATAGATTTCTTTTTTTGATTAGATGTCGCGAGGTCACTGCACCTGGTTAAAGCAGTACAAGTTCGCTATTAATTGGATGTTGCGACTTTATTGTCGGTCGATCTTATTGTACTCCTTTTTTCCACTTTTTTCACACCGTGGAATAAATTTTTGATAAAGAAATAAAATTATAGATTTTAAATAGCAATCAGAAATTTAGATCTTATGGAAATCAAAATTTTTGTACCGAAAGATTTATTTGTGGATATTTAGACTTCTTGGAAGAAAATTGTGACCAAATGAACCAGACAGTCGAGTTAAAGAATAAGGATAGTTTACGAGTATTTTCTCTCTCTCTCTCTTCAAATAGACATAAGACTGAACTTAGAATCTCGGCCTCTTCACAATTAACAGAGTGTGTGAGCACTCTGTTTATACGATAACCAGTTGGCAACCAGGTCGAATGGAAAAGACTCGTTTGTCTGTATATTGTCTCCTATAACAGACTAACTCCATGTGTCGAAAATGTCAACGCTAATGGCCTTGATAGTTGTCAATTTTATTAATTACTTTCCTTAAGTTTTTTTTTTTATTAATTAATGAATACTAAAAGAATGGAATAGAAAATTTGGATCAAGTGAATTTTTTTTAATCAAAAATTATTTAGGTCATTGAGAAAATTTATCAACTTCTTTATTTTAAAATATATAGATCAGTGAAACTTGAATGAGTTTCTTTTTAATTAAAAATGCCCGCTGGAATTTAAAAGAAAATAAAGGAAAAGTTTTCTGTAATTATAAAATAGTTTTTAAAAATTATTGTAGTGTTTAAAAAATTGCTGAAATTCTGTAACTTTTACTTATTTTAATGTTTAAATTAGTTTTTATTTCATTGAAATAAAAATATATCGACGCGCCTTCTCGTCTTATTCTTTTTAAAATACTTAATACACAAATGAAACAAGTAATTGCAGTTGATCATTCTTTCCGATCCGAGACATGTCAGTTTAGGGTCCACTGATGCTGGCTCTTATCCAACATACTTAAAGTTGACGAGTATAAATACGAAACCACTCGCAAGACAGAATGTAAAAGCATCCTTTTCATCTCATTGTGTCAATTGTTCATTTTTATTGTGTTCTTTTATCGCTTTCACTTTTGTCTTTCATCTTTGAATTTTTTTTTCCAATTTAGATAATTTTTTTTTTGTTTAAAATTTTTACTGGATTTTCTTTTCTATTAGAAAAAATAATTTTCTGTAATATATGTTTTAAAGTAAAATAAAAATATACTTTTAATTTAAAAAAAAAGCACGATGTTAGAATTACATATTATATATATGTTAGGTAAGAAAGTAGGTAACATTTATATTAGTAAAAATAATAGTTTTATTATGGCACGAAAGTTATGGTTCATTGACTTTCCTCTTGTGGTTAATCCTTTCACCTTCCTTTTTTTCTATATGCTCCATGTATATAAGGTATCCATAAACCTCGTCTCAAGAATCTGAAAATAATATCTTAATGTTACAACTTAGATATAATTATTGAGGAGGTGCTAAAATATTTTTTATTCTTTATTTTTTGTTCATATACACATTTCCTTGTCTGTCTTTCTCTCGAGTATTTTTTCTTTTTATGCCACGAAGCTATTGCCTACCGTAAGAATTATGACTGATGACCCAGTCTCTAAAGCTTCCTCTTTCGTTATTTCATTACCTCACACATCTAAATGAACTTGGATACCGCCTTCATCTTCATTTCTCTCTCTTTCTTCTTATATCTCGTGTTGAAACATATTAAGAAATATCAAAATTTTTATTTGTTTTTTTTTCAAAATGAAGTTGCATTTTGAATTATAATAATATCGATAGAATATTATTTATTTCAGTTTTATTATAACACAGTGAAAAAACAAAGAAAAAATTTATAAATTTATTAATAACAATATATGTTTTCTATATACACGGTTGAATGCTTTTTAATTATGTCTCAAAGGAAATTGAGAAATTTCAGATTCATCGTGTTTAAAATTTCGTAAGATAAAATTCACGGTAAAGTGTTTATAGTATAATTTTTTTTTTTATTGATATGAATGTACTGATATTGTCATAATTGTTTTAGTTATAAAAAGTTGAATTGAATGTACGTAAATTTTATCTTGATTATAATTAATACAATCTCTGCTTCTGTTGTGGCTATTACAAATCAACCTTGCTTTACGTTATCTTTTGAGTACGAAATACAGGTTTACGTTGACTTTTAAATTAATCACGAAAAGTGTTACTGTCAATTAAATAGTCTAATGAAAACTTGATTAAACTTTCCTTTTTGTTATAGAGTCACTGTACCAAGGCAATAATAATTATAAAAGTTTCATACTACTGAATTCATATTCATGAATTTAGATTTTTAATTACAATGAAAAAAAAAACTAATGAAATTTAAAATAACAATTATTTTTATAAAAAATATATTTATTTCGCTTTGTTGGAAACAAATATTTTAAGAAACAATTATTTGGTATAATTTTTTTTTTTCTAAAAATGGAAATTTTTTAAGTTGACTGAAGAGTAAATATTTAAAGTATACTTTATAGTAATAATGAAGCAATATCATACATAATATATGTGCACGATAAAGAAATATAATTGAGCTTATAAAAATAGAAAAAAAAGTATATTAGTTTAAATATACTATACTGTATATGACGGAAAACCGGATAAGTGGATGTTCATGTGCGCGGATTCGATGCATGGAATCAACTAGTCATGGTCATGGTCATTAATTCCGTTAAGTTACGATCTTAACGCTTCTGAGTTGCCTTACACCTGGAAATTATGATTAGTGCAAAAAACTTGCAGTTACAAATAAACACTTTTACTCGATTTCTGTTCAACGACCTTCAATATATAATTATTTCGACTTTTACATAATTAAATGATGCGGTATTATGTCATTATAGAAAAAGAAATTGTTTTAAAGATATACAATATATTGTTTAATATAATTTGTATCACTGTTATAATACTAAATCTGAATTAATAATTATAAATTTTTTTTTTAAATTTAAACTAACATGTGTTATTATTTTTTATTTCAGGTGAGTTGGTGTTGATTCAGTAAATTACAGTTTTTTTTGTAATAAATGTAGTTCGTAATTAAAATGAAGGCCAAGTTGAGTTGATTACCTTTTTCGAGAGTCAAGGGCGCCACGTGAGTAAACCAAATTAATTATAAACAATCCGATGTAAAATTACGTTTTATTGCGATGATTTTTTTTTTGCGATATAATCTATATTTATTTGATTTGAATAATCTATATTTAAATCAAATTAATTTTTTTCCATTTTAATTTTTTGGTGAAAATTTATTTCCAATGAAATTAATTCAAACTTATGGAAATGTGAAATGACATGAAATGTCTTATGGTTATAAAATTAACTCTTCAAGTTCTCTCTCACATAGTGGAATGTGGTTCACACGGTGACCTCCGTAGGAAATTTTTTTAACTGCGGTAGTAGGTAATTCCAGAAAAGATCATTAAAGTTTTGCTTGGTATTATATTGAAGCTATATGTATATAAATATATATATATACACACACAAATACAAACATGTATGTATATACTTGAATAACGGGAGTCCTCTTGAATTGCAAGTAAAGTGCATGGGGAGATTCATAGCGTTGTAAGTCGACGAAACACCCGTTGCATACTGAATTGCAATTTGGAGGCAAGGCAGGAAATGACAAAATCCGAGCTTTGATACTATATATCAGAACAACGGAAATAAATCATATTGATGATTTCATTCTCTTTTGAATAAATCCCATAATCATTGTCTCATGACTTAAAAACTTGTCTTTTATTATATACATCCATAGGAAACAATTGAAAACGAAGATGAAATAGAAAGTAGACTATATAGGAAAAGTGATTATGTAACATTATCACAAAATTCATCTCAAGTTCGTTGATGGAAAGTTTATAATCGTGATCGCATATAAATATAGCTTGTCTTCCTACTCGCTAAAAAGACTAAGTGGATCGTGGTACCGGATGTGACACATTTTATTCTTTATATATAGAGCAAAAATAATAGAATTGTAATTTCAAAAGAAAGCTTATTATCACACACACATTGAGTTCAAAATTTTACAGGGTTAATTTTTCTTAGAAATCTTTTCATGATCGCAAAATTATTAAACTTATTCCGGAAGTCATATAGGGAAGATTTTCTCGTCAGTTTCAAAGATAGAAACTGTTGGATTTATTCTTGGCGATGTTCACCATTCAGGAAGTCCTTGCTTCTTTTGCCAATTCCAGAAACTTAACTTGTATCTTTCTCTCTTTTTTTTATTGTGCTACTGTCAAACTCGAATCTCCGATCGGGGAAAGGTGATTGTAAACAATTTTTATTTCAACTTTTTTTCCCTGTCCTTGAATCGAAACAAAAAAACGCGCGTCTAGTTGCAATTTCTCTTGCACTCTTAATTGGGTCACAACTGACGCATTCTGTAAGATTATCTTAACATTTTTAAATTCTATATATAGAAATATTTTTCATTATTAAAAATAGAGGAAATAATTTATTTCAATGTACTGCGGTTGTGGGTAAAAATATATAAATATATACTTTACAAAATAAAAATATTTTTCGTACTTCTGATTTTTAATAATAAAAACATTTTAGAAATTGTTCCATAGCATTTCCATTAATGCTTTCGAAACCAGATCAGGGATTTTCAATTTTTTAATTCAAAAAAATTATCGCTCTTTCAAAATTGAAAAAATGCAAAATCCTTTTTGTGAGGAAGAATATATATTATAATATAGGTTAAAATAGTTGAGATTTTTAAACACACGGAGTGATTCACAATCACATACATATATTTAATAGGATAATTGCAATAACCTTGGTTGCGGTTATGCTTGCCTTTTGATTACACACATCGTTGGTATTAATCCACCTTGTGTTCGTTGTAGAGTACTCCAATCTTGTTCAGTCATTTGATTATTTCTCATCCAAGTGGAAAAAGTTAATAGAGACCTGACACTAAAATGACTTTTAAGCACGTTACATATGTGTCTGACGGGAAATTTAATTTGTTTCGAGTTACAATTTAATTACAGTCTTATTAAATAATTATTATATTTAATGAAGAGCATTAAAATTTTATTATTTTTTAAGAAACACTAGAATAAATTGTTAATTTAAACTAGGTGACCTTGCTGTAAAAACAACGCAATTATTATATCCCAACTGTATAACACCGCATTTAGTTCTACTTTGTTTTCAGGACAAATCACTAAAATGTAACAATTAATTTACATTTTGTTTCAACAGCTCTTTTCCCCGTTAACATATTTCTTTCATATTCAAAAAAGATGGTTTTATTTTATGTTTTTGATAATAATTTTACGAAATATTATTTCGAGAACCTTTTGTGCTATAAGTTTTGTGTTGGTTTTGCCTAATATGTCATATTGATCATCATCTAAAGTGACAATAATCAGCGTGGGTTTAACTCCGAAAATTTTCTTTAACCTGTTTCTTTAATGATGCTGTTCACCTTAAAAGTTAATACTAAAAATATTTTTAATTTTGTAAATCCTTTTTATGATTTTAATTGCAGATTGTAATTGATTATGATAATTTATATCGGGAAAAACATATATTATACCCAATAATTTAAATGTCATATCTATGCTACTTGAATTAAATCAATAATTTTTTCTTTTTCACATATATACAATAATTTACCACGTGCTTCTTTCGTCAGCATCTGACACATCGCAAAAGCTATTGTTTAACTTTTACGTAACATTGTTTCATTCATTTTTGTGTAGTCTGGCGTAAAATACGCCTTCTATATATTCTTTTCTTAGTATGATTTTAACAAAAAATTTATTTATCATTTTCGAATTTATAAACAGATTTTTTTTCCTATTTTTTTAAATTAAAAAAATAATTGCGTAAAAAAGAAGGATGCGTCATTTGGAAATTAAGTGAGCGACAGCTGCTAATTAGCGTAGATTGAAGATAGAGGTACTATATCGAAAGTTTATCTTGAGGTCACACTTGCCTTGTATCGAGATCACTTAACTCTAATAGTACTACTGGTTAATAACTATCTTTATCACACAACGAATTTTCACTTATCGTGATCTATCGAGCGTGAGACAAAGATTCAATCAAGACTAAAAATAATTATTTTGTTCTTTTTTCGATTAGATTTACGTTGCAATTTACAAAAATTATAAATATTTATATATTTCTTCTATTCCGGTTTTGCGATATATGAGTAAAGTATATAATCAGATGCGCCATCGTGGAGATGTATCGTTATATCTACAACCGCCTCCACCTAACCATTACTCGCAGCCAACTCTGTACTCAATCTGAAATGTACCTGCGCGATAGATGCACTCTACCCACATTGTATATATATACGATCTCATTCACAAAATGATGTTCTATATACAATATTGCAAATATTCTGTATATTTTTTTATACAGAGTGATTTTTATGTTCCGGAGGCCCTAAAAATTTCTTTTTTAATTCCACTTTTTTGGGGGGTTAAAAAAAATGGGATTAAACAAAATTTTTAGGGGGTTCGAAACATAAAAATCACCCTTTATATAGTTGTACAATGGAAAAACAAAAAAATTGCAAATAGGATTGTAATACAGTGGACCTTTCACGCCGCGCCTTTTTCTTATCTATTCACGTGGATATATTTACTGTATTATTCCCGCAGTGGGATCAGTGTGACTTCTATATATACGAAACCTTTCTCTTAACTGATCTTCCATTTGACTATTATTACACAATCCATTAATGTTTCTTAAAAGTTAATTAATTATTTATGAATTAGTGAATTATTGGAGAATAAATCGTTATAAACGTACTAAATGTATACAAAAACTAGAAATTAGCTGATCGCTATTTAATTCTGAAAACTAGTAATTAATTTCTTTGTCTTTACTTTCGGAATAATTCTCTAAGGAGAAATAAAGAAACGAATTAATATTTGTTTGTTCTTGAAATACAGATTCAGATTTGTTTTTGGACATTTGGGCTTCTCATTAGATGAATCTTTCTTGATCGCATGACGTATATATACGCATCGGACAGACGTGAAAGGTTCCGTTATAATGTCCGTAAGAGATAGTGGAACGAAAGAAAGGAGGAGATCCAGAGAAAGAGTTTGTGAATGCGAATGGATCTTGTATATATATAGACGATTGTGGTGTTCCGTTCGTTCAATAAATTCATTCCTCAATTATTTCTCCATGGGGTTTTGATATTTGTGCGTGTGAATTTGTGTTTTACTACATATAGAAAATCCAATGAAAATCGTTATAAAGAAACATGTTTCTTGTATTATAACGAAACTGCATATAAATATCGGTCAAATAACGTGACTGCAGTCAAATTCTGTTATGAAATTTGTTATAGGTATATATGTTTTCAGTAATTTTCTTCTCAAGTAAATGCTTCCTAGACAACCTGCACTGCTCATAAAAAATAATGCGGAATTTGTGTCCTTTGCATTTATTTTTCTAATTTTTCTCTATAGCTTATGTTTTTATTTATCATTTTCCTTTTTGCGGTTGGTTCTTTAAAGTCAAACGGAAATAATTACATAACACAGGCTTGGCAAAATTTTGACCTATTTCAGAATCAGACTATTTTTCCAAACCATTTCGATGTACTGAATCCGAATTAGACCTCAGAATTAACCTACCAGGTTTTCGAAGTATTTTAATCTTAAAAATAGGTCGTTACAGCAGCTGAATATGTACTATTTCTACCCTTTCAAATGCATTTTGAAACTTCAAAAAATCTTTATTTGGCTCTGACTTATCGTCATTTGAATTTTTGAAGTTTACGAATATTGGAAAATTCGTTAAAATCAGAAAATTCAAATGACGATAACTAAGAGTCAAATAAAGATTTTTTAAAGTTTCAAATTGCATTTTAAAGGATGAGAAAAGTAGTTTCAGATGCTGTAACTACCTTTGGGTTAGAATATTTCGAAAACCTGTTAATTCTAAGGTCAGATTCGGATTCAAAATGCTTCGAAAAGTAGTTTCAGATGCTGTAACTACCTATGGGTTAGAATATTTCGAAAACCTGTTAATTCTAAAGTCAGATTCGGATTCAAAATGCTTTGAAAAGTAGTCTGCTTCTGAAGTATAGGAGGCCAAAATTTTTGTCTACCTGTGTAATCTGAAGATCAATTGATAAATTTAACTATATAATAATGAATCAGATTTAAATACAGGTTTTCAAAATTGACAGTAACAACATTTTTTTAAACCGAATATTGTATTTATAGTTTAATAATTGCTACTTTCATTAAGTTCTTCAAACTATTTCCTCTTGTTTGATCATCAGAAACAAGTTTATTGCACATATAACACTTTTTTCTCATACTGTTGCAATTATTAAAATAGCTGTTGGAAAATTTACACTTTAAGAGATAACAAAACGTGACATACGACTCATCATCTTAATCAGCTATATAAACATCATCATTTTTTTATGGCTATCATTCGTGTACGTACAATATCACGCAAATAATTATTTCACAGATTTTATTAATTGCTCCACGACAAATATACATTTAGCGCGAGGATAATAATATATGACAAGGTTGTATTTACTTTTTTTCCTCTTGAAAGGATATACTGTATAACGGTTCGCAATATTATATATATATATATACAAGTATGTTTTATTTCTCAACAATTTTCTTTTTTAATTAAACTTTTAATATTTTTTTTTCCATATTTATTCTTTTGTGAAATTTTTCGTATTCTTTGAAATGAAAATAATTTTTCTGTGACACTTATTGCGTATTTTCACTTGAGATTTCTGGTTTTCTCTTTCTTAGAGGGACTCTCTTGTCTAATTTCTCGAGGGAAATACGCGGAATGAGGAAAGAAAAAAAAAAAAAAAAGTCGGTCATATAGTCAAGTTCACCATTTAATGAATGACTGTGAATAAAATGTGGATGTATAAAAACAAGTTGAGAGGATGATTGAAATATGTGGGTTTTTGTATGCTCTCTTCACCATTACAAATGCGCGAATCTCAATTTCATCGGTGCGTTTGGGATTTGGATGGTTGGCAGAACTGAGAATTTGAGGTTGATGTCCGAACTCGAACCTCGCGCCAACATTCCAATTCCTTGCGGTTCTTTCACGGAAGAAATTTTCAGTTTCTTTTTTTTTTGTTTCGATATAATTAATAAAATTCGTGTTTCCTATTTTTTTTTGTCGATATGAAAAATTGGTTAGAAATTTTTGAATAGAGAATTTTTTTTTTCTAAGAAACAATTGTCGATTTGAATATTATATATTTTATTAATATACAGGATGTTGACGTGGAAATTCTTGGATATATTATTCTTTATTCTTTAGAGCATCCCAACAGGCATCGATGCACTTGAATGACTTTCTGTACATCCGCAATAGTATATAATATATATATGTGAGTCTCAAATGTTTTTATCTTTTGCATAAAGCCAATATATGAATATCGACGATGTGAAAGACCTCTTTATTTACTGATCGAACGGTATCAAATGCGCACTAGAAATATAAATAATAATAATAAATATAGACATCTTATCGTATCGCGACAATAACCTCGCGATTGTATATTTAATTCCGCGGAATTTCATATATGAAACTTTGATATTTAAAATTTTCTCTGAATTGTTAATCACTTTTTTTTTGAAAATTGGAAATATAGGAAAAAATTAAAATCATCTGCTTTTTTTGAGCAAAATTGGGATTAAGGATTTTTTTTTTTAATTTTCTTTATTTATATAAAAATAGAAGAATCAGACTCTCGCGACTAGAAGTTCATAGAACTTGTAAAGCTAAAATTGTCATGCGTCCAATCTAATTTAGTAGAAAGCATAATATTACTTGTGTGTTTTTAGAATAGGTACATATATTTTATTTCTCTCTTAATTTGCGCGAGACTTTGTGTCGAGAGGAACCCCTATTTAGTTACTAGAAGTACAATATAAGAGCTTTTGGAACGAACAGAAAAGGGGTCGTAGGATGGCACAATAATAGTTGTGCAACGGAACATTCGCGTCATCTGCCTTTGCTATTAATAAAATCCAGAGAGAAGAGAAGACCACAGCTATTTCGGAAACGATATCTCCCAGCTCTGGGACAGAGGTCAGGTAAATGGGAAAAATTAGTTTTCCAATTTTTGTTCTTCATTTTATTTTTTATCTACAATTTTTGATGAATAATAAAATCTATATAGTCAAAAAAAAAGTACATTGACTTTTGCTTATACGGTTGTTAGGTATTGTTTTAGAATTTTCGGAAAAAAATTGGATTTTCTACAAATGATATATAACCTATAAACAAATTGGTCATTTTGTGAGATAATTTTCTTCTCTTTTTTTTATTTCTAAAGTGCGTAAAACAGTTAAATGCGAAAATAACAGTGCTTAAATTGCGTTGTAAAAAATAACAAAGAAACCATCATCATTGAAGGTGAATCTTTGCCTATTTTTATATTTTTATAGGAGCGTTTCTTTTATCATAGAGAAAAATGTTAATTTTCACTTAGAAAGAAAATTCTTTTATTTCTTTAAAGTGAAAATTTACGAGTTAATAAAATTGTTTTTGGTAAACATTTTTAATTTCTATTTTGCGTTAGGTATATTTTTTTTTGTAATTCCTAATTAGTATTTGGTTAAAATTAAAGTCGTCGGTTTATTGAGGATCTGACCTACTGCCTGATCTGACTACAATTACCTATTCGAGGCGGATTTATCTTTTTTTTTTTTTGTCGCTGGTAACATGTCTGAGAACCGTTATTCGTTTAACATATCTTATATGTAATGCAAGGCCGAACGCAAAAAAAAAACAACTAAATTCCTTTAAGACTGATTTTATCTAATTAAAACTACTTGTTGTGTGCTGATCATACGCTAATTATATGTCGAAAATTCGAATTTTAATAATTCATTCCTCTTGAAATAAAATTCTTTTTATAGAATTAAGAAAAAAATTCTTAATTTTTTTGTAATTTAGAATAACAATGCCTATTTTTAAGTGGAACAAAAAATCGTTTATCAATCTTCTGTTATAGAAAATTGTGTTGACAGAAAGCTATTTTAACTTAAGACTATTTTGTGAAATTAATTATATACTTTATTTTCGAAACACATTTGCTCCAAATATCTATTATGCGGGACTATATTTAAATATTTTTATTGTAAATGTTACAAATATTGATTAAAAAAACAAATGTTCCACAAAAAAAGGGAATTTACTTTTGTTGTTTCAAATACAGAAATTATTGGTAATTTAATTAATTCAAATAAAAAAATTATTTGGTTCAAGTAAATTTTTATTTGGTTCAAATAAATTTGATAATAGTCAAGTAACCGATTAATTTTTTTTTTTATAACTTATGAATTTATAACAAAGTATTTAATTAAATTTAATTTAAAAAAAAAAATTTGTCATAAAAAAATTCAATTGTATTTTCTAATTAAATATATATTAATGGGTCGAGAGAGAAAAAATTGATCAATGTATTATAATATTAATCAATGCGTGATGCGTGTGTAACGTTTTTTTTTTTTTTTTTGGAGCAAAAGAAAATATCGATCAGGGTGGCGGAAATCAGCTCTCGCGCGCAGAAAACCGTTTAAAGCTGCCTTTAAACCTATTCGATTATATGGTACGAC
This sequence comes from Leptopilina boulardi, assembly GCF_019393585.1. NCBI lineage: Eukaryota > Metazoa > Arthropoda > Insecta > Hymenoptera > Figitidae > Leptopilina > Leptopilina boulardi. The sequence goes on along the minus strand of NW_026137996.1, from coordinate 1,565,671 downwards.
CGTGGTATCTTTTGCTGCGGGCATTGATACGGGTTTTAACTTTCCCGAGGCGGAAGGTCGTGGCCGAAGTAACGGGGCACCACACGATCTTCCATACAAATTCCATTCGACATCAATTTTAAAATGATGCGGCTTTTTTTTTTTTTTTTTGTTCATTCAAATATAATGATCGATAGAATTTTCAGCCAAATATTGTGATAGCTGTACAGAGATAATGAATTAGATTAAAAAAAAAAGAAAGATTTTTTTTTCTAATATTAGACCCAAATGATATATTTGTATCAGAGCCAAATAAATATTTGTTGCAAATAAATTTTATTTTCATAAAAATTTTATTAACGCTAAATGAAATTTTTATTTGTACTAAATAAAATTTTTTTATTTAAAACAAATAAAAAGTTATTAGGCTCTGAGACAAATATATTTTTATTTTGATTGTAATAAATATTTGTCTGATATAAATGCAAATAAATTTTTTTTTTTAAATATAGGATAAATATTATGATTTTTTTTTTAATTTTGGATTTTTATTCAGCCGAATTTTCAAATGGCAAAATATCTCTATATATATATTTAATCGTTATTCATTTTGACAATAAAAAATTTCTTAATATAAAATTAATTAATTTATAAATTTTTTTTTAATTAAAAAATTATTTTTAATTTTTAAATTAATTGTATACGAAATTTAATTTCCCTTTAAAAATTAGTAAATTTTTACCAAATTCGGAATGTTTATTATTTTTTTGTTTACTTTTCATTAAAAGTAAATTTTTGAACGTCTTGCAAAGTGTTTTTTTTTCAGTGTATGTAAAATATATAGTTGGATTGTTCTTTTAGCAATACATAAAGTGTCTCATTAAAACACACAGTTCTTAACCGAGGCATTGTGTACAAAATGCATTAGATACAGAAGGTCGAAGTAGCTCTCACCTTCTTTTTGCAGTTTATAATAGATGTTAGAATGTACTTTAAAGTGATTTGATAAGTAACCTGTTTTCACATTATTTATCTCTGCTTGCGCCCCTAATGTTCTTATAAAGATATATACAATTGTCACTCTGTTTTCGATAAATATATATTTTATTTCAAATGCTACTTTCTGCGATTTAATTTGCAATTTTATTTCCGCATTTATTTATTTATTTTTTATCAATTATTTTAATTAATTTTCAGAGAATTGTCGACATAACTGTTTTAACTGTTACACACAGAACAGATATAATATAAAATACAAAGATTCAAATAATTATTTTATATTATAATAATTAATAGATTAATTAATAATTATAATTAATATTTTAATATATTAATATTATAATTAAAATTAATTTTTAATTAATTATTAATTAATAAATTATGTTCTCTGAAATTTTGTTTCTTTGTGTAAATTAAAAAAATTTAATTTAATTTTAAACTAAAACCTAAAAATAAAATTAGATTTTGTTGCTTTTGTTATGAATTTAAAAATTTAAGTTTAATTTAAAAATAGTAAACTTTCTAAGATATTTTTATACGGAAGTATATCATATTCCAATTTTGTAACACTTTGTGCATTATTTTGTGTCGAAAGAGAAAATTCTGGCATTTTTCCCATTGGAAACTGTTCACGGTGCACCGACCTGAAAAATATTAAATTCTTTTGTGTCGCGCGCGATCATCAGTTTTTATTCTAATTAAAACAATAAATTATTTCGGAAAATTTACATTTTAATTATAAATAAAAAAAAACGCCATTTATAGAAAATCTCTTTTTTTTTCTTGTTACACTCGTTTAATCGTGGAAAATTCTGAGAATTAAAAATAAATTGATGAAAAACAATATAGTATATTGGTAATCAAGAATTTTTTTTATTCGCGAGCACGAAATTATGTTTTACATCGCAAAATGCGTGCGGAGAAAATTAAATGCTCCAAAGCAGACAATTAATATTGGTTTTATATATATATATATACAATGAAAAAAAACATTATTTTCTTATATATATAAAAGGTACATTTTTCTTTTACATTAATGTAATAATTTTACAATCGAAGAAATGCATCTTTCGAAATGTCATGCTTTATTGAGCGAGTCAAAGACACGCGCCTTATTATATTGCGCAATAAATATTTATCATTTTTTCGAATTTTTTTGTTTTCCATTCTCGTTTTGTTTGAAAATGAGAAAATAAATTAAAAGGATATTATGAGTGGAGAAAAAAAAACGATAATTTCAACAGAATATTGACATAAAATCAATCATGTTTTTTTTTTTTTTTTTTTATTTGTTTCTGACAAAGGCATCAACACCTTATTGATAATAATTTGTTTTTCCCGCACCTATCTCACACGAGAGATGATATTATATTTTTTTAAAAAGATTTTTAATTTATCTGTAGTAATTTTTTTTCTTATTTTTATCCTCATTGCTGACATATATATATATTGTATAATATACAATTCGTTGTCTGAAAAAAAACTGGTTACAATTTCCATTTTTATCATTGTCCATTTAAGAATGCTAATTAAAGTGAACCGTGATTAATTAGACAAATGTTTTTCAGCTCTTTTTTTTTACAAAAAACGTTTAAAAATTACGTCATTCTTTATCACGCGGGATAGAGAATTGAAAATTTTAATTTTTTTTTTTTTACAATTTCAATTCATATTGTAAATAAAATCAAAATATTAACCAAACTGGTAACTAAATTTAGTACAAAATTATTAATTAAAATTAATACTTTTATTTGTTTGTATAATTTTTTATTATTTTAATAACTTTATTTATATATTAATTAAATTAATTATTTAATTTTTTTTAATTTAATAATTTCTTTCTTGTGAATAATTTTCTAATATCATTTATTTTGGGAAATTTTATTAATGAATATAAACTAAAAATGTTGTTTTGTTTAATTAAAATTGTGTATAGAAAATATTATTATGTTTCCGGTGCGTATAAGAGAAATATTATTCGAGTAATATTCTCGCAGATTTTCTATCAATTTTCGCCTTTGATTATTTCCATCTTGTGTGTTGATCTGAAAATAGTAATAAATATGACGTAAATTCAAAAATTGAAAGGAAATCGTTTTTCACGTCGTACACCTGGTCGAATGTATTAATAAATATTTATACACATCCAAATAAATGTTTTATTTGTCTCAGAAAAATTTATTTGTCGTAAATAAAAATTTTATTTGCAATAAACAAAATTTTTATTTAAATTAAATAAAAATTTATTTGCAACAAATGGAAATTAATTTTGAAACAAATAAAAATTTATTTACAACAAATAAATATTTATTTGCAACAAGTAAATATTTATTTGGCTCTGAGACAAATATATCATTTCTCTAGGTGCATTGAGAATAAATAAAAATCAATTCAGTTGTAAATTATTTTTTTTTATTTGTTAATGATTTCGTGTATTACTTCTATGGAGACGAAAAACAATTCTTATAAGGAGATTCATTGGATTTATATAGTCTCGCTCCCACGCTTAAACAATATATATTACCTTGTAAATCGCCCACTCATTATTATTATTCTACCATTTGCTTTAAAATATTCGAGACTGGTATTTGGCTATTTAATTAAATTTCTTTTACTTCTTCTGAATATCAATTTCTTTTTTTAGTTTGTTTCTCTCTTTCTCTAGGATAATATTCACTATTATATTTATTTTGCAAAATTTTTATTTATAGTAAAATAAATATTTTTACAACTAATTATACAAATTTTATACAAAAAAAAAAAATAATTTAATTATGATTTTTTTTTTAATTTTAATTTTCTCTTTGTTTCAGTTTTTACAAAATTTGGGAAAAGTCGATAGAACTGCTGATGATATATTCGATGAACATCTTCTCAATTTCACGAGGCAACAATATGCTGCAACTAGACTTCAAAAGGAATTCAATAATTACATCAGATGTGTGCGAGGTAATTTTATTTTTTCTATCTCGATAAATGCAATTTCAAGACGAAAAAAAAAACATTTTTTTTTATTATAAAAATATTTTAATTTTTTAAAATTACTTTCTACATCCAGAGAAAAAATTTATTTGTATCAAAGCCAAATATGTAATTTATTTTCATTATATAATTTATTTACAATTTTTTTAAAGTCAAATATAAATATTTATTTCAAATAAATTTTATTTGTGCGAAATAAATTTTTTTTATCTAAAACAAATAAAAAGTTATTCGTCTGAGTAAGACAAATGCTTGAAATAAATTTTACTTGTCTCAATTAAACACCAATAAAATATTTCTCTGGATGTACTGTTTAAAAAAAATATATAAAACTTGTTAATTTAGTTTTATTTTTAATATATAAAAACAATTTTTTTTAATTATGGAACTGAAAAAAAAAATTTATTTGTATGAAATAATTATTATTTGAGTTAAACAATAAAATAAAAATTATTCATTATTCAAATAAATATTTATTTAATAATAGTCAAGTAACAGATTATTTTAATCAAATAAATTTTTTTTTTCCAGTGCACTAAGTGAAAAGGGGTGGCGTAATTAAAAAAAAATAATATACCCTTAATAAATTACGTTTGAGAGGATGTTGGATAAAATTGCATCTGTTTGTCTAGTGCGCGAAAGATGAGAGATTATTTATAGAGCGAAACAAAACATTTTAACACGGCCATATGAAACACGAGTCAATTGACGTGTATACACATATATATATAAAAAGGTGTACAACCTTACGTTACCGTGACCCTTTTCACAGAGAAACTTTTATGTTCGCATAAGGTTGAATTATTTCAATTATACTCTTTTTATCCTTTTTATTATTATAAAATGACACTTGACAGTAACAAAAAAAAAAAAATTATAACACCAAAAGAATTTGTGGGAACATTTTTTTTTTAATCTACAATAAATTTATATAAAAATAGTCTTGAGCAAATAATAATTGACATATTAAATACGATTTACATCAATGCGTGAGTAGCGCGAGGTCACTTTTTGACCGATTTTTTTTTGCCTTGAAATTTTCGGAAAAAAGATCAGATTATTTATTGTTTAAAAAAAATTTTTTTTTTTATTTTAATTACTTTTTTTGGTTTCTAATTTGTCTTATATACAATATATTTTTTTCATGAATTTTGCAAAAGGGTCGTTAAATTTATTTATATTTTCTAAAATAACGGAAAACAACTTTCCTGGATGGAATCATGATCCACGTTTTTCAAATGAATAATGCACAAAGTAGCTATATATAATGTAGTATATAATCTCTAAGTTTAAAATTTCAAATTGTCTACTTTCTAAATCAAATTCATTGGACAAATTTCTTTTTAAATAGGCAATAAAGTTCGATTTTTATTTTTAGAGTAAATCGATTGAAAATAGTTTTTTTTTCTATTTTGTAATATTTTTATGTTTTTTTAATATTTTTTTTATGTTTTTTATTTAAAAAATGTTTAATTGACAAAAACTAGTTAAATTAAAATTTATTTTGTTATACCATTTTTTATAATTAAAATTTGCAACGAGTGTATTTAAAATAAATTGTCATATAAACTGTTTCTTTTTATAGAATTCTTCAAGAAAGAACTCAGATTTCCATCGTGCATAAAGTTCAAAAGTGTCATGTATTCAATTTTTTTTTCAATCTCTTTTTATTATTACATTATAGAAGAGTCAGAAGTCATTTGAAACCTGTGCGTCTATTTTACAAAACCTCTCTTACGTAATTTGATTATTGGAAATTTTTTTGTTTTTCTTATTCAAAAAAAAAAAATGAACATCACTTAATTTTGTAAAGATTTTTTTTTATTTCTAATTAAAATAGTAAAGAAAGATTAAAAGTTTGTTTTTTAAAATGAAAAGAAAATATATATAATTATTTGAGAAAAGAATGAAAAAATTTCTTAAATAAACGATGGAGTATTTAAATTTCCTTTTTTTTTGGACGATGGCAAAAATAAAAAGAATAAGACTTTATAAGAAAAAGAATATGTACTTAAAATGACTTAAAACACTTCCTCGACCTTCGTTATTTGTTGAATGTTTTATTGTCTACAAAAACATAACTTGGTAATTTATTTTGTAACTTGCTCTATAATTTATTCATTTTACAAGTGTTTGTCTTATCGTAACAGGTGAATGCACTTTGTCAGTTGTTGTAAAAGTAGGTCAAGAAAGTGATTCTTTTTCTGTCTTAAAAAAAAAAATCCCCCTCTGTTTTCTGAGGCGAAAATAAATGAATTTCGAAAATAAATATTGCTATAAATAAAATATAATTTTTTATTATTTTTTTTTTTTATATAATAATTATAATAATTAAAAATATTTTTTTTTATGAGAGAGATTTCTTGTTTAATCAATGTTATTATATTTGTGTCGTTTCACGATGTGTATAATCTCTCTCTTTCTCTCTATTGGTAATTCGCGACATTTGCACTGGCGTTTAAAGGGCAAATTGTTGAGCAATTGCTAATAATGTTTTGCACTTATATGATTTCAGCGGTGCAGGCAGCATCCAAGACGCTTATGGACTCCTTGAATGAAATTTACGAAAGTCAATGGACTGGGCACGATCTTCTTTACGTACAAGCACAGAATCTCGATATGTTGTGGCAAGACTTTACTCACAAACTCGCCGATCAAGTGCTCTTACCTCTAAATACGTATCAAAGTCAGTTTCCAGAAATGCGGGTAAGATTTACGATTTCCTTCGTTTTCTAATTATATACAATTTTCTAATTTTAAATTATTTTTTTTTCACTTTTTTAAAAAAAAATTTTTTTTTAAATTTATTTAACTAATTTAATTTTTATTTTCTTTTTTTAAACAGAAAAAGGTTGACAAACGAGGCCGAAAGTTGGTGGATTACGATAGTCAAAGGCATGCCTTCCAGTCATTGCAAAGTAATCCAAAGAAAAGGGACGAGCTAAAAGTCACTAGGGGCAAAGAGCTCTTGGATGAAGCTAAAAGAACCTATGAACAATTAAATTCCGAATTGCACGACGAATTGCCAGCCTTGTACGATTCACGTGTACTTTTCCTCGTCACTAATCTTCAAACTCTTTTTGCAGCGGAACAAGTTTTTCATGCCGAAAGTGCTAAGGTAAATAAATTTTTTTAAAATTTTTATACTTGAAAAAATTATGTAAATCTAAATTAATTTTTAAATGGATAACATTTTTATTAATTTTTAATATGAATCATAATTACTTTTTACTGATTTTAATGATTTATTTGATTGATGCAGGTTTTCTCGGAGCTCGAGGCGATAGTTGATAAATTGGCAAACGACAGTCAAAGAGGTTCATACAGCTTGAAAAATAATTCCGATTCCCAATCACCTAAATCACCGAATGCTAATTCTGCGTAAGTTTTATGTTATCTTTTACATTGAAAAAATTTAATTATCAAATTTTATTTAATTAAATAATTATTTCACACATATTTTGTTCAATAATTTTAGATATTTATAAAATACATATTTCTATTGTAATAATATAGTAGTCAATTTTAAAATAAATAATTTATAATTCAATTTTTATTTTTCAGATTGATAATAAATACACAACCGGCTCACAACAATATTTCACCAGGTAATTAAAAAAAAAAAATTGAAAGTAAAATTAATTTCGCAAATAATTTGCATTGAAAAATTGTGCTTTTTGTCGTATTTAACCAAAAAAAAAATTTTTTTTATATAAATTGACTAAGTGTATTGTAACGCTATATAATTGAGAAAAATTGAATTGTGTGGTTTGAGAGTGTGGTTTGTTTTGCGTGTTACAGCTTTGGATGATTCCACAGCGGCAGCAACTGGAGATTCGTCGCCAACAACTCAATTAAATGGCAACGCTAATAGCAATGCTAACAGCAATGCCAATAGCAATGCTAATAGCAATGTTAACAGCAATGCTAACAGCAATGATAATTCCCTCAATAATCAAGATGAGTCCACGAAAAATGCAATTTTACCTGCCAAAAGAGTAGAAGAATTGTACGATATACCTGTTGGTAAGTATTTTTTTTTTGACCCTCAAAAAATACACAAGATAATTTGTCTGCGATCATATTTTTTCTTAAAATGAAAATAGAAATTCGTTTATTATCGAGAATTTTATCAATTTAATTTTTTGAGTAAATAAGAATCGTATTAAATTTTTTATTCACTTGGTATAAAATTTAAAAAAATGTTTGCAGATAAATTATCTTAATTCAATGATATTAATTTGTGTGGTATCTGTTTTAAAAAAAGCTATAAAAAATGCAATTATTGTTTTTGTAATTACTTTGAATGTAACTAATTTTATTAACAGTTTTCACAGTTTTTATTTAGATTGCAATAATTACAATTGTTATATTATTTTTATATTAATATTTAAATTACACGATTATAATAATTACAATTGAAATATTGTAACGTTCATAATTTTAAGATTATAAAAATTACAATTACAACTACAAAATTGAAATAATTATAATTATAAGATTGTAAATGTAATTAAAAAATTATAATCACAATTGCAAAATAGAAATAATTATACTTATAAAATTGTGGAAATTATAATTACAAGATTACAATAATTACAATTATAAGAATACAAGGGTAATTACAAAATTAAAATTTTACAAATAAAACATAAATAGTAAAATATTTTTTTTTAATGAAATTTTTGAAGTAAATTTGTAATTTGCAAGTAATTTTTTTTTTTGATAAATATTCACGTCTCAATTAAATTGATTTCAATAATTATTTTTTAAATTAGTAACAAAATAAAAATTAATTTTGCAAATTTTTGAGATTTTTATAAAATTCTGATTTAATTTTTTTATGACATATTGAGTTTTTTTTTTTAAATTAGAATATAATTTTGATAAATTGAAAATAAAAATAGAAAAAAAAAACTTTATAATTTGCCTGCCATTGTGTGCATGATCTTGTAGAAAATGAATATTAAAAGAGACACAGATCGTTACTTAATGGCAGCAAATTCAATAATTTTTAGAGGTGGAATATGAAAATGGTACCCATTTATCTACAGGGGCGACAACCGACAACTTGCCAGCAGGAGTTCTTTACAGGGTGAAGGCAACGTACAAATATAATCGTGAAGACGTTGACGAGCTTTCCTTTGAAGTTGGTGAAATAATTCGTGTTATTGAATATGACGATCCAGAAGAACAGGTTCGTATTTTTCAAAAATTTCTAAAAAAAAAATAATAATTTTTTCTCAAAAAAACTATTGTTTTATTTATATTTAATTTAATATAAAATTTTATTTATTGTAATTGCTGTTTTTTAGGAGGAAGGATGGCTAATGGGAATAAAAGAAGGCGCCAATGAGAAGGGAATGTTTCCGGCAAATTTTACAAAGCCTCTGTGAATGGTTTGCTCAATGTGCAACGTACACTCCAATGCTCACAGAAACAGCGTATTTTTTTAAGGTAGTCGAAACGATGTTATTACCGAAAGTGAGAAACTTGCAGTCAGTCAAGGTATTTATAAGGAGATTAATATAGAAAGATTCAAAAAAGAAAAAGAAAAAAAAAAAAAGAGGAACAAAAAAAAATGCAAATTTCGAGACTGTAAAATATAACGTCGTAACAATATTGAGATAGTATTTGCTGGAGGGTACTGCCGAGTATTTCAAGCCCAGAGTGCCTTAACCAGCCACTGTCTGTGCCAACTGACATTCACTGCTTTTTTTTCTTTTTTTTTTTTTAAATTAGAGTATGGAATTGTCCTCTCATAATCACTAATCAAATGAGATATTTAATTGATTTAATATAATACATCTTATCTACATAAACGCAATTATATACTATATATATATAAAAAAAAATCTATATAATTATTAAATTAATATACTATTTTATGAAAGAGATAAAAAAAACAGAAAAAAAATTGTACATAGATATGAATAATTTTTAAGACTATTTTATGAAATAACTTTGCGGCCACCGAATTCGTCGTTTAAGAAATAATTATTAATCTTAGGCTATATATATATACATAATTATTATATTTGAGGGAAAAAAAAGAACACCTCTCATTCGGAGATGATGCCAAATTAATCGTGGTCCAATTTATCTATTCGCAAGTGTCAAATAGTGATTCGTTGCGATACGAAAACACCAATGTGAACGAAAAAAAAAATAATAATAGTTCCCATTAGATGACTTTCTTTAAAAATTCCAATTAACGTACCTTCTTAGATTTGTTTTTTTTTTTTTTTTTTTGAATCGAAACGGATTGCATTATATATTGCATTATCATACATTAGACTTGTATGATGAAAACGCATTTTATTATTCTACTAATGGGATCTATTTAATGACTGCATATCTACATTTTATTTACAATTTTCATATGACACATTGTTATCTACGTAAAACTCTTATTCTTTGTATATCAATTTTTAAAAAATTGCAGCTGTCATTTATTTTTTATTTTTTTTTTTTGCTGCTGAAAATAGTACATACCTCCAATAATGGTTCAGGTTTTCCAACTATTATCAGTTGTAAGGAATCTAGAGCTACTTGCACTATATAGTGTAAGAAAGGAAAAATTTGACCTGAGACCTTCGTTTATGGATTGTTCTTTTTGTTAAATTTATATATTTTTGCGTTGAAGGTTCAATCCATTTTTTTGTTACATTCATCGGAAAAAATGTAACTTGATTTATTTATTCAAAATGATTACGTTTACAGTGTATTCTTGAAATTTGTTCATTTACAAAAATTGTTTTTTTCATATTGTAGTTACAATGAAAATTATGCTAAAAATTATAATTTTCTTTTTATAATTTTTTAAACGGAAAAAATTAATCTCAAAATTTAATTAAATTTGAATTAATTATATTTGATTTTAATTTTAAATCTCGAAATTTAGAAATAAATTTAATATTTTTTTTTTTTAAAGTTCTTTTTTTCGAGACTTAGAACATTCCGATTAAATTTTCCAAGGATTGAATTTATTTAAGATTATCCTGTGAATGTAGTCATTTTTATTTTATAAAATATTGTTTCTTTCAATGCGAAAATATTGTGAAATATTTTTTTTAGTTTAAGTTGCGCTTAATTAAATTATTATCAAAGTAACTAGAATGCGCACAGTTTGATTTTACATTGCGACTTTTGAATTGTAATCTATTGTGAATAATTTAATTTTATATAATATTAATTACAAATCGATTCATAATTATATTTTAATAATAATTTAATGTTACATTAATCCGTATTATTAATTAAATATCGATTAATATTTTATTAATAATAATTTATCGGAAAATAATCTACTATTGAAATTATTAATCGATTTGTAATTACGATTTTTTTTATAAAAAATGAAATTTTCCGACTTATTCGAAAATTTGAATTTGAAATTCGCGCACTAATGATCGATTATTATTTCGAGATATGAATCGAATATTGAATCAAATTTTCGATATTTATTTGTTTACTAACCTAAAAATTAGTGCAAAAAAATACTGATCAGTATAATTGATATTAGATTTTTAAAGTAATTAGAAAATTTAAAATTTTTGAATATATTTTTTTCTTGTATCTAATTATGAAAGTTTGATTGAAATATTCTATTTTCGATTATCGATAGTGGCGCAAACGCAAACTGTGCGATTTAAAGAACAAAGATACAGAAATTTGAAAAGGTATATAGAAAGTTTTTTCTTTTTTTTTTTTTGTTAATTATGCACATTTTAAAATGAAATATCAATTGATTCTAATCTGTTAAAATAATTTCTATATAAAAATGATAATAAGGTGATTAATGCATCAGTGTATTAGCTATCCATTGTTATTTCATTTGTCACTTTTACGTCATGTTGTTTAATTCTACTGGAAAAACCATAACCTTAGCATAAATTATATTGATAGTAACGAATACAATGCTTATATAATTGTAATTACTGCCTGTATCGATTAGGTATCGATAATAATAAATAGTTAGTGGTTTGTAATGAACCATTGTTGCGATCCTAGGAAGATTTTAACCAGTCGAAAATCCAGTTCCAAACGATCCAAGTAATAAGGTTATGTTTCATTTTTTTTTATTTTTTAAAAACTGAAATATATTTTGAAATTTATTGCATGAATATTCGGGAATTATATTTATTTACTATTATTTTTTGTATACTGTATTTATTATTTTTCTTTGTATGTACTTATATATATATATTTTTTTTTGTTATTGTTTTAGATATAGTATTATAATGTGCAATTATTTTTTTATTGAATCATCGCGTCTGGATGAATGTATATGTTTTATATATATGTGTATATGCATATCATTGGATTATTGACAAGATTGAATTAAGTGTGTTTCATCGAGCAAGGTCGATAAAAAGTGACAAAATGGCTTTGGTCTATTCCAAGTATTAAATTTCACAATTCTGCGGAAGTATGTCTACAAATTATAGGAAGCGAGAAGCCCCTCCTAATCCTAATCTGCTTAAAAATCGATGCCAAGGGCTTTGTTTGTTTTACAAGTTCAAACCAAAGAGAACTGGCAAGTTTGAAGGTAAAATTCAGTTATGTGTTTCATACGATCTTGAGCTTCACATTCAGATATTCAAGGATGCAGGAAGAGCTTTAGTAAAATTAAATTAAATTTAAATGTAACTTATGTACATTTTTATTTTCAACAAAAACATTTTTTGTTATTATTTTTAGCTGAATTAAATTCAAAACTTCAAATGGAAGTTAAATTTTTAAGAAACAAAACTTCTTTTTTTTTAATTTTTTTTTTTTTTTTATGTTAACTTTGATTAGAAAAATTAAGAAGGAATTTTTATTTTAGATTTAAATTTTAATATATTTTTATTATTTTCGTTATTTTATTATTATTTTGTGATTTATTTTTTTATTCTGTTTTTATTAATACAGATTTGATATTGTTTATTTGTTTCAGTGAGATTTTGATTTTCACTTCGACACTGATTTTGAAAAAGAATTTTTTTTATACAAATATACAAATTCTTAATGATGAAATTATAATATAAAGAGAAGCATTTTTTTTTTTTTTGGTAAAAGATCCAAGGTTTAGAAAGTAATATAGTATTTCTTCATCATTTCCAAGATAATTGTAGATATTAAAAAAAACCAGTAAGTGCAAACTAATATTTATTATTGAGATTATAATAATATTCAGTACATATAAACTTTCGGTTTTAAGTATTTTTTTTAAATATTCACATTTAAATTATTTTTATAATAATTTTTTAACATTCCTCTAATATTTGAAATATTTATGAATTATTGTATTTTAAGGAATTTAAAGTACATTTGTATTTAATAATTTGCATATTAATTATTTCAAAGAATTACGAATTTATTTTTTCGATTTAAAAAAAAATTTGATATATTTAAAAAAAAATCATAATAAGATTAGTTAAATTTTATCATAATTATTTAAATATCGTAAAATAATAAAATTTGGTAAATTTTGCAGAAAATTCAAAAAAAAAATAAGTGAAAGGGTGCCAAATTCACTAGTGTCGCCCCTGGTGGAACCGGCAAAAATTGTATCGAGCGCCATCTTGCGACAATGCGGTTTACTAAAGTGTGAGTAAGTGAATTGAAGTGAATGTCGTCTGGATAGTAGATTAATCTCGCGTGTGTAATTGCGTCTTTTTTTATAAACTATTTTACAGATTGTAGAAGTTATTAACAATTGTGGTGATATGTTGATTGTTCTAATGAATGAATGAAAAGGACTGAAGTATTTTCAAAGTGAAGCCTGTCAAGTGAATAAATCAAGCAAAGTCAAGGGGAAAGAAAAAAAAAAAGAGAGGTAAATTTCTTGTGTCGAGAAAGAGACACAAAAAACAGTCTTTGAGAAAGAAAGAGTTAAAAGAGAGATAGAGAAAGAGGAAAAAAAAAAGACGAGATCTTTTTAAAGAAGTGAGAAAAGGGAAAATGGATAAGGAATAATAAAATCGAAAATAGAACAAGGAACGTTCGTTTAAGGTTTTTTTACATTCAAGGAACTAGAAGAGTTTGACTAATTGTAAGTGGATACTTTTTTTTTTTATCTCTCCAAGTGTGTAAATACGTTGCCAATAATTCTTTTTTAACCTAAAAAAAAAAAGTGAGAAGTTGGTACGTGCCATCGTCCGTGCCTCCTCTCGGCAGATTGTGGCAACTGCTCCAGCCTCCTCTCTTTGGCTGATTTTTCTAATCTTGTTAGTGTGAAGACACGTGCGCGCCGCTCGAACGCGTCTGACTGTGTTACCTCGACGACGAGTCATCTTTACTTGGGCTTCACCAATCTGGTTTGGCCTAATAAGATTTTCGGCGAGCGAAGCTTGATAAAGAGCCGAGTCACAGTCAGGGACGTTAAACAAATTCAAACCTTCGGCACCGGCTGTTCGTGTGTGGGAAGTAACAGAATAGAGAGCATTAGCAGCAGACGATTTCCTCTTCACCTTCGGCGAAGTTCATGGCGGTTGGTAGTGACTTGAGTGTGTGACACAGTGCATCGTTTATATATATATATATATGTTCAAATATATATATACATATTGATAATCATTGGTGCGTGTGGATCACGGAATATAGCAGCAAAAGAGAAAAACGGTGGTCTATGTGTTTGTGTGCAAGTGAGAGAGAAAGAGAGAAAGTGACAGACAGAAGAGAGAGCGCGCGCGGTGGGTTACCACACCCAACCGCGCCGGGAGTCGAGTGAACGAAGGCGTACGAGTAAAAGCGTGTGTGTGCAGGGTGAGGGACCCAAGGACCACCAGGGTGGTCGACGGGTCACCGGAATTAACGTCCTGGTCATCCTAATAAAAGTGTCTAAAGAAAAAGGTGCGCCGGCGATTTTAGAGGAAACGCGTGTGTGACCGGTTCGCGTATATTCTGCTCCGAGTACAGTGTGTCGGTGTGTCGCTGGCGTCATTCAGCCCTGTCAGGAGTGTTCCGCCGCATGTGTGAGGAAAAAATAAAAAAAAGGTGTTTCAGGAAAAATAGGTTTTAAAGGTCCAAGTCAACATTAACGGGAATCAAGAAAATAATTGTCAAAAAGAAAAATAGTAAAATTCGACGATCATTGGGGGATCAAATAAAGATAAAAAAAAAAAAATCAGGAATTATAGGAACGGCGGGTTCTAAGGTCAGTGGCAGTGGCTATAAAGCCAGCAAAACGGCGACAAAAAGGCGAGACAAAAAATTGGTGTTTTTCACATTGACAAGATAATATACGTCGAAGCGACCGCGACGACGTCGACGACGACGATCAAGAGTGCCCGCTGGCTGTCGCGCTCGGGCGGCCTACTCTGTCGCTCCCTCCCCCCTCATACACCCTCCTCCCGTCGAGGAGGATCCCACTGCCCTGAATCATGGCGTGTTGCCTGTCGGAAGAGGCCAAGGAACAGAAACGAATCAACCAGGAGATTGAACGTCAACTCAGGAGGGATAAACGTGATGCCAGGCGGGAACTTAAGCTCCTCTTACTTGGTGAGTTTTTATTTTTTAAATGAAAAAAAAAAAAGTGAAACCCTCGTGGTTACTATTTTACAACATATAATACACTCCTCCACCCTTTACATGACCCCAACATCAAAGAGGCCTCGTCCATCAACTTTCCCATAAACAATTTTGTTTTGTTTCTATAAAAAGGTTTATTTGTCTGATAAAAACACGAGCAAACTGCTCCAAGTTTTTTTATGACATGTTTTTATAGAGATGAAATTTTGTATCTAGAAATGTTGAGATTTTTTAAAAATATCAATTATTAAATATAAATAAATGGCAGTTTATTTTTCAAAAAAATAATCAAATTTGACGAATTTCCTATTAATTAATATACATTTGGTGAAATTTCATTTTGACATAACCTAAAAATGAATTTAACTGGATAATTATTATTTATTGTTTCTAATTGGATTTAAATAAAAATTATTAGTTATGATTGTTTGGTAGAAATATTAAAAAATTGATTAAGAATTTGTTTATTTAAAAAATAACAGTCTGCTACAATTAGAAATATGTATTTTTCTTTGTAAACATGACATTAATTTTTGAATAATAATTTGAATTGTAAACATTGTACGTAAATGTTTTAAAGTAATATTATATAATACAAAAAATATTTGTCAAATTAAATTTTAGTAAATTAATTAATTTCATTGTTGATGCAGAATTACATAGTTAATTGAAAAGATATACAAAAAAAAGTAAAATAAAATATTTATTTAAATTAAACCTATTTTTTCTTTTTTTGAGTCAATGACCTACCGATTTAATTTCTGAGAACAGATTGTGTAATTTTGATATAAATTTATCACAAATATTATTGTTTCATATTGTTTATATTTTAAATTGTTTTTGTTTATTAATATCCATATGGATTATTTTTCTTTTTTTAATTAAAATGCGATATAATATTTATAACAATATATCTACTTTTTTCTATTTTTTTTTTTTTTTTTTTTAATTTAATTATCTGAGTATTCAGATTAATATTTTATAAAAAAAACTGTATATCTTTTGACAATTCTCACGTGTGTGTTAATGATTAATGATTTGTACGTGATTTTATTAAAATTCCTCCTGTCCGTAAAACAATGAAACTAAAATCATTAATCTAGACGTAAATGTATATGACAATGAAAGTTTTTAATATACTTATATCTGAAGAATAATATTATTTTACTATTTTACTTTTTAAGGAATTGAAAATATTCCAAACATCTCTTTCTCTCTATATATATTTTATGATGCACGCGCGAAAATAAATATTTCCTGGAACAGATAAAATGTTTATTATATAAAATAGTTATAGTTTTGCTATTTTAGTAAAGTATTTAGTTATTTTGGCAAATTTTTTTTTACCCGTTTGAGGAGGGTAATAATTTTTCTAGATGACAAATTTGAATTAATTTTATTAAAAAAATTAGAAACTTTAATATTTTTATTAAAATTAAAGTAATTAATAAATTATATAATTATTGTATTTATAGATGGGTAATAGAATACTTTGTTTTTAAATTTACAAATATTTTTCACAGTTTGATATAGTTTACAAATTGTTTCACTCTCTTTCTCTCTTCTTCTTTCATTCAATTGAATGTGATTTCTATAACAAGCTTAACAGTTATTTTGTATAAATTATTGAAACTTCCTTTTTTAAAGGATTATATGTTGAAGGTTATATATTCAAAAGGTCTAGGAAGGTGTGATTTTTCATAATCAATTATCCACTTTGCATTTAATTAAGTAAATTAAAAAAATGTCCAATCTCTCTGAATCGTAAATCTTCTTTCACCTTTACTCTCATAATATTCACATCCGGCACTTTAAGGTCCCTTCGAAGTATTAAAAAGCCGTTCAAACGGTCCCATTTTTCGTTTTTTTTTTCTTGTAAGAAAATAGGAATTCTGTTTATATATTATTACATTTAATTTAATTTTTATTTTTCTTTTATTATTTGTATTTTTATTTATAAATAATAAATTTTTCCAAATTAATACTATTAATATGAGCTTAATGATAGAGATGAAATTTGTTTATTTACGTACAATTTTTATGGGTAATTAATCGTAGTTTTTTTTTTTACATTTTACTATATAATTATTTGTTTCTAACGCAATCAATATAATATGAAAAAATAATAGAAGAATTTAATCGGTTGAATTTCATTTCCTTTATGAATTTATATATAAATCTTTCGTATACGAGAATGACTCACACGTGGCTTAATGTAGAGACCAGAGTATAAAGTATTACGGACACTCATTGTACCGACATATTTCATTTGTACTTCCACTCGTATCCCTTAAATTAACTTCCAACTAATGGGACAGTCATTAGCTTATGGGGTTATAACTTTGACACTTGCATCGTTCACCTATATGTCAGTATAACTTTCTTGTATACTTAGGGGTTTATATCTCAAGAAGGATGTAAACAAAGTTCACTCACGTAAATCATAATTATTAAAAACACAATATTATTTTCTGTTAGAAAATTATTAGATTTTTCAAAATTTTAATTGCAAACTTATTTTTTTTTTTTATAAAAAATCTTTTTTTTAGGAATTATAAATATTTTTGTTATTTTAATTATTTTATTTCATAATATAGTTTCTTGCATTTTGATTATATTTATTCAATTATTATAAATTTATTTTAATTTATTATTATAAATTATTATATATATATATTTATTCAACAGAAACTTTTATTTAACCGATTTTTTATATAGAAAAATTTTTATTTTCCTAATTTTTCAAATTTTTTTTTTTTTTTAAATATTAGAAAATAAAATTTTGAAAAAATTTAAAATTATAAAAACACATTGATATTCTACTTCCTGTGTTTGAAAATTGCAGATATTAGATTGCAAAAAAAAAAAGAAAATGGCAAATTTTCCGGTATTCATTAAGGTCCTTGAAAAATATGATTCACACGCGAGCCATCCGCATAATATATATATATGTATTCCGTGGAAATGAGCATTCGCTTAAAACCTACGCGGGATCTATGTATGCCTATTCTGAATTCGTGCAGAGATGTATCTAACAAATACCACGACCGACCCACAAGTTTAATTTTGTTATATTGGTCTCTTCCTCTCTTTCTCTCGGTTCAGAAGTTTTACATATTATTTTCTCTGACAAGAAAAAAAAAAAATATATATATATATATCAATTTTTTTATTTTTCATTTATAATCGATTTCTGCGAATCATCGCATTTGTACTATAACGAATGCTGATGATTATATATTTAAAAATATAACAAATATTTTTTAGTAATTTTTTTACGGTACAAAGTTCAATAAATTATCCCTATGTCTGCTGGTATCTGATTTTTTTTTCATATATTATCTGGTTTTAGAAAAAAATGTAAATATTAATTTTTTTTTTTTTAAACTATTTTTTTTTATTTATGATTAAAGGAAATAAATTTTTTTCTTTTAAATTAAATTTTCATTTTTAATCGAATCATTAAAATTTATTGGTTGATTAAAAAATTGAGAATATTAACTGTCCGAAGTTTAAAAAAACAAAGTCATTTCAATTAATTACATTATTAATCTTTAATTCTGTTTTTCAAATATTGTGCTAATAATTATAATTGAAAAAAAAATGGATTTCGTAATGAGTAAATATAGAAAGATTTTATATGAAAATTATATTGTTTGCCAGTTGAAACGATAATTATGAATGTTTTATGTAGACCGACTGAAAAGTTTTGCTCACTCGGAAATGAGAATCTTTGGAGAACATAACTTCAGCTTAAAGTCACTAATTACTACCGAAACGAAGTTTCATTATCGCCTTATATATATATATATATATATATATATTTTGCACGCTCCCCTTATAATATATATGAGAGTCATTCGCGTGTGTTTTTAGCTCAGACTTGTAGCAATACGTTATATAGAAAAGTAGAAACTAAAAAGTGTTTTTGACAAAAAAAATTACGAAAGTTGAAAATAAAGACTTTAGAGGATTTTCTCCATGAAAAAAAAATCAAATTTTTTTGGGCAAACACAACTTTTGTGGAATTAAAATTAAAAAAAAAAAATTCTAATTTAAACACGAAAATAATTTATGTATGAGAAAATAATTATTTTAATCTATAAATTAATTTAAATTTACCGCAAAAATCGATTATCTACTTTACCTACAGTTCATAGATTGATAAATCGATTAATTTTGATTCTATGTAAAAATAAAAATTATTCTATTTAAAAATTTGTTTATGGGAAAATTTCTATTGAATTCGGTTTAATTAAAAAAAATTTCTACACCGCAGAGAAATATTTTATTGGCATTTATTTTGAGACAAAATTTATTTGAAAGCCAAATAAAAATATATATATTTATCCACAAAGTGTAATATAATTTTTTATTTATTTTAAATAAAAAAAATTATTTAGCAGAAATAAAATCTTATTCAACGTAAAAAAAATTTTTATTTAGCACAAATGAAATTTTTATTTAACTTGAAAAAAAATTTAAATACCTCTGAGATAAATATATTTTTTGAAAAAAAAATTTGGTTTTAAAGAAAATTCTGTTGAATATAAATTGTGTATATTTTTATTGTTTAATCTATAATAATATATATATATATATGAAGGTTAATTAATTATTGATTGACGGACCTATAATATTGTTGAAATCAAGTATTCAAACGTTAGTCATTTGAAATCGCGTGACTTGAGTAAGATTAGGTACTGGTACCTGAAATCGTTTTTTAAGAAGCGCAATTATCGTTGTTATAGGCCAATGACTTTAGCAGAGCCAAGTTCGTCGAACTGAAAAATCTATAATGTGAATCAAGTTCTTGACATCTCTCACGACAAAGAATTTCAATTTTCTCAATTTAATTTTTTTTAATTACATTAATTGTAAATTATGGACTTTAATTGAAAATTACTTTTCAATTATCGATTTTCCATTATTTTAATTTTTAATTCGAAAACGAAAATATTTTTTTTTCGATTTAAGCAAATTTTGAATATTAAAATAATTACAAACAATAAAGAAAATTATTTTTTTTTAATTTTTCACCAGTAAGAAGAACATTTTTTTTTATACAAAATAAAAATTTATTTAATTCAAATATACTCGATTACTTGGCTACTATCAAAAAAAAAAAAATTCTATAAAATAATTATTATTTAAATCAAATTAAATCGTATTTATTTCAAATACAGAAATTATTTGTTCAAATAAAATTTATTTTATTCAAGTAAATATTTATTTGATAATATAGTCAAGTAATCGTATTTAAATCAAATGAATTTTTTTTTCTTATGGGAAAAAAAAATTTTGTTTTACTTAAAATAATCCCCGTGAAAAAATTAAGATGCCGTTTCCTTTTAAGTCATTTAATAATATATAATATTAATAATAATAATAATAATTGTAAAGAATTTCACGTTTGAATTATCATTGATTCCATGTAAGGCAAGGACGGTGCAAATAGACTGGAACACATTGAGATGTTAACAATAGACTGGAACATATTCAAGTGTTAACAATAATTGGACTCGATAATAAAGTTATCGTTAAATGAAACGTGAACTCTGTCGCTAAGTGAAATGACCCAATTTACAGAACTTAAGTGGGAAAGAATTATTTAAAAAAAAAAAAAGAAATCTCCATATATATGATTTTTTTCGGCATGTATACTTTATTGTGGGAAAATTGTAAATTTTCCATGAAACAGTCTATTTGTTATTTTCTTATGCATACAATATTTTAAAAGTATACAACAGTTGAATAAAATTTCTTTTTTTTTAATATTTTATTTGTCACTTGAAGAATAATGTTCATTCAAAAGAAAATAGTCTATGAAAGTTTTTAATATGTTCTCTATCTCTTTTTTGTGTGCTTTGATCTTGATTTAATATCCGACATCCAGACATCTTTTTTTTTTTTTTATTATTTGAAACTTAAACTCTGTCTCTCTTCCGGTGCGGTAAAAATCCCTTGTCATGCATGAAGATTTTTTTTTTTTTTTGAGAATGAAATTGTCATTTCTTTCACTTTCCTCCCACGTAAATTCATTTAGTGGAATTAGAAAAATATTTTTTCTTAGTAATTCAATGAAAAAAAAAAATCTATCATTTTTCGTTCCATTAATAATTTAATTAAATAAAATTTAAGATTATTTAAATTTTAAATTTTATTTCATTCAAATAATTGATTATAAAATAATCTGTTTAATAATTATTATTATCAATTATAAATATTTAATGAAAGAGACAAATTTTTTTTTTTTTTTTTTTTGAGTTTACATTATTACATTTCTTTTTATTTTTAGTCTAATTTTATATTTCAAGAATTAAAATGACAATAATAAAAATTTACATTGAAAAAGAATTCTTGCGAAAATATATTGCGCATGCTCGCAAGAAATTTTGTCCTTGTTTCGTGGCACTAAAGCACATTTTAACGTAAAAAAAAAACTACTAGCACGTTATTAATGTTGTCACAAAACTTCATTTTCTGCTTTTATGCATTTTGATTAATATATATATATCAATAATCACTTGATATTATTCACCAAATTAAATTATAATTATAGTTTACATATATATTTCTATTAATTATTTAGAAATTTATTTACAATAATAATAATAATTGTTATTATTATTATTATTATTATTATTATTATTATTATTATTATTATTATTATTATTATTATTATTATTAATATTTTTATTATTATTTGTTTTTTAATTTTGCATTTTTAACGACAATGAATTTGAATGTCGAATTTGTGGAAAATAAATGAGCTTTTATTAAATTATATAAAAATAATAAAATATAGGTATATATTCAAATTTTTCATAAAAGTGTAAAATAGAAAGTAATTTAGTCGCACAGGTGTTTAAATACTAATATATTGTATACATTAATGGTGCTGCAATGAAAGCCATGTATTGAGTCACATGTTTTTTAATATAACATCAAAAATTAAATTTAGAAGCATTTGTTTAGATCGGATATATATATATATATATATATATATATATATATATATATATATATATATATATATATATAGAAGGTTATAATTTTCTCAAGATTAGAAATAAATATGTAAATTATGCAATTGGTTTCTTAATTCTGTTTAAAAAAAAGAAAAAAAAAAGAATGAATCATATATGTATATAGATTCACGTTATTCCAAGGTCTTATGCCAAATGTCAGTTATATATACTTATATATATGTTTATATAATTTTTCGTTTATAAATGTTTCACGAATATATAGATTATATATGTGGATTAATTTTTATATTAATGAATGGAACTTTATTTTGATTAATAATTACATAATTAAAATAATTATTAATTAAAAAAACATTCAATATCTATTTTATTTATTTCATATAATTTTTATTAATTTATTATTATCCCGTGTGGAAAAGTGATGTGGGCCCCCAGCGGGGGCCCTTATGGATCGCCCTCATGCCATGAGGGCCGCATATGGATGATCCATAGGGGCCCCTCATGGAAACGACATGCTCATCGATGAGGGCGCCCGCATGGGCGATCCATGAGGGTGCCCCTACGGGCGCCCTTATGGGCCCTCACGTTTGCCCTCATCTTGCCCTCAAGTTTGCCATAATGTTTTTTAATCAATAATATTAATAATAAAAGTTAATTAATAATAAATAAGCTTAAGTTATGAATAAATAACATATTTATTTAATAATTATTCAATTTTAAATTAAATTCTTACTCAAATTGAATTTATTAATTAACGTTCTAATTAATTAACTGTCTGATATAATTAAAAGTAATAATAAATTAATTAATTAAAAAATTAAAAAATATGTAATTTATGCATACTATTAACGGATATTTTCATTTTTCAATTAATTCATACATAGAATTAATGATTAAACGCAAACCTGAGAAATAAATAAATCTAACGCATGGGGGGAATCGAACCTACGACCTACGGACTATGAGTCTAACGCTTTACCAACTACGCTACGCACTCTACTTCAAAACGAATGCTAACTTCTTGATGCTATTTAAACTTCAAAAATACCTAACAAAGAAAAGTGCTTAACATCATTTAGTTAAAGTTAAGATATTAAATTATATTTTCCAATCAAATGCAATTTATAAAATATAATTAATTATATGCTTTATGATTATTATCATGAATCATCTCAGGTGAATTTTCAAAAAAAGTGTAAATATATTTTTATTAAAAACGCGTTTTTCGTTGTTCTGAATAATTATAAACATTAATTTTTTGGTGATAAAAAAATATTTGATTTTTGGACTTAGAAAATTTTGCTAATCGATCATGAGGGCGATCCATGCGGGCCCCTACGGTGGCCCTCATCTATTTTGCCATAAGTGTGAGTGTTATTTTCAAAAAAGTGTAAATATATTTTTATTAAAAACGCGTTTTTCGTGGTTCTGAATCATTATAAACATTAATTTTTTGGTGATAAAAAAATATTTGATTTTTGGGCTTAGAAAATTTTGCTAATCGATCATGAGGGCGATCCATGCGGGGCCCCTACGGTGCCCCTCATGGATTCGCCATAAGTGTGAGTGTTATTTTCAAAAAAAGTGAAAATATATTTTAATTAAAAACGCGTTTTTCATTGTTGTGAATCATTATAAACATTAATTTTTTGGTGATAAAAAAATATTTGATTTTTGGACTTAGAAAATTTTGCTAATCGAACATGAGGGCGATCCATGCGGGGCCCCTACGGTGCCCCTCATGGATTCGCCATATGGATCAGCCCTCATGGGCCCCCGCCGGGGGCCCCGAACTCTTGAGGGCAAGATCGTGGCTTTTTCCACACGGGATATTTTTTTCTAAAAAAAAATTCTATCAAAAATTGAGAATAAATTCTTGTCAATTTTTGTAGAATATTTCAATGCAAAAGTTATTTTTAAATTCCATGTATTCTACTTTTAAAAATAGAATATATTCTAAATTTATATAAACGCATTTATTGTTATTATTATTATTATTATTATTATTATTATTATTATTTTGAATTTTTTGCTAATTATGAGAAATAAATAAATATTTATTAATTGTTTTGAATAAAATTTTTTTAATTTTTGAATTAAATAAATTTTTTCCTCATATGAAACAAAAATGATTAATTTGTTTTGGATAAATTATTATTTTTATTTAATAATTTCGACCCTTATATAATAATTGGAAAAAAAAATAGTAGTGAATAAAGAAAAACCCCATTTAATTCTCCGTATACCTATTTGATTTAATATTTTCTTGATTCAAGAAAATTTTACTACAGTTTTTTTTTTATTTCTCCATTGTGTACTTTTTACAAAGTTTTACAATTTTTTCTTTACCACTAGTAATTTTACGATAGTTATATAGAAGTAAATTTTTTTTGAATTAAAAAAAAAATTTAGTTTAAATACGGACAAGTAAATGATTTTTTTTTTGAATCAATGATACTTTTTGGTTCAGTGTATACAACACTATAATCATTATTATACTTGATACAAAAAATTTTATAATAAATCATTTTTATTATTTTTTATCTCTTTCTTTGAATAATAGTAATAAAAAATTTTTTGTACTTTTTTTATTAGGGTTTTGAAAAGAAAATACAGAGATAATAATAATAATAATAATAATAATAATAATAATAATAGTATAAAATAATAATAATAATTATTATTAATATTATTTTTACAATGATTATTATTAGAAAAAGTATATTTATACAAAAGTTGTGCACCGGTTTTATTTTTAATAGAAACAAAACGCAGAAAAGTAATTCCAGTCGTTGCAAATTGTCGACCCCGCGATGAAACGTTATATTTTTCTTTCTCCCCCCGCTTTCTAGTTTTTTTTTATGTCTGTATACGCTTGGGGCAAACTTCTTCGACCTGGTACACTCTCTCTTTATTTTTTTTTGTTTTGTTTTACCAATGAATCGTTTACTCGTTGTTGTGAATATCGAAAGACAATTCACAAAATGTAAAATTTGGGCAGCGGCGTTGTCCTTCGATTTGTATCCGGAATGCGTACAACCGAACATATATATATATATACGTTGAGTATAGTAATACACACGAGGTTTTTCGTGCTGTTTTTCCCGATCGGTTTTGACATTGTTGGCTATATATATATATATATATATATATAATGCTTTTGAATGTTGGAAGCATATATATATATATAGTGTGCGTGGGGTTGGCCAGAGGGACTGCGGGATAAAGGGGGAGGCAAATATCGGGGCGGTGGTGCCGCGGCTGGGGTGGAAAGCAGGCGAGGTGCTCGTCGGCATCTATCGACCCAACCCAGTGCGGAGCCCAACGCCCTGGAAGGTTATACTCACTCTCTAGATCGAGGCGCGTCTATTTCTATTTCTTTTCCCATATATATATACATATATAGTTAACTCTATACGCATGATTATATATTCCCCAAAAAATTTATTTTTCTTTATACAAATTTCCATGTTGTTAATTGAATTTTATAAGGCCAAATTTCTATTTAGCTGGAATTTTTTTTTTTTATTCAATTGAAATTTTATTAATATTCAAATTTTGAATGGGTAGAATTTTTATTTATTCAAATTTTTATTTAACCAATTTTATCTTGACAAAATTTATAAATTGAAGAAATATTTTTATTGAATTGAATTTTTGTGTATTCAATTTTTTTATTTAGCAGAAATTTTATTTGGAAAAATATTTTATAATTGAATTTTTATTAATTTGCGAATATTTAAAAAAAAAAGAATTTTTAAGTATAAAAATTTTTATTTAATAGAATTTTTATTTTTACGAAAATTTTTATATATTCTAGCGAATTTTTATATTTAACAGAAATTTTCATCATTATAATATGTGCAGAATATATATTTGGCGAAATTATTTTAAATTGAATTTATATAAAGCCAAATTTTTATTTAACCAAATTTGTATTGAACAGAATTTCCATTATATATGTATATATAGGCGAAGAATAGATATTTAGGGAAATTATATTTTAAATCGAATTTATATTAAGCCGAATTTTTATAGGCAAGATTTTTTTAATAATTTTTTTTTCCTGAAGTAATTTTAAAAAAAAAAGATTTGTTAATAAAATATTATTTAAAGGAAAACAAAAAAAAAACAAAACAGAATTTTTTAGTGAGAATATTAAGCAAGTAGATTTAATATTTAATAAAAGACTGACAAACTTTCTATTTTTTTTAGCAACTATTGAAAAATCTATTATTTTGTTAATTTTCTAGTACTCGCATTGTTATATACCCCATATATGATTTAAACCTATATTTATATATTTAAAGAGAACAATTTTAGATTGCCAAATTTTTTCTGTTTTTTTATTTTATTATTTTTTTTTTTTATTTATATTTTTGAAAATATTTTTTTTTATATCCACTGATTAATAGAAATTATGCAATAATTTTGCAAAATTATTCTTTGTTTCTTGTATATATATATATTTACTGTTCAGTTTATATCGTGCAGAATTAAATGAATTCGATGAATATCTATTTAATTTGCACACTTGTCACAGAAAACATGACTACCTCCACTTAACTATTATTTTATCCATAATTGACGGTTATAGTTGTTTATTCGATCACATTTTCTCCAGAGACTAATTTTATCGTAATTTATTTTACATTTCGTATAATTAATTTACAATTATATTATTATTATTATTATTATTATTATTATTATTATTATTATTATATTAATTAATTTTAATTAATCAATTTATTTATATTAAAAATAATAATAATAATAATAATTGTATTAATATTTAATAAGAAAGGAAAAATCTCCAAAAATAATGATTATATTTCGAATTTCTATTAAATAGAATTTTATAAAATATAAATTTATATTTAACCAAATTTTATGAAATAGAATTTTTATTGAATTGAGTTTTATAGTACCACGTGATAATTTTACCCGAATTTTAATAATTTAATCTAATTTTAAAATAAATCATAATTTTTTTTTATAATTTCTAATTGGGAAATTTTAAAATGCTAAAATATTTCGGCTAAGTGAAAATTTTTTTTTCCTAATGAAAATTTCATATTTTTGTAATGTAAAAAATTGCTAAATTCGTGCAAAATGAATTAAACTTCGGATTGCAAGTGTGGGAAAATAGAAATTAACATTTAAAAATTCGGCTAAATAAAACTTTCTTGTTAAATATATAAAAACAAAAAATTTTGTGTTAATTATAAATATTTTGTTAAATAAAAAATTCTGTCGTTTATAAAAAAAAAATCCATCGAATTTAAAGGATTTTGCACATTAAAGTTCGGTTAAATGTAAAATTTGTTATAGAATATAAATTTAAATTTTAAATATAATTTTTGGTTTAATGATAATTATTTCTTAATGATTATAATAAATATATGATTGGCGTATAATTGTGTTTAATATAGGGAATTAATATACATAAATATATGTATAAAAAAAAAATTAGTAATGTTAGGTCATTGCTAAATATACACAATGATGGCTTCTTTTTATGATAGGCACCTTATAGTTAGGATACTTGTCATTCCAGTTTTCTGTTCTTATATTCAAATATAAGCTGTAAAATTCCGTATATATTTGCACACTATACTTTTTATAATTAATATACAATAACCTTTTCTCTCAAACTTGATTTAAAAAAAAAAAATATCGATTCGTATATTTATTTGTTTTTTTTTTATTCTTACATTTAGAGTAATATAATTATATTATATATTTCGATTGTGAAAGAAAAAAAAATCGGTTTTAATTTTCTTTAAAAAAAAAAAAAAATTTACGTTATAATATTATTTAGAGAAACGTTTGCGAAGAATATTTTTGAATTTTATATAAAAGTTGAGAGAAAAAAAAAATTGTGAAAAGAAAAAGAGATGGTTTCTTTTCCTATATCGCAGTTGCGTGTATATTATATATATACACTCTTTCTCTCTCGGATATCGTGTCCCCCCGCGATGCACACCCTTTATTTTTAAACTGTACATCCGAAGCACGTGCAATCCGAGACGGTTTATTGGTTCTGTCTCCATTGGCCTCATACATATATGTATATACATATACGTAAAATTTGAGATAAAAAAATTTTTTTTTTTTTATTTATTTTTTGAGTGCATCTCTCAATTATTATAGACGACATTTATCGTTGCGTGTTCAATTAAAAAAAAAATTTATAACAAATACAATCAGTACATATATATATATATATATATTGCGCAAACAATGCTTTTTTAGTGCTTATTGTAAATAATAATTATGGAATATTTAATATTTTTCGGGCGCATGATTATCTCATAAAAATCATTAATTAAAATTTTCATTTTAAAGAATTTTATTAGAAATAATTATTTTTTTAGACGAGTTTGCATTTGACAAAATTATACGAATTTTTATTTAAAAAAATGTTTTAGCTACCGAATTTTTTGTTTGGCACAATTTTTATTTTATAGTCATATTCTTCATACATAACTTTTTATTTTAAAAAAAATTTTAATTTAATCAAATTTTTAAATGACAGAAATTCAAAATTATCGAATTTTAATTTGTCGATTTTTTATTTTTGTACAAATTTTTAATTCATAGAATTTTTTAAACGCCGAATTTTCATTTTGTCCGAAATTACAAATACATAACCGAATAAAAGCAATCGACAGAAAGATTTCGGTGAAATATTTTTTTTGAAATTGACCAATTAGAAATTATCAAGAAAATCGTGATTGGTCAATTTTAAAAATTACGCCGAAATCTTTCTATTGCGATTGTTTGTTCCGTCATTTGTAATTTTGGACAAAAATGAAAATTCGTCGGCTTAAAAATTTTATGAATTAAAAATTCATATACAAATAAATTTTTTTTTAAATATATTTTAGTTTTTATTTATTTAATTTATTTTTTAATTAGTAAAATATATCTATTTTAAAAATTTTTTAAATATATTTTATTTTTGATTTATTTAATTTATTTTTTAATTAGTAAAATTTATCTATTTTTTGACTATTAATAATTAGTTATTTTTCACTATAATCAGGGTGTCTAACGGTTAGGGAAAAGTCAGGGAATTTTGTTGGTCAGGGAAATGTCAGGGAATTTCAAAAAATTTCATTCAAAGTCAGGGAAATTTCTGTAAATTTCTACAAAAATTAATATTTTCTGTGAATTTAAAAATTTTTTTAATCTAAAAAAACTTGAATGGTTTTTATTACCATTTGTTATTACCATTAGAAATTAATTTATTGTTAAATATGTCAATAACCATATTTTTGTCCAAAAAAAGCAGAAATAAAGTTATTAAAAAATCAGGGAAAAATAAAAAAATGTCAGGGAGGAGTCAGGGAATTTTTTTTCTCAATCCTTGTTAGACACCCTGATAATTATAAAGAAAAAAGTGAAAATTTACTATAATAATTTAACTAATTCAGATTTCGAGTGTTTATTTTTGTTCTGATATTTTGATAGTTGAACCGAATTTGTTTCTAATTGATTGAACAGTTGAAATACAATTTCAATGATCAATGACGCAGTTACTGTAAATTTCAATCGTATTTCAACAAGTCAATTAATGAGAAACGATGACAGGTTTCAGTGAAATTTAGAAAGAGAGAGTCACTAATTGCGTTTGATCAAAATTTTGTTAAACTCAGGAAAAATGTTTATTTTATTGAAACAATTATTTATTTTCCATTCCAAACAATTATAAATAAACAAAAAAAAAAGGATATTTTTTTAATTGAAAATAAAATTTAAAACATTTATGTAAATTAAATGAAAAAATTTATTTTTTTTATTTCTTTTTTTAATGAATATTTTCTTTAATTATAATTTTTTTCAGTTTAATGTTTGTTCAGTTTGTTTACGGATATTGATTTGAAATTTTTTTTTTATTTTTTTGAATGCATATCGAAAAACAAAAAAAGTGCAAGAAAAGAATAAATGCGCGCGCTTTAAGAATGTGATTATCGATGTGTTTGACCGTGATTTATAAGAGCCCATGAACCTCAATTTTTCACCTCGAGTCAATCCTATCAACGGCAACGTGACTGACTCGAAGGTGAAACAAGTCGGTGACTGGCAGATTGTGTTAAGAAGCACCGCACATGACTGGTGAATCCCGTAAAATGAGATACAGAATGAAAAAGAAGTTATTTAAATATATATATATAGGTTTACATTTATATAGTATTTTTTTGTCTTTTTTCCTTATAATGTTTCAATATAATGCATTCGCAAATATATATATTTAAGTACAATATATTCGTTTATACCTTCATTGAAAATCTTATTAAAATCACGTTGATATGTTATTTAATAGTATTATATTGTTGCAAGCTTAAAAAAATTTTTTTTTTTCATTTAAAATTATTGTATTTTTTTATTATCAGTGAAAAAAATACATGGAAAAAAAATCTTTGCCTGAAGTAGCGATAAGTTTCACTGGAACAGAGAAATGTTTCACTAAAGTAGCGAAAGTTTTTGCTATTCTAGAGAAACATGTTGCTGTTCCAGATAAATTTTCTTCCGTGTACTAATAATAATAATAAATAATAATAATAGTATACTAATAAAAATATTAACTACTGCTATAATAATAATATTGATACTGTTAATTATTATTATTATTTCTATTATTATTATTATTATTATCATTATTAATATTATTATTGATAATAATTATTTATAACTTTCTACAATATTTTAGTTTTAATTTTTCCCATATAAGATTTTAATTACATTTTTTATTCTTTATTAATAATCAATAGTATAATTAATATTTTTACTATATTGATAATTAAAATAAAATGAGATAATTTAATTTTAATTAATTAAAATCATTAAAGGTATTAATTATTATATTTATGAATGCATTATTATATATTTAATTACTTTTGTTGTATTCATTTTTTTTATTATTAATTTCATTGATTTAATAAATTTTATTAATAATAAACGTTGCATTTATTAATAAACATTTAATTTGTTAATAAATATTGAATTTTCTATTAAATGTTGCATTTTCTAATAAATGTTTAATTTTGTTAATAAATGTTTAATTTATTAATGAATATTTAATTTGTTAATAAATATTTTATTCGCAAATATGTACCTACACTGAAAAAAAAATTTATTTTATTCAAATAATCGGTTTCTTGACTATAATCAAATAAATATTTATTTGTTTATCAAATAATTATGGTATTTTTTCAAATACAAAAAAAATTATTGTTTCAAATAAAATTTATTTAATTCAAATAAAAATTATTTGGTTCAAATAAACATTTATTTAATAATAGTCAATTAATCGAATATTTGAATCAAATAAATTTTTTTTTTTAATAAATTTTTAATTTGTTGATAAATATTGAATTTATAAATAAATATTTAATTTGTTAATAAATATTTCATTTGTTATCAAATATGTATACTGAAAAAAAAATTTATTTGATTCAAATAATTAATTAATTTATTAGTAAATAAATATTTACTTGCAAAGCAAATAATTTTTTTATTTGAGTAATAATTAAAAATGGTATTTGTTTTAAATACATAAGTTATTGGTTCAAATACGGTTTATTTAATTTAAATTAAATTTGATTCAATTAAATATTTATTTAATAATAGTCAAGTAGCCGAGTATATTTGAATGAAATAAATTTTTTTTAGTATTATGAAGAAAATTTCCACAAACATATTTTGAAATAAATAAAAAATATTTACTATAATAATAAACAAAATAAATAAAATGAATAAAATAAATAAAATAAATAAAATAAATAAAATAAATAAAATAAATAAAATAAATAAAATAAATAAAATAAATAAAATAAATAAAATAAATAAATAAAATAATTAAATTAAATTAATAAAATAAATCAGAGAAATTAATAAAAAAAATAAATAAATAAAATATATAAGTACAAAAATATATATATTTGTATGTATATATTAGTTTTTTGCATTGTGTGATGGTAATTGGATAGAGTAGGGGAAGGAATGTGTATGTGTGACTGAAACGGGAAAAAATGTGAGTTGACGCAAGATTTTTTTGAAAAGGGTCGTGGCGCACGGGGTAAAAATGGCCGCGAACACAACGACGAAAGATTGTATATATATATAAATGAATGTGGCGCTCTAGAGCGTGTATATAAAAAGATATCGGGAATTCGCGCGCGTGGCACATCACAAATGCTATATATGAGAGAAACACGCAGTGTGTGCGCCGGCCGGCACAGCTTTCATTCATACTTTAGAGCCAACGGTGGCGACACTAAACGATATACCCACCTGCGCACACTCCTTTCCTAACAATATCATCCAGCCCACCCACTCGTGACCAAATCCCGCAATCCAACCCTCGTGTGTCCCTCTGTATCAAAGGAGTGAAAGAGAAAGATAGGATATTGCCAGTTTTATATATCATCCCGGAAAAGCGCGAAATTTTGCGAAAATATACGAGAGAGCGAGAGAGAGAGAGAGAAAAAAAAAGAGTAGAAATTGAGTCAACATCAGGGTGTCGATCGGTCTATGTGAAACGTCAGAGAATTTCATTAAATATTTACACACGAGAGAATCGAGAAATATAATGGACTTTTATTTTATATCGAGGAAATTAAAAAAAAATAATTTGAAAACAAAAAAAATTGTAGAGAAAAAAATGAAATAAAAAAAAATAATTGAAAAATTACTTCCAGAACAAAAAAGATATATTTTTGTCTCAGAGATAAATCAATATTTATATTTGTTTTATACAAATTTTTAATTGATTTAAATAAATTTTATTTGACTTAAATAAATTTTATTTTGCAAAAAAAAAAAATTTGTTTGGAGCAAATAAATATTTTTAACTTGAAAAAAATAAAAATTTGCGTTAAATAAATTTTTTTTTGAGTTAAATAAATTTTATTTGGCACAAATAAATATTTTTAACTTGAAAAAAAATAAAAATTTACGTTAAATAAATTTTATTTGCGTTAAGTAATTTTTTTTTTTTTTTAGTTAAATTTTATTTTGTGATAAATAAAATTTTATTTGTCACAATTAAACGCCAATAAAATATTTCTGATGGGTGTTAAATTCAATTAGTCCTTTTTTTTAATTTATTTTTTTGTATATTTAAACCATGACAAATATTTAATAAAATATTATTATTTAAAATTTTAATAATAAATAAATAAAAATAATATTAATATAGAAGATAGAAGATTTTATAATAACAAAAATTTAAGTAAAATAGTCAAAAGTGAGTCCGCTTAAAAAAAATAATAATACCAATATTTTTGGTGTTGTTTTGTAATTCGAAGTAGATAATCTAATCACAGTCAGACAAAAATTCAAATTTTAAGTAGAAAAGGTAGATGTCGGGCTGAGCATAACTTTTTCTACTTACAATAAGTAATTCGTCAGACATTTTTCTCTTTTAAGTAGAGAAAAAATTGTTGGTCAGACGAAATTATTCTTTTTTTCCAAAAAAAATTAGTTTTTTTTTCATTAATATATTAATAATAATATTATTATATTTTCAAAATATTTTATTATTTTCGAAAATTGTTTTTTTTATCATTTATTATTATACAATAAAAAAAATATCAATAGAAATAATTTTTTAAAAAAAAAATTATTACTATAATAAAACTGGTTAATTAAATAATTTAATGATATGCAGTATTTTTTTTAATTATTATATTTGAATATTGATGACTATAAATTTTCATTTTTTTCTTCTCGATTTTTGTGTTGATATATATATTTTTGAGATTTGATTTCTAATTTTGTTACTTTGATTTTAGGTACTGGTGAATCGGGCAAATCAACGTTTATCAAACAGATGAGAATTATCCACGGTTCCGGATACTCGGACGAAGATAAGCGAGGGTTCATCAAATTGGTCTTTCAAAATATTTTCATGGCAATGCAGTCAATGATTCGTGCCATGGACCTCTTGAAAATCCAATACGGCGATTCTTCGAATATAGTAAGTGTTCTTTTTTTTTTAAAAAAACATTTTTCTCAAAAAAAAAAAAAATTAATTAATAAAACCATTTTTATTTATTATTTTTTTCAATAATTAATTGCTGAATAATTTTTATTTTTGAAATTATTTATTTTTTCATCTAAATTGTTTTTTGAAATACATTACTATTAAAATAATAATTTTATTTTTAATTTATATTTTTATTTTATTAATTATAATTATAATTAAATACTATTTGGGAATTTTATTTTACTAATTTTATTAATTGTTTAAATATAGGAAAAGGCAGAGCTCGTTCGCGCTGTAGACTTTGAAACGGTAACGACATTTGAAAGCCCATATGTAGAAGCTATTAAGGATTTATGGGCAGATGCCGGTATTCAAGAATGTTACGACCGTAGACGAGAGTACCAACTTACAGACTCGGCTAAATAGTAAGTATATTTAAGAACTTTTTTTTTTTCAAAAACTATATTACTTATGGAGAAATTAATAATAACATTCTTTTCCTCACAGTCAGTTTCATTGAGAATAAGGGGTTTTTTTTTTCTTCTTTTAGTTTAAAGAAACGTAATATAATTAATAAAAATTTTTTTTTATTTCCAAAGATTTTGAAAAAAACAAATTTCAGGGTGTTCAGCTGTTAGGGAACTTTTTAAAAATTTGCCAAAAATGAATATTTTATGAATTTTTAAAAAAATTTTCTATGCAAGACATAGATAATAAATAAAATGTTTTTTATTATATTAAAAATATTTTAATATTTTTCAATTTTTTTTTTTTTAATATTAAATATTTATTAAAGAAAAGTGGGAAAAAGGGAATTTTTTTTTGTACCTGGACACCATGAATTTATATTTATCGATAAAATTTATGATTTGAATTTTCACATTTTATAATTTTCAAAAAGCTAATTTTTATTTAACAAAATTTCGTATTCAAAATCTAATTTTTTTATAACAGATTTTTTTGGGAAATAAGTTTCTTTTAAAATTTTTGTTTTTTTTATCTTAGGAGAAAAATAATTATTTTTGACTGATTATTTTCTCTATAGTAGAAAAAAAAAATTGTGAAAGTAATGCGTTACTCGGAAAAAAATTCTCTTTTTTCTATATAGTTACGGTAACATATTACTTTCAAAGGAATAGAGTGGAAAAAAAAATATTCCCCATGCTAACAATAACATTTTACAGTTATCTAATGGAGATAGATCGAGTTGCAGCACCAAGTTACCTCCCCACAGAACAGGACATTCTTCGCGTAAGAGTGCCCACTACCGGTATAATTGAATATCCCTTTGACTTGGAAGAAATTCGATTTAGGTACGTGGATTATCAAAATCCAAAAAAAAAAAAAAAGAATGAAGCTGTCTGCACGTTTGCAATCTCTCATTGGGCCTTCGTCGAATATTGTTTCGCATCCGCAACTGTTTTTCTTTTTTTATTATTCTTAATCTCATCACTTTTCAAGTGTGTGACTAATCTTTTTTTTTTATAGACATCCTTTGAGATAATTGTGTTCTTTTACACTTTTTTGAAAATATGACAAAATGCAGTCGACATTATTTTTAAAATATGACAAATTGAAAATTAAATATTTTTTTTTGAATACTTTAAATTGTAAATAATTATCTTAATAGAAATTTACAATTAAATAATTTTAAAAAGGATAAAAATAATTTAAATAATTTTAAAAAAATGGGTTTAAAAGGACATTGATCTCAAAGCGTGACTTACCAATTTACAGGCAATCTCAATATACAGAGGATGAGAGCATGATTGTACGGCATTGTTGTTGTTTTATTATTTTGTGTTAAGTGTACTCTTGATTAAAAAAAAAAAAAAATTTTTTTGCATGGCATGCATTACGAAGATGGTGGCTTAATTTTTGTTTGCAGTTATATTAGTGACCTAGCACGTATCGAGGCGCCTGATTACCTGCCTACCGAGCAAGACATTCTTCGTGCTCGAGCCCCCACTACAGGCATTATAGAATATCCATTTGATCTGGACTCCATCATATTTAGGTACTAACATGTGTCATCAATTTTTTTTTGTCTTTTTTTTCCATAATTTCATCCACTTAAAAAAAATCCACAAACAGTTCGCTAATAAACTACAATATCTAGTGGATCTGGATTTCATCTCACATCTCGGTAACATTTAATTGTATTCTTCTTTTTTTCATCAAGAACATAAAAAATTGTCCTTTTTTAAATTAATTTGATTTATATCAAATTATATAATTATTTAATCATTAATTATTATTGTTCAAATTATTTTAAAATCTCTTTTTTATTTCGAAACAAAATAATTTTTTCAATTAGAAAAATTTGAATTTCCAAAATTGTTTTTGATTTGTGTTTTTAATGTCTTTTCATGTTTACTGCTTTTTAAATATTGAAACGATTCCTCATTAAGGGGAAGCAAAATTTATTGCATGTGATTTTAAGTGTTTTGCTTGGTCTTGGGAATGAAAAAAATGTATTTAATTTAAGGAAAAATAGAATACTTTTTCATAAATATTAATTTTTTTTTTTATTTTACTCATTATTTTTATTTGTTTATTAATATTTTTTTACTTACGTATTTAATTTGTTTTTATTTTCATTTCTTATTCATTTGTTTTTTTTTAAATCTTTTTCTTTTTTTTTAGAAATATCTGTGTGGGGAAATAAAATTTTTATTGATCTTTTACAGGATGGTTGACGTCGGTGGACAGAGATCAGAAAGAAGAAAATGGATCCACTGTTTCGAAAATGTGACTTCCATTATATTTTTAGTAGCGTTAAGTGAATACGATCAAATTTTGTTTGAATCTGAAAACGAGGTGAGAATAATATTTTATTATTTCAATAAATTAAAAAAAAACAATTGAGAATAAATTAAAAATATGAAATTTAATTTAATATACATTAATTTAATTATTTAAATTTAATATTATTTATTTAATTATTTATTTAATGAATAAATTTTATTTTACAGAATCGAATGGAAGAAAGTAAGGCATTATTCAAAACAATTATAACATATCCCTGGTTTCAACATTCTTCCGTAATTCTCTTCTTAAACAAAAAGGATCTGCTTGAAGAAAAAATAATGTATTCCCATCTTGTCGACTATTTCCCTGAATATGATGGTAAGTTTCACAAAAAGAATTAATACTTTATTACGCTAAAAAAAAAGTATATAGGAAATTTTTATTTTTTTTCGTCCTTAAGAATTGGGAGGAAAAATTTATCATAAAATTTAGTTTAATAGGACAATTTATTTTATCCATGGCAATTAATTTACTTGAATATTCTTTTCTTTTTTTTTTTATTTCGTATAAAAATACTACCTCAGACTCGAAAAAAAAAATCAATTTTTTACACTGATCTCGAAAGTCTTGGAAATTTATTGTAATTGAAATTTTTTCTATTTTGATTATTTTATTTTTGAAATTTTGTTATTTTATATTAAAACTTCAGTAATTTTTATTTAAAAAAAAAACATCTATTCATAATTTTTTTTTCTTTTTCTAATTTTACGTGATTTTATTCTTAAAATTCTTTTGTATTAAAAATTTGATAATTTTCATTATAAAAATAATTGTACGAGTCTGTTGTATTTAATAATTAAAGACGAAATATATTTTGATTATTCGACTGAGAAGTTTTCCTATATAGGGCCTAAACAGTCACCTCCACCAGCCATGGAGTATATTTTAAAGGTGTATCTCAGTTCGAATCCCGATCCTGATCGTCAATGCTACTCTCATTTTACAACAGCGACAGGTCTGTTTCAAGTAGGACACGCAAAAATTCCCCTTGCCCTTTTTTTTCAAAAAATTTGACAAATCCCGTTTGTGCTAGAATTTTGAAAAAAAAAAATTTCTTGTCAATATTTGTGAATTTGCATACAAAATAAGAATTGATTTTATATTTTTCATTCAATAATAATGAAATAAGTTCAGTTTTTTTTTTGTTTGTTTAATAATAATAATAGTTTTCCCTTTTGTAATTGTTAAAATATAAAAAAAATTAAAAAATTTTTTTTCTTTCACAATTGCAAGTGCGAAAAAAAAGAAAATACAAAATTAAAGTAATATAATTAACATACATTAAATTAAAATTATTCTGTAAAGAATTTAATACTATTAGCTGTTATATAATTTTGAAAGAAGATTTTTTTTTTAAATATTTGGTAATACTTTTTTTAAGTAAAGTATTTTTTAAATGTTTTCATTTTAATACAAGGATTTATAAAAAAAAAAAGAATATAATTTATTCCAGTGTTTGCAAATTCTCAAATGTAGAGCTAGTTGTGTGCTAAAATTGATCGTTTAGTAAAATTGCAGCAAAGAATTCATGTTACAAGTAAAAAAAAAAAAAAAGTAAAAAACTCCATTTTTAAATAAATTCATTACATTCATTTTTTATATATCATTTTGGTAGCAAATAAATAAAAAAGTATAGTTTAAACGACGTCCTGGTCATTATATAAGGGCATCTATATAGCTTGTTAACTTTGCTTTGAAAAGGCTTCCACCGATTTAGTCTTTAATACGATAATTTGACCTTGTAAAGCATATTGGATTGGCTTAAATTATGCCATAATTCCAATATGACTGAAACTACTTCCCTTTTTGGTCCCTTTGGCCCTCCACCCCTTTTTTAAAAAAAAAAAATTCTTAACAATTTCTTTGATCTGTCGACTTAAAAAAAAATGTTTTTATCATAAAACTCCGTAATATAAATAAATTAACATAAATAACAGTGATACACACTCATTAATTCATGTTTTCCATTTTTTTTTTCTTTAAATATTTTTGGTTTTGTTCTCAAATTTTTAATTTTGTTTTTACATTGTTTTGTGTCTTGTTTTTAGGGAATTTTTTATATTTTATTTTAAAGATTTTTTTTTTTTTATTAACTTTTAAGAATAATTTGTTTAGTGTCTAAAAAAAGAGGTATACAAAATTTCGCGACATGTGAACTAATTTTTTTTTTTCTTTTTTTTGAAATTGTATTATTGCTTTTATTCTGTACGCTTGATATGTATTTCCCAGGACCACAAAGAGACGCAACAGCAGCTAGAGAATTCATACTCAGGATGTTTGTTGACTTAAATCCAGATAGTGAAAAGATTATTTATTCCCACTTCACATGCGCCACAGGTAGGTTCCTTGCTAGTCTTTCTTAAATGCCATAATGCTCAGCACAATTATCCTTTTGCTTTGTTTGTTGCTTTAATTTGAAAGTAGTGATCCTGCATGATTTTTTTTTTATTCATCTATATTTCTAAACTTTAACTGATACAAAAAATCAATTTTTTTTAATCTTCCGCTAATAATGATTAATTATTATTAATTTTTAAATAATAATTAATAATTTTATTTGTCGTCTCACAACGGGAAATTAAAAAAAAGGAAGAATTTTTGAAAAATATGAAAGTGGATTATTTTTACACTTTCAAGAACAAAAAAAAAAAAAACAATAGAAATTGTTTCAAATTTCTTTTTTTTCATGAAAAATTAGAAATTTCTTTAACAATTTTCCATTTTTAGAAGGAATGACAAATTTTTGTTTTAATTTTGCATGCTGCATACACGGGATCGCAAAATAGACACAGAGAATATTAAACTTGTGTTTTGTGCCGTAAAGGATACTATAATGCAAACTGCTCTTAAAGAATTTAATCTTGCTTAAATTATTCTATTAAAAAAACGATTTTTTCACAAATCGTCCGAGATTTTTTCTCTAATTTATCGAATTATTTTTATTTTATCAATTTTTTTTTTTTGCCCTTGCAAATATTTTATTTTCCTTTTTTTCTTTGTGGTTAATTATTATACGCGAAAATTTTTTTTTCCCCTATTCACTATAGCGAAGAAAATATAAATATATTTACGAAAAATCATTACTATCGTGTTAAGTTTTTATCTATATAGAGAGAAATTTATTTGCAACAATGGCTTGAAAAAAATATTTTACGTATTATAAAGTAATTTAAAAAAAAAAATGAATTTAATTATCGGAAAATGTGTTTTAATGACAGGATAATATTTATCATAAGAACATTAACAGTGATTGAAAATAAAATCATTTTTGCACAAAACGTCTCGATTTGATGTTTCGATCGTTTTCAATTGTGTCGATGTTATGATTTATTAATCAATTACTCAATAAAATTATTGTTTGAAAGTTTTTCCCGAATTTGTAAATTTTTTTTTTCAATGGAGGTTCATTTTTTTCTACTTTTTAATTCATTTTATAGTTTTGTTTTTTATTTTCCATTGGTGATGTTTATTGCAGCTGAAATGCGATTTTTCTGTTAAGTACATTTTTCATTAATTTTTAACGTTACAATTTGTTTAACTAACATTTATTTATTATAATTTTTATTACTAACATTCATTATGCTTTACAATTGATAATATAAGTGGCATGTGGTTTTTCTTTTTCATTTCACGGAAGGAATTCTTGCACTAAGACATGAAAAATGTCATTGCATGTGTTAATTGTTTAAATATCAGGTGAGTTTTTAATTTTTAATGCTTATTAAATTTTAATTATTATCAAATCTATATTTTGAACTGACAAATATTTTCACAAGAATGTGAATAAAAAATTTTATTTTTTCTTTTAAATGCCAAATAGTTGAATATAAAATTAATTATTTAATTTTTAAGTACGAGAATAATAAAATTCACATATTTGTTGACAGATACGGAAAACATAAGATTTGTGTTTGCGGCCGTGAAGGATACAATCTTGCAATCAAATTTAAAGGAATACAATTTGGTTTAGAAATTGTTCTATTAAAGAATTCGAAATGGATTCGACTGTTTTTTCTGTAAGCCTGAGACCAGAGCACGGAGCTTGTGGACTTTGTTTAAACAAGAAAGAGAAAAGAAAGAAAGTTGAAAATACTGGGAACGAAGAAAACAAAGTACCGAAGGGGGAATCACGTGGGAAACAAATAACTGCTCGTGTTGATTGTTCGACGGCGAATTAAGTCATCTCAACACGAGTGCACCAAAACTTTTTAGGTAGATAGGTATGTGCGATGGAAATTCCAGCGACAAAAAACAAAAACAAAAAAAAAAAAAAAAACATAGACCTAAAAAATCTTGAGCGTTATACGTTCTTTCCTAAAACAAAAAAAAAAAACCTTTTTCATTGTCGATACCAACAAACTGATTTAGTTTCATACTCTATTTGTTGAATTTGTTACCTTTTTATAGCTTAGCCTAGTCGATTCGAACTCGGCTGACTGTGAAATCGCCTGATTTTTATAATAACGATATAAAGTAAAAAAAATGAAAAAGCAAAAAAATATAAACGAAAAGCAAAAAAACAAAAAAAAAAATACAAATTTAAAAAAAAAAACAAAAAATCACGAACAAGTAAACTTTTACGAAGCACAAGCGTGGTTTTTGTCACGCCGGTGCCCCATGTCTGTCCAAAATGTGTGTTTCAAAGACGAACGATCTCAACGACGAGAACATTTCCAAGTGAAACGTATATAAGAAAAAAAAAAGGAGAACAAAAGCTTTTTAATTCACAAGTAGTCGGAGACACAAGTGAGAGCAATTCTAGTGCCATTTACTAGTGTGGTGTTTTTATTGCAGTCCTTTGTTAGATGCAAAAAGCCAAAGTGTTTTTTTAATCTGTGCCAGAAATGACTAAGAGTTCTTTCTGCATGTGACTCAAATTCACGATTCATCGTATAAATATTGTTATATATAATATATAAAGAATGAAAACAAAAAAAAAAAAAAATTTGAAACCTAGAATAGCGTCGAAGAAGTACGTCGGCAAAAAAAAAATGATAAAAATGCAAAAAAAAATGAAAGAAAAGAAAAATAAGAAAAACGCTCCTCAGACCCGTCTTTTACAATACAGCAAGAAAAAAAAAATATTAGGAAACAACATCTGTTTTTGATGTAAGTTTTTTAGGTAAAAAAAAAAATATAAATTATCAGGAGGCGGGAGTAAGCAGGCTTCCCTGCCTCTTTCACCTCCGAAGCCAGTGCACGGAATGCGAGGGCTTCAAAACATTTTCCATTTTTTCTTTTATTATAATTTTTATTAGGTGTTTCCATATAGCGAAAACAAATTCAGTCCATCTTCAATAATTACTAGAAAAAAAATTCGAATTTACATTCTCTACGAATTATCATTTTTCAAAATGTTTTTTTTTTTTTCTTTAAAACTATTTTACAGAGAATTTTCTTCATCAAATTGTTTTTCTTTTTACAAGAAGAAATTGCTTCCGAAAATTGTTTTTACATAAAAAGGCTTCCAAATCAGGAAATAATTCCCGAAAATCACTTTTATAGCTGAATATATTCTAAAATCATTTTTTTACACGAAAAAAAAATAGCTTCAGAAGAGATAATTTTTTATAGAAAAATACGATCCGAAAATTATTTTGTGGGATATATAGGAAAAATGTTCAATAACATTGTTAGATTATCTAGAAAATCGATTTTTCGTTTTTTTTTCTCAAAAAATTCCTTTTACAGGAAATTCCAAATTTCTTCCAAATATCGTTTTAGGCAAATTTTCCAAAAAAAAAAAAAATTTTCCTTGCTCGAAAAAGGAAATTTACTATCCAAACACTATTTTCATCTTCCTTTAATCTGCTTGCAAAAAATTCGTCTTCTTAATTCTAAATTAGCTATTTTTTTTACATAGAAAATTTTGTGGGTTTATTCCATGATTTTCTTTAAAAAAAAAAAAAAAAAAATTTACTAAATGTTTCCTGGTTCTTTTTCTTTTCTTTTTCTTTTTTCTAGAAGAAAAAGTTCGTTCCGTTTCTCATGTTTATTGACATTACTAAAACAGTACGAACTTTTACATTAAACACGATATTTATTTAATTTAGGATTTTCTTATACTTTCAAAGAAAAGAAGAAAGAAAGAAAAACCTGGACGCCCATTTAGTTTAGAAAGGAAAGAAAAACGCGGAAAAGGTAGACTGATTAAATACTGAAGTTAATCGATTTTTTCTTTGCAATGTGATACTAGTTATTGGGAGCATCTTAAACGTCCCAGAGAAGACGAGTCTGCAAGGCGTGAACAAAATTGTGAAAATCAAAAAAAAAAAAAAAAAAAAAATTTCCGACTATTTTATTCATAAAAACAAAAAAATATACGTCGCTTTGTGGTGCATTTTTTTTTTTTTTTTTTTTTTCTACGTAAAACGCGAGAGTGAATTTGAAATCATCTTTGCGTATTGCCTTAAAAATTTGATTTTTTTTCGAAGAAAAAAAACTTGTTTTTTACTTTTTCTTCCATTTTACGATAACTGAATAAAAAAAAAATTTTATTTCAATGTTGCGGTTTTTTTAGGACAGAAAATAAAAATTTCTTAAATGATAGAAATGTTTTTTTAGAGATATAATCTTTTTTTTTTTTTGTAAAAAAAATTTGAAATGAGTGATATTTAAAAAAATAATTTTTAGTTTTGCTTCTATAGCAATAAAAATGTGCATTTTTAGTTTAATATTCTTCAAAGGAAAAAAAAAATTGGAATTTTATATTTATTTTCGCTTTGTTTCTAACTTTTTTTTTTTAACATTATTTCTTTTAGATTTTTTAATCATTTTTTTTTTCGTCAATTTATAGTTTAAGTTTATCGCGAAAGGCAGCTTTTATTTTTTTTCCCCCTTGGAAATGCGTGATTTTTCTTTTAAGTTAAATTTGAAAA
Source organism: Leptopilina boulardi (assembly GCF_019393585.1). Classification (NCBI taxonomy): domain Eukaryota; kingdom Metazoa; phylum Arthropoda; class Insecta; order Hymenoptera; family Figitidae; genus Leptopilina; species Leptopilina boulardi. Next base: position 1,521,518 of record NW_026137996.1, on the reverse strand, counting down.
AAAAGTGTGTATATTAGTTTTTTTTTTTTCGTTTCACCTGAATAATCACTTTGTGTGATTTCTCCATAAAAAATTGGAATTGAAAAAGAAAGAAAGAAAAAAAAACGCAATGACAGGAATTGAAACTGTATAATTTAGACAGATTGAAAATAAAAATATTTATTTATAGAATTTTTGCGTGTCTACGCAACAAATCCAGTGAAAATGTATACTAAATAAGAGAAATGTTTTTTGTGGTAATTATTTAAAAATATATAAATATATATATATATATATACAAATAAAAATAGAATTAGTTTTGTTTCTATCGTATATACAAAAAAAAGGACTTTTGTACGGTTGTGTTCAAGAAAATAATGACGATTGGAAAGATTTCAAATTCACAATCGTTAAAATGGCATTTAAAAAAAAAAAAAAAAAGAATAAAATTAGACTTGGTAATTAATCCGCGAAGCGACGACCTAGTCGACGTCGTATCCGTTACTCTGTCGATGTAGCCCTCGCCTGTCGGCACACAATGAGAGCATCGCGTAACAAGTGACAGGAATTTCTTTTTTTTTTTTCAAATTTTCTTATTCTTGTTGCTTGCTCGCTTTGTCTCTTCATACCTTTAACGTATGTATGAACTGCTCACTGCCTGCGCTCGCTCATTTTGCTGGGCCAGCGCGCTGCCCAAGTGCCAGTGTTTCTTCAGTTTTTTGTAAAAAAAAAAAATAATAATAATAATAATAAATAAATAATGTACGCCGATTTCATTGTCTCTGCAAAATCACTCTCTCGTTTTTTACGTAAATTGAACGATTGACCATCCGGAGATGATGAATTCAGCTCCACACACAACTGCGTCCAAGAATCTGAAGAATACACTCGCATACCGGATTCCTTAAAAAAAAAAAAAAAAAAAAGGCAACGCAAAAATATATTTAGCCTTGGAAATCAAAATAAAATGTAATTCTATAATACACTGCATATTTTCAAGTTGAATGAATTTTTGCTCTTCAAAAAGAAAAAAGAATATTAATTTTTTTTTTTTTGAAGATTGCCCTTTTTACACGCACATAACCGGGCAGCATTTACGTCATACTTACCTTCGGTTGAATCACTGAGTTTATATTGGAAGAATACAAAATATATAAATGCATTGGATAAAGTATAATAATAAGAGGATAACAACAAATAATAATGAATAATTATATTACAGCTTGAATTTAAGAATGATGAAAGAGAGAGAGATTGAGTGTATGTACGTTTATTCAAAAGCAATGAAGGGTGATGGAAAATGTGCATTAATTTCTGAATGATTCGCCAAAAGAAAAAAAGAAAAAAATGTTTGAATGACAAAATAAAATTGTAGCGAGAAAAACAAAATGATAAAAAAAAAGTAATGTGTCAGGCAACGAGTAAGTTTGAGATTCTACAATATTTGCGAATTTGTGATTTTGAGTGTGTGAAATGGGGTTAAATGAAAAATAATTTTAACCGCGAAATACACCCAAAAAAAAAAAAGAGAGAAAATTGTGAAAACGTAGAGTGAATGAGATGAAAAACAAACGCAAACTTTGTGGCTATACTTGATTTGTAAATCATTTCTTGTCAAAAAGTAACAGTTTTTTTCTGAAAGCGTAATATGTTGGGTATTCTTTCTGTGTGTAAAAATGTAAACACCTACAACAAAAAAAAAACCCACGATGAAATCAATGTTTCTAACTTATTTATAATAAATAATATACATTAATGATACAAAAAAAAAAAAAAAAAAAAAAAACAAAAATAAATAAACGCAGTTTTGCGATTAACATTAACGTTAAGCGATACTGAACCTATCCTCAATTTTTTTTTCTTTTTATATGTATAATTATTTTATTTTTTAAATATTTATAAAAATTTACAAAAAAAAGTTGTAATTTTTGGTAACTATATTTTTTTTACAGAATTTATTAATTATAGATATATTTATTTATTATAGTGAATATTTTTTTCCTTTATAAAAAAAATAAATTAACTTTTTTTTTCTTCTTTGCGTAAAATTCTAATCAAATTACAATAGAAGCTTATTGTCTTAAAAAAAAAATGACGAGTTTTTCATTTTGTGGAACAATTTCAATTCAACTTGAGACTAATTCTACAAAGAAGAAAATTACTGTAAGTTTATTGATTATTTTATGAATTTTGTGAATTTCTCGAAAAAATTTACGAGAATACAATTTTCTTTTTTTGTTTCATCTCTTACAGACTATATTTTTTTTTTTACGTTAAATTATGTTTTTCGTTTCAATCTATTTATTGTAAAATTGAAAATATTCGTGATCGTTAAAAAAAATTAATTTAATAAAAAAAATATTAAAAGAATATTTTTAATTTTATGAAATTAATTGAAATGAAAAAAATTTATAGAACTGTAGGAGATAAAACAAAAATTTTTTCTTTTTATTAATTTATTTTTCTTTTTCAGGAAAGAAGATGAGGCAAACAAAAGGAAAGTTTTGACGTTTTATTTCTTCTTCTATAATCAACTTTTGGTAATTTGTTGAGAATTTATTGATTTTTTTCCATGTTTTAAATAAGAATTAAATAAAAATAGTTTCATTGATCGTATTACAAATTTTCTAACTGAATATAGAAAAATAAGGGCAAATGTTAATTTTGATAAGGGATTTTTAAAGATTTTTTCCTCCCCTGTTAAATGTTATTAATTTTTATTAAAAAAAAAAATTAAAATTTGAATTTCATCCCCTTTTTTCGAAGAATTCAAATTTCTTTTCTTTCCTCAAAAATCTTATTTTCATCAATTATTTTTTTCAGGAGAATTTTTTTTTTTCAAGATTTGAAAATACCAAAATTGACGAGAGAAACAATCGTTGGGGGAGGATTTTGATGCCTTGAAAAAATTACCTCCCCTCACACCTATTATTCACCCTCGACGCTCCTGCAGTTTTGGCTTCAATGAAAAAAAAAAAAAGAGGGTTGGTTTGGTTACCAACCACGAAGTTATAAGGGAAAAGGAATCTTTACCTTCACAGTTTTTGTAATAATCATTGGAAGGGGATGTCTTTAGCGCAAGCGCTTTCAAAATTTCTATCTATGTCCCCCTTGGAGAAACGGATAATAGTTGTTCTTGGCTGCGAACGCTCTTTAATGCGCACCCTGCGACATATATAATACAAGAAAAAGGCGCATCCACCACACAGTTGGTTTCAAATATTGTACTCCGAAAGAGACCGAAGTCCTTGATGGGTGTCGCCCTGTTGACGAACTGAAAAAGACTGCACCCATATTTTCAAAGATCATCCCAAGAGGAACAGCAAATTTGACCTTCAACTTTCATCGAGAGAAATATATAGGCCTTTTCTTCATTCTTCATTAAATTCAAAGAGTTGGAAAGAAAAATGAATCTTCTCGAAGAAGAAGAAACTGACGAGTGAGTAATTCTATTCCTTTTTTTTTTTTTTTAATTATCAAAATTAAATGAAAGAAAATTCATAATTTTGGAAAATATTTCAATTCTTTGTTCATTAATACGAATTTAAAAAAAAAATATATTTAATTAGAATATTTTTTATTTCAATTTATTTTTAATTTGGATGTTATTTATTTTAATGTAAAGAAAATTAAATCAATGATTTTATGGAATTCGAGAATAATTGTATAAGCGAGGTACAAAAATAACATCTGTTTAGTCGATACTAATTTAAATATTCTTGAGGAACAAGAGGGTCGTTAATTCAAGAAAGTTACCTGATTTAATTAAAAACAAACTTTACTAGGTGTGGACTTTTTAATTTGAAAAAAAAAAATACAAATTTTTTCCGAAGAAAATATGTCACTGAGATTTTTTTTTCATATTACATTTTTTGTTTTGACTCTTTTTTTTTTGACAATACTAGATTAGAAGACACAAAATTTGTTTAGTGATATGATAAGACACTAAAATCCAATCTAATCTAATTAGTGATAAATGGTTTTTTTTTTTAGGTCAAAATTTATTGATTACATTCAAGGTTAATTAGTTAAAATAATTATTTGATTATAAATTCAAATTCACTGATTAATGAACTTTTTTAAATTTTATTTTTTAAAATTAAATCTAGTGAAAGAAATTAGTTCAGAGTGATTTTGTTTAAATGAAACGTTTTGGAGTGAAATCAATTCTTAGTAAAAGAAAATAAAAAGGTAATTGGATTTAAAAAGAAAAAAATTCGTTTCTAGTAATGTTTCTTGTATAAAAAAAAGCTATAGCGGTATTCCGTGGAGACTTGTAATTTTAATTTTTTTTTTTTTTTTTTTGTTTCAAAACCCGCAATTATTTTGCGATGATTCCCCTAACTTCTTGTTTCATTTCTCTTGAAATCCATTCACTCGAGGGTAAATCTAACTTTCATTCTTACATTTCTCATTAATTTTATTAATTTCAAAAATTTAATTAACTGAATTAAATACTAAATTAATAATTGTGGAATAATGATTTATTTGGCCTAATGAAAATTTGTTAAATAATAATAATAATAGTAATAATAAAATAATAAACAATATTGATTTTGTACATTTTTTTCAGAATGTTTTCTTTATGTAAAATAAAAAATTTGAATTTATTTATTACTTAATAATATTTGATATAAGAATTAAGATGACTGCAGTGTTGAACAGTAGGCGATCGATGAAACTGTTATTATAGACGACATAGATTATTATATATACACATTCATAGAATCGTATTGTATAGTTTTCAAAAGTCTTATCTGACATTTTTCTAATACATATTATCTACATTAAAGGATTAAAAATTTTTTTTTTTGCATTTAATAAATAGAAATTTATTTTTTTCCAAAACAATAAAATTAATAATTATTGGTATAAAATTTAATGATCACAATATTAAATAAAAAATTTAAATACGAAAATTTTTAGTGTCTTTGTATTATTATTGTGGTCATTAAATTTATATGAATCATAATTATAAATTATTTTTAATATTATTAATTTTATTATTTTCATTATTATTATTATTTAATAATAATATTTTATTTTCTAAAAATATTCAATTTTTCTCAATAATTCAGTATTCAGTGATATATTATTATTAATATTAATATTAATTATTAATATTAATTTTATTAAATTAATTATATTATTAATTTATTAATTATAATTATTATACGTATAGTAAATTTATTTTTTGTTTTTTCTTTGCGAAAATAAAATATTTGCACATTTTTGTAATTATGTCAAATTTCTAAATTTATGTAAAATTCAGTCTGACAGGGATAAATTCTTTATTGGAAAAACTTTCATGTCACTTCTTTATTTAATTATAAATTCAATCAATTACTTATATAGAAACGGCTGTTGATTTTGTGTTTTTTTTTCCTAAACAATGACGTTCACTATATGTATATATTTGAATTTTTTAAAAATAATTGACCTTTATTTTTTCTTTTAATTTTTACCACACACTATATAAATATAATTATATTTTTTTTTCTCTTTTAATTTTGATTACACAATAAATATTTTTTAATTTTTACATGAATAATAAAATTCAAATTTTATTAATTAAATTTAATTGAAAAATATTTTTAATTTCCGTTTTTATATTATCATTGGCAAAACAATAAAATTGTTAATTTCTTCTGTGAAATTATTTTATTATTATTATTTTTTTTTTTGAGTTTTTTCAAGCATCAGAAAGTTATTTAATCCGGAGACCAATTGTACAATTTGCATCGATATCCAATAATTGACTAAAGACGGTACATTATAAGTTTACAGGAAATTTTATTCAATTTATTTTCAAGCTTGTGAATTTAATTTTATATTAGAATTCTAATTGAAAAATGTTTTTTTTCTTTTTTTTGAGAATTTACTATTTTTTTAGTTTAAAATTGTCTTTTAAACAAAATAATGAAGAAAATAGAAATTATTTATAAAATTATTTAAAATAAAAATTTAAAAATAGAAATTTAATATAAGGCAGAATAGTAATCAACAAATGAGGTAGAAAGTTACAAGAAACAGTAATTTAACTTTTCATAGTTAACTTTTTTATAGTCCATTTAACTTCACGAGAGTAAAATTTAAAAAAAATTATTTTTCTCTAAAATGATATTCAAAGATTATTATTTTTTTTTCATTATTTATTAATGTAATTTTATATTTTCTTTTTTATATTTAAATTATTTATAATTTAGTAATAAATTTTGATTGATCAGTGGTAAAAATTAATTTTAATAAAAGCATAATTCAGTAAAAGTGTGATAAAATTTTTAAATTAAATAATAAATGTTTCTATTATGAAAAAAAAATAACAAAAATTTAATTTACCAAAAAAACAACTTTTAACAATAAATTAATTTTAAAATTGAATTTTTTTTTCTAACTCTATTATAAAAATTATATGATGGGAAATTTAAACATTTTTTTTAGAGATATATTTCTCTTTCAATTTTTTTCAAATTTTATACCGCACCTGATATTTTAATAGAGAATAGTTCGGAGAAGAAGTGAAAAGAATATTTTAAAGGGTACATTGCATCTGATGAACAGACGGAATGCAGTCTGTGTATATATATATATATATATATATATATATGTTAGTTTGTCAGCTGCCAGACGAAAATGTGGTAGTAAGCTGGCAAACCGTGAACTGGTAAGTTGGTGGGACGAAAGCTTATAAAAGGTTTTACTCCTAACAACCCAAGTTTATTACAAGACAGTTATTCAACTTTATAATACACCAAAAAAAATTATAATCCAATCAATCGCAAAAGTTTATTTTAAACACGCGAATTATTCTCAATTTAAATTATTTATTGTGCGTGTTAAATAATTTTGTTCATTGTGTGTACCATATTATATTTATATGACATCATATACATATATATTGTGTTTGTGAATTTAAATAGTAAATAATAATTAAAATTGGATCCAGTTAATTATAGTTTTGTAAAATTATTAAATATTTTTGTTAAATATTTGTTTTAAAAAAATTTCTATAAATTTTGTCTATAATATTGACATTTAATAAAATGCCGGAATGTACATGTGATTATAAGAGAGTTGAAGGTGAAGACAATCACGAGTGTCAGTTAAAACTTCCAATGGAAAAGGTCCTTGAACACAAAATAAACAAGGAACGTCCCATTGATGAACAAAATCCACTTAGGTACAATAATTATTTATTTTTGGATTTATATTAAAGTTGTAAATATATTTAAAAAAAATAATTTCATCTGTATTTAAAAATTTTTTTTTTGTTATATTTAAAGTTATTTGGTTCAAAGAATAATTAAAAGGGAAATTAATTTTTTTTTTAATTTCTACTTTCTACAGGTAAAAAAAATGTCAGTGTTAAATGAAATTAATTATAGAAGTAAATGGTAAATTTTTCAACAAAAGAGAATGTTCATTTTTTTATTGATTACTTTAACTTTTTTTTTCAATTAAAATTAATTTAGTTGAAATTTTGAAAATTTTGTTACTACTCGAAAAAATCTATTTCTATTATTTTTCACATATATTTTTTATTTTGATTCAAATTATTTACTTGGTTTTTTCTGTTGGTTTAGTGAAATAAAAATTGTGCTATATGGAATTTCCTTTTTTGTGGGGAAAAATGGAATGCTTGAACAGGTTCCCATGATCCTGAATAAATATTAAAATATTGTAAACAAAACATGTTTACGCATTTCTTATGTAAGAATTATATTTTCGAAACAGGTTTTTTTTTTCGAAAATTGATCATAAAAATGGAAAAACACACTTTTGAAAATAAAATGCATAGCCTCTTTTATTCGAAAGTTTTTTTTTTGTTTTTATAGATCAAGATTTTGTAACTTGTTTTTTACATTTAAAATCCGGCATTAAAAATAACAAATTTCTCTTCTATTTAGAAAAAAAGTCAATGATTTAACTGGCAGAATATAGAGAAGTGAAAGGACAAATTATTATTATATTCCAAATCATTCATGAATGACTTGGATTTTATTTAAATGACTTTTTATATCCTTTCAAATTTTTCTTTTCTTATTTTGAAATATAAATGAATAGAAAACGAAAAAAATTTTCAAAGAAAATTTTATTATTCAAAACATTATTTAAATTAAAATTGATGAAGGATTAAAAATTTTTGTTTATTTAACGATCTATATTTTTTATTTATCTTTTACTTTCTAAATATCACAGTGCTTATTCATAAAATTAATTTATATAGAAGATAATCTGCGCTTTTGGCAGAGATTTTGCAAGACTCCTGGTAGAATTTGCGTCAACAAAACAAATATTATATTTACTAAATAATTGAGAAATATGATGCAACTAGAAATTTATTTTTTGGAAATATATAGTTATTAATGAAAAAAAAAAACTACGAGAATTTTGAATTTTATTTAATTTTATTAATTATGTAATTTATAATCAATTATAAAGATATGAAGAATGAAAGAATGAAATTTTTAAAAGGTATCACATCAACTTGTGGTTCTTCTGTTTATTTCTCTATTTCGTAACTTTCATTATAGAGATTTTAAAAATTTTCCACTTGTTCTTTTTAAAGTTCAGTGACGAATTGATAACAACTAGTAAAAACAATATTAATTGATAAGAAAAATGCAATATGGGAAATGAATGAAAATTGAGAAAATTTAATTATAATTAAAATAACTTTTAATTAAATACCGTATGGAAAGAAAAAAAATTATTTTTTTAATTGTATTTTATTTTTTAGATATCGAGATGGATCTGTCAGACTCAGAAATCCAAATATTGAACTCATGGATCAAGATATCCTTTATCATTTGGCTCTTGGAAGTGGATCCCATGACCTAGTAGAAATGTTCGGAGATGTAAAGGTAAATTTTCTATTTTGTCACAGAATTTTCATTAAAAAAGAAAAAAAAATCAAATATCAAAAAAAAATCAAATATCAAAAAAAAATCTAAAATTTACAAATTTTTTCAATGAAAGAATTTTAAATATATAATTTTACAGTCTAAATTGAATTGATTAAATTGTTTTAGTTTGTGCTCTCAAAAAAGAGAAAAAAAAAAATGTTCATTTATAATCGTAAAATCTTGACCTTACATTTTTTAAAGATTAATTTTTTTCTCATGTATATAAAAATAATAATATGATAAAAAAAATCACTCTGAACGATATATGAATATTATAAAAATATGAGATTTATAAAACACGTGTTTAATTCAAATTAGATATTGCATCACGTCGATAATTGCTCTGACATAATCGATAACTTGTATAATAAATGTTCTTCTTGATTTGCCACAAGTAGCTGAATTGATGTTGATTATTATCGGACGATTGCATTTCTATATTTGAAATTTTTTTCTTTATTTGATAAAATTCAAATATGATGTCGATTAATGTCGACAGTTGAAAAGTACAAAAATATAAAACTTTTCTTTAATAGAAATATGGAAAACTAATTATATCAATTTTAATATGAAAACTATTTTTTTATTGAATAATTTTAACATTAAAAAATATTTTTCAATTTCTGAGGTTTTCTTTCAACTTTCCTAGAGTCTAAAAATAAAAAAAAAAAGAAGAAAATTTGTTAGATCAATATGATTTATAATTAGAAATTGAAAAATTCGGGAAAAAACATTCATTTCAAATTTGTTAAATCAATAAAATAGGAAATTTTTCTTAATAATAAATTATATTATTTATGAATGGAAATAGTGATAAATTTTTTAAAAAAACTTTATAAAAATTAATGAATATTGAAATTGATTATGAAAATAAAAATAGAAAAGAAAAAAACTTATTTGCAACTCCTTGAATGTTTTAGTTTGTGTGCATGGGAGGAACTCCCAAGCGAATGGAGCAGTTTGCTTTCTTCATCATGGAAGAAATAGGTCACAAACTTCCTGCAGGAACGACATTGCTCGACATCAGCCAGTATTCTTATCGTTATTCAATGTACAAAGTCGGTCCTGTACTTTCCATTAGTGTGAGTATACCTTGAATATTTCCATAAAAGATCATTCATATAAGAGGAATAAATAATTCAAAAACATTCAAATTCATTTATAAAAAGTTAGAAAAATAATTTTTTTTTTATCAATAAAACTTCGAAAATTTGTTTCTTTACTTTCTATTTGTTTTGACACTTTTTATTTATTGTATTTTTATTGTTTAAAACAAATTAAACCTTTTTTTTTATAATTGATAAAAAATTTTCAAAACCAACTTTTGATTAATTGAATAAATTTTTGTTTTAGAAAAAATTTTTTTAATATTTTTCTAATTTTATTATATTTAGCATGGAATGGGTATTCCATCGGTTGGAATTCTTCTACATGAAATTATTAAATTGATGTATCACGCAAGAGTCAAGGATCCTGTTTTCTTTCGACTTGGAACATGCGGTGGAATCGGCTTAGAACCAGGAACTGTCGTTGTCTCAGAAGAAGTTGTCGATGGAATGATGAATCCATATCTTGAATGTGTAAGAACTTATTTTTATTTTCTCTCAAAATACTGTTTTAATTTTTTTCTTGCAATTATTGAGAATATAGATTCAATTTTTTAAGAATTAATTTTTTTTTTATTTTAAACTAAATGAATAGTTTAAAAAATGTTCTTTTCTTTTTATTTCTAGCCAATTTTAGGGAAATTAGTTCGTAGACCAGCGAAATTGGATCGACAATTGGCACGTGAATTGAAAGCTCTCGCTCATCATGATGATCCTTACGACACTGTAGTTGGAAAAACAATGTGCTGCAGTGATTTTTACGAGGGACAAGGACGTTTGGATGGTGCATTCTGTGATTTTTCAGAAACAGAAAAAATGGAATATCTCACTCACGTTCACAGTAACAATGTTTTAAATATTGAGATGGAAAGTCTTGCCTTTGCTGCACTCACACATCACGCTGGAATTAAATCAGCAGTTGTTTGTGTTACAATGTTGGATCGACTTAAAGGCGATCAGGTAATTTTTTTTTGCTTTTTTTTTCAATATTATCTTCTTATTTTTTTTCTATCTCTTACACATCGTTATTTCTATCAATATGCAAAGTATTAATAATAAAAAATTAATAATAATTATAAAAATAATTAAACTAATGAAAAATTATTTAAAAAAATAAATATTTATTTATCAATTAAACGGGCAATGCCCATTTTTTATATTTTTTATTTTAAATATATACAAAAAAAAATAATAATATAAATTTGAATAGAATATTAATTTTCTTATAAAAAATTATATATTTTTTTTTCAATTAAATTTAGGTAAATTCTCCAAAGGAGGTTTTGGACGAATTGCAAAAACGACCTCAAACACTAATCGCTCGATATATAACAAGGCATTTACAACGAAAAGGTCGTTTCACGTCCTTAGACGGTCATGGTTCCATGTGTGTAAAAAGCCCACGACGATTTAAACTCGTTCAACAGGAATCTGAAAACTATGATTAAACAAAAAGTTCAGAAACCTTGTACATAATAAGGTTTCTCTTTCTATTTACACGTAAAGTAAACTAAAAAAAAAAGGAAAACCTTTTTGTTCTTTAGAACAATTTATCAAAAAATTTAACTAAAATAGTCCGCTTATATTCATTTCAGAGAAAAGGAAATTCCCATCTATCAGAAATTCTACCAAATTTTAAACGAAATAATTTATTCTTATAATACTAAAAAAAAAAAGAAAATTCCTCTTTCTCTATAAATTACAATTTTCTCATAATTTTTAATTTTCTCTTTTTTTGATAAAAGTTTAGAAAAACTTGTTTTAAAGTTAAAAAAAGGTTTTTTTCATTTAATAAGAGCTCTCTTCTTTCTTTTTAAATCAATTTTTAATTTATTTTAGCAATTTTTCTATTCACGTTCCATATACATATATTATGCATTATTTAGAAAAATGACGAATATTTTTAAATATATATATATAAAAATAGTTGCAAATAGAATTTAGCATGAATTACAAAGGAATCTTAGAAGAAGAAAAATTAGAATCCTATACTTTTGAAAAATGGTAAAATAACTTTTTTTGCCAATTTTTTCCAGTAAAGAAAAGAAAAGAAACTATCAGTATTGAATTTTATGTACTTTTTACAGTTCTTGTTCGTTATAACAATTTACAATGACAAAAAAAAAAAAAAAAAACCACCTGGAAGTGATTGTAGACGAATAGATATAAACATATATTATTCCTGTTAAAGAAAAAAAAGGAAGGAGATGGAAAAAAAAAATTGTTATTCTTCTTGTGCATGATTTTAAAATTTCGTGCTCATATTACGCGATGATCAAGTACAAAAAAAAAGTTATCCAGAATTTCTGAACATACTTTTTGAGATTGTAGAAAGAAGGAAAAAAAATTATAAAAAAAAGAGTTCAGAATGCAAACAAGACCACTCTTGGCTACATATCCAAATTATTGTATTTTGTAAAACGCTCAAACAAAAAAAAAAATTCATTAATAATCGAATCTTAAGGAAAAATTTTTGAAAAATCGTAAATTTTACAGAAATTCTCGATTATTTATTAATTAAATATCCATTTTGATAATATTTTTGAATGTTCCGAGATGAAAATTTAATTTTTAATTATTAATTATTATTATTTTTATTTTTTAATTTTTTTTTAATTCAATGTGAATTGAATTGATTTAAAATTTACATTTAAAACCAACTTGTTAAAAGAAATTATAATTCTTTTTTGTTCCCTTAATTATTTCTTTATGAATACACGACGATTGAAAGAACAAAAAAAAAAAAAAATAGTTGTAGAAAAAAAAAAAAATTAAATATCTATGAAAAGTTCCTTAATCATACATTCCGTGTAATTTTTATGAAAGAAATATGTGTTGTTTTAATCTTTGTCGTGCATGTGAGATATTTAATGAACAAAACATTGTGAAAAGCATATTTAAAGAGGTATTTTAATCATTTAATATAAGTATGTGTATATGTGTGATTTATATGAGTCTCAAAAATAAAAAAAAAGAAATAAAAGTAAACCTCATTTTTAAAAAAATTTAACCGGGTTTTTTTTTTTCATTTTTGTTAATGATAATTTAATTGAAAAAAAGGGAATTTTTTTCAAGATTTAACTAAATAAAATAAAATTTAAATGTTTGAATGAAATATTAGTTTATTGATATAAAATTTGTAATTTATTCCCAATATTTCGAAATTTAATTACTTTAATTGTGAGTTTAAGAAAAAATTCATTTTATCATTTTTAAATGTCAATGTTAATTGAGATAGAATACTTTTTATATACGACTTCCTTATTGTATGGTTGTTAAAGAGACTATTTAAAGAAGAAAAAAACTATTATAAACACTGCGTAGTAATCAGAGCGTACAGTTTCTGAAATAAAAACAAAATACATAAATATAAATTTTAAAAAATCCTCTTCATTCTATCTCTCTCTCTCTCTCTCTCTCTCTCTTTCACTTTTTAAAAGAAGAAACTGCAAATTTAATAATCGGTGCTACGTCACATTAATTAAAAATATATCCTAAAAAAAAATTCGCTTAAATAAGTTTACTTGGCCTAAAAAAAAAGTAAATTAATAGTATTTACTTGATAAATTCCTCAATTTTTTTAAACTTTCTATTCAAGTTCGATATTATTTTTATTAAATAGTTTTTGTACTTTTTATTAATTATTTAAGAATAACTCTCGTAAATTTTATAAGAATAAAAACACAATTTAATTGAGAGAAATTTTCAAAACTAATGAAATATCTAATTTAATACGAATTTTGATATTAGTTCAATTAATAAATTAAATTATTTATTTAATTAATTAATATATAAATAATTTAATTAATGTTCAATTAATTAATATATGTAATAAGTTAATAAAAAAAAACATATTGTGAAACTTTGAGATTTTAATGTTCGTGTTCTTTATCTTTTCTTTATAAAACAACGACATATCTGTGATGCATAATTGTTAAACAGCTATATAATAATGTATTTAGACACGAAATTGTTGAGAAAAATGAATTCTTCATAAATTATCATAATTATTAAGAGAAAAAAAAATTATTGCCTGTAAAAGTCGATTTTATTACACAATATATTACAAATATTGTATTTAATAATATAATTATAATAATAAACACATATGCTGTGTATTAAAAAAATAATTCTGTTCTATTAAAAGAAATAAAGATTACTACGCGTGTTAGCTATTGTTATAAACATCAGTTCATAAACTAAATAAGTGCTTTAACTTCAGCGATTAATTCGTTATTGTTAAACTTTGTAAAACCAAAAAAACAAAAAACATAAAAAAAAACCAAAAAAAAAAAAATATATTTAAAAATATTGACCGACATTACTGTACATTATTGTTGTGATCGCATTTGCAGCCAAGAGTAATTCAATTTAAAAAAAAAATATTTATGCTGTATCGAAAAATATGTCCTTTTACGAAATGCTACGAGTTATATATCTAAAAACAAAAAAATATTGTTGAATGTGCGTTACGTTATAAAAGGACAATAAAAAAAAAAAAAAAAAAAACTGCTTGACAGAATTATTGGAAGTTTATTATTTTTTAGTTAGTAGATCTTTTTTTTTTTTAATACACTGAGAAAAATTATACTGAGGAGAAAGATAATTAAATATTATATGAAATAAAAACGTGTCACCAAAGAATTTATTAAAAGTGGGCGTTGACTATGGATAAGATTCTTCAGTTGTGAACATGAATCATATGATTTAAGAATTCTCAGTAAGTTTTTAACCGTCAAGTATACTTCAGGGTAAAGTTATCGAAATTTTTCCTTTTGTTTTCTGTGATATAGAAATTATTTTGATAATGAATACAACTAATGAAATGAATGAAAATCAAAGGTAAAAAAAGTATTTTTTTTTTTAAATTTATTTTTAATATTGAAAAAAATTTACTATTATTAATTAATAATATAATTAATATATAATAATTTATTTATTTATATTTTCTAAATTTGTATTTTAAAATTTCTTTTTCTAAAATAGAAAAAATTTAAGAATTTCCTTTTTTATAGAAATGATAATGGTTTAATAAAACTACAAAATCCTTATGTGAAAAATTTAAAGAATGACGTTCTCTATCATCTTGGATTTGACACAAGTGTACATGATTTGAAGAAAATGTTTGGTGATGTTAAAGTAAAAACAAAAATTTTGAATAATTAATAATTTAAATAGAATGAAGGACAAATTTTCTTTTCATAATTATTTGATTGGAAAAAATTTTTTAAATTATTTAAATTCTCGCTTTAGAATATTATTTAATTTGTAAAAAAGAAAAAAACTGATAATATTTTTTCAAACATTTAATTTTGAAATTGAAATTTATCCTCCACTATAAATAATGATAAAAATTAATTTTAATGTAATATTTGAATTAAATTTTTAATTTACTAAAGGGAATGTAATTAATTTTAAATTTCAGTTTATTTGCACTGGTGGGACTGAGTGTAGAATGAAAGAATTTGCTTATTATGTCGAAAAAGAAATGTCCGACATGTTTGAAACTGAAACTAAAGTGATTGATTATTCAAAACATTCTCATCGTTATGCAATTTATAAAATAGGTCCAGTTCTATCAATAAGTGTAGGTATCTCTAATCAAAAAAAAAAAAATAATTGATTTAAATTGAAATTAATAATTGACTAAATTAAAATTTTTTCTTAATTAATTTTCTTGTGCGATTAAAAATTTTATTTCTTGTAAAATTTGGATAAAAATTATTATTTAAAAAAAATTGCAAGTTTAATGATCGATATATATAAATATGATTTTTATAATTATTTTTAGCATGGAATGGGAGTTCCTTCACTCAGTATTTTGTTAATAGAAATTTTTAAATTATTACATTATGCCGAAGCAAGGGATCCAATAATTTTTCGAATTGGCAGTAGTGGAGGTATTGGTGTAAAACCGGGAACTATTGTCATTACAAATGGTGCAGTTGATGAACTTTTGAGACCTGACTTCGAAACAGTAAATTTTAAAGCTAAAAATAATAATTCTACTCTAATTTAAAAATTATTTATAATTATTTATAATTTTTAATTATTTAAATTTCAAAGAAATTAATTTTATTTTCAAAAAAAAAAAAAGGCAGTCGCTGGTAAATTAGTCAAAAGACCTGCAATATTTGATCAAAATTTAGTAAAAGAATTGGAGGATCTCGCTCTTCCCAATGATGATTATGAAATAAAAGTGGGAAAAACAATGTGCGCCAATGATTTTTATGAAGGACAGGGTCGTCTTGATGGTGCTTTTTGTACATTTACCGAAAATGATCGTATGAATTATCTCAAAAAATTGCAAAATTGTGGAGTTTTAAATATTGAAATGGAATGTGTCTGCTTTGGGGCACTCACTCATTTTGCTAAAATTAAATCAGCAATTGTTTGTGTCACATTTTTAAATCGTCTTGAAGGCGATCAGGTAATAATTAACATTATATTATTCATTAAAAATAAATTATAATTCCATAATTAATTTAAAAAAAAAAAAAATTATTATGAAAAAATAATTAACTTCTATTTTTAAAAATAAGTACTTACATATATCGTTCCAGGTTCTCGAGCCAGTAGAAGTGCGACAAAATTTTGAAATGAGACCTCAAATTTTAATTGTTCGCTATTTACGAAAATGTCTTAAAAAAAACTTTTTCGTAAAAAAATAAGAATTTCGAATTCCTAAAACAATGTAAAAAAAAAATTGTATACTTGAAAATAAATATAGAAATAAAATTGAAATTTAATTAATTTATTTTCGATTTTAATTAATTCCTAACAAAGTTCCTAACAAAATAAATATTTTCAACTAAAGGCAAATTTTTGTTAAAAGGACGTGAATAATAAAAAGATTTGTATTTTTTTTTTAAATCGTATGATGCAGAGAATGCATTTATTTCTTAGGCCAATATACAAATAGCGGAAATACGACGATATTCGACGTCGTTTACCGTTATAATTGATGCACAATGATGAGTGCTAATAAAATGAATGTATAATATGTAAATATTACTAAGTATACACTGTATCTATTTATGTATATATATATATTTTTAACGATAGCGGATATTCAAAAATTACTTTTCAGATACGATAAAAAATACAATTATATTATACAAATGAGGTTCTTAAATGTTTACAATTTACAAAAATTCATGTTCGCTGATAATATTCTAATAAATTGTTACTTAATTATATTTTGCAACATATTAATATTAATCATCAATAATATATAATGAGTATTTAATAAATTAATGGTATTAATATATCAATAATTAATATTTAATTAAGTATTAATATATTAATTAAAGTAATTAAAATCCATTAATGCATTTTTCATTAAAAAAAAAAGAAAAGCAATTCAAAAATAAATAAATTTTCAAATATCAAAGAGCGCTTAAAATTGCTTTTCTTTGATAAAAATTTATCATTAAAATTTTTATTAAATGATAACGCACAGATTGTTCTTTTTTATATATAAAAAAAATAATATATAAAATAAAATTAAAATAAACTATATTATTTTTACATGGGAAGTGACCCAATTTCATAGTCTCACTCAAATAAACGGAAAAGAAAATCTGCATTATTTATACATTGCAATTTTTCTTTGCTTTTGAAAATAATATTCATTATTTTTCAATCGAACTCATTGATCTCACTGGAAGTGTAAATAAAGCTTTAATTTTCAAAGTATTGCAACGTGTGTGTCTGTGTGCGGACAAATTTTTATAATAATATCGTGAATGCAATAGTATTATGATAATTATTGACGATTATTACAATAATAATAATATTATTTATATTAATATTATTAATTATTAATATATTAATAATTACCAATAATTAAAATCGATATTATTAATATTGTTAAAAAAATGTGACATATTTTTGTTATTTATATTTGTATATCGAATACATCAGAATATTCTAAACTTAATCAGCCTCTTATAAAGATTCTACCTATTATATGTATAATTTTTCTTTTTAAATATGTATAATGTATACATATTGTATTTTTTTAAATAAAAATGGGAGAAAATTATTACATTTTAGCTGTCAATGAATTGTTATGAATATTGATCTTTGATTTACATAATTGATTCGTGAATATTAAAAAAAAAAAAAAAAAAAAAACAATATTATATATCCTTTTAAGTCTAGTTATTATGTATAATAATAATAATAATCATTAATAATTCTAGATATACGTACATCTTATAATAATTAATATCTATCATTTCTATCACAAAACTTAGCTAATTATTACGGCCGTCAACCGCATTGAGATAATCTTGAGATTGTAAGATAAAGAGAAGATCATACAATAATATCTTAATTTAAATTTTATAATAATTAAATAAATTTTAATTGTTATTAAAATAAAATATTGGAAATGTAAACATGTACTAAAAACTTATCGACTCGATATTATTTTAAGTCTTTTTTTGTTTTCTAAAGAATTTTATAATTTTAATAAAAACTTATATTTAAAAAAAAAATTGGTTTCATGTAAATGAGAAAAAAATAAATTTTTTAAAATTCATTTAAACTTAAATTAAAAAAAAAATGAATAAAATATATATGTAAAAAAAATAATATTAAAATTGATATTGTTAATATAAATGGAAATCGTTTTTTTTTCTGTTTTTAAAATAAAAGTCAAGGAATAAAAATTGAAGATTTACTGATAATGAGAATAACTTGAGCATGAATCGACGAGGTCGTGGAATTTTCATGTCGAAGCTTATATCTAGTTTAAAAAAAAAGAAATTTGCTAGTATGACGGCTTTTGGCACCAAATAAAGGTTCAAGGATCAATAACATTTTTATCTAATCTTTTTCTGTTTTTTTTTTTTCACTAAATGTTATGACAACTGTCTCATTAATGAAATATTAATTATTAATATTACTCCCATTTATTGCCTATAAATTTGTCGAAGCACTTGCGCGTTTCAAAATTTTCCTATTCCATTTATCACTTGTTTTTTTTTCTTTTTTTTCTTAATTCTTTGTCGAAATTTGTTTATTTAACCGTTATTATCAGATAATCTACGGGCTAATAACATCCGAGCATATAACATCAGACGATTACATAATGTGATATATTGTCCAACATTTCATATAATTCTAGCATCGGTGCTCTAAATTTAAATCCATTATTTTAATTTCCCCCTCGTCAAATGTCCACAGTTCAATTATAATTTCTAATATCTGATTAAATAATCGCTAAAATTATATAATAAATTTATCAAAAATTAATTATATATTTTTGCCCATGTGGAAATTGTTTTTTTTTTTTCAATTTCTGTGGACATTTAAAATCATCGCTGTTAAACAGACAGATGGAATATGCTTTTAAATATGAAACAGAAACCCCCCCCCCTTTTTTTTAGGAATTAAATTTCCATTCATCGTGAAAATATTCTAATCTCATTCGCTGTTTGACACGATTCCTTGACTATCTAATTATTCATATTATATAGGACTAGAATAAATATTCACCATCTGATCGGAAAAATAAAAAAAAAAAAAGATTAACAATGAACATATGAGAGAATAAAGATGATATGAAGAAATAATAAGAAAATTTGTTGTTATTTTTTTACATTTTTACAGGTGCTTTAAAAAAAAAAAATAAAATTCCGAACAGATAGTGAACAATGAGCATAATATGTAAGTAATAGATTAATATTAAGGCTAAATTGATCTCTTTTCATCATTATTTTTTTTTCTTTTTAATTGTAGTGAAAAGATAAAAGTCTCAAATTCGATGAACACCTCATAGAAAATAAATCATATAAAAACTTTTACCATCGTGCGTATTAATCAGTCAGTTCCATTCCTTGAGAAAAAAAAAATTCTTTCCTGAGATATTTTTTTTTAAATTCGCTGATTGTCACATCGGCGTGAAAAATTAATTATTCTTCACTCTTCTTTCTTTCTCATTAATTTTTTTTTTCAAAATTTCCCCCTTTTTTCCATATTCTCCATTAAACGGAGAAATAAGAAAGAAATCAAAAACCAGGAAGATTAGTTTTTATTCTTTCTGATTGTTATTGTAAATATAGAAATTTACAAATATTTCTTCTTCTTTTTTTTTTATTTTATTAATTAAATATAAAAAATCTATTAATGAGTCTTGTATTTTTTTTAATGAGGGGAGATTTTGATGAGATATTGAGAGAAAGAAGAGGGGTTTTTTTTTTTTTTTAAAAAAGAGAGGATTTTTGTCAGCGAATCGAGACTTTTTTTGTTTTAAATTAAAGGTTGATTTTTATCGCAACGATGAATGAAGCCGTGATGATGCTGCGGTCATCCAACGGTTTCTTCGGGAAGTATGATACTTACTGATTTACGATTTGACGAATTATTATTGCTTGTCACCAGGCCGGAAGGTGGTCGATGAGATGGTGCAACCACACGAACTTCCGGTCTTGGAGATGATGCTTCTCTTAATGGACTAGACAAATTTACCAGATCATCACTATTCGCTACGGATACTGGTCTGAAAAATTTGCAAAAAAAATTAATTAATCTCTATCAAAAAGAGGAATTATATTATTAAAAAATCGAAAATTATAAATTATTTTTGTTTTTTTTTTTCCCCTTACTTGTGTTGAGGTGGAGGTGTCGGAGTTCGTGAAAGAGGAAAACTGGCAACCTCTCTCGTTACTGATAATGAACGAATAGAACCAAATGTTTGATCCGGTGATAGATTAGCACCAACACTTTGCACCATTCCGCTACTGAAAGAAAACAAAAATATCATAAAAAATGTTCTTTTATTGGAATTTTTAAATTTTTTGCATTTAAACTATATATTTTTTCTATTTACAAGGGAAATATTTTGAAATACTACGATAAATAAAACAAAAAAATTTACATATTCATGACAAAATTTAAAATTGCAATGTAAAAATATTTACATGTAACCGCGAGTATTCGAGATGAAAAATGTTTTTCTCGAATATTTCTTGAAAATTAAAAAAGAAATAAAAAGAACTATTTTTTACTTCAGTTACGAAAGATATTTCTTATTTTAACAAAAAAGAAATTAAAATCGTATTTTTTTTTGTTGACGAATTTCGAAAAATATATTTTAAATAGACAATAGAAATCAAAATAGAAAGAACAATGTTTAATTAAAAAAATTTGAAAGACGCATAACTTTTTTTTTTAAAAAAATTGCAAATTAAGTGCTATAACTTTAAATGTCAAGAGAAAACAAAGTGGTCTTAATAATAGGTGTAGAGACACTGAGAATAAACTTTTTCTCTTATTTATATTTAATGATATGTCTAGGTATATCAGTTCAAATAATAAAAATAGAAGTTCTATATGAGGCCTCTTAAACAAATTTTCAAAGGTAATAATTGTATTTTCCTTTTTTAGTAATTAAGAAAACTTTCCGATTCTATTAGTTTAATAAGAATTATAATTAATCCTTTGAGACACGAATATTTTATGCAAGCAAAAACGATTTTTTTTTTCTATTATTAGAAACTTTACGATTCGCAAAGAAACAGAAATTATTATTTCTGAACAAATGGAAATTTTTAACTTTTTTTTTTTCAAATAAAAAAATATTTTAATAACTTATAAATAATACTTTAATAAGGTAAAAAATAATATTTAATAATAAATATTTTTTTTAATTAAAAACTAAGATTTTGAAGTAAAAAAAAAATTAACTGAATTGAAATACAAAAAATATCTCTCATTTTAAAAAATCTATAAAAAAAAAAATAAAAATTATAAATTATTTTTTCACCTGACGGAACCGGATGTTACTAAAAAGGGCATTGGCGTCGGACATGGACTTAGTGGTGAACTACTAACAGAACTTCGTGTACTGTTCAAAACCGAATGAGGACACTGCGGTGGGCCCATGTGGGAAATCAAGGTTGCATTTCCGTTTCCACTATTGACTGGTCGTCTTTTAAAACACGGAATTCTGGGCCAACTGCTCTCATTCTTTCCATGTCCATCTGAAACAATATAAATACAATTATTTTTTTTCTACAAAACATGCAAAAATTTTATTTTATTTTATTTGTTTATTACATAAATAAATAATTTAATAATTTGGAAAAAAAACACATTGTTATAAAAACAGATTTTTGAGATTTAAAAAATTAAATTTAAAACTTTGAATGTATCTACTTTAAGAAAACGAAAACCCTTTGATATAATAATCGAACGTGGTATACGAAGTAAAGGGTGTGTGAAGAACAAAGTCAAGTTCTAGCCTTGATCATTGAGCTTTTTACACTTGACAAAATTTTAAACCCTTCGATTTTTTTTTTTTTTGCTAGAATTTTACATCGCGAAGAAAATTAATTTAAAATTTATATTTTTATTGTAAAATGTGCAATAATTTAATTATTCAATTATTCTACAATACTTTTTGAACGAGAATTTAGAACAGAAACAATATTTCTGAATTTCTAAATCTATTTTATTATTTATTTCTGAACATAAAATGGGAATTTCGAGAAATTATTAAACGACAAATTGCAAAGTTTTGGACAAAGAAACAACTCTCTAATTATTGGCTTTTTTTTATCTCTAAATTTTTCTTTTCCCCCTTTTTTTTCTTTGAACTTTTCGATACTTCAATTTATTTTTTTCTATATAATATCTTTCTCTAAAAGTTTCAATCTTCAATAATTTGAAAACTTATTAAAACTTAAAAAGAAAATTTTTGCAAAAAACATTTTTTGATTCCATTTATTTTCGAAAAATATTGAACGTTCGATTAAACAAAAAAAATTCTATAAAAAATTGAAATCAGAATATTTTTAAAACATGAAGAAAGAGAGTTCAAAGTTATATTGGAAAATGCTTCAAGTACAATTCGAATGAATAAATTCTAAAAGCACTCGATCAAGAAACTGACAGGATTTTTTTTTTCCTTCACACACTCCCTCATCCTCTATTTCTGTAAAAATTGATTATACAAAAAATTGTCAAAAAATTATTATATCATTAAATATTTTTATTTAGAAAAAAAAAAATTCTCCAAGAAAAAAAAGAAAGCTTTGTAAAAATCTAACATTATTTATTTTGTAATTGATTATTGGCAATTTCCGGCTTTACACTCTCTTGTGTGAAAAATTTATACACGGTTCTCATTTTACACCTCACACTTGAAAATGGGGAGGAAAATTAATCATTCTTTATCTATGACCTTCCAGTGCTGTTGCACTCGACAGTCACTTATCCTCTGACCTGACCTTTACGAAAAGCGAATATTATATAAACGTGCAACGCATTTAATCGACCTGAATCTCCATTGGGCTATGGTCATTAATTTTTGAAAAAGGATTTATATATATAATCATACATAAGAGGAGACGCGAATGGAATATTTAAATGCAATTAAAATAAAATAAATCACCGAGCACATTTCGTAGATATTTTTCTCGCCAATAATTTGAAATATAGAGCAGGAGAAAAAAAAGTAAACGATAGATATCGAATTTTTATATAAAATCAATTTTTAATATTAAAAAATGTTTATTCAATCGAAATTTTTAAAAAATAAACTATAATTTTCCATCTTTTCATAGAAAATAATTTTTATTTAACTATGGAAATATAAAAAATTGGTATTTTTTAAATTTTATTTTTTAGAAATTGTGAATTTTCTTTATATATAAAAAAGGAATCTGTGCGATCAACGTAACGTGAAGATACAAGTTATTTGAAAGGATTATAATTCAATCCAAGTTGGTCAGAAAGTGGATATAATAAAGAAAAGTCCAGAGATTACATATACTGAGGATTATAAGAGACTGAAACCAGAAATTGAAGAGCATGAGGGTCGATCTCTCAACAGTATAGAATGTCATAGACCCCGGGAGTCACCTAGTTACCTATAACCATTTACTATATACACACACAACCGCTGCAGTCATAATGACGTCAGTGTTGCTCCCGTGGTTCCCTGGTCGATTAATTAAAGTGACGCAATGCTTCTTACAAGAATAAATTTCGCCAACACAGACAATAGCAGAGAAATGTAAATTTCAATATAATTTTATATTATCCCCTTTTTCAAAAATTTTTTTTACATTTCATTAAAACTTGCCACAAAAATTTGATAAAAAAAAATTGCGAGTATTTTTTGTACTTTTTTTTTATTTTTAAATTAATTTTTTAAATTCCTTTTTTCTCATCACAAAATTGACATTGAATATTAAATTTTCTGCAATTCAGCTAAAATGCTCATCGAGTTAATATGAAGTAAAAAAAAAAAAAAGATCAAGAGCCCGTTCTCTGATTTATTAAGTCAATTTGTCAAACTGTTTGCAATCTGTGATGGAAAATTTTTAATTTGCTTCAACTGGAATTTTTTTTTGTATGCATTATTCCATTTTATCTAGTAGTGCAAAAAAAATTTTTTTTTTAAAAAATCAAATTTTTTTTTCTTTTTGTAAATCGAAAATTTAATTTTAAGCCCGAACTTTCAGCCTAATTGAACTATAGTGAAAAAAAAATCAGTTTACTATAAAAAAAATTTTCTTTTCTCTGCTTTTTTATACGCGAGATGACAAAAAAAAATTAGGGAATAATGCTTCTTCTTCTTCTGATTATCGACAATATTGTAATATAATGATAGACTCGCCATTAGCCTGAATTCCTCCAATCCAGTTATTTAGCCTAGCCTCGTACTGAATTCAGACAAATTGGCACGAACATTGTTACGAGAAAAAAAAAGAATCTCGCTCGATGAATTGTTCAAATTTGCCAAATAGTAAAGATTGCAATTTATCGCAAATTTTCACAACGAGTTTCTTTACAGCTTTTTTCTGAACTAAGCTCCAAGGATTCAATAGATTTTCACGAGATCGACTGTTGCTGACATTTCAAATTTCTTTTTTATTTTTCATTCCCCTTCGAATAAAGAGACGAAATACATAAGCCAATTATTTTTAATTTCTCTTCTTTTTTTTCTAAACTGGTTCAAAATCCAAGATTCTGTAAAATTTGAAGTAATTTTTTTTTATTATTTTTGATAAAATAAATAGAAAACAAAGTTCAAAAAATTTAACGGGATAAGAAAATTATTTGCGTAAATAACGGATTATTAAGGAAGATTTTTTTTTTTTCGATGTAACGGATTAGCTATTGAGATGATTATAAGTCGTCGATTAACGACGTTGACCTTCGTTTATAAACTGATTAAGAAAAAGAAAAAAAAAAAAAAAAAAGGTGTTGCAATTTGTCACTTCATAATGAGGTCAACTTGTAAGACTTGAGTGCCGTGTGTTCCTAACTTTGACCTCTTTGGCGTGTCGAGCATGTAAAGGCGTGACTTTGCCATTGGTGCAGAACGAAATATCCGCGTGAAAACCAGTTACTGCACTCTTGAACGTTTTAAAATATCGCGTGTCAAGATGCAACCAACTGTAAATCGGGTTGTTCACATTACGTGAAATAAACGACCTAAAATACATTTTTTTTCATAATTATAAAAGCCTCTTCATTTGATTCCAATTATTCAAAAATATTAATTGACATTAAAAAATATTTATTCGAAATTTGTCAATTCTTTTTTTACTTTGAAAAAATTAAGTAAATAATGAATATTTTTAAAAGATTATGAATTGAAATGAAAAATTTTTAAAAATTTTTAGTGAAAATAAATAAAAATTACAAGAAATTAAAAGATATCTAGCGTGAAAATGAAAAAAAAAACATTTTATAATAAAAGATGAGAAGATGTTTCTTGACCGCAAATCATGTCTTACTTTCATGTATTTTACTTGTTTCAAAACTCGATGCAAATTATACGTCTGGGAAGTTTCCCCACAGTCAAAAAAAAAAAAAATATTTCTTTACAAATTCAAGATTATTATCGAACAATTATGGGTGGTTTCATTTTTTTTTTTTGCATGTTTTTTTTTTCATTTCTAAAAAGCACAATTATTGGTAAAAATAATCGCATGAGAAAATATTCTAAAATAAGATTCTTTTTAATTTTATTTTTTCCTTATTTGAAAACTAATTTCAATAGTTTTGATCAAATTCTATTTTTTTTCAATATTTGAGAAAAATTTGAAATATATAAATTCGAGAATTTATATTATTTTAATTGAAAAGTTTTGGAATATTTTCATTAAATAAAAATTTTATTTGAAAATTGTCAGATTTTAAAAAAATGAACTTTAATTTTCCTTCACGAGAAAAATTATATAATTTTTATGTGACTTACTGAGAATTTTGATGCCCTGAACGGGACTCAATGGATAAAAATCCCCATGCAAAGGACAATGGAAACCAACACGCCTTTCTCTTCTTCTCGCACGTCTCGTTAACATACAGAGAAATACACCCAAGGCAAGCATTAGAGCACCAACAACAATGCATATTGGTCCTAAGATCCTGGAATTTCCTGTCAAAGCAATTCTCGATGCATACGAATCCTTATCCTCATGCTGGCCAGGACCTCGATACGATGCCGCTAAAAAAAATTTAAATTATCATTAATATACTAGAAAAATTAATTTTAAAAATAAAATTACAATTTAGTATAATTTTGTGATTTTTGTAAATTTTTGTAAATTTTAAAAATTTTTGTAAATAAAAAATATTTCAAAAAAGAAAATAATTGCTCAAAAAATATTATTTTAATAAAAAAATATATTTGAATGAAATTTGCAAAAAAAAATTTCTATAATTCATTTATATAGAACATTTTTTTCTCTCGAATACAAACGTCACTTTGAAATTGAACAAAGAAATATTCTTCTCAAAGATTCTTTTATATCATATCGAACTAAATATAGCATCATTAATAATAATCGTATTCCAAGTTTTTCTTTGGAAAAATTTTTCAATTTATAATAAAAAAAAAAAAAAAATTGACGATTTTTACATAACAAAATGAATTTTATATTTATAAATTTCAGATATCATTTGACGTGAAAAAAAAAAATAACACCTTGAGCAATAAAAATGTCAAGAGATAGTTCCTTAGAGTTAAGGTACTTGAAGTGGAAGGTTTCAAAGTAATAAAATCCTTGTTTTATATACGTTGACGTCAGATTTTAAAAGACCTTTACTTTTTAAAAAATGAAAAGAAAATTTACCGGCTTCATTCAACAGCGAACATTGTTTTTACACTGATTATATTCTTCTGACAATATTTTTTACTTTATTAAAATAAAAAAGAGAAAATTTTTGTATTTTGTTATTATAATTTTATTTTATATATTAGAAATAGTAAAAAATTTATATTAATATTATAATTATTTACTGTAAAATGAGATTCTTGTTTAAAAAAAAATACAATTTTCTTGTTCCACTTTAAACCTCAATTAAACTAAATTCGCGGAGATAAGTAGAATTTCTAATTTTAATGAAAACTGGAAGAGAAAGAGAATACTGAAAGAAATTGTATAGAAAGTATTATTATAAAATGAGGGAATATTTTAAAATGAGGAAGTAATCATCAATAAAAATGTATTTTAGTAAAACCTTGTTCTTATTTCTATAGGTCTTCATTCGATATAGTATAAGAATAAGGGTACAATTTAATTTCATCAAGAAAAATCGAGAGAAGTAAAATAGTGAAAAATCAAGACCTTCATTGAAAAAAATAATATCTATATATAGTTGCAATGAAAAATTCATTTATCAAAAGCAAGGAATGTAGACCATGTCATAAGAATTTTTTTTTTTTTTTCTCACTCAATTTAGATTTTTCTCTTAATATTGACTTTTTCAAAGTTCCATTTTAAGATCCAATTTGTCTAGAATGCTTTTTCGTGCCTTTGATCTTTTCGTGTCTTTTGCAATTCTTGAAATACTTTTTTTTTTTAAATATATTGCGCGGTTAATTTTCGAAGATATTTTCTTCTTTCTATAAAGAGAAATTTTTTTTATTTAAATTTAATAAATAAAAATTTGATTTTTGAATTTTTTTTAAGAAACTAATTTTTTTCATTTCATAAATAATAAACTACAAATGTCTGTATAGATTTTCGAAAAACATTCTCAAGAGAGCCAAAAATATATAAAAGTTGTATGACCTAAATATTGAAGAGGATATATATATAGTTTCGCAACTTTACGAGACACACAGACTTGAAAATAAGTCAAATGTTGGTTCTCACAAACTCTTGGACAAATTTTCAATATAATATATGGTTTCACTGTATATAGATATTTGTCAGATTTGTTTGCATAATGTAATCAAATCAGCAACGTAACATTGTTCTTTCAGAATTAACCCCCTGTAAATCTTGTATTACGTTCGTTTTCTCGGTCACGTTGTTGCCAGGTGATTATATAATCACTCAGGAATATATAGATCCAATAATAATAATAATTGTTTCTGTCATTACCATACTCTGCTAACAATGGTCATCCTCTGAAATTACATATTTTTTTTTTTATTCGAATTTAAT
Organism: Leptopilina boulardi; assembly: GCF_019393585.1. NCBI lineage: Eukaryota > Metazoa > Arthropoda > Insecta > Hymenoptera > Figitidae > Leptopilina > Leptopilina boulardi. Next base: position 1,493,105 of record NW_026137996.1, on the reverse strand, counting down.
ATGCGGCTAAAAAATTCATTAATGATTTTTAAAAACAAAAAAAAAAAAATTACATAAAACAAATATATTAAATTCAATTAAAAAAAAATATATTCTCTTCGATTTACAAAAAATCCCCAATTCGATTACATAATTTTATTTATTAAGGGAAATAAATCCTTGTCAAGAAATTAAAAATAGGCATCAAATTTTCCGAGAGAATAAAAAATTGATTGCATATTACAAAAAAAAAGAAGATAAAGGATTAAAATTAGATGAACAAAATTGATGGACGCAAATGGATTAAAATAAGGTCAATTACGGATAATAATGATAATAGAATTATTTTTAATCCTATTTCTGGCAGAGAAATTCGAGAAAAATCCAACGACTCGTAAAAATAAAAATCGAGAACTTTTTTCATTTTTTTTTTTTTTTTTTTAAATAATCGAATAATTTTAATATAGAGCACAAAAGGTCAAAGGAGACAAAATTTATTTTTGGTCCATGAATACAAAAATTGATTCTATCGAATAATATATATTTCAAGAAGAATGCTCGCGAGAAATTTTATTATTGAAAATTTACTTTTTTGTTCTGAAAATAAATTTCAATAATTTAAGTATATATATTTTCAAATGACCTGATCCGACCCGCGACTTATTACGTAATTGATATGTGTTAACATAATGAACGGATTATTCCATATCCTTGTGAATTTCGATTTTTATTTGGATTTTAGCGAAAAAGAAAAAAAAAAAGGGGAAACTGCATTTCGATATAAATTATTACTATTACTTAATATTATATTTAAAACAAATTGAAATTTTTTTTTTTTTTTTTAAAAGAAAAATTTATCAGTTAAACAAAATTTTTGCAACGAATTTAAATTTAACTTTAAAAAAAATAGCTTCTGTAAAATGAGCTGACTCTTTTATAAATTGTATAACCTGCAGATATATATTGCAATCAAATTTTGCACGATCAATCACGTTCGATTTTTTTGTTTGCATTTTTCATTAACCTCGTGTAAATATTTTGATATTGATGTTATTAAAATCTTTTACTATTTAGAAAAACTGTGAATAAATATAAAAAGCCATCAGCTTTTTTTAAATTGTATTTATTAATTATTAATTATTAATTATTAATTAAATTGTATTTTTTCTATTAAAATTTCTATAAATTTATTTTATTAAAATTCTATAATTTTTTTTTTATTTCCATAAAAAGAAATCTTAAAATTTTCTCGTTTATCGTGATTGTATAGAAAAAAAAATAGATAAATTATTAAAATAAAAATAAAATAAAAAAAAAAGAATACTAACCTGTAAGTACTGATCCAACAAGCATAAAAAGAAATCCGAATGCAGGTAAAGCAATTTGACAATTTGCTGCAATTACAACACCCGCCACCATGAGGCCACCCTCGATTTTTTCCACCCTCAATCGTGATATGGGCGTTGGACATTTTAATTTTGAGCCTAGTCCTCCATTTGGAATTCCCTCCTCCGCTGACACGGTACTAGGCCTGAAAATAAAGAAAAATTATTAATTATTTCATTCTAAAAAAATATTTTATAAAAATATTAATTAATATTTCAAATAATAATAATATTATTAATTATTATGAATAATTTTAAATATTTTAACAATTTTAATTAAATTATAAAATATTAATTTAATTCCTAGTAAATAATTAAATAATACCATAAAATTAATTTCAATAAAAAAAAAAATATCCTCACAAGAAAAATATTTTCCTTTTGAATTATTTTATTCTAGTTCATATATTGTGATTAATAATTAATTATTTTTAAATAAAAATTAATCAATTTGATGTCAATATTAAAAAAAAAGGAAAATGTAGTTTATATTTGAGACTCAAGTGAAAGTATAAAAATATGGAGAAAGTGTGACAATAAAACCGGTTACATTGTGTGAAAATTTTTAATGAAATCAAATTGAAGTTTGTATTAGAACTTTCAATTTCAATTTTCTATAAAAATATAAAATTATTATTTTCTGTAAAAAATAAAAAAAATTTTCATTTTTTTTTTAATCAACAAAAATATATTTTTTTGAAAAATTTTGTTACTATAATAATTATTAGAATAAATTTATGAAACAAATTTTCTATAAATTTCTCTGTCAATTTTATCATTATAGTAATTTATTTTCCTTTCGAGTCTGTACTTGACAGTTTGATTGCACAAAAAAAAAAAACATTTGCATTAACATTTTTTTTTTTCACTGGACAGACATTATATTATAATCATATTACTATTCAAGATGAATGTCAAGGTTACTTTCCTATCATTTATTCAGATAATAATTTGCAAAATACTTTCATTGCACTTTGTGTAATTAATTTTTATTGCAAATAAATTGACAGAAAAAAACAGGATGTTCATTATCAATCAGTTTCCGGTTCAAGTATATATTTTAATTATATATATATATACGTGAAGATAATAATTAAATAATTAATACTAGTGTACAAATATTTTTACTTTTATTATTATAAATAAAATAAATAAAAAATGAATAGTAATTTATTAAATAAAATCGATATATTGACATCAATTTTCATCTCAATTAAAAAACTTATTTTCATAATGTAACATTATTTCATTTTTTTATTGCAAAAAAAAAAAATTATTCGACTTGTCAAATTATTAAAAAAAAAAAAATTAATTAAAAAGAAAAACACTTTACTTTGTCAAATTATGATACATTTTGAATAATAATTATAAATATTTATTTTTCACTAAAAAAATGTATTTTTAAACAAAACAAAACAAAAAAAAAAAATACACATATCACTATTATTCATTCGTAGCGTTTTCGTGGCGCTAAACGACTGTTACATATTCCTTTGCATGGAAAACAAGTACGTCGTGAGTATTGTAAATCAAAAGATAAAATTGAAGGATATTTGGGTAACTGGATACAAATAATTGTGCAAATTTGTGACATTTCTAAAAGATAAAAAAAAACCTTGTCTTTTCCACGTATTTTTTTTTTTTTTTGCAATAAATTTTTTTTTAATGAATGACCAATTTTATCTTTTATCACCGATCTAACTTCAAAATTTTTTTATTGTCAAATTTGAAATTATAATAATTTTAATAATAAATATTAAAGTTAAAAAAATATTTGCTAATAATAATATTAAAAAAAATTACAAAATAAAAACTTATAAGTAAAAATAGGAGAAAATAATTTTTTTTTGGTTTTTGAAAATTAAATGTCTTTAATGAATTTATTGATTTTTTTTTTAATAAAACATATTCTTTGAATTATAGGGACAATGTATGGAGAATGATCATTGATCATTGTTATACAACAAGAACGAGTATCACTTGTACCAATTTACAAAATAAATAATCATTCGTATCAAGGTTCAACCGTTCATATGGTATTATATTGTTAACGTATGCATATTTTACCAGACATCCTAATCAACTATATCGTTTATATCCAACTATTATTTCATGTTATTCGCAAAATGAGGGCACTACTTTGTTGCAAAAAATCAGTAAAAAAAAATTATATATAAAACCACAAATTATAACTATCAATCACAAATATAGTAGATTAATTTAGATTTTAATCTATGTACATGATTAAAAAATTAACAAGATAGTAAAAAAAATTTTTTAAATAAATATATAAAAAATTATCGACCTAGAAATCAACCTTATCGACTGATGGTAAAAGAATTTTTGAAAAATGAAAAATAAAAATACCGACACAGAAATCTACCTTACCAACTGATGGTAAACAGTTTTTTTTTTGAAAAATGAAAATATACAAATTACCGATACAGAAATCTACCTTACCGATTGATGGTATGACGCCTTTTTGAACGTAAAAATATAAAAATTACCGACATAGAAATCTACTTTAAGGACCGATGGTAAAACACCTTTTAAACATAAAATATAAAAAAAATTACCGACATTTTTTTTATATATTTTCATTTTTCAAAAAAAACTGTTTTACCATCAGTCGGAAAAATAGATTTCTATGTCGGTAATTTTTATATCTTTATTTTTAACTACTGTTTTACCATTAGTCGGTAAGGTAGATTTCTGTGTCGGTATTTTTGTATTTTTATTTTTCAAAATTTTTTACCATCAGTAATTATTAAGAATTATAATAATAACAATAATAATTAAAATATTATTAATATTATTATTTTAACGAAACAAAAATAATATTTATTATGAAATTAAATAAATATAAGTATTATAAGTAATTAGGCAAATATTATGATTTAAAAAAATACTTTTTATTTATCATGAACAAAAAAAAATCTTTATAATATACGCAAATCATATTTTCATGATAATGAGAAACAAATTCATTTATTGACTTTTGTGTGATAAATCATAAATACTTGAATGTTTTAAAATTTATGTCAGTGTGATGCAGATAAATGAAACAATTGTCAATGTTAATATATACATATGCGCATTTTCTGTACAAATATATTTAATAATTATTTAATAGTTTTAATAATTATTTAATATTTTTAATGGTAATTAAAATTGTAGGTTTATTTATTTTTTTTTTATTAATAATTGAGAATTAAATGATTGTACTTAAGTTAAATTACTTATAATGAAGGTATAATTATTTTAATATATGCGCTTCATATGAATAATACTTTGTCGCGGCGCGCGTGTGAATATTTCTTTGAGTATAATCAAATTAGTGCAAGCTCTTTGTGTCTAAGGATCTTGCCCTATGAGTCACAGACAAGAGAACGCGTATATACGTTCTTCGCGTGGAGACTCACAACAGACAAGTATATATATATATATATGTATATAACTATTTAAACAAATACACTTCGAAGAAATAAATTTTGTTATATAACACATTCAGTTACATGAGAAAAATCGATAAAAATTTAAAAAAAAAATGTTTTTTTTAATTTCAAAAAAATAAAGATTTTTTTTTTGAAATTTTTTAGAAAAGATAAAATTGGTTTCAAAAATTGTATCAATAAACAAAGTATATGTCTGTAAAAAAAGAGAAAAAAATATTTTAAAAAATATAGAGAGAAAGAAAAGAGTGAAAAAATACAATAAATATGAAGAAAAAAAATAGAAAAAAATCTGAAGAAAAAATACAATAAAAATAAAAGCAAAAAAAAAAAAAAATTGGAACAATTTCTATATACGTATGAGAAATTTTATTTACTCTCCAAGAAAGTATCATTAGAGATTTGAAAGCCAAAGAAGAAATAAATGTCTGAACGAGAGTAAAGGATTTATTCTATATAACCAAAGTTACTTTACCATTTTAGATTTGATGCACTTTAAGGAGTAATAATACTTTTTCTTCATGAACTTAAGCCTTTATCCAATATAGACATTTATTTCTTCCTTATTTACTTCATTTGAAATATCACGACATTTGAAAAGTATTTAATGTATAGGAGGAGGGGAAAAAAGTATATCTCTTCATACATTCTACTGATGTAGCATAAGTTCTTGAGAATAAAAAAAACATTTTAAATTCTTTCACTAAGCGCAAAGAAATGATAAAAAATATTAATTTATCATTTTTAATTTAATTACGCATAATATAAAAAAATTACCGACACAGAAATCTACTTTACCGACTGATAATAAAAAAATTCCTGGAATTTTCTCAAAGAATTTTACCATCAGTTGGTAAGGTAGATTTCTATGTCGGTAATTTTTTTATATTATGCGTAATTAAATTAGAATTCGTGCAATTAAAAATTCAAACAAATGAAAATTGGGTGAATTAGACATTTTTATATATTTTTTATATAATATATTTTTATATATAAAAAAATGACATAAACCCATATATAAAAGCAATATATCTTTATATATGTGTATATAAACGAGTGAAGATTATTTTTTAAAGGCCATTAAGCTTAAGCATTTAGCTTTTAGAGATAGATATTTGCATATATGACAAAGCTTGAAAACGTCAACGTCGTTTGACGATGAAAAGATAGAGTAAGGTTGCAGTCAAGGCTCTTTATAGACGAATCACGTTAAATCTGATCACGTTTCAGGTTATTGAACTTAATATTTGTCATGCACACTAAAAGGATATATAGTAACTTCAAAATTACAGTTCAGCGAACATGCGTTTTAGATTATTTTAATATATATTATATTCTCCCGAACAAAATCGCCATAATTATATAAAAAAAAAAAACATATTTTTTCTAGGATAAATTTTAATTTTGAATCAATTTTTAATTATTTAAAATAACAATTTCAAAAACTATATAAATCAATTCCAATACCAAAAAAAATTTTAAAAACCCCATTTTTTTAAAATAAAATTTCTATAAAAAAGAAAACTCACATTTTTTTTCTACATTATTATAGAAAGCACAACACATACAGTTTATGCACGCAATGTTAAATTGATTTTTTTTTTCTCAACATTTTACAAATAATAAAGTTTATTAAAGTCAATGACCGGTTTTTCTCTCTGAAACGTCAATTTCATATATATATATATATATAAAAGTTGCACGATCCTGTGGGCGTTTTGGCTTGTATAATAAAACAAAGCGTTTGCCTACACGCGAACAAATGTTGCATGTATGTGCGCGCCTTTAAAACGGATGTCGACCTGAATTGGCCAAATGACCATAACTAGCCACTAATGCGACGATAGATATGCGACCTTTTATAAGAGAGAGAGAGAGACTATCTCTTCATATATGTTTAGAGGACTTGATGGATTTTTCATATATATATAATAAATCTCAATTAAATTCGAGATTTAATGGCATATACGCAAATATATATTTCTGCCAAAATTTATACACTCAATATTGTATAACCAAGGATTATGTATTTGTATATACATATATATTAGATATTTTTTTTGGAGAACGTCCAATAATTTGAAAAGTATAGAAGAGAAACGTGTCTTTTTTCATAAAAAAAAAATTGGAATTTATAAGAATTATTTACCATAAATTTCAACTATTAATTTTAACGACCATTGATTGAGAGTACCATTAATTAAAACTACCATGTATTTGAATTACCATTGATTGTAACTATCATTAATTGAAACTACCATTAATTGAAACTATTATTAATTAAAACTACTATTTATTGTAACTACCATTGATTAAAACTACTTTTCATTAAAACTACCATTTATTGTAACTACCATTGATTGAAACTACTATTAATTAAAACTACCATTGACTGAAACTACCATTGACTGAAACTACCATTAATTAAAACTACCATTGATAAAGGCTACTATTAATTAATACTACCATTTATTGTAACTACCATTGATTGAAACTACTATTATTTAAAACTACCATTTATTGTAACTACCATTGATTGAAACTACTATTAATTAAAACTACCATTGAATGAAACTGCTATTAATTAAAACTACCATCGATTGAAGCTACTATTAACTAATACTACCATTTATTGTAACTACCATTGATTGAAACTACTTTTCATTAAAACTACCATTTATTGTAACTACCATTGATTGAAACTACTATTAATTAAAAGTACCATTGACTGAAACTGCCATTAATTAAAACTACCATTGATTGAAGCTACGATTAATTAATACTACCATTTATTGTAACTACCATTGATTAAAACTACTATTATTTAAAACTACCACTGATTGAAACTACTATTTATTGTTACTATCATTGATTGCAACTACCATCGCTTGAAATTACCATAAATTTCTACCACCACTGATTTACCTAGATCAATTCAAATAATTTTTATTTGCAGAAAAAAACCTAACTTTGGTGAGGATCGAACCCTGACTTTTGAACTACAAGTCCAGAACGCTAACCACTAGACTACTAACCACAACGATAGCAATTGCCGTTAATTGCAACATTATACACGACAGTAGCTAAAAACTTTTGAAATTATAATCAATTTTTAACTACAATCAATTATAAATACTAACAATTTTAAAAATGATTAATTAAATAATTAAAAATTAATTTTCTTTTTCCGCCAACTCATGCCTTTGTCTATAAATTCAGTATAAATAGTCTAAATTCCACTAACTTGAATCTTTATATCTCAAGTCTCTCTATCTTTTTTATTTACTTCTTTGAACTGTCACGACACTTGAAAAGCAATTATTTAACCAAAAAAAAGAGGGTGGGGGTGGGGGAAAGAGGAAAAATCTCTTTGTATATATAAATTGCAGCTGTCGCTCTTGAGAAAAATTGTACATAAAACTTGAATGCAATATAATGGTGCACCGAAGGTCATAAAAGAGAACTGTACAGTACATATACTATCATTAAAATAATGTTTAATTATAAAACAAAAGGAACAAAGAAAAAAAAAACTGAATCACCTAATGATTAAATATTATAAATTATTACAAATTTGGTAAATGCAATTAATTAATCATTATCCTGATCAATAATATAAAATTCTTGCAAATCATATATTTAATTAAAATAAACGATACTTCTAAGTTGAGATATTTTATAAATTAATTAAAATTAATTTATAAATAATAATAATTATTATTGTAAATGTTGCATAAGTCAATTATAATAATTTTGTTCAATTTCTTTTTTATTTCAAGTGTTCTGTATTGTAAAAACGAGAATTTCGCAAAAAAAAAAAAAATTGACTTATGCAGCTTTTGCAATGACTTTCAATTATAAAAGCCATAAAAAAGTGAAGCAAATTCTTAGGAATAAATTTTTTTCTGAATGAGAAACCTTATTTTTTAAATTAAAATCTAGTAATTAATTAAAAAAAAAATTTTTCTAATTTTTTAATTGGATCCTACATCGAAAGAAATATTTTATTAACGTTTATTTATAGACAAATAAAAATATATTTGTCTCTTAAAGCCTATAATAAGTTTTTAATTTTGTTTTAAATTAAAAAAATTTATTTATAGCACAAATAAAATTTAATTGAAACAAATAAATATTTATTTGACTCTAAGACAGATATATCTTTCCTCTGGATGTAAAGCTCAAATTAATTCGTAAACATTAATGAATTTTTTTGAAAATATATTTAATCATCATGTTATTTTGTTGATGAAAATTATTATAAAAATTTTTTTTTTAGCTTCCGGTGTATGAAAATATTTTATATAACAAAACATGCAAAATAATCTATTTACTCGTGATAATATCGCTTTACACAAGCTTTCAAAAAACAACTTCTATATATTTTATAAATAGATAAAATAATTTATTAATATGTGTGTATGTGTGTGGAATAATAGATAAAAATGGAATTTTTCTGCTATTTGAAAAAGTAGAACAAAAGTGGGTACGCGAACAAGTTGACGTCATGATCTGAAATTTATTCAAATTTAACTACATTTCAAACCCAAGGGTGCTTTATTTGAATGATCAGATTCTTTTCTCGTTATCTCTATGTAGAACAAAGTGAATGAGAAAAAAATTCTTTTTTTCCACATTCACTTATTTATTAACAAGGAACGATATTCGATCATTTATAATTAAAAAAAAAAATTATATATTTTTATTAATTTTACAGAATGAGGCAAATTTAACCCCTTTTTCCAAACAAATAATTAAAAAAAAACTTTGTTAACAAAATAAAAAACATGTTACCACCCACGTATATATAAAGTTCATGAAAGTGGAGTTTTTAAAAATAGAATATTTTTTTGTTTTTTGTGATTGCAATTTGATAAATGGAATTAGTGACAATATAAATTGTTACTATTTTTTTTTCTAATTTTTAATTAATTTATTTATTTTTTAATTTTTAATTTTTAATTTTCAATTCAATACGTTTACTAATTTTTTATAACTTTAATTCTTTAAACTACAAAATTTGAAAAAAAAATATCCCAAACAAAAAAAAATAAAATGTCACATAAAGAATGTTCCACACTTCCGTAATAACAACTATTTGCATAATTAAATCATAGATAAATCAATAAAATTTCGTAATATATTTTTGTGATTAAATATCCTAAATTAAAATCGATTTACATAATACACGATTCACACACATATATATAATAATTATATATATATAGTATTAATTCCATAATCGTTTGGTAATTTATTAATTATCTTTTTTGGATTAAAAATGAAAAATGAAAAGTATTTTCAAGTGTCGCACATAGCTAAACGAAATTTATGAATGTAATTTAATCTTTCACTTTGGATCCAGTACCGTTTGTCCGGGCGCTTGTAAGATAATAAGGTCATAGCAATCTACGCGATGTTTCGACCTTGTGTTCCTGGTTCTCACTGCCGCAGCAGTATCATCGAATTTTACTATTGCATTACATTTTATTATATCATATATTAACTCCGAGAATTTTCATCAATTTTCTTTTTTAATTTTTATATATTATTTAAAAAAATTTTAATTTAAACTTTTTTTTCAAAATAAATTAAATAAATTTTATTTAAACAATAAAATAAAAATTATTTTTATATAAATAAATATTTATTTGATAATAAGTAACCAAATAATATTTAAATCAAATAATTTTTTTTTATCATTGTATAATTGAAATAAGGAATTTATATATTTAAAATTCCAACTAATAAACGAAATCGGAAAATTTTTTTTGTACGTGCTAATGCAATTTTTTTTTTTAAAGTTGATATTTTTTTTCTCAATTATCAAAGACAATTTACATCTTAAAGGCCTGAACCAAGTTTAAATTCACACTCGTGTGTATTTTCTAAACGATAATCTATTTTTAAAGATTTTTTTTTTTCTCTACATAATCTCGTGCACGTGTCAGCATTTTATCCCATCATATTTCCGCAATATATATTTTCTATATGAAAGACTTATAGGAATTATTGTATAACAATGTTAAACCCGTTATATTCTCTTTAGGAGTTCCATTCCTTCTACTCCAGACATGAACAATTAATAAAATCCTTTTACCCAACATTTCAACCCACACAAATTAAATAAGTAAATTAGATACTCGAAGAAAATTAGCTTTTTAGATTCTAAAAAACATTTTATTAAATTAATATATTCAAATACTTTGAATAACAAATTTAGGTTCAAAAAAAAAAACGTTTTTTGGTGATAGATAAACAAAACTAAATTTTTTTTTTAAATCTTGATAAATAAACAAATTTTCACTAAATAAAAATATTTAAATATCAAGAAACAATTTCAAAAAATATAAAAACATAAAGAATTTAAAAAAAAATTAGCTATACACCCAGATAAATCTTTTATTTACAATTATTTGCCTCAAACAAAAATATATTTGTCTCAAAGACTAATAACTTTTTATTTGTTTAAAAAAAAAAATTTATTTAGCACAAATATTATTTTAGAGCATAAAAAAATTTTTTATTTAAACAAAATAAAAATTTTATTTATCACTGAGGCAAATATTATTTATTCTCTCTGTGTGTAGGAAATGTTTATAAAGAATTTTGTTCCCTATACATACTTTTTCAGTATATTATTTATAATAGTTTTAATCATGAACATGGAAAAAGTAACGGTAATAATAAAGAGAACGTTACTCTCATTGGCCATGAATAAAACGTATATACGTTCAATAATGATTCTACATTCATGATTTGTTATTAAATATGTTTCAAAAAATATAATTTCATAATTATTATTTAACGAGCTGAATTCATTTTTAAATTAATATTATGAAAATTCGATAATTGTATTAATTAATTAATTAATTACATGAAATTGATCACGAAATCTGTTTTTTTTCAAAAATATATAATTATATTGAAATTATAAATTATGAGGATATAATTTCTATTAAACTGAATTTTTACTTTACAGAATTTTCATTTAATTTTATTTTCTATTTAAGCAAATTTTCTTTTGTGCGATAGAATTTTTATTATTATTATTATTATTATTATTATTATTATTTTAATAATTTATAATCTCTTTTACGCTTATCAGATTTTAATTTTTTTTAAAAATAATTATACACTTCGAAAAATGGAAAAACGAATAAAGTAATTTTTACTATACTTTATAAGTAAAATCTCAACTGTCCGCAGTTTCTGCACATTTCTATCAATTTTTATCTACTCCAGAAATAGTAAAATTTATTCCGAAAATAGTACTCCTGAAAGAGTAAACCGCAAATAGTAAATTTTACTATATTTCTGGAGTAAAAATTGCTAGAAATACGCAGAAAACGACGGACAGTTGAGAAATTTTACTTTATAAAGTATAGTAAAAATTACTTCAATCGTTTTTCCATTTTTTTCCATAATGTTATTTTAAATTTGCACATGAATATTCAAATATACATTGTAACAGTAATATTAATCGAAAAATAATGACAATCAAGAAAAACAAAAAAAAACAAAAAACCATTGTTAGTCATTGATAAGAAAAACAAAAGACAATAGCGGAAAATAAAAATAATATTAAAACTAATGATATACTATTATTACTCCTATATTTAGATAATATTTAAAATTTCTCCTATAATGATTTAAATTAATATTCTGTCATCAAAAATAAATATTTTAAGAATTTCCATGAAAAAGCGCGGACATGTCCAATAACTTAATTTGTCTTTAATTTTTCTTTTTAATTCTTAGAAAAAAAAATTTCCCATGAGAGAGATAAGAAAAGATTCGGAAAATTTTGTTTCCGAATTTTTTTTTTTCGGTGGAAAAATAGAAAATTATACTGTAAGTGATAAATATTTGCAAGCGTGCAAAAAATCCAATTCTTTGAGAAAATACATTTCTTATTGTGTAAAAAAAATTTCTCAAGAAAGCATTTCAACATTTGAACCCGTCATTGTTTAAGAATCTCGATATATATATAGTAAACCGTTATACATAAAGAATAATTGTTCGCGTTTCAAATTACATATATCTGTGAGGAATAAACAAAGACAGAAAGAAAATAGAATCGTATAATTAAAATTAAAACATACCGAGAGGACTTCTCATTAGAAAAACGGGATTTATCACCATTGAAAGTGGTGCTGAATGTCATGATTGAATAGATTTGATGACGATTCCGATTATCTTTTCTTATTTTCCGTTTTTTGTTCCGATCGTTGATACTCGAGTTCCTTGTAAGAATTCCAAAGAACTCTTCTAGTCAGCTGATTGCACGTTTCTTCATTGCTTTTCCCACTGTTTTCATTAGGAGCGGAATTTTACTTCCAATTTCTAACTATACTTTAAATTAAAAAAAAAAAAAACTTATTTGTTCACAAAAAAAAAAATTCACTATTCACTTTTTTTTGTTTTTCTTCAAAAACACTTCGAATTCCTTTAATTCTAAAGACTTTTTTTGGTTGTTAAAATTATCGGTCCAGCTACTGTGCAAATTGTATAATATTGTTCCACTTGAAATTTGGATGAAAGAAAAACTTTTAAAGCTTCACTTCCGACACTTTTTTTTTTTTTTATTAAGTTAGAAACACTTTTGGCGTTATCTTAAACTTCAAAGCCACACTTGTCACCTTGCAGCCGTGGACCATTAGTTTCTATCCAAAAAAAGGTAGAGTCTTCAAAGGAAATGTGTCTTACCTGTTAAACAGGTCTTTTGATGATAGAAAATTGATAGTGTTTCAGGTCATCAACCCTTTTTTGCACATAAAGAGTTCCTTGATTGCTCATCAAAGGCCTTCTTTTCAGTTAATTATTTCCTTTTATTATCTTCTGATCTTCATTTCTTTCTTCTTCAATTATTCCCAAATCCTTTCAAAAAGATTTAACACAGAATCCTAATCACAAAAAAAGAAGTGCAACGAAGCGAAGAAAGGTGATTTTTATTCCCAAGGAATAGGTGCAATGACCCTTTTTTTTTTGCTTATAGAATTTATGTATAAAACCCGTGTCGTTGAACTGGCAACTTGAGTCCAAGTTCAAGGAAGAGAAGATAAGGAGAAAGGCTGTTGTTAATAACAAAAATATATTGTTCCTCTCGGTATATGATGGCAGTCGAGAAACACGTGTTTTGGTTTATAGGAACACGCGCATGAATACCGATAGGGTATAAAGATCGCACGTTTTATTTAAAAATAAATAAATATATATATATATTTATAAGAGGTAGAAAGAAAAGGGGGAAAGATATAGAGAGAGATAGAGACCGCGGAGAATGTCGATTACAACCGACGTGCCTCCACGACGACGGACATCCTATTCGCGTCGCGTCTGGTAACCGACTGTGGCCAACTAAACCTGAAGCCATACGCAGACAACATGCGCAGACAAGATGGCATCAACGAGGTGGAGGACCCTCCGGATGGATCATGGATGTTCCCTGCCTGATGACGTCATTTTTTTTACACCCTACCCAATAATCCTTCCTCCATCTCTTCCACATAGCAACGTACAACAACCATCCCCTGGATATGTTTGCGGATCCTTACAGCATCAACAGAGCTTGACATTCGATTAGGCATGGACCACCTGAAGATCCTTTATTTATATACTTATTTTGATATTAACTCTTTTTATGATAGGTTTTTTCTTGTACTAAAGAACTGCTGATAAAAATTTCCAATTGCAATTCAATCAGTTGTGATTTGTACTATTTCGAATTTAAATTCTTAAAGGCTAATCACACATTAATTCTTTCCGCATCAATCCGTTTCAATTCAAAGCTGAATTTTCATCTGTTGCGAATCAATCCGTTTCTGAATTACAGTATTCAGTGTTCTTTGAAAACGGATTGATCCGGAACCATTTGGTTATTAAAAAATAAATCTCTAACCTTTGCCTGCAACAAATGATGAGATTTAGGAGGATTAGATTTTGAGATACACGTGATTTAACAAATTTCGAACACTCCCGAAACCACGTTTAAATTAATAAGAAAAAAAATACCTTTTCTAAAGATTTAGACGATCGCGGTTTTAAGAATTCCGAATACTCCCGAAACTATGTTTAAATTATTAAAAAAAAAAACAAAATACCTTTTCTAAAGATTTAGACGATCGCGATTTTAAGAATTCCGAACACTCCCGAAACCGCATGTTTAAATTAATAAGAAACAAAATACTTTTTCTAAAGATTTAGGCTATTTGCGATTTTAAAAATTTCGAACACTCCCAGTACAAAAAATTTACTAAAATTACAGAGAAAAATATAATTTAAAACTGGTAATTTTTGCGAATGTTTTTCTACAGATTCAAACACTCGAAAAGCTATGTTTAACAACGAAAAATGTTGTCTTTTAAATTAGAAAATGTGTATGTTGAACACGTTTAAACAAGTCGATTCCCGAATTGCAACTGATTGAATTATGGGGATTTTCTCACTACATTATTTATGAGCTTCAATATCCTTTGTACTTCAATGTAAACAAACTACTCAGAATGCAGGTATAAAGAAGACTAGGCCACACTGTTTTTATGAATAATGGATATAATAGTATACTTTCTAGATAAACTTATCGCATTGAGAATTCCCTTTGATCTCTGTCAGTAAAATAAGGTTATGTTAGTCATCTCTTTTGTTGACACTACCGTGCACATGAGAGACATCCGTATGGCAAAATCAACCAAACGGTAATGGAAATAACAAAATCAGTAATACAATATGGTATAGAATAAACCAACTCTATCACAGAAAAAACGCTGGATAAATTTTGTTACAGCTAATATTAACCTAATTCACATAGACGGTGGCGCCTCCAACTAGGATAAAATTTGTTGCAGTTAATTTTTATACCGATTTTGGGATAAAAATTCTATTTTTTTAGTGTGATGATAAAAATCAAATTATAATATAGGAGAGAAAGGTTACAGTATATTCTACTTAAGGTCTAATATGTTTAGTACAGATTCTATTAAACAGTGAAGTAAGATGAACTGCTCCGTCGCAAGAAAAAATTATCAAAACGAAATGCACAAATCTAACTGGTTGTTCAAAATCTGCTTGATTGTAGGCAACCAATTAAGTTTCTATATTTCGTTTCGGGCGGTAAATTTTTCTTTTACTAAACAGAATAGTTTATTTAACTGACAGTTAAGTAAGTCCAAAATTAACCACTCTATTTAGTAAATTATACTGTCATAATAGTATAGAATCCACTATACTATACGAATATATAATATTCTCTTCGTGTATATAGCATATAAATAATTTAGATTTATTATTCATTGCCAAGTATAATTGTAACTTTCACAATCAAATACAAAGCTAAACACACAACAAAAGAATAGCACAAAAATAGAAGTTGATTGTATTTAAAAAAATATGTATATATAACTATATATATCGAGGATGTTAATCATCAATCTACATTGACAATATCTTGAGGGTATAATCTTCTATTGTTATAAATTAAATTTCTATTATTATCTATTATTATTATTATTACTATTTTTACTATTTTAAAAAAACAACTTTTTAGTGATCAAAAACTTGGTTGAAAAATTGAATTTCAGTATATGTTCAATAACTGTTGCATTAAATGCTGGTTTATCATTTTAGAATGTATTGCAAATAATTTATTTAGTATTCTATTTATTTTATTCTATATTTAAATATTCAAAAATACTCTAGAAGGTTTATTAACTTATTTCTTTATTGATAGTAAGCAAACACGCACCCAGGAAATATATCTAATTGTTCAAACTGAACGTGATTAGTTATTATTAGATCATTATTTAGATACACAGAAATATATATAAAAATAGACTGAAAATTCTGTCTGTTTATTAATCGATTTAATTAAGTATTCAAAGAGACAATTTTCTTTTATGATTTTATGAATATAAATAGTTTGCATTCGCAAAATTCGTGCCGTTTAGAATTTATATTATAAAAAAATATTTTATTGTATAAATCAACATTATTATTATTATTATTATTATTATTATTATTATTATTATTATTATTATTTTCTTCGTTATTTGGTTAATTAAGAGAAGCATATACAAGTTATAAAAAATAGTCCAAAAAAAATCCACAAAGAACTTTTTCTCGAAAACAAAAAGAATATTAACAACACAAAAAAAACCTGTATTCTTTGATATAACTTGGGAAAATTCCCAGATATTTCCTTCATTACTATATGAGCTTGAAATAGATTACTCGAAGTTTCCCATATCGCTCGCACCACATCGATCAAATTGTAGCAAAAAAAAAAGTAACCATTTCACATGATAATCATGTTTGCCTGTGATTTAAATTTAAAGATTATTTTACGATTATTGTTTAAATAATGAGGTCGCGTATGAATAAATATTGCAATTCTCTTTATTCAAACATATAAATTTAATTTTGATTGATTTAATTTAATTTTCATTTAATTTTAATCCTCTTTAACAAATTTATTGGGAAATTTAATTTTTATTCAAAAAAAAAAAAAATTTGCGTGAAAAAAATATTTTTATTTTTTCTTCAATATTGAAAAATATAATGTCCTAATCAAAAGCAATAGGGGTATATATTGTATTTAGTTTGAAACGAGTTTGAAAAGAAGATGTTTGAAAGCCCTCCCCATAGTGGAGAGAGTGATAGCAGTTAAATATAATTTCCGATTCATTCAGAAAGTCATCCACATGCTTGCCAAATGGTTTCACTTAAATTCTGAACCATTTACTATTTTCATCATAATTCCTAGTTTTCATCGTGTGACGAATTATATAAATAGAACAATGTTTAAGTAAAAGTGGGTGTCATCACGCCGAAAGTGTATACTTTATTTATTGTTTTTTTTTTTAGCAAACTTTAAAATTTAAGAAAAAAATAAATAAAATTTCTGCTAAACTGACAAAATATTTATTAATGTAAAATGTTCCTATAAAATTTTTCACCGAAAAAAAAATATATGCAAGATTATTGCAAATAAAAAAGTGGTTTGCTGACAAATAAAATTATAAAAAATAAAAATTTTTATTTGAGGAAAAAAAAAGCTGACGAAAAAAATCTAGAACAAAGAAAATATAAATAAAATATAACAATACAACTGTAATAATAATTGCACTGCTCTTTCGCTAAATATTCGAATCGAAACAAATAGATTAATTGTTTCTTTTATTCTAACTCACAGAAATAAAGGATGGAAAAAAAAGGTCAGATAACAAACTTCCGTATAAAAAGAAATATGGAAAATAGAACAAAGTTCTTGTTTTTAATACAAATATATTGTCTGCCAATTAAGGAAGTTGACATATATACATAAATGTACACAAACTACTTGCATATTATTTTTCCTGTTATTAATTTCGACCTCAAATTTTTATCCTATAATTCAAAAAAAAAAATTACCGAATTTTAATTTGACAGAATTTTTATTTGTACGAATTTTTAAGACACCGAATTTTCATTTGTCCGAAATTACAAATGCCCGAAAAAAATAATCGTCAGAAAGATTTTCGGCGCAATTTATGAAAATTGACCAATTTTCCTAATTACTAATTGGTCAATTTTAAAAACAGTGCCGAAATCTTTCTGTCGATTTTTTGTTCGGCCACTTGTAATTTTGGGCAAATGAAAATTTGGCCTCTTAAAAATTCTATCAATTAAAAATTCGAACAAACTAAAATAATTAAAAATATCGTTAACGGAGTCAGAAAAAAATATATTTATAATCCTAAAATCATATTTATTAGTTATGAAGAAAGTTTTGTTACCTAAATATATATATATATATTATATACTAAAGAGAAATTCTTAGTGACTGATGATTAAACTTCCCAGAGAGAAAGAGAAATGATATCGCGTGAATTTGTTTGGTCGAAGATTTTCTTCGAATATTTGGATGGATGAAAGTTTTGCGCAGTGTCCTTGAACGATATATTATATATGAACCAAGTAAAATAGTTTAATAGACGAAACTCTGTCACGCAAACTATATATACGGGATGTATTCCCTTCAGTATAAAGAAACTTTTCCAAGATCACTTTATCATTTTTTATGTCATTCAATCTCATTGTTTTTTTTTTTTTTTTTGACACAAGAATTTAAAAATAAAACAGGTTCAGTTAAAAGTCAAATTTCGTTTTAAAACTTCATTTAAATAGATTTAAATAATGTTAAATAAAATATATACAGTACCGAAAAAAACAGAACATAAATGCACAGAATTTTTTCTTTTTGTTTAATAATCGATAATGCAATTTTTTATTTTCTTCTATTTTTAATATAATAGCTTAAGAGATATTTTTAAGTTATTAAATTTTTAAAAAAATTATTGTAAATCGTCACGTAATAAATTTGTTAATAAAAAATTTTGATTTTCTTATAAAGTATTATGTCGCATTTTGACTTTTAAGGATTAAATTCCATTTTAAAGGATTGAATATAAGTGACACTTGGGAGATTGAATTCAAGTTGGTACTATTCACTGAATTCACAACAGAGACAATTTCCGCCTTTTGTTAAAGTATATATACAACAAAGAGAATATTCACACATTTTTTTTTTTTTGCAAAAATTGAACTAACTAAACTATTTTAAAATCGAGTCAAATTAAATGTTTTAAAAAAAAATTATTAACTTTTATCAATTTATTCATAAATATTTTTAAATAAATAAAAATATTTTTTACGTTCTAAAATTTTAGTCAAAATATGAGTCAAAGTAAAACTCAAAATTACAGAGTTTTCATTTTAAATTTATAACTCTCGCTACTTCAGTAAAGTACACTATGTGGAGTTTAAACTAGTACCTTAAAGTTTATTTTCGCACAGATCAAGAGGCAAACATGTGTATATGCAATAGTATATATATACATATATATAAATTCGAATACCGAGTGTTATATTTATAGAAAATTGGAATTTATAATTATTACAGTTCCATGTTTAGTTCCTGCAGGTGGTACATCTATTATAATTTAAATTAAGAGCACATTTGCGGTAGTTTCATGGAAACAAGCGAGAGACCAACACTGAAAAAAATAATAATAACTCGACAATCATCACGTTTTTAGATATTATAATAATTAACGATAAAAAAAAAAAATTAAAATTCAATTATTTGTTCATTTTTATCAAGCTTAAGCTATAATAATTTGTTAAATAAGAAATATAAATAATAAAAAATAATATAAATAATAATTATAAATAAATAGCATTATTTTATTTATATTATTTTAAATATTAATACATAAATGGTTTAAAAAAGGGAAAAAAATTTTGAAAAATGAAAATATAAAAAATTACCGACTTAGAAATCTACCTTACCGACTGATAGTATTTTTTCTGAAATGAAAATATAAAAATTACCGCTGCAGAAATCTACATTACCGACCGATGGTATAATATTTTTCAAAAAAATAAAAATTAGAAAAATTGTCGATACAGAAATCTACCTTACCGACTGATGGCAAAACAGTTTTTGAAAGCAGGAAATATAAAAATTACCGACATAGAAATCTAGCTTGCCGACTGATGGTAAAAATGGTTAAGCTTTTTTTCCAAAAAAAAATTTACCATCACTCGGTAAGGTAAATTTCTATATCGGTAATTTTTTATATTTATATTTTCTTTGAAATCTGTTTTACCATCAGTCGGTAAGGTAGATTTCTATATCAATCATTTTTATACTTTATTGTACAAAAACTGTTTTACCATCAGTCGGTAAGGTAGATTTCTATGCCGGTAATTTTTTATATTTTTATTTTTCAAAAATTTTTACCATCAGTCGGTAAAAAAAATCAAAATTCAAATATTTGTTTTTTTTAAGCTAAACCTATACTAATTTGTTAAATAAAAAATATAAATTTTATTATGATAATTAAAACAATAAATTAATGATTAAATAAAATGCGTATTTTTTTTAATAAATCTGTAACTTATTTTCTTCAAATATAAATGGGAGTATTTTTTATAATTTTTCTATTACATTTATTTCAGGCATATAATTATTTTAAAGACAGTATCGTTAATTATTCTCTCTCGCTCTATTGTTAAAATAAAGTGTTTTATATACTATATAGCGTTATTAATGATTCCCAGCAGTAAGCCAATTTCGTCTATGTATAGTTGAATGAATAGAATTAAATGCAATTAAACAAGATTATTTTGACTTTGATCTACGAGTTTCGAATTCTTCTACTGCCCTATACATTGAACTGAATAGTTTTTTTTCTCTCTTTTTACACATACATATACTATAAAAAAAAAGTTTCAATAAACAAAATATTCTTTCGATCAAAAATTATTTTTCTTCCATACAAATATTTGAAATAAAACAATATATTTTTCAATCATTTTTTGTTACGAAGGAAATTAAATTTTTTTTGTAATATTTAGGAACTTTCAAACAGGCAGAGAGAGAGAGAGAAAAAGAAAAAGAGAGAGGCTAATAATAATTATTAGTATAATAATAAAAATAATTATTACTATAATAATAAAAATAATTATTATAATAATTATAATATTACAATACTAATTTTTCTTGTGCCAAAAATTCGGGATTTTTTTTGTTTTAATCACAGTTTTTAAATAAAATTCTAGGAATTTTCAAAAAAATCTTGATAAAAAAAAATTGCATTAATCGCATTTGGAATTTATTACAATTTCATTTATACTATTTATACTATTCAAATGTAATTCAAATATATTAATGTGTATTTCATTTTTTATTCATTTTCGTCTTATTTGCCATTTTTATTTTTCACTTTCTAAATTTATACATTGGAAAATTTATTTTTAAACATAATGTTCGTTTATTCAATATTTTTCTAGTATAATTTAATTTTTTTTTTTTTTTTCTAAAATTCACTATTTTTCGATATGTAATTAGGTACAAGGTTAACGAAACGAAAATTTCATGAGAGAATCTTGTGAAAAGATTTCTCGTTTCTAATTTGAATGTAGAGTCGACATTTTGTCACAGACATCTAACACACATATCCCACAGAAATATTGCTACTTTCAAGAAATATTTACTCATGGCGTTTTCTTTGAAACATCCCAGACGAACTATAATATATATATATATATATATAAATATTCTTCTTTAAATAGTTTCCTTGCAGAAAATACTAATTTCATATACAATAAATTACCTCAAGATTTTAGAGAATTTTTCCAAATTCAGATTTTTGTAATTCTTCCTGTAAAGAAAGAATTATCAAATTCTATATTCTTTGATACGCACACAAACTTGAAAAATAAATTATTATTTCAATATATAGAAAAAAAAGAATGATACCTTTTGAAAAATTAAGGAAAATTTTTTTTTTTCAAATTTTGTAAATTTTTGTAAATTTAATTCATTATTATTTTTAAGAGAATTGCATTGATATGTGTTTAATTTTCACATCGGAACAATTTTCACAAAATCTATTGAACAAATAAAGATTGTTGATAAAAATATTTTTTTTATATGAACAATTTCCAATAAGGCACCAAACATTAAAATTAATCCACTTGATAATAGTGCCATAAAATAATAATCGACTAATTGTGGAAAGAATTTCGTAAATATCATTTTCATCCGGTACACCCATGAGAAGATGTCGTAATTTTTTTTCATTATAAAGAAAATTCATCTCTTCATTTTCTTTCTTATCAATCATAATTTTTTTTTTATTGTCAAAAATGTTCGCTATTTTTCCGCTTTGAAAATTTGTTTTCTCATTCGAAAATACGGTAACAATAATAATCGAAATAATTTGTTCGTTTGTTTTTTTTTCTTTTTCTTTTTCTTTTTTTGGGTCGTTCGTTGAGTGAGAGAGAGAGAGAATATATTTGTCGAAACACGGGGAAAAGTTCGAGGCACACGATCGCACAAATAACTGATCTCGATCAGCAAATGGGAACTTGGTATACTTTGCCAAGGTTCAATTCTTGCCTCTCTTCCTCTTAAATGATTACCTAACATTTATTCGAGTATATAGTGCATATGTCATCATCAAAATCTCATATATTTTTCACGTAAGAATATTTTCGAAATATTTTCTCACACAAGACCGCGCACGGAAATATTTTTATGGAAACTAGGGCAATTTTCAAACATGTAAAAAAAAAAAAGTATCATTGACTCAAGAAAATCATTTACTTTCATTTTATTCACTAATTTTCTTAATTCAAAAAAATTCACTTCAAACTATTATCGCGAAAAAAAAAATTTATTTAATTTAAACAATCGGTTCCCCTGTTATCAAATAAATATTTACTTGAAACAAATAATTTTTGAATTCAAATAATTCAATTAAATATTATTAATGTAATGTGTTAAGTTCTGTGTCTATTGTTTTTTCTCTTATTGGAAATGTTGTTATCGTCCTATTTATTATAATGAAACACATGTTTTTTTCTGTAGTCCTGATGAGCCATGTTATATGGCGAAAATGCATTAGACATTGGAGAATAATAAACACATCTTTAATATGAAATAAATTATTTTATTTTTTTGGACCAAAGGCCACAAAATCAAAAAACGCTGTTATTCTAATTAAATATTATTATTTAAAATTTGAAAAAAAAAATTTAGTATTTGAAAATTTAATAAAAAAAAAATAAAATATTGTCGACGATAAATATATAGAAAAATGAAGAGCGAAAAAAAAAAATGAAATAGAATTTTATCACGAAATCACGTATTGTAAAGGGAAGATACACAAATATTATAAATATATGCCATACATATATACATAAAAATTGGATATATGCAAGTTGTATAACAAATGTGATGTTAAGTACTTTCTGCACGCTCAATATGTTTAACATCTCGTTAAATATACAATCAACAGGAAATTCAATGGCACGCTATATTACTTGAGAATGCATTAAGATTCCGACATTTCCTATTCGCGCCTCGTATGGTCATGGGTAAATGAATTTATTTTACTTATATATATATATGCATTCTGCGCCATATTCAACGCACTTTACTTCTATTTATTCTTCCAACAAGACTATATATATAATGCTAATGAAAAATCGCATAATAATAATAATAATAATATAAATAAATAATAATAATAATAATAATAATAATAAATTAAATAAAAATAAATTAAAACGTCAACTGCGTGGAAATGTACCAAATTTTAGCCCTATAGGTCAAAATGTCTGAGATAAATTTTAATGAAATATTATTATTAATTTATTTATAAATTTCTTTTATTATTTTTTTGTTTATATTTATTTATAATTATTTTATTTTTAATAAAAAAAAATTTTAATTTAAAATACAAAAAAAAAGATTTTTTTTCCTCTCTCTCTCTTTTTTGATATATATATATATTTAAGAATATTCTCTGCGCAAGATTTATGTCGAAAGAAAAGTGTTTTCAAGTCAAATGTCAATATGATTTAAAAATGAGGATGTATTATAATAGAGAAGACATATTTTCCAACCAATTTCTTGTATACTAAAGAGAATTTTTTACTACGCTAGACTGCAGATTCAGACCTTGGCCTTGGATTGAAAAGGCAGATTCTCCAGTGGCTCTTCTGGCATTAGTAGTTGAAAATGAAAATGCACATATAGCGCTTTTTAAAGCAAGAGTAGACTACAATTTTTATAAGCTATATATATATTATTTACTCATATATATTATATATAAATAGACAATATTTTTTTCTCTCTCTCTTCTTTTCTATACACAAAATATATTTTATTTTTTTCTTTTCAAATTAAAAAATATTTGAAAATTTTTTAATTTTTATATAAATTTATTTATTTTATATAAATTTTTTGTTTATAAATAAAAATTGAAAAAAATTTGCTTAAAAAAAAGAATTTGATTTAGAAAAATGTTAAGTATTTTTAAAATTTGAAAAAAGAAAAAATTAACGAACAATAGAAAATAAATATATATATAAAAGAACAGGAAAAATATGAAAAAGAATATAAGCTGTATGTAAAAAAAAAACGATGAATATAAAATTTAATGTCCACTAGAGTGATGCATCGATATATATATGTGTAAATAAAAATAGTCTATTGAAGTTCTTATTTTTATCGAGAAAATTTTTTTTTCTCCAATTCTCTCTCTTTGGAATTTTTCAAGGAAAATTTCAATGAAAGAACATTCATATAAAACGCCCAAGATTGCAGCCTCTTTCGAAGCAGTATATAGTTCAACAAGAGAAGCACTAAAGTGGTTGCTTTTAAGCACCAAAAAAAAAAAGAGAAAGAGAGTGAGAGAGAGAGAAAGAGAGACTAGAAAGGAATATGAGAGAAAATGGATTATAAGTGTGAGAGAGAAGCAAAACTAAAGATATACAGGTTCTCCTGTTACTCTCTGCTGCTGTGGATCGATAAAATGGACCTGCGTGATAGTAAGAGGGTTTTCCACGTGTATAAACTACTGATAAAACGTTGCGAGAGAGAGAGAGAAAGACAAATAAAATTCTCACATTATATTTCAAGAAAAAAGAAAAAAAATTTTCTTTGACACTATATATACAAAAACTAATTATCAATTTGTTTCATAAAAATTTTTTTTCAATCATGAATTTTTCCACCATTTTCTTCCTCAGGAGAAACTAATTTTTTCTATAAATTTTTCTTTAGAATTACCATTTTTTTTTGTATTCAATATTAAAGAAATTAATCAAATTGGTTGCAAAAAATATTTTAGCAAAAAAAAAATTGAAAAAAAATTGCATTTTTCTTAACAAAATCAATTCGTCATACAGGAATAAATTATAATTATTATTCGCTGATATAACCGAGAACAATATATAGTTATGCGGACGAGCAAATTAGTTATCTCACTGAGAAAAAAATATTATTATTAATTCATATGTTTGATTTGAATAAATTTATCTGAAAAATATTTTACATTAATTTGAAAAAAAAATAATTCTATCAAGTAAAATAAATAAATTAAGAAAAAAAAAAATATTTTTAACTCCTTTTAAAAAAAATAAAATTCAAGGAAAATTGATTTTTTAATTAAATTAATTAATTTGCATTCGACGAGAATTAATGTTATAAATCAATGTTACTTTGTCAAATTCTGCTGATTCTTTCTATATATATATAGTATAAAGAGAACTTAAAAAATCGGGTGAAGGATATATAATAATAATTGGGGTCCTTCGCGAATTAACTGTCTTAAGATATATAAAAAGATAACATATGGGACTCTGAACTTCATAGCGCAAAGAAACATAAATCGATGCTCCTAATAGTTACTTAGTTGCTTTACCTTGACTCGAATTTTCTTGTTTATTTTCTAAAAGCTTAACCCTTCAATTCTATTAGCATATATTATAAATAAATTTTCAATATATTCTAATGCTATTATAAAACATTTTTAAAAAAATGTCCATACATTCTACACTGCGAAAAAAGGATTTGGTATCGTCAACCAAACGTTTGGTTGGTATTTAAGCAACCAAAAATTTTTTTTGTTGAATCAACAAAATTTTAATTGTCTCAATCAAAATTCATTTGACACAACCAAAATTAGAAAAAAAAGAATTTTTGTTGTCCTAACTGATTGGGACAACCAAAATTTTGTTGATTCAACAAAAAAAATTTGGTTGCATAAATACCATAACCAAACGTTTGGTTGTCAATACCAAACCTTTTTTTCAGTGTAGTTTGTTTCAAACAAAAAAAAAATGTTTTTAAATATTTAAAAAAATTACTCTCAAGTAGAATTTTTATGTATTTTTCAAAAAATTTAATCACTTCTTTCTCAAAAAAAAAAGAAAAAAAATAATACCATTGGAATTTTTTACACAACTAAATAATCAAAAACATTATTAATTTTTAATTTAAAAAGTCATATTTCACATGAAAACAATTTGTCAATTTTTTTTTTTAAATAATTCAAATTTTATTGAATTAAATAAAAGACACGAATAGTAAAAGATTTTTCTTTTTTTTTGCAAAACAATAATAATTTAGAAATTATTAAAGAATATTCTCAAAGAATAATATAATTTTTTATTGAATTAAATAAAAGACACGAATAGTAAAAGATTATTTTTTTTTTTTTGCAAAACAATAATAATTTAGAAATTATTCATGTATAGACTAGATGATGTCTGACGTAAATATTGGTTTTACCTTCGAAGGTAAAAAGTCTCCAAGTTATTTTAAGTATATTCTTTACATTAATAGGGCTGTTATTGTCACAAATGGATAGAAATAGATGAGACAAAGGCTTGAGTATAGGGTCTCTATAAGTCATGACGTAATATATGACCACAGTTCAACGGTCAGTAACACTGGTTTCTTTTTACTATATTATAATCTATATAATATTATTATAAATTCTTGATAAAAAATGGTACTATTAATAAAATTGTGACTTTAGTTTCATCAGAATAATAAAAATATTACATAATAAAAGGTTAAAGGAATCTTGACGTGGTCGTGATTTCATTACACCATTTTCAAAAGGGACATCCAGTAAATGACGTAACATATATATAGGAAGGGAAGTTAGTCTTCCTGCACTATTGATTTACCATATTTATTAATAGGAATATACCAACGTTGGAAATTACAAATATTTTAAGCAACCAAATTCATTTTACAATAATTATAATATCAAAATCAAAAATATTTAACTATAATTTTGACAATAAATGAACCAATGAAACAAAAAATCATAAAATAAATATAAGATTCAAAATAAAAGGTTTTTAAAAATTTAAACGAAATTTAAATACTGATTAAAAAATAATCACATTGCCAAGTGACTTGTGTAATAATAAAGTGCAATAATCTCACATATATATAATAATCAGGGAAAGTAATATCAACAAAGGCAATGTCATATTGAAAACAAAAGATCATTGACTTTTGGATATTAATAAATAATATTGGGTAATGTTCACGCGAATTTTAAAACAATTGGCATTTTGACAAATTGTTATACGTCGAAAAAAGAAATATTTTCAAACAAAATTCTTATAATTGACATGAATTTGTTATTATAAGTAAAAAAAAAATGAAATGCACAAAAAAAAACCTAACCTCAAATTTTTCGTCACGCTTCGGTTCAATGGCACATTATTATATCATAAGAAAATCAGTAAATACTCCTCAAATATTCATTCTTATACTTATTATTAATTTTTTTTTTTTTTTAAACAAAATAACTCACATTTTTTCCGATTTTCTTAAGTGACAAGTGGATCCATCGCTATCTCCATCCTCGGTATCCATTGGAATTTCCACAACATAACTTTGTACCGGCAGAAAAACAATACTATCTCACTGTTGATTTCATTATTTCACACATACTTCATATATGAATAATCATAATTGATCCAATTAATCAGTTTAATAAACTTTTATAAGCAAAATAAAACTTGTGTACACTTTTCTTGGTTCCATTGTTCGTTTTTCTTTACTTTCTCTGGCAAATTTTTCCCACCTAATGTGCGCATGCTCTGTAAGAACTTTTTTTTTTTGAATGAACCAATCAGAAGCAAACATCAAATATTCAGTAATTTCTGCGCACATTTTTATTGTTTTTTTTTTTTTGACGAAAATCGAAAAACATTTATTTAATAAAAATAAATAAATTTATTGTTGAATTTAATGATCATTTTATTAATTTAAAAATATATCTTTAGAAGCGTTAACAATCCTAAATGAAACAGTAAATTATGTGCGCAGATGGCGCCACTTACTGGACAACTAATTTTGAAAATAGATATTTAATTATTTATATTTAAAAAATTTATTGAACTTTCTTTTTTTATATTGTTCTAAACATTTATTTAATTATTAATAAAAGTTTTCTCCATTATCAAATAATTGTAATTATAAAAATATTGTCGATAAATGAGGGAATATGGATTTTTTTTTTAAATTATGGCGGGAAATTTTTGTTAATTTGAATTGATACTTTTAAATAATTAATTTAATAATTATCATTATAAATAAATAATTTAAATTATATTACCATTTTTTGCTTCTAACATAAAACGAAATAATACCTGAAAGAAAAAAAAGAAACAGTGAAATATTTTTTCATATATTTATATTTATAAAACAACGATCAATTACAATTCAAAGTTTTGTAAAACAAAATCTGTCTGCATGAAATATTAATAATTAATTCCTACATTCTAAAATATTTAAATAGTTGTTTGCAAAAATTACTCTTTTTCATTTTATACTTGTGTTTCTTTAATAATAATCTAGATTCTAAATAATAAATTTTTTTTTTAATTTAAGAAACAGATCAATATGTTTAATATATACTAGATCGACTAGTACTACTCTAATTATTTATAAATAGACACGTTCTTTATCAAAATACTATTTATATTAAAATAAAATTAAAAATTTTAATTAAAGTTTAATTAATTTTAATTTTAATTAAAGTTTAATTAATTCTAATTTTAATTGAAGTTTAATTAATAACACTGCAATTTAAATTTTAAAAATTTTGGTATCAAAAACATATTTGATTTTCTTTTTTTCTTGAGCATATTAATGATTCAAAGTAAATTATTATTATTTTTAATCGGAGAAATAATAAATAATTAAAATTTATCAAAAATGGAAAAAAAAACAATGTTTTAATAATTATTTTCAATAAGAAAAATTGTTTTGGGAATAAATTTAAAATTTTGTCTCATATTTCAATGATTACAATAAGAATATTATTATTATTATGAATAAATTCTAAGGACATAAATATATTTATATTTGTTTTAATAAATAAATTTATCTGCTATGAAGAAATAAATATATCTGTCATAAATAAAATGTTTCTATGTATGTAGTTAAATCTACAAATTCTATATGAATGCAGCACTGCTGCAAATAACGTTTTACAATAAAAATTCTGAAGATGATAATTTTTCTATAAAAATAGAGTATTAACCGAAGACGTTAAATTGATTTCTTTTTTTTTCCAATTGAAGACTATCGTAATGATTGTTTACTGTACAAACGTATACTTTCAATTAATACTTTTTTTTTTTAGGCTCATCTAAAATCTATTCATATCACGTGCTTAAAAGAACACCCATAATATTTCACAAGGTGCACTTATTATTATTATTATTATTTTTGTTTCTCATTTAAATAATTATTATATGTGGAAAGGCACTTGTAGTGAAATGCGCATTGAACTCCAAGATTCGAAAATTAATTTCTCCACATAACATATTCGAATTAAATATATCTAATATTAATTTGTTACATATATTGGCAGAAAAATCTGTGCTTAGAAAAATTTTCCATCATTAATATTAATAATTATTTATTAAGTTGCTAAAAATTAATATTTATCTAATAATAAGTTGCCAATAATAATCAATAACTAATAAATAATTATTTATTTATTAATTATTATTATAAATTATTTATAGATTGTTTTGCTAATAAATTAAAAATAAATTATATTTAATTTCTAAGCTAATTAGCTTTTGATTTTAATTTTAATCCTTTAAATACTAATGATAAAGATTTTACGTTAAAAAATTAAAAAATATTTTATGAGCCTTTAGATTAATTTTAAAAATTAAAAGAAAAAACAATTTGAATGTTAAGTTATGTCATCGAATTCGTTAATTAATTTTTGTTGATTGAATTCGTTGTTTAAATGTAAAGAGATACTATATATTTTACAATACTTGAACTTTTGTACTTTTTGTTTTTATCACTGTTTGCTTTATAATAGTTGAAAGAAATATTAAATTTCTTCAATAAAGTGAAAAAATTTGTTTTTCAAATTATTTTCAAGATAATTAAAAAAAAAAATTAAAATCGCAAGACTTAGGCACTGTGAGAAATATTTTTCATTTCTCTTTCTTTTTGGTAAATTTAATTTTTTGATTAAATTTCAACTTCTGGATAATTTTATCGCAATTTTCTGCTTGTTTCAAAATAGAATTAAAATCACAGAAGTTTACAGACCTTTGTTACTTTTTTTTCTATTTTTCTTTCTTCTCCTCAACAGGGAGAATTTCTTCATCTTTTTTTAAATTTTCAATACTTGCTTCTTCATCGTTTTTCGTTTCAGTGTTGTTTGTTTCTTTTTTCTCCTCATCATCAGTGTCATCGAGCAAATGATCCCAATCATAAGGATCGCCACCTTCTTGAACCCTTTTCAATTCACGTTTCAACATTTCAAGACACTCTCGTCTCTCCTTCCATCTTTCGGCCATTGTTTTCTCATCGAGTTTCTCACCTTCAGGATTCTCTTGATTTGAATTTCCATCGGGATTTTCAGATGATTTTTCACACGATTTTTCCACATTACCCTCGGTGCCCATTAATTTCTCCTTTTCCTCACACTCCATGACATATTTTTCATAACTATCCACCTGTAAAAAAAAAAAAATTCAAATTTATAAAATTAAAAATTTTATTTACATTTAATTTGAATTAATTTTTTTTTTAAACAAAAATTCATGAAGATTACTTTGTCTTGGAGCATTTGTTGAACATTATTTTGTTTTTTCAGATGTTTAGGAAGCCAAAAGCAAGCCTGAAGAAGCCTCAAAAAAATCCATGCTACCCCTGCTAGTGCCAAATATGTGCAGGCAGTAAACACCATGTTTAGCAGATCCACTGAAACCTGTTGATATTGAGTCATAGTTTTTTTTTTTTCAAAAATTGTCCGAGTCCCTGAAAAAGTGAAACAATATTAAATATAAAAAAAATTCAATAAGTTTTTAATTCAATAAATAATTTAACAACTATAATTTTAGTAAATTTTTTTTTTTTTTAATTTAATATAATTTGAAAAAATAATTAAGAAAATATAGTAGTTGAATTATTTATTAATGTAATTAAATCATATTGTATGTTTATTACATTATATTAGTAAAAATACAATAATGAAATAATTAATTGAAAACAAAAAAACAAATTTTATTATTTTTCATTTAGAGAAAAATAAAAATAACTGCACTGACATGGTTTATTAAAATAATTATACACTAAAAATGGCAGTGAGTGTATATGAACGTGATATGTCCCTATAACACATTTATTGATCGTGAGTAATAAAACAGAAAATAAACAATGAATAAGTAAAACTTGATTTTACTCACCATATAAATTTAAAATGGTGATAAAGTTTAACTATCACATCAGATGTTAAGTTACTCCAAAAATTATGTAAAACAAATTTCATTTTATTTTAATTAATATCGAAAAAAAATTGAAAAATCCAATAACAATTTTTTAAATATTTAATATTTAAATATTCAAAAAAAACACTAATTTTTAAAATAAATAATTTAAATAATAATTATTTTTCCAAATAGGAACAGTAACACACAGGAAGAAGAATGATCGTATAAAAAAAATAATCAAATTGCCCTTAACAGAAAAAACAAACAAAAAAAAAATATTTTTAAACAATAAAATATTATTACTTGAGTGAAGGAAAATAGTCAATTATTGAATTTTTTTTTCACCATAGAACCTTGAAGTGACTTCGACCTTCAGTAAAGTAAAACCAACCCCTTTTTCTTAAACATATAATTATGATTTTAAAAAAAAATTATATTCACAATCCACATAATTTTTAATTGAAAAATGAAATGAAAACGAAAATTAATTTTTTTTTTCAATGAAAATAAAAGCGTATATAGGAACTGAAATTATGTAGTTCTTATAAAGAAGAAATCGATCAAAGGAAATACTTCCGCTTATGAACAACCGGCTTAAAAGTAAGAAACTATTAATTTAAAAAAATTATAATTTCACAAAATTAATTTTAAAAAAATTCACAATACCTTTATGAAAAAATCAAGATGAATTGTTCATTTTCCAAAATCTGAAATTTATATTGGAAATATATGAAAAAATATATAATATATATGTATATAAATGTACTAACACGTCCGACAGTTAAAAGAGACTACACGACGTGTTGGAGTGAGAATTCATGTCTACTACTGACCCGTATCGAAATAATCGATATATGGATATAGTTGTACACAATACCATAAGTAATAAGTTAACAAATACCACGGTGAATCCATTATACATTTATAATCATCTTCCAAAACCATTATTTACATCTGAAAAAGAAATAATAAATTCAATGATAAATTAGATTAAATCACTTTGTTAATTTCATTTTTCTTTTCCTTATTTCTCCTGAAAAAAATTCAATTTTTATTAATTCAAATAATAAACAAATATGAAAAAAAAATTCGAGTTTCCTTTACTTACAGAAAAAGTAATAAACTGTAATTTAATTCTAATAGCTACTAACTTAATGATCATATATATATATATATACTTAATACAAATATTCCAATCGATACATCAAAAATTCTCAATTTTTATCACGAAAATAAAGAAATAAAAAAATAATTTTCACCATACTTTTTTGTTAATAAAAAAAATGAAATAGGTGAGATTTTTTAAATAATCAACATAAATCAAGGAACAATTAAATAGAAAACCAAATATCTAGAGTTAAATAATTTTTATTTTACTTTAAAAATCACCCAAATTTGCTTAGGCATCGAAAATAAATTAATTCACTGTTTCCTACTACTGAGAGAAATGAGATTCAAAATGAGAAGATTATATATATTTTTTTTTTTGTTTTGTTTTATAATAATATTAGAATTGCGCAAATACAGTCCACGAATTAATTCGGCGATTAAACATTTAATTTTTTAATTATTTCACAGGGCTACAATTATATTTGATATAATTATCACTGTTATATATATATATTTTTTTTTTTAAATCATTCAATTAATTAATTAATTTTCAAAAAAATCAATTTAAAAAATGTGCATATATTTACAAGAAGCTTTAGTCATAAAAATTAGCAATATCTTCCATAATTTAATAATTATGGAGATAAAAAATGGAAAAGAAAAATGCAAACACTACCCACAAACTATTTTTTAGTAATATTTCTTAGAAAATAATTTTTGACTTTACTCATGATTTTTAATAGCATTTGATTAATTTATTATTTTGAGACAATTATTCAGTTTCCACGTGTATTTTAATTCATTTCTCATTTAAAAAATAAATCTCAAAATCTTTTTTAAAAAAAAGTAGCCCTGCACTTAATAACTACATTCCATTTTTGCATTCTAAACATAGAATTTTTTTTTTCCCCTAAGTTATCATTTAAATAATTTAATACTGTGATTCGAAATTTAGTTTTCTTTTTGTAATAATGGAATCTGTATTCAGAATCTAAAATCATCATATATATTTTCCCTGCATTATCTCCTCTTGATTATCTTGGAAGTTTAGATTATTAAAAAAAAAAAGAAAAAAATATCCTATATTTGGAGCAACATTTAAATTGTTTATTTCTACAATTTTTTAAAATTGGGACAAAAATTATAGCGACAGAAATGTTTCTTTTTAAATTGCATTTTAACAATTCATGCCGTAATAATCCCATACTGGAAATTTGACAATCAAACTAATTTTACAACATTGATCTCTGTGACACATATAAGAGATATTTTTTTTTTTGTTTCTTTATATAAAATTCATCGAGCTTTGAATATCTTTGAAATTAAAAAAAAATAAATTAGAATATTAAATAAAAATCATCATCATAAATTGATAATAATTAATAAATAATAAATAAATAATTGATAACTGAAAACAGTGATAACAATTACGTCAATAAATAGATATATATTTTTTTAATGTAAAAATAAAAATCGATTTTGAAAATTCTTTGATAATCAAGCTCGACAAAAAGAAAAGCTATTTAAAATTTGTTTTGATAAAATGGGAGAAATTACAAATTTTGTTTTTTTAGACGTTTGGAATGCTTACGTCGTTGTGGTTTTCACATAGAAGAGAAGATAGGGTGTGGCTGAATTTCGTGGATTGTGTGCAAGTTTATCCTGTAGCTCTTGCACTTGAATAACGCGCACTGTTTCATCGTCACATTCCAACCACATACCAGGTCCAAGGGATTTACCATTATGTCGAATACCACAACATTCTGCACTACGACAACCTCCCTTCATTGATGATGTCTCTTTACTTTCATTAATGTTCGGTTTACTTCTACTAAAATATTTGGAAATAAGTGATTGATTTTTTGAATTGCTCGTACTGTGTTGCGATTGTTGATTTGGCCGTTTAACATCGCGATTACAACGACAATATTCTTGTGATTCATCAGGTAAACGTGAATATGCAACATAATGACCGGCAGTCATTGTTGCACCCTGATGCATTATCACTGAATAAAGTTGATATAAATGACGCGATTCACTATGAATTGTGCCACCAGTGCCACTTCTTTGTGACGATTGTTCACTATAGCACTCCTCGCAAAAACATTCAAGATCCAATGGCGTTGGCATATAATTGTTGATCTTTTCCATTGATCTATTTTTGTAAATTAATTTTATTTTTAATTTTCTCTTACTATTAAATTTGATTTACTTTTATAAAATTTACATATAAGACTACATTTTAATTTTATAAAAGTAAAAAAATTAATTTATTTTTAATTACCCAGCTGCTGTAGAAAATCTCTTTAGTTGCAATATCAAAAGCCGAGGTAGAGAAGGAAAGCAAACAGCCCGTCGAGCTTCATTAAGTCGAAGACAATGTTCACACCAATATTTATCTCTCTCGCAAAGTAACTCACTGGTTACAACCGCTCTTCTATAAACCTCACTGCTACTAATTTTATCCTTCTTTTTGTCATCGTCTAAAAAAAAAATACATATTTCAATAAATATTTCAAGAGTAAAATTTAATTTTACTATGAATACTCACCGTCATCATTGGAACGATCGATATCAATAGGTACACAAATATCGCAGAATATTTCCTTTCTCTCAGTGACTTGCTCGCACTCGAGGCATGTTGTTCGAAGTAAACTCACGCCTTCAAAATCCTCCGAAATAAAACATTTTCTACTCTCGTGTTTAATGTGCTGTTGAGAATTTAAATCGCCATTAGTCTCCGTAAATTCAGAATAACCATTTTCCGCTGGTTTCGATGATGACGATGACGAAACAGAAGGGGATTGAATTCCATTTAAATTTTGTATTACACCAATTGTACTGCCTTTTTGTAATACCTTTTTCCATGATTTTGTTCGACGTTTACTCGATGTTATACTATCGGATTGTGAATCAATTGCACGTTCAATGGAAAAATCTGCACCATTTGTCTGTCCAAATTGACTTTCACGATGTCTAACTAACAATTGAAATGTCTCTCTTATATTGTCTAGTAAACATACCAAAAGTTCGTGTGCATCTTGCTGTTGATTACCTTCAAAAATTGTATTCACTTCCCTGTTAAAAAAAAGGCAAAATTTTAGTTTTTCTACAAACAATTTTAAAAATAAAAAAAAAAAATACAAACCTTAATGCTTGTAAAAAAGCGCCAGGTTGAAAAGGTTCATTATTTTCTTTTACTTCCAATTCTCGTAGTGCTATGAAAAGTTCGTGTAATTTTTCCGTGGCCACTTGAATTCTTGGTTTATTATATTCATGAGTTGGGCCTGCCAGCGCTAATAAATCCTTGCTGCTCATACTACGATTTCCACTTGCCGATAAGGAAACTCCAGTTCTTCCCAACGATGATGATTTCATCTGTGAAAATTTTCCAATTTATAAATATCAAAAATTTTTTTTATCAAAAATTAAGAAAATAATCTAAAACAAAAAAAAAATTCGCAAATAGAACAAACCTTTGTTTGTAGATGTTTGTCATTTAGACTCGATAAATCAATTGCAAGATGATGCAAATTATGCAAAAATGAAGGAGTAAAACGTAAAGTATAAAGAACGCTATTTAAAAAACAGGTATTCCCCAAATTGCATAATGTTGCTATCCTTAAACCATCGGAACCAGGACCCATTATATCGTAATTAGTTGTTGGATGACTACTCGATTGATTTCTGCAGCCATTCAACATTTTGCTCGTACCTTTTAAAGAAATTTCTAATTTAATTTTCCTCCATTTACAAAAAAAGTTAATTTTTAAATTTATTTTCATTATTGAAAAAGAACAAAAAAAAGTAATTTATAAATTCAAATAAATAAAATCTTACCGAACGAAATGGATTGTCGATCCAAGACGCCCCCTCCGACAGTGGCACGAGGGGGCTCAGAATTAGTTTTTCCTAATACAGAACGACTGCGTCCTGATAGGGACAAACAAAACTTTTTCCTCGGAGGTGCAGTTCGTTCATCAGTGTCTTCTTCAGCTTCTAATACTGTCATTTTCTGCTAACCTAAAAGAGAACAAGAATTTTTTTTTTTTTTTTTTAAATTAAAATAATAATATAATTAAAAGAAATGATCGCTACTCAGGCAAAAGAACAAATCATTGATTTCGAGTGCGAAATTTCTCAGCATTATTATTGATAATAAAAAACAAAAAAGAGATAATTTTCATCGACACACAATTTATTTAAAATGATTTTCGTACAATAAAAACGAAAGCTTGTAAAAAAAATTTTTCATCCAAAATACTTACGTGTTATAAGGTGAAGAAGTCATGGAATAAAAATAATTGATTACTGTGAATGCAACTTATCCAAATAAAAGAGTTGATTGAAACGTTAAAACAGTATATTACTAAACACAGACTACATTTTCATCTTGTGAACCATAAAATTTATAAAAATTTTACGTTTTTTTAATGCATCAATGTGCATCAAGTAATAATTTCTTAGCATTGACTATAAATCAAGACAATTCTCATCTAGACGAGTTTTTATAATTATTATTCCCAACAATAGGGTGCGCTGTACGTCAATGCGTAAAAATTGTCCTTTTTTAAAATTTATAAAACAGAAATCAAAAAACATTATTGCGAAAAACACTCTTAATACTGATTAATGTTAATGTTATTGTTAAATTTATTTATTTAAAACAATAAAACTCTAAATTTCAATTTTTCCCTAAAAAATTAACGTTGGTATCATTATCGACATAAAATTCACCAGGAAATTTATTCAATATAGTGTTTTATTCTGAACCTAACTTCACAATATTGGATCATATTCACAGCTGTTATTATTTTCGTTCGTTTCAGTGATAAAAAAAAATTGTGTCGGCGAAGAAGTTAAAGACAATCGGTAAAACGTTGAATGTTCATTTAAATTTAAATGTAAAATGACTTCTGTAGATTCGGGAGTTGAAACTGGAAATGATTCCAATGATAGTTTAGTTGCACAACATGAAAATATACCCGCGGGACAGGCGAGCGTCAGTACATCGGCCTTTATGTCAACAGCAGGAAATAAAATGGAAGACGAAGAAATTCAATGTGATCCAATTCCAACAAATCTTGATGCAATTGCTTCAATACATTCACATTTTATATCAACAGATCAAGTAAGAAGAAGCAGAAGAAAAAGGCATCCACATTTAAAACATTATCTTACATCGAGAAATAATATTTCATTTAGTAACATACCAGGAACATCGGGTCCATTAACTTTCCATCCATCTGAATTCTTTATGTCACCATCAGAAAGTAGAATAACAGAAGATAAAATGGAAGACAAAAAAGATGAAAATGATTGTGATACATTTTCATTAAATCTTGAGGCACTTGCTTCAATTCATCCGCATTTGAAACATTATCTCACATCGAGAAATAATATTTCACTTGGTAACATACCAGGAACCTCTGATCCTTTGACCTTTCATCCTTCTGAAAGAGTTGTTATGACAACAACAACATCGGGAAATAAAGTGGAAGATGAAGAAAAACAAAGTGATACATTTTCATTAAATCTTGAGGCACTTGCTTCAATTCATCCGCATTTGAAACATTATCTGACATCGAGAAACAATATTTCACTACCGGGTACATCTGAACCTTTGACCTTTCATCCTTCTGAAACAGTTTTTATGACAACAACAACAACATCGGGAAATAAAGGAGAAGATGAAGAAAAAAAAAGTGATTTAATTTTGACAAATCACAGTGAAATTGTTTCAATTCATCCACATTTGAAACATTATAATAATTCGACAAATACTAATATTTCACTTAGTAATAGACCAGGAACCTCTGGTCCACTGCCCGTTTATGCTGCTCAATCACTTCAGGTAATAAACAAACAAAAAAAAAAAAAATTAAAGATTTGCACCATTTTTTTTTTCATGGTCAATTGACAGTTTTCAATCGAGAGGTTTTATTCACTTTCTTAATCATATTTTAATTTAGAATGTGACGAAGCACATTTGACCTTAATATATTTAATTTTTTGACAATTGATCATGACCTAGATTAACATTTCTGTTTTATTCGAAAACAACTTAAGATTATTTTTATATTTTTCACTGTTTTATCTTTGAAGATTTTTTTTTTTAAATATTTTAATTCTCAATAAATAAATGTGAAAAGGCCTTTTTGTTTGGAAAATTAAAATTCTTCTCAATTTTCAGTTTTTACATTTTATGTTTCTCTAAAATAATATTATTTTCATTAAAAAAAATATATATATATATTCTTACAGCCTTTCGTTGCATCTGAAATGTTTTTTACTCCCACTACAATGTGTTCCAATCAATTGTTATCAACTGTAGAATTTATAAAATCGAGTAAGTAATTTTTGAAAATTTCTTTTCAATAAATAGAATTTTCTTAATTTTTTTTTTTTCCAGTTCGTAGAAGAGCAGGACCTCCATTCTCCATTGAGAGTAATTCACATCAAGGTATTTTGTTTTTTTTTTTTAAATACTTCTTTTTTTTCCAAAAACTTTATTTACAATTAATTAAATTGACTTTGCAGCAAATTGTTTTAAGCCAAAAATGAGAATTTTTCGAGGTCGACATCATTGCATAACAGGAAAAGAGTTTCAAGGGCCGTTAAAGGAGCGTAAAATGCGAATGGCCGCTGCAACTAATAACGTAGAAGTAATGCGTCGACTGTTAGAAACTGGAATATCTCCAAATAATAAAGACGGACAGCAAAGAACTCCTCTACATTTGGCATCATGCAGGTAAATTTATTATTTATTTTTTTTTTGACTAATTGAAAAATTTATGTATAATCTTTTTTAGAGGATATACTGAAATAGTTCGATTGCTTTTGGATCATGGCGCTGATCCAAATCAACGCGATTGCATTGGCAATACACCATTACATTTAGCGACAGTAACAAGTAAAATAGCAGTGGTGACATTACTTTTAAAAGCCGGTACCGATGTATTATCATCCGATAAACATGGTCATAATCCATTGCAAATTGCTCAAACAAAATTGAAATTATTACAAAATTGTCATGGTTCGGACATGATTAAAATTAAAGAAGAAGTACATAATATTGTTGATATGCTTCTTGCTTATCTTGAAAAGCAAAAAAATGCCCAAGAACAAGTTGAAAATCTCAGTAATTTTTATTCACGTCTATCATTATCAAATACTTCGAATCAAATTCAAGATGACGTTAGAGATTTATTGGCCAATTTAAATTCCTTAAGTTTAACCAGTTAATTGCCTTAATTTTTTCCTTTTTTTTCGAAAAAAAAGAAATGCTCGTTTCTTAATCTTTAACATTTACAAAAAACTAGAAACACTTTTTAAAAATTATAAACGTATGTGAAAAAAACAAAACTATATTTTCTATCAAAAAAAAATACTCGTAAGCTCGATAAAAAAAAGAAGAAAGAACAATCGAATGCTGAAAAAAAATGATTTTATAAACAACGCTGTTTATATATTGAGTCAACGAACTCTATTTTAATCCCTTTTTTTTCAATTGTAGTTTTTACGACAGGTTTGGTGCCGAGGACAAATTGTCTTATTTTCCGAGATTTATATACAATACTTGTGAAACAACGTATTAATTATTAAAAACGAAAAAAAAAATTATAATATGAAAATCAATTTAAGTTTATCTTTAGGAGTATATATTTACATTATAGAACAATTTGTACTATTTCAGTGCTTTTCATTTCAGATAATTAAACATCATTGAGATAAATATGTATGAAACATATTTAATTCCACTATTGTGTAAATATTTGATGTAATTACATCTTCTGTAAATAGTGACAAATGTTCATAGTTATAGAATTTACAATGGTAAATAATTAAAATTTGAAAAAAAAAAAACTTATACACCGAAGGCAGTCGCCTTATTTTATAATCGGCAAATTGTTACGTATCCATTTAAAATAAAGTATAATATTGAATAATAATAAAATAATTTTACAGAATTAAGCAAAATGGAAGCAATCATACGAAATATATATATATATATATATATATATATAAACAACATGATTGTATGAATACGAAAAAAAATATTTATAAAACAAAAATATGATAAATAAAAAAAATAATTGTACGTAAAACTTTGTTTGTTGTACCTTTTTCAAGAAGGGTTTTTTTTTAAGAATCAAAATTATCTGCAAAGATATTATTTTATTTCATTTTTTTTTCTTTTTTTTTACTGTAACACGAGCGTAAAATTCGAAAATTTGAAATTACAACTTGTTGTCTATATAAAATGAGAACTTCACGAGTTTTTTTTTTTTTTTTTTTAAAGCATATATCTCGGAAGAATTTAGGCACATAAAAAAGTCTTATGGAAGATCAAACTATTTGAAAAAATAGAATTAACTGAAATATTTTTCATTTGCAAAAATACAAATCAATTAATTAATAATAATACTGAAGATATTTTTTTTTCACTATTGGAAATATTTACAATAATGCTATAACGAGAATCATTCTTGATATATCAATATTATTCTGTCGATCAAATAATTCTCGATAAGAATATAATTCTTTAAGAATAATTCTATAATAAAAAAAATTCCATTATAAGAATTTAATTCTAAAGAACACAATATTTTTTTTTTTTTAATAATATTTTAACGAGAATTTATTAAAAGCACAAGGTTTTTTGATTTTTGTTGAAAATTTAAATAGATTTTAAAATTTGTGTGTTTTTTTTTTTAAATAATAACTTTGATTGCCATAATAAAGATATGTAGCGCTTATTTTTGTGTGAATAAAAATAAATCTCTTGTTCCCTTTATATATTGCAAAATGAAATCTATAGATCTGCCTCTTTTTAAACTATTTTATACGAAACATGAATTCAATATTTACATTTTTGGTAAAACATCGTATTGTTTCATTGGAAAAAAAAACTTCTGTTTCGAAACAATAATTAACGAGATAGAGAGAAATTCCAAAAGATTATTAACATTAACGATTCATTAAACTATTGAGCGAACTACTTTGGCTCCTTTGATTTTACTTAAAATATATATATTTGAGAATTATGAAACGAAAGTTTACGAGGCTTAAATTGCAAAATTATTCAAATAACGTTGTTTAATATCAAAAATTTATTTCCAAACGTTTATAATATTTTTATTAAATAATTTAATAATAATAATAATACTTTAATATTAATTAATCAAAATGTTATTTTTAATTCATAGAAAAAATATTCAAGTTAAATCAAATGTTTATAAAAAAAAAATAAAAAAGTAAAGTTTTTAACTTTCACTATTTTTATTTTACTTTTTCGATTTTAATAACTAGATACCTAAATTTTTATTTTTGCTTTTTAAACATTGCAAACTTGAGCTTCATTATTTATGAGTAAGTCTTTTTCTACAAATTGATTCTAATGGGGATTTTTTTTTTTTTTTTTTTTTTTTCAAGTCGATTTAATCGAGAATTCCTTATTATATAATTAGGACAATAGAATCGTTTCTTTTTCAAAGAAACAGTGGTTTTTTTTTTTAAATTTTATATTATATATAAAATTTTGTTTTTTCAAAACGTTTGTCAAGGACACATAACATTTGCTAAAGAGGGAAATATTTCAGCTTGAATGGGTCCATAATCAACATTTTCACCATCCACTGTCAAGTAGCCATTAACACCCTCAGCTGGTTCTATTCGAAATGCTTTCACAGGAATCATTTCGACTCCAGGAACAGTTAAATGTGTGCCAGTACTCATACCCAATAGGAACTGTAAACAGTTTTAATGTTCCTTTAACTAATCCTTCGTTAAATTTAAAAACTATATTCTTCATATTTGACAAATTTTTTAATTTCCATTTTGTACCAAGAAAAAAAAATAGAGGGAAACAAACAAAATTGTAATTTGAATGATTTTAAACGAAATCAAAAGATAATTTATTACACTATTGTAATATGAATATTAATAAAGTTTGGAAGGTAAGAAAAAAAAGTTTCCGGGTATTATTAGGAAAAATAAAACGTTCTTTAAAAAAAAAAAACGTTCAATATGCTAATTACGAGGATGTTTTTGTCATTTTATAAAGCGATGAATGTTAATATTTAATGAAACTAGAACTTTACCTGAAATAATTGTGATCTGGAAATACCAGCTTTTATAATGAGAAGCCAAATAATTCCATCAGCGAGTCGCGCGTGCGGTGCAAAAATACAATCTTGTCCCAAGTGTGACTGATAGGCAGCATGAACCATCACAAATTCTCCTTTAATTAAAAGAATTGTTTATTAAAATATGCATCTATACATTAAGCTAGAAATTTTTTTTTTTTTAAATTACATAAAATGCAATTATTAAAAAAAAATAATTAAAAAGAAAGGGAAAATTTATTCTTATTGAAAAGTTTTCGAACCGTTAATTTGGGTCCAATTATTAGGAACCGGAGCAGTAAGAGCTGGTAACGAGGATGCTGGACCGTAAGTGACATTTTCATTTATATTCTCCCCTTCTATAAAACAAAGATTTGAGAATTTAATTTTTTTTTCTATTTTACAATACATTTTTTCTCTTTTTTTTTAAAGAAACGAGAAAATTATACCTTTCCCAAGAATTTCAAGATCGTCCATACTGTGATAACTGGAAATAGATCCGGTACTGAAATACGTTGACTTAACAGAAGTCGCTGAATAAAAACTATCTAATCGGTGTCTGGTTTGTGTTTGAGTTTCAGTTTCCAACTCAATGGTATCAGATAGTACTTCACTTTCATTGCAATTATTTAAAACGTGATTTAATCCATTTGTACCTCCATCCAATGTGTCATGATAACTTTTCGATTCACGAATCCCTCCAAATCTTATCAAAAATAAATAAAATTTAATAATAATAATAATTTTCAATTATTCAAATAATTCGAAAATTTTTTATAGAAAAAAAAAAGTATATTACCGATCTAATTCGTCGCCAAAACTCTTTGAATGTGGTATCTTAATGTCGTTATTTTGTTCCTTACAATAGATATTGCCATTATTTAAATTTTCCACAATTGGAACTTTATTGTACGGTAAATAGGAGACAATGCCCTTATAAGTGCGAAGTCCAATGAGTCGTGCGATACTCCAAACTGTAAATCGTTGACCGCCAATTGCGCGAAGATGTTCACTTTCGATATCAATATCGGCCAAAAAACCCCAACCAACTGACAAAAATGAATATAAAATATGATTTTTCGTTTCAACACGAACCAAATCCATTGGTGTTTGTTTGCATTTAACAACTGACAATGCGCTAATAAGCATT
Source organism: Leptopilina boulardi (assembly GCF_019393585.1). Lineage (NCBI taxonomy): Eukaryota > Metazoa > Arthropoda > Insecta > Hymenoptera > Figitidae > Leptopilina > Leptopilina boulardi. The sequence goes on along the minus strand of NW_026137996.1, from coordinate 1,448,791 downwards.
GGATTGCTATTGTACGGTTCTCTGAAAATAAAACAATTTTTTTTGTTTTTTATAAAAATAAAAAAAAATAATTTCGAATTATTAACAATTGTAATTCAAAAAATAAGGTAAAAAATAAATACTTTCTCATTTATAATGAGAATGTAAAAAAAACATTGATAATTTAGAAAAAAGAATTGAAAAATAATTTTTGTAAAAAAAATTGAATAATTAAAAAATAAAAACTCACTGTCTAGAATGAGCGATAGATTTGGCTAAACCATTACCAGAACCACATGGAATAATGCCAAGCGGTAATTCCTTTAATGCTTTCTCCCAATCTGGCCTTTGTAATAAGCCATTAATTACTTCAAATATTATACCATCACCGCCAACCATCAACAGGCAACTCCATTGAAATATGTCCTTGGTACGAACAAAGTCTGTCGCATAATTTGAATATTTTGTAATGTGCACCTCATAAGGTTTCTCAGCTTCCGAAAGAATTGGATGGATTCTTCTTTGAAATATTTCTCTCCCTCTTCCTGGTCCAGATTTTGGATTCAATAGGACTAGCAATTTTCTCTGTTCACCTGGACACGCTACAAAAAAAAAAAAAACAAAAAAAAACCAATTCATTAAAATATGTTTATAAATCATAATTTAATTAAATACAAAATTTCTAAAAAATTAAAAAGAACTTGTAAAAATTAATCACCAGTTTAATTTCTTAATTCTCATCGCAAATAATAATTGTAAATTGGATAAAAATTCTTAATTTCCAGCATATAATTATTAACAGCTAAACGTGTTTTTCTTTTTTTTATAAAAAAACATAATAATTTAATTGTATAATTTTTTTTGGATAAAATAGAGAGAATAAAAGTGTACATTAATCTCAGGAAGAAAATTTAATTATATCAACTTGTGGAATATTCTAACAAGCGAATTAAATATTCAATTAATATTTTTCAACTCAGTTTTTGGCTCTCTTATTGTCTGGATAGTAGCCAAAAAAAAAATTTTCTTGTTTTTATACTGCATTTGATATTTAAAATTTGAATAATCGACAGATACGCTCATCATCGAATTATTATTGACACATAATAAAATGATTTATAGTTTTATGTAAATTTGTTTTTTTTTTTCATAATAAAAATTACTTATTTGTAATATTTTTTTTGCGACTCATTGAAAAATAAATTTTTTCTTCAATTTTCTCTAAAGACATAAAAAAAATCATTTGCATATTTTAAATATCTCTTGACAAAAATTATATAAATAAATGTATACATAAAAAATAGCTATTAAAAAAAAACAGATAACTCACGAAAACGATGAAAATTTTCAATTTTTGAAAAAAGAAAATAGATAAATTAAATATAAAAAATAATATTGGAAATTATTTTATATTTTTCAGAAAAGAAAAATTGATTAGCAAAAAAATTTTTGCAATTTTATCAAAAATTATTATACACGTTATCAAAGAATATGAAAAAAATTCTTTTTTTTTTTATTGTAAATAACAAGAAAAAAAAATTTTTTTAAGAGGATAACAAAATAAGGAAAATTACAATTATTCTTGGTACGAAAGGTAATGGTTTCTGTGTATAAGTATATTTATGAATCATTCGTCTGATTAAAAGTCAAGTGTGAAATATTGCATTTGTCATTAAAATTGTTTTCAAAAATGATAAATATTTCTTTAAATAAAAAAATTATTTATTTAAATCTTATAATATTTTAAACCAAATAATTAATTACTTTAATTATTTGTAAGAATAAAAATTTATTTCTACGAAAAAAAAAAAAAAATGAAAAACAAAAATCATGACAAAATGTTTAGTTTCCTATCAGTAGAAAGTAGTAAAATTCCTTTTTTTACATTCCTTAATTATATTGCTTTGAATAATTATTTCCCCTAGCCATTATTTCACAACAATAACAAAAAATGGTAGTAATTAACAATTTAAAGTTTTTATGATAATTTTGCAATGACAAAATTTACAGAATAAATACAAAAAAACTTATTTTCATTGATTACATTATTCAATACCTAATTATAATAGTTATGAATATTGTATACTTTAACAATTGCATAATATATAAACAAAACAATTTTCGATTTAAATTTAAGAGGATAATTACAAAGTGCAAATTAATTTGTTTATTTAAAAATATTTTTTTAATTTTATTATAATAATTAGAATAAATTCAATTAAAAATTATAAAAAAAAATTTTTAATATAGAAAAGATATTTTGAAAAAAAAAATGATTTTTTATCTCAGTTTTATATATTCTATAGGCACATGTATATAAAAATATATATGTCAACCTCAGTTTCAGACTAACGAAGCCCTTAAGAGGCAGGTGAATTCTAATTTAAATTTCTAGACTGTAAAAAGAGTTCTAAGATTGCAGCTGCTTTTATTTTCGTAAAAAAAAAAGAAAAAAAACTGACAAGATTCTTATTTTACTTCGACATTCAGCTGCGAAATTGAAATATGAAAAATTTTATTTCTTTTATATAAAAAAATTTTTATTTCTACTTTTTTCGAAATAATTATTAAAATTTATTTTAAAAAAACTTCAATTTTCCGATTATAATTCATAAATGTCATAATGACTATACAAGAATTTTTTTTTTTTTTTTGAAATCATAAAAGTTGAAATAAACAAAAAATGTCATGATTTTTTTTATTTCCATCATTTTTTTTTTTTTGTAATAATTACAATAATTATTAAAGCTATATCATTGTAACTACATTATAATTTTATCCAATAATAAAAATATTAAAACATTGCTATTTATTATTATTATTAAAAATTGTCATTAATACTATTTCAATATGAAATTAATTATAGAAACTAATTATGAAATTAATTAGTAATTATAATCACTAATTAATTCAGGCAATAAAACTGAAATTATTAATTATTGCAATTATCATAGTTTTTAATTAGCATTAATTAAAATTTCTATTTATTATTATTGTTTGCTTTTATCGATCTTTACTGACATTTTTTTTTTTTTTTTTAATTTTTTTAAATATAATTTTCCATTGTGGTTTGGGAGTAATTAAAAAAATTACTATTATAAATATTCAAGAGCATTTTAGACTAGCCTTTCTGTGGCCAATGGTGTTAAAAACTAGGGCGCTTATCTCAATTATTATATGAGTGAATGTGAATGTATCCTGTCTGTGTTTTATAGTCTCACAACGTGGCGCAGATCACGAAACCCTAATCTCCATATGCATATTTACACTTTAAATATATATATATATATATACAAATATACATCTTATATGTTTGTCAGGTGTAAATTATTATTTGGAAACAAAAATTTATTCAACAATTAAAACAAAAATTTTACAATACCAATTGTGTCATTTTTTTTTTTTTCATTTTTACCTCTTTTTTCATTTTTCAACTAGCTTTTTATGTCTATTTTGTAATATATCTTATCTTTAATACCTATATGATGGAATTTTCCAAGAATAATTTTATAATTAATTTTTAATAACGAAGAAAATTAAAAAAAAACAACACGAAATTTTATTCATAAAAAAATATAATGAACAAATTTATAAAAAAAAGTCAAATATAAATATAAATAAATAAAATATATTTTAAATAAAAATATTTTAAATTGTTTGAAAATAATTTTTACCTTCTTAATTGGAATGATAATTATATAATAATTGATCGATCTCTCTTTGATCTTCTTGTAAGATTTTATAAAAAAAAAATAAAAATCTACTTGTTTTTCTAATCATTGAACTTCTGAATCTTGTAAGTGGTTTTCCTTTTTTTTTTTTTTTTTTTTTTTTTTGCAGAAAATTATCACTGGACTTTACTAAAAAATTGTTATTACAAAATATTGAGAAATATTTTTTTTTTTTTGTAAATAAATAGAAAAAAAATTTAATTTAATAATAATAATAATTAATAATATTAAAATAATGATAACAATAATAATAATAATAAGAAAAATTATAACAAAAACAATAACAGTAATATTAAAAAATAATAAAAATTTTGTAAATAATTTACGAAATCGTCAATCAAATTTGAATCAATTAATTGTGTAAATGTATAATAATTTTTATACTATTGGATGGGAACGAATTAACCATAAATTGAAAGGTCGGACAGAAATATTTTTCCATACGATTTAAAAGTCAATATTCTCTTTATCAATTATCAAGGCTACTTCAATTATTACAAAACTATTTAATTGAAGGAATTATAATTTAATTTAAAATAAAAACCAAAAAAAAAATAAATAAATAAATAAAATTATCTACTTGATTTTGACGATATTATACTTTGCATTTTGTATAACTATTTGTGACGTGGGATATATAAATATATATTATATAAAATTATGTATAGCAGAATTAATTTTTTTTTTTTTAATTTATGCTAATATTCCGTATGCGATAATGATGCAATGATAAAAATTTGTTCAAAGTATACTTGACAGTATTCAAATATTGTTTAAAGAAAATAAGCTGCACATATGTTGAAGGTTCATTTGTTGTTGTATAACAAAATGATGTTTCTTGATTACATCATTTTATAAACGTCACCACATTTATGGTATATTACGTTTCAATCAATTACAAACCCAATATGTGCAAATAATTTTTCGCCTCTTACATTTAATTTAATAAATTTTTCAAATTTAATTGTCAATTAAATTAAATGATAAAATAATTAAATTAAATTATTAAATAAATTTACAATTAAATCAAAGAATTAAATGGAAGACAAATTTTTTTTTCCAAAAATAATAAATATGAAAAATTATTGAAAATTCGATTTATAAAAAAAAAGATTGAAACGACTCGTGCATAAAAATGTGCAATAAATGCTGTGAGATTTGTTGTTAGTGATAATAAAATTCTTTTTTTAACCAAAATAAATGGTTGGAAGGTTCGTATTATATAGAAACCTCATAGATGTTAATCTATATGTGCTCGTCTTTTATTATAGAGCAACGTTCTCAAGCAAAGACGCGGTTTAAATCACAAAGATCGATATACAAATTGGCGAAGTAAAACGTTGACTAAGGTCGTGCGAGGTTAATATACAAATCTACATTGTGCAATGAAAATGAATCTCTTGAGATTGTCTGCCAAGAAATTTTTAGAGTCCATTGACTTCATAAAATTTTATTAAAATTGCCCATTTAAAATAATTTTATATTCAATTTTTATTTATAAAAACAAAAAAACTATTTTTCTAAATTGTTATTAACACGGAATAATAAATTTAAAAAAATAAGTTCTTTTTTTTTACAAACTCATTCACTGCACGCAAAAACGTAATTTTAATAAAATCATAAATAATCTTTAAATCTCTAAATTTCAACTCCAATTAGTTCAACATTTTTTTTTTTTTTTTTTTTTTTTTTTAATACGTCGCAAAAGCAAAAAAAATATTTTTATTTATTACAAAAATTAAGAAAAAATTGAAATTAAAAAATAAAATCAAATATAAAAATATGTCCGTCAATTGTTATTTTTATAAAAATACTTAATGAATCGTGAGAAAGTAAAATAAATTTTTTCTAACTAAATAAATAAATAAAAAAATACAATTAAATTTGAAGTATATATGGGAGAATGCATGATTATGTAATTGAACCATCGTGTTTCCAAGTATATGTATATATATAAGGCCAAAGAGGAAGAACAGCACGAAAAGCGATGATTAATAATATTGAAGTTTGCATTTCTAAACAAGGATTTACGCTTGAAACAATCCAATAATTTCATTGGTACTATTAAGTATATTTATAAAAAAAAAAAATAAAAAATTACGTCTCAATTTTCACTTAATTATTTTTTTCTCTATTTATCCTATACAAAATAATTCCGCGACTTACGTATTATATATTTTCCTCTTTTCCACTTTTACTTTTCTATATTAGTCGCCTAGTACTTACATTCCACTTTACAATCATAATATGTTGACTGGACATATTTTTATTTTTGTTTTATTTAGTCAACTTTCTAATATATGAAAAAGCCCCCTTGATTGAGAGAGATAAGATCATTATGGATTTTAAATATTCTCAATAAATTTCTCATTGTCATTGAATTCTGCAAAAAAAAAAAAAAATACACAAAAAAGCGTAATATGTAATTAATTTTCAATTAACGGTATTTTAATAATATTAATTTATATTTTTTTAATAATATAAATCAAATCCTCTAACAATTTTTTTCTAAAAACTAAAATTTCGATTATTATATCCTTTACGTCACTGTCTTCTTTATATGGAAGGCTCAAAATCCCAATTCCAAAGTTCAAAAATCATTAACAAAACTAAAGGCAATTTGAATATGAGATTAATTTTGTTCTTTTTTTTTGTGATGACGTAATAAAAAAAAATTTATCTTTGAACACAAAGACGAATAGATCAAGGACAATAAACCTTTAAAAAAAAAAAAAAGAAATAAGAACGCACCTAAATTTAATAAACATATTTTCATTAGCCTTGAAAATATTCAAACAAAATACGCTTATTTGGTTGAATACTTTTTCTCAAAACAGAAACATGAACGGAAATTCTTTACTTGAGAATAAAACGTGCAATTTGCGTGTAAACCAAGTGTAAAGAATAATTATAGAAATATTTCCGTCTACTCTACATTTTAATTTTAAGAAAAAAAAAAAATGTCTTTTCTTTACAAAATTTTTAAAATATCGTCTCAGCAATTTGATTATATAATATATAGAAATTAAATTCATATTTAATTTTGTCATTTAACTATTTGAAAAATTAAATTATATTAAAAAAAAATGTTTTTTCAAATCAAATAAATTAAATCTCTATTATTGTATCATTTGATTTAATAAAAGTCAACAGTGTGAACGCCTATTAAATTCACTTCTTCGCTGACAAATTAAACATAATTGTTTAAGTGTTAGGAATTAGAGTTGCTTCAGTAATTTTCCTTTAAAATAAACAATTTTGATTGAAGCCAAGAATTATCAAAATGTAAAACAAAAAAAAAAAAATTAAATTTAAAAATATTTAAATTACCAAAAATTATTAAAATACGATATCTTTTTAATTTTTTATATCACATAAAATTGAAAGTGTTTATTATAGAGGAACTAGAACAAACATCTTTCAACATCATAAAAACCTTGACAATAGTAATTATCTTTCAAATCGTAACAAACCTACAATTATGTATATTATTAGATTTAAAATTATTCGTCCCTAAAAAAAAAAGAGAGAACTATTTTTTAAAACAATTTTACTTATATATATATATATATAAAAAAAAATGATGATAAAATAAATTAAAAATAGAAACTTTTTTCTCTCACCATTGACAATTGATTCTAAATTCCCATGACTTGGACTCATAAGTGTTTTTGGTACTGGAATTTTTGAAATGAGGCACTTTATTGCCAATCTCCATCGGCTTGCTTCTCTAAGATTATCCTCGTATCTGTCAAAACTTCGAAAACGTAATGTTATTGTCGTTCTTTCACGTCTTCGGGCATTTTTAACTCTTGCCTTTTTAATTGTATACGCATAAATATATAAATAAGCGGAAGTATCATATTCATCGAAGGGTTGTGTCACTTCCGTTGATTCAACGAGTCTCAATTGACTTTTTGATGCTCCAGGTCGACAGGCACAGCTTCCAGCATTTTGTTTCTTTGATCTCATACATCGACATCCAATAATATCACACAATGGTATTAATTCAATTTTTGTTGAGCCATTACTTTCTTTTTGTAAACTCAAACCTTTTTCTGTTAATTTAACACGATAAATTGTATTTTTTTTCGATGTTATATAAAATGTCTCTTCAAGAAATGATGTGATACGCACTTGATTTTCTTCTTCCATTATTATTGAATAAATTTTCTATTTTCTTTATTATATATATATATTAAAAAAATTGAATCTCCGATATTTAATTACAACTACAATTGAATGAGAAGACAAATTGTCTTTCAATAAAATTTTCCTCGATCGATCAATAATTGTGGGTCTATCGTAATTGTTGAATTATTTGAGTCTGTTGATTTGTATTGTCGAGTTAGGATCATTTTTACTATTAAAAGTAAACAATTGGACGGATGTAATTCCTGGCTTTTATTTCATCTTCTTTTTTTTATCCTCTTCTCAACACTTGAATTTATAAATTTTTAAACACTAACTTAAAATTTCTTTTTGCATTATTTCATTTAACTTTTATTGATTTTTTTATTATATTTATTCATTTATCCTGTGCATCTAACACTGCAATTGGTTATTTCAATTTAAAAAAAAATATATATATAATTTATCACTTTTTTTAAAAAATTTTTTATGTACAATTTCTCTTAAGGAAATTTATTTTCCTTTATCGGAGAATTTTTTTAATAATCACATTGTGTAAACGATATCAGGAGATGAATGAGTTCGTCGCAAAATGCACCCGGCCACTGCTTGATCCTGTGCGCAAGGCATCCTTTTTTTAAAAAAAACAAAGGGAAACGGACTACTCCAAAAAAAAAAAAAATTTGTTGGAAAATTATCTTCGGAGTGATTGTAACACTTAAAATTATCAATAGGGAAATCACAAAAAAAAATTTTTTTTAATTTTTTCACGTAAACAATACACGTCACACTTAACTCAATTCTTTCCTTGAAATGTTTTATCTAACTCTGTTCTGCACACTGTTTATAAGCGTTTATAACCTCTCCCCGCCAACGACATATGTCAACTGTGTGAAGTTAAGCCTATAACCATAAACTATTTTTGACATTTCAAAAAAATATGGTAACTGGACAAACTTCATGAACATGGAATTCAACAGTGATGCCCTCTTTGATGAAGTAATCAAACTTCATGAACAATATTCTTAACGTACACACGTAAATTATCGTAATATACATTTTTCAAAATGGCGGCACGTTTGACATTTCATTCATTGATTTTGTGAATTTGTTAATAAATTTTAATGTTTAATTTTACAAATACAAAGCAATAATAGTGGAAAATAATTATATTTTACACTATAATTGACAAATTGTTGGATATATTAATATATTATTTTTTTTATGTATTACGTAAAAGCGCAATACACGTCAAAAATCAAGTTAAGCGTAACGTTTCTAGAAATTACGTGTTTAAGGCAAATGACAGCTACGGTGAGTGTACTTTTTATCCTTTGTTATTCTCAAAACAATAAAGTGATAATTCATGTTTTTATTGCAAATTATTATTTGCTATTATTTTACAAATTAAAACGGTAAAGTTTAAATATGTGTAGTGCACAATTTTTTCTCAAATAACGTCCTTGAAAATCAACTTGAAATGTAGCCAAGATTTTTGTTTGACCTTTGCTCAATATCTTCAATATGTATAGAGTTTGTTTAATAAACATTATCGAATTATGTAAGCAATATTTGCAAAGGAAAATTCGTTGTATTATGTTTTAATGAAAAAAGAAAAAATTATTAACACTTACGTCACGACAATAAACTTTCGCAATTTAGAGTTAATTAAACCTTACATGTATATATGTAATCGTTCCAAGAATTTGCAAATTTTTTTTTATTTTAACTCTAGTGATAAATAATACTATTCCTTGACAGTATTCAATTACTAAAGCATTTATTTTTCAATGTCTAAATTATTAAAATATAATTTTATTAGCAATATTTTTCTTTATTTAATTTAAAGAAATTGCAAAAAAATTATTTCGTAATTCAATAAATTCTAGTTTCAATTATGAATTTTTTTCAAAGTTGTTTCCTAATCGCTTATCTTTTAACGCAACCAAACTTTGACTCCTCTTACACAAACATGCAAAAAAAAAAAAAAAAATGATAAAGACATTATTCCCTATTTAGTTTTAAAAAGATAAGTGCACTTTATAGGCGTTCATTTGAGTTAGAACATGTAATAATTTCCTTTAACTAGTTAATATTTACAGGTTGGTTTTCAATGATGTATTTTAATATTTAATTATTAATGTTCAAATAATTGAAAAATTCAAAATATTGTCCTATAAAAATGAGACGAATATTCATAAAAACAATTATATCTGTTTTAGATTCCAGAGATAACAAAAATAGGCAATTTATATTAAAAAAAAAAAAAAAAAAAAAAAAAAATTAGAAGAAAAAATTTTAGAGAAAATGTTAGAAAACGAGGATATTATTATTGAGGATAAGATTGATTTAAAATCAATGGAAGAATCAGGCCTGAGACATCGAGTTCCTTGGAGTGATAGGATTTCATTAAATAGTGATATTCCTGGTTTGCACGAGGTTAAAGAATTACTAGAAGAAGATGACACTAGTTGTTTGGCTGAGGAAGAAGATGGAGTTGGATGTCCATTGCCATCCACTCCTGAAGATGATCATCTTTTAAATTGCGAGGTAAAGAAGAATTTGAAATTTTTCAAAATATTTCAAGAAACAAAAATTTAATTTTTACTTTAAATATGCTAATAAAATAAAAAATTGTAATTTAATTTACAAATGGAAGTTTAATAGAAGTTTTGAAAATAAATTATTTCGAAAATCATTTCAAAAATCATACTATTAAAGAATAAAAGGAAAAATAAAATAAAAATAAAATATCTGAACACGTTTTGTATATAGATAAGATATGCTTGAAGAAAAATTTAAAAAAAAAATAACTTTACGAAATAATATTGAAATATGAAAAATGATTATTGAAAATATTAAATTTTATTTCGGAAAAAGTAAAATAGATAAATTTTATTTCAATGACAAGAAAAAAAAAAGAAGTTAAAAAATTATTTTTGTTCTTAAATTATTTGGGAGTCTTTTTTTTTCCTGAGACAAACTAGCGGATTAAATTGACTATATAAATAAATTATTATTCTATTAATATACGATATAAATTTAATTCAGATGACAGAAGTCCTAAAAGCTGGTGTATTAAGCGATGAAATCGATATAGGTGCATTGGCGCACAACGCAGCTGAACAAGCCGAGGAATTTGTTCGTAAGGTGAATTTCGAATTTTTATTTAAAAATATTTACTATTAATAATAATAGTATAATAATAATTTTCGAATAATTTCGAATAATTTCGAAATCAAAATAAATTAAAAATAAGAGATTAAAAATAATTATTCACAGGTGTGGGAAGCGTCTTGGAAACAGTGTCATTTCCGGAATTTACCAAGATGGTTGCAGGACAACGATTTCTTACATGCAGGTCATAGACCTCCATTGCCATCATTTTACGCTTGTTTCAAAAGTATTTTTCGCATTCACACGGAAACCGGAAATATATGGACCCATCTACTCGGTAATATTTCGTTTATTCTTTACAACTTGTAATTTTTTCTTTTTTTTTTAAATATTTTTTAATATTCGCCAAAAAAAAAAGATTAAAACATGAAAATGAAAGGAATTCGAATTAAATTTTTATCAATTTTTAAATATATTTAAAATTTTTAAAACTTATTATTGAAATATTATTTAAAAAAAAAAGAGGTGTTAAAAAAATTAATATTTATAATTTTTTAAATTTGTCCAACGTTTCAAGAACGCTCTTATCAATCAGGGAATGATAAAAAAAAATATTTGATATATAAATAAATGATAATAGCACGGTAATAGTTATACATAAAATTACAATAATAAAATAGTTGGTAACAAAACAAAAAATAATTTTTCAAAAAAAAAGATTTATAATAAATTTTAGTAAATTAAGAAAATTTTAATTATTCTATTATAAAAATTTAATTAAAATTTTTTTCCGATTCTTTTCAAATCTGTTTTTTTTTTTTTAGCTTTTTGAATTTGTAAAAATTAATTTATAATTCGAAAATAAAATTCTTTCAGGATGCGTGGCTTTTATAGGAATAGCAATTTTCTTTTTAACACAACCGCCAATGGCAATAAGATTAGAGGAAAAAATAGTATTTGGAACATTTTTTGCCGGTGCAATAATTTGTTTAGGGATGTCATTCGCTTTCCACACATTGCACTGCCACAGCGAATGCGTTGGAAAGTTATTTTCAAAACTAGACTACTGTGGAATAGCAATGCTTATAATGGGTAGCTTTGTACCTTGGTTATATTATGGTTTCTATTGCGATTACCAGCCCAAGCTGATATATTTGTCAGTCGTTATGGGTCTTGGAATAACTAGTATAGTAGTTTCATTGTGGGAAAGATTTGGCGAGCCAAGATTTCGACCGTTGAGAGCTGGTGTTTTCATGGGCTTTGGACTTAGTGGGGTATGAACTTTTTTTTTTTAGTTATATATTTTTAGAGAGAAAGAAATAGAAATTCATAACTTACTATATTGAGAGAGAGAGAGAAAGATAGAGTCGTTGAGAGAGTTTCTAATTTTAAATTTTCAGATCATACCTGCTGTTCATTACTCCGTGGCTGAAGGATGGTTTAAGGCGATCAGTCAAGCCTCGCTCGGTTGGTTGATTCTCATGGGATGCTTATACATACTTGGCGCCATGTTTTATGCCTTACGCGTTCCAGAACGATTTTTCCCTGGAAAATTCGACATCTGGGTAAGATTTTTCGTTTTTTAAATTATTTTTTCTACTTTTAAAAATATTTCAATCTTGCTTTTTAAATTTTTTAATTAAAAAAAATTTTACAATTGTAAACTCAAATAGTTTCAGAGCCATCAAATATTCCATGTGTTCGTGATTGCTGCAGCATTCGTACATTATCACGGGATAACGGAGATGGCAATGCATAGAATGACTATCGGTGATTGTTCCGATCCTACACAAGTGATAACATTTTAATGAGATAGGCTGATTTCATAATAAAAAAAAAAATAAATAAATAAATAAAAGTTCATAAACATGTTTATAAAGAAAAAAAAATTGCCTTTTTAAAGGAACTTTGTTACTAAATCTATGGATAAATCTTTAACAAAAACCAAAAAAGAAATCTCATTTCTATATTAAAAAAAAAGAGAGAAAAAAAACAGGAAATAAATCAACTTTTAATCTTGATGGAATTAGGGTATGAGAAATACGTGGTTTTATTCCAAGTTAAAAAGAACCAAGCGAGTATATCTTGCCTAATTCAAAAAGGAATATATATATATATATATATATATATACAATAAAAAATTATGCACGTTTATATTTTTCTGATCTAGTGTAGATTTTGTCGTATATCTGTAAATTTTTTAAAATCAGACTATTTTTGTTATTTCAAACTTCATATATATATATATATTAATTATTAATAATAATTATTCTGTAGTAAAAAGCTGCTTCGTGATTTTTACTGCATTCATTCATAATTGTAATTTATTATTATTGAGAATTAAATTTTTAATTTATTAATAATAATAAATTATTGTTCATTACCGATATACTTGAATAATTGTATAACGAGTTTATTCGGTGTATCAATTCATTCGCAAAGCTAGATGTATTATAATCTATGATTGCTGCTTTAAACAATTTGCGAATTCTCTATTTATTGTAAAAGACAATCAAAAAAAAAAAAAAAAAGTCTAATTTGTTATTGTCTCATTCGAATACTTAATTTCAATTCAAAAGCGATTTAAATAGACGATGTTAAATTTTAGTTATTTTTATTTTTGTTTTTATATAAAAATCATTTTTCAGGAATATAACATTTTGTACGATATAAGGGAAAGATTCAAGAGATTTAACACTCGTGAGAGTGTTTCTTATCGAAAAATTCATTTATTATAAACAATTTTTTTTTTTTTTTTAAGGGCCTTTAAAATCATTTATCTTTGCGAAAAGTAATTTAATATTACAATTGAATTAAAATTTCCGACTGATAAATCTCAAGCTAAATTCATTTGCGATTATTGAGTTAACTATATATACGCTCAACTATTATAAAATCCCTGAACTCTGGAATTTTTCTCTAAATTTAAATTTAGTACCCTGAAAAAAGTTTCTGAAAAATGTAATCCAACATTTCCATAGTGGAGTGTTAATATTAATGGAATTGTAGATATCTAATTCTTAATCGACTGAGACTTAAGTTTTGTATTTAATATGCAGTGTTGATTATAAAAAAAATATTACTCGATAAAAAGTTACCTAACAATAAAAAAAAAGAGTAACTAATTTACAAAAAACTTATTTTTAGTAATTTAATTACTCTTTTTACTATTTGGTGGTTGAATTTTTCTAATTAAAAAATTAAATTTTTTTTTAGACCACCCGATACTCGACACTGATTTTTTATTCCTTTCACTTTTATTTTATTTTTTCTAATTTCAAATTTATGATCTATTTTGTAACTAGACTAAATAAGTTTTGCTTCTATATATATATATATTTTTTTTTTTGCTGTAAGTGTATATTCAATTAAAAAACTTTTTGTTGAGTTTCATATTTATTAGGACGAGAGTGTGCTGTTGAACTTTTTACACACAAATAAAGTGGAATATTGTTATAAAAGGAAAAGCAGACTGTTTTATTTTGCTGGCAACCTTTCCACAGCTTTTTGAAATGTAATATTTCAAAGTCAAGCTTATATATCTTTATATTCCGCATATACTTTCTTCGTGCGGAATACAGTACTTTATGTAAAGGTCGTCATTGACTTGTCGGTATTTAACACGCGCTCTCAAGACTAAATAAACAATTGGAAAGGCTCACTGACCGCGAGACGCCAAAGACTGTGGCCGGAATATATTCTTTCTTCACGGGGCGCCAAATTCGTACCAGAAATTTTTGTTCTATACGCCTTTTATCCTTTTAATGAGAGTAAAGTTAAAAAAAATCCATTAAAATAATTTGCAGATTCGTTTTAAAAAAAAAAAATAAATGATTCACAGAAAATTTTCTTTTGTTCTACATAATGATTCATAAAAAATCTTATATTTATTCACAAATACAAAAAAAAATTGTTTTCCGTTAAATACGAAATTTTTTTTTTTTTCTAGAAAATAGAAAAAAAAATGCTTTTGTTCTGAAAATATGATTGAGTTTTCATTCCTCCTATCCGTTTATATTTGAGGAAAAAAAATTTCCATCTTATCTAGAATGTAATTGACATTGGAAGTTATAATGATTCTTTATATTTTCTAACAAAGATTTATAAAGAAAAACTTTATTTTAATATTATCGCTGTTCACGCGTCATTAAAGAATCTTGCGAGTGCATCGTCTTTTCTTCTCCCCATATTGTGTGAAAAAAAAAGTTACATAAAACGATAATATTTATAATTTATTGTGCAATCTTTTTTGCAGAGATTTATTTATCTTTAACGGATTTTCAAGTGTGCTCTTCATTATTCCAGTGAGACATAAAACTTTCATTTGTTTCTTCTCTACATATATATATATATAATGAAGTATTGAAAAGGGGCGCAACAAAAAAAATATATAAATGAGAAATTATTCGTTTTTAATACAAAAAAAAAAAAAAATTCAAATAATTTGCGCGGGAGAGAAAAATATCAAAGAATATTGCAATTTCATTGAGAAAAATGATTCCAAAATGAATAATTTAGCCTTGCACTAAAGTTAAATTAACTCGAGATGCAATTGCAATGGAATTCGAGTACATCAATTATTTTCATTGAGTTGTACACCCCGATCGTTAAATGTTAAAATTTATAATCGCATAATTCAAAATATAGAAGTAATTTCGCATAATTACCGACATTTCTTGAACAGGTAATAAATAATTATTTTTTTACATTCTAATTATGATAATTTTCAATAGAAAAAAAAAAAACTTTAGTAAATAAATATTTCAAAAAAATAATTGTCAAAGATTGCAGAATTTTAATTTATTTTAGAAATGAAGTTTCTATAGAATTTTTATTAATTTAAAAAAAATAAAACAAATTCTTAAAAAAATTAAAGGTCCAATAAAAAAAGACATTCAACTATTTAAAATGACAAGGAATAGAAGTGAGGTAGAATAACGATCTTTGTGATTCATCAGCAAATATGCATTGAGAAGAAGTTGAATGAAAAGTTTCATTCAAACCACGATCCGAGATTATAGTACTCATCAGTTATGAAATTATAAAAACAAATATTATTTCACTTAAATAATAAAAACATTATCCAAGGTTATTTTCTTTTTTTTCGCCTGATATTTTTTTTTTCCATTCCCTATCGCCATATGTATTTAAATAAAAAAAAAACTGATTAAAATTTTTATTTTTTTTTTTCAATGAAATGGAACAAAAAAATGGAAAACTAAAGAATAAAATAAAAAAAATGAAAACGAAAGAAATAAAAATAGAAAAAAGAAATGAAAATTCGAAAAAAAAGACAATATAAAATAGAGGAGGTGATAAAAGAAACTGTATAAGAGAATTAAAAGAGAAAAAAATATTTTCTCGTCCAAGGAAAATTTTCTATATTTTATTTAATGTAACTATATTGCTAATCGAGGATTTAGTGATGGTGCATACCTTGAAACAAGTTTTGTCGCGCCTACGCACTTCCTAACATCAGAGTGTAACCTGTGAAATCGCATATATATATACGAGGAACTCGCAGAATTTATTCAAAGCTTCATTATATCCAAAAAATGCAACTGTCATCTACAAGCCTATCCATCGCAAAATCGTGGAAAAATTTTATTTCCTCAATCCTTCTCAGACATTTATTTACTCAACCTTCACTCCCCCTTTAGGTGATCAATCCACTGATTTATCACCACATTTAGTTTTTTGTAAAAAAAAAAATACAAGCTTTTATGAACCATCATAAATCAAAAACTTCAAAAGCTTTCTAATTTTTTTTTTTAATTTTCTATTTTACGTAATTTCCTCGAAAAGTCAAAATTCGTTCAAAACTTTAAAAAAAAAAAAGAAATGAAGAAAAAATAAACAAATTTTGCAAAAGCACTTAAAATGTATTTTCTCTCGAAACTGAGTAGTTTCCAATCCTCACCAAAAAATCAGTTACTGAATAATTAAAACATTTATAAATTAAAGTTTTTTAAAAATTATTTTTCAATAATCACGTGAGAGAGCAAAGTTTTTATTTTAGAAAAAATTCTATTAACTTGTGAGTATTTGTCGAAAAAAATGTGTTTAATTTGTATTAATAAAATTTTTTTTTTGCAAATTTCGAAGGGTGAAAATTAATTGTTTGCTTTCTCTTAAAAATTCTTTTTGCCTTTTTGATATGGAAAAAAAAAGAATATTTTTCTTTTATGTTCGTTTCACGTATAAAAGTAACTGATGTGGAATTTGCACAAAAGTGCAGTGCATCCTTGTACATCACTTGGCATTTATCCTTTAAATGCGTCACTTTTTTTTTTTTTTGAAGCATCTCTTTCATTATAATATTAAAGAGCGTGCGCAAAAAAGCACGCGATCGTGCAGACGAGAAATATATATATATATATACATATACGATCTGCCCATCATATATACAACATGGAGATTGAAAAAATAAACAAACTATTCCTCGCGGCAATAATATCGCGCTTTTAGAAGCTTCCTATGCAATTACTGATGTGTAACGAGAAATCTACTCGAAACTCTCAATGCAATTGAAATAATAAGAATTTCATCGACACAAAAATTACATTTCTATGTTATTAAATTTGTTTTTCAAATTTTTTTTCAAAATATTAAGAAAAGTGAAATGAATTTTCTTTTTATTTACCCTTTTTTTTAATCGACGTGTAAAATAATATTTTATAAATATTCAAATTTTAAACTCCTCTCTCTTTTTTTTTTTATAAACTTTTGGGACTTTCGTCAAATTACTGATCGTCAAATTTAACTTCCAGTGTCTATACTAATTTTGTTGAACTGAATTCTCGGTTATTTCCTCTTTTTTTTTTTTTGCCCCGACGTTAAAATTACAGTTCTTTTTTACTTTAAAAATGCATAAAAATATATCTGAAGCTGTATTATTTTCAGTTTTGAGAAAAAAAAAGAGAAGAAATTATTATTTTAAAAAATCCAATTTCAAAAACGATAAATATTTAAATTTTTTACTTTAAATAAATGAAAAATTAAATTTTTCGTTCCGATAACTCCAATAATTCAAATAAAATAATTTTCAATTAATTTATCCATGTTCGCGAAACAATTTTACAAATATTATCCCGGTAAAATTCTCTTTTACTTTTCTCAATATTTTTTGTAAAATTAAATATTATATAAAAAAAAGGAAAATTATTAAAATACCTGTAGAAAATTTTTCCAATCCCTCTGTCTCTTAATAATCTTTGAAAAACATAAAGAAATCTTTGAAAATCGCTCTCGAAAGAAAAATTCTTCTACACTTCCTCTCTCAGTATTTTTGCAGCATTGACTCATCCCCCATTATTAAAGTCCCGTAAAGTTCGTTCTTCCATACAGATTTATGTGTGTAAGTGTAAGAAAGGTTAATGACTGGAATAAGAAGATCTGCTACCACTGTGAATTTTCGGTAATACTGACAGCTGCAAAGAAAAATTAAGAAAAATTAACCAAAATATTAAAATAAAAATAAACGCAAGAAAAATATTGTAAAAATACGAAAAAAAAAATAAATTTATTTTTTAAAATGGTTCACCAATATTACGAGTAATGTTCAGGATGTTTCGTTTCATTCATAAGTTCTCCTCTCATTCACTCCTCTTCCTTCGAATTTCTCTCGAGAAATTTAACTCATCTTCTCAGGAACAAGCCCTTCTCCTCTTTATTCATTTAAATAACACTTGCGCGCAAAGAAAATTTATCAAGAACTTCCAAGAATATTCCACAGATTCATTTCAGGATCTTTCGTCTCTCGTCCTTTTGTTTACGAACAGGTTTTCTGTCCAACCTCCTAGAATTCTATATCACTGGGGAACAAAAAAAAAAAAAAACAATTATCGTGAAATATATTTCAAAAGTTCCAATTTCATTAATTCGTCCTGATTAGATAATGAGCTAAAATTAGGGGACCTCGTTTTAAGTGGAAATAAAATTCAAGCAAAAAAAAAAAAGTGACATTAGTAAATTATTTCAAAAAAGAGATAGGAATTTTTTTTTTTTTTTTTCCTCAAAGAAGTGTTGCATTTGCACTCAATTTTAATGGATAATTTTCTATATATATATAGAGAAAATTGTTGTTGTAATTGGTGTTATTTTTAAGTACACGTAAAATGTAATGATAGAGGTTCTAGACAGTTAAAATAACTTTTCTATATTGCTGTGAGAAATTGGCACTTTCGTGGTAGTTACTGCACGGTAGGGAGTAGATAATACTACCTCAGTGTGCTATAATAATTGTATATCATAAGTCTAATGCTTACAGATTAAGTAATTTGTAAGCAAACATGCAAATAAACGTATCGTTGCCTATAATATTTTGTAATTAAGGTAATTCATCATTTTCAAAGAATATTATTACCATACTTTTTACATTTGCCAGCTAATTTCATTGACAGAAGAAAAATTGATTTGAAAATTTATTTTCCTTTCTTCATCTCTTATCATCAATTTTTTTTTTTATTAAAATATTTTCAATTGTTTTTTCTTTTTTTAATATTTTATTTTTACATCATTTTATATCATTATTTTCAAAATTGAATAATAAAAATCTTGTAAAAAATAATTAAATCAATTTTAATTACTGCAAAAATATACAACAAAAATGTTTCAATATTTTATCAATGAAAATTTGTTACAGAAAGAACACCTTGATTTTTTTTTCTTTTTTTTTTCTCATTTCCAAAGAATACCCCTGGGGTTACTTTGTAGCTATACATATGCGATGCAAGGAGGACGTTGACTGCAGGTCATAAATTAAAAATAAAATTCTTTGCGGTGCAGTGCTTAAGAAATCACATTCGAAAGCTATCCTTTCGTATAAGTCAAATTATAAATTACGACGTTAACTATATATTTGCAAAAAAAAAAAAAAAATACTATAAAATTTTACTATATGTCGTGAAGAAGAATATTGTCAAACATAAGAAATCAACTTAGAGCGATAAATTATATAAATGTCCATAATATTTATTTAAAAAAAAATAATAATTTTACGATTTTTCTCCCTACTTTTGCATTTTTATGATTTAATTTTTTATTTTTCTCAAAGAAATCTCTTTTGGAGGTAAAATGAGAGAGAGAGAGAGAGAGAGAGAGAGAGAGAGAGAGAGAGAATTTTTTTTCACAACAAAGAAACAAATATTGTTAAACAAAATCAAAAGAGAAAAAATTGAGAATTTTTTTTTTCAAATAATGGAGTTTTCAAAAATAAAATAACTTTTTTAGAAAACAAAAATCTATACAGGATTTTTTTTTTTAAAGAAGAATTTTTTTTTTTAAATTAATTAACAATGTTAGTCAGAATCAATTTCTCAATAAGTTATTCCTTAAGAAAAACAATAATAAATTTAGCAAAAGCTCCAGGAAAAAATTCTTGTAAAATAAACATACAGAGAGAAAAAGAGAATAACAAACTTGGCAATAATCAAAGAGAAAAGGTGCACTCAGCAGTTTTATCGTTTTCCTCTGATAATAATCAAGAAAATCAATGGGTCAAAATAACTCCCTTTTTTTTCTATCATTAATGATGGACAATTTTTTCCCCTATATTTTTCTGTCTGCTTTTTTATTTATTGATTATTTATAAATAATTTTTTATTATTGTTTTTGTTAATTATTATTATTATAGTCATTATTATATTTTAATTATTGTTATATATCTTTCAAATGATTATTATTTATGGGAATTTCTTTTTTATTATTTTATTTATTTATTCTTATCCTTCAATTATATTATTTCTGTATTAATATTCTTGACTATTTTTAATTTTTCACCCCATTCGCTTTTTTCTCGCTTAATTATTTTTGATTTTTATTCTTTTTCTTCAATTGTTTGTAATATTTTTAAATTTTCCTTTC
This sequence comes from Leptopilina boulardi, assembly GCF_019393585.1. Classification (NCBI taxonomy): domain Eukaryota; kingdom Metazoa; phylum Arthropoda; class Insecta; order Hymenoptera; family Figitidae; genus Leptopilina; species Leptopilina boulardi. Next base: position 1,427,969 of record NW_026137996.1, on the reverse strand, counting down.
ATTTTATTCTTTAATTTTTCAAAATAATGAAGTTCTCTCTCGATTAGAAAAAAAAAAAAAATCGAAAAAATTTTCTTTATCTTCTCTATTTCATATTTCTTCTTTTTTTTCATTTTCTTTCATTCTTTAATTTCCTCACCACTATTTTCTTTGAATACCTAAACTTTTTGTACTCTTCATTTTTTTCTCCGACTCCTTTGATTCTTTTCTTATCTTGTTATCCTTGAATTTCTTCATATCTCCCTCATTTCTTCATTTTTCTTTCACTGCACGTTTTTCTGTATACTCCTGCTCTATCTTGTCGCATCGCTCCCTCTCGATTCTTTCTTCTTCTTCTTCTTCTTGATCTTCGCCATGTATTATTTCCAGTCTTCGCTGACAAGATACGTTTGTCTTTCTTTTCACAATAAAGGAAAAATAATAACAATTTTCAATTTAAAATAACGACAATCAAAATCGCAATGGAACACGGCCCTGACTTGGAGAGGTTGCGTGCATGGTTTGCTATAGAGAGAATCCTGAGTGGGGGAAAACGTGTCGCGAAGGCGAGATCGCTGTCCGCTCCTTCGTTCGTTCACTTGTTCGTTCATTCGTTCGTCCGGCTCGTACCTCCGCTCGTGCTGCCTTTCTTCATTAGTTTCTTCTTTCATGTCCACTGAGAAGGAAGAATCTTCAACAACCCCATCGTATTTACTATATAGTTGAAGACAAGGAAGAATCAAACGCCGAGTGTGAAAAGTGCGCGAGACCACAATCGAGATTTAATTTTCAACCCCCTATTTTTTGTTCACCAATTGTTCTCCAAAAAAAAAAAAAAGAAATTTTCCTTGTCTTCTTTTCATTTTTTTCAAAAAAAAATTTCTCTACTGAATCTTTGAAATTATCTTTTATTTATTTAAATTTCATTTTTGTAATAATTTTTCTTTTATAATTCATTTTTTTGCAATTAAAATTTTCTAAACTAAAAAAAAGATTCTATTTTAAAGTTTACTTACTCTATTCTTTAAATTTTCCATTCCTGTAGTTTTCTGTATTGAACTTGGGATAATTCTCCTCAACCCTTTTCTCGATTCTCTTCCCTTCGCGCGGTCCTTTGATAATACATTCGCCAAGATTTGTGAAGGTGCAGCTTTTGTAATTTACGTTCTCCACTCTCACCCACTCTGAAGCAGAAGGTAACAACAACTTCTTTATCGTATTTTTTCATCAAAAATTTCATTCATCGTTTCTTTCTCCCAAGAATAATAATAATAATAAAAAAATATGGATTTAATTATAGAAAAAAAAAAATGTGTCAGAAAATAAGGAATGACACTTTTTTTTTAAACAAGAGTCAATGAATTTCGATTCTAAAAAATAATTAGGTAAACAATGCGTTGGAGTTGAAAAAAAAAATGTTTCCTTTTTTTTCTTACTCGTTTTTGCTAATCAGCTTCGAATTAAAAGAGTTGTCAACGTGTCACTTCATATCTTGCGACTGAATAAGAAAAACGTGGGTCGTCAATGCCAGTAGTGCCATATCTCTCTTTTCGTACGTATCCTCCCTCCTAAAAAAAATTTTTTTTTTTTTTGTTCGTACACAATTTACATTATTTGCATAAGACAAACTGATAGTGTGTGGGCTTCTTTTATTCTTTTTTTTTCCTCGTTTTCATTTTTTTTTCTCTCTCTCTTTCTCTTCCAGTACGCAAATGTCTTCCGGATTATGAAATCCTATTCAGCAAACTTACAGATGCGTATGTCAAATTTAAATAAATGTGAACCAGGCGACAATGAGATATTGTTCCTTTCCTCTACAGCAAAACGGGAATTAGTCCTGACATTATTGTAATTCATTCGCAAACAATAGAACTCTTACTTTCATTTAGTGCCTTGTTTCAAAAGTACAACTTTACCTATAAGGAAAAATCATTTATAAATTAAAAACAAAATAGCAAAAAAGAAAAAAAACATCAATTATTTCATATAGAAAAAAAAAATAATTTCATTGGCATTAAAAATTATAGTTTCTTTAACAATGATACACATTTGTACCCTTTGAAATTAATTCTATTTTTAAAAATAGATCTCAATAAAAAAAAATATAGTAATTTTTTATATATATATGTGTTAAAAAAAATAAATGCTTTTTTGCAATGAAAGAGAAGTGCAGTGAAATTATTATTGTTTATCAAAAACAAGAAAACAAACATTGTATTGATCTGACAATGCAAAACAATTACATATATTTGACATAAATATATAATACCTTTCTTGGAAAAATAATTATTGACTCAAAAATTTTATAATTCTCAGTATCAGTTAATTAAATAAAAAAATGGATTTTGTTTATTTAAATTCAACTTCAATGGATTCAATCACAAGCCCCCACCCCACCCCTTTCGTTGGGAAAGAATCACGTGAATTTAATTATTTGTTAATCTCTGTTTTTCATTTTATATCATATTGTATTTTTGGTTTTTTTTAATATGTATTTTTTTTAATTTTCTTTAAAAAAATTTATCAATTTGCCTACAAGAAATAATGAAAATAAAAAAAAACCTTTTTGTAATCTATATATATTAATAATAGTAGTTTTAGAGTAAAATATAAATAATCGTAATAGTATGAATCTATTTTCCCTTCAATGTAAACTTTGCAACACCCTCTTTTAAATTTAAATATAAAAATTTTGTCTAACATGATTCTTAAAAGTTATCGCCAGACGTCCTGTGCTACCAACAAGTGCCCGCACCGCATCAAATACATCTCCCTCTTTCTTTCAAAAGTGTAGCGCGCGCGAACAAAATAACCTTTTTATGAGAGCCCATTTTCTTATCTGTTCACTTCACTTCTTGGAAATGGAACACACTGTAGGATCACATAATATTTTAGACACGGATCATAAATTCGGACAGTTTGTTGCAGTCTGTTGCACCTCTTTAATTTATTTGAGTTATAATAGAATTTTCGCACAACTTTTGTCAATTCGATTTCAAAATTTGTCCTTCGATTTTCAAATTAAATTATATTTCTCTCTTTCTTTATCATTTTTTTTTCTCATAAAGAGGGATTTTTTCTTTTTATTATTTTACTCTTTCAACCTTCATTTCTTTTTTCCTCCTCATTATTGCGACGAATTCTTTTCATTATTTTATTTTTTGTTGAATTTTTATATTGTTTTCTTTTTTAATCAATTATTAAAAATTATTTTCAAATTAATTAACTATGTGAATTATTATTTTTTTTAATTGTACAAACTTTCTATAAATCGTTAAAAAAAACAAAGTTCTATAGATAAATTAAATTGCGAATTAAAAATATTTTCTATTATAATTTATTAATTTATAAAAACAAAAAGTTTTGATTGCAAAATTTATTTATTTTTTGTAATTTCATTGATAGAATTAGAAATTATTTGCAAAAATTATTCAAGGTTTTAAAAATTAAAATTTTAGAAACTATTATAATAATTTTATTAATTTGAAAAAAAAATTTATCGATACTTTATTATTGAAAAATGAAATTTAAAGAAAATTTCAGTTACGAGGTAATTTTATTTTTGAAGTTGTAAAGGTGATATAAACCGTGCGTAAAGATAGATTTTGCAGTTATACACGTTTTGTTTTAGAGCAGTAGTTATACATATCCTCCTCTCCATACGATGATACTAATTTAAAACGCAAGTGCATCAACATTCCGAGAGAATGAAACCTGAATCCAAGAAATTTAAAGATCCTTCCGCCTACGTGAAATATAAATTATTTCATTTTCGGAATCATAACTTGTGAACGCATCTTCATTATTAATTAAATTCATTTGTAATTTATAATTTACAATTTACAATTTTCAACTTTCAATTTTCTGTTATAATTTCAAAAAAGAAAATAAATTCTAGTAAAATGAAGTATTAAAAAAAACTCTTTTTTTAAATAAATTTGAAAAAAGCGGAAGTTTGTCGAAGGCCAGGTTTACCGGAAAGCAGAGACCAGATGCACGATTGTTATTTTTTACAATCGCATATATATATATATATATACTCTTTCTTAATTTGGCACTAGTTCTAAATTTAGTTCCGATTATGATTTCATCAAGTTTTTTTTTGCAAATGAGCACTATTTTTATCATATTTCAGTTTTTTTTTTTTTCATTAAAAGAATATATATCCGGAAGTAGGAATAATAAAATTATGTAAATTTCACTATCTAATCTTTCTCAGAAAGTATAGTATATAATACTTTCATTGATAGCCAAAAATTATTCAAAATAGAACTTTTCTTTTATCGCAACTAATTTCTTTTTTTTTTGTAAATCGCAAGAAAAAAATTCCTTACAAAATTTTTCACTAAAAATCTTTTCTTACCCTCTGACAATACAATAGGTATCGTTAAAATATTTGTTTTTCTATACATTCTTGTCTAATTGATTATAAATATATAAGCAGTCATTGTTTTCTCTTTCTCTCGTAAAAAAAGAGATTCTCATTGTTTTTCGAAGATAAAAAAAAAATTGAAAAACATTCACTGATTTTAATGATAGTATTCAATATTATATTATAAAAATTGTAACTTTACGAGTTTAAATAATTTATTATGCAATTAAACTCTTATATTAGCCAACAATGTTTATGTGTATATATATTTTTTTTTTCCTTTTTTTTTTAAATTCTTTTAATACACACAAATTCTAAATCATTTGATAATTTTATGAGTCATTTAATTTCCATCTTTTATCGGCTTCAAGCCATTCAAGAACCTGCTAAGACTTCATAAAATCGATTGGATACAGTAATGAAATCAAAGTATTTTTTTGCACTTTGCATTTATAATGTCTTCATAAATGTAAATGATTGCCAAGTGTGAAGATTTAACATTCAATTCTCTCTGTAATATTTTTATATTTGTTTTTTTTTTTCAATTTATAGAAAGTTCGTCAATCTTAACGACAATTAAATAAAAATTATTTTCTATTAGTTTTTAATTTCTAATTTTACTATTTGAATAAAATTTTTAATGAAAAAGAAACTATTATCAGTAAGAAAAAATATCAAATTAAAATTAAATCGAATTGATAAAAAAAAATAGTTAAATAAAATAATTTCCTTTACCTTACACAAAAACCGATGAATCAATCATTTTTCCCGTGATAAAGTTGTCTATCCAAAAAAAGAAGTGAAGAAATCGATTCATAATAGTTTTTTTTTTTTTTGCTGTGGTGTTGATTTTATCAGCTTTTCAATTCAAGCGCAAAGAACTCTTCGTGGAGTGGACCACAAAATTTTGACGCCTCGTAAATATTTAAATATCTTGACCCGAAGTGCTTCCAAGAACTGACATGCATGCCACAACGAGTGTAAGAGCATCATACACAGCATCCCAATATATGCAACATGGAAGATACATCTGCATAGCCGGTTATGGTGTAACAGCCGTATAATTGATCTTGAAAGTCCTGTCGTTCCTCAAGCTTTTATTCATGAAATCAGTATATGATAATCGTGTGATATTTTTTTTTTTTTCGACAGTTCGAAATGATTCCCCCGCAGGCAATCCATTTTTCCAATATATGATGACCTCCGGGACCCATCAGAGGTTTGGCGCCAATCGAACGATTTCTTTTTCATTCGCCTGCAGAATTCTCTTTTATCTCTAGATATTGTGTGTTATTTATATTTTGTACTTGTATGCTACATGATAATCTACTCCAATCTCACTACTGAATTCGTCTTTTTTTTTTTAACTCTGGCTCTATCAACGAGCAGTCTGTTTTTAAAAATTGCCTCTTGGACCTATTGGACAGAAAAAAAGGAAATATTAGCAAATTTTTATTTAAAGAAATTTGTTTCTAAAAAAAAAAAAATCTAAAACACTCATATTTAATTCATTGAATAAATGTTATTTTCTAATTGTCATTTTTTACACTATCACTCAATGAATATATTTAATATTCGAGAAAAGTGTTTGACGTCCATTTAGCAGAAAAATTGTCATTTGCATATACAAAGTTCGTAATCAGACTCTAATCACAAAACAGAAATTTAGAATTAGTTGAGGTATAATTAATGAATAAAAAGAAAGGGAGGTATAAATTATGTGGGCGTTTTAAACGTGGGCAAGAAAACTTTCCGCACCATGGGGGGGTTTTCTAAATATAAAAATTGCAAAATGCAATCTTTCCGAACATTAACTTTTTTTTTTTTAATTATATTGCAATAATTAAATATTTTCCAATGTGAATAGATATGAGATAAGAAAACAATACATTGCTTTTTTTATTCATATTTCACATGGATAATTATTTTCTATTTTTCTCATAAAAACTAATCAGACTTTTTGAAAATTTAAGCTAAAATATTATTTTTGATAATTTTATAGTAATTTCTATTCTCACACATTGTTAAAAAGACATTTTAAAAAAAAATTTAGAAATCGATTTGATTAATAATATTAATAAAACATTTTAATATTGATAAATACTCTTCTCAGTTATTTAAAGTAACAAGTCTTCCCAAAAACAGAAATCATAATCGCAGATATGATCAAGCGGTTAATGTCAAAAGATTGTAAATGCTATGTAAAGAGAGAGATTAGATACTTGTGACTGTGATTCGTGACAGCGTATAATTTAATAATATTAATGAATCGCAATTAATATTAATGTTTTTCTTTGGTCAAGTGTAGGAAGCTAATTTTTGAAAAAAAAAAAAAAAATTTCTTTACATTTTTTATTTATCATATTTAATACCCACTATTTTTTTTATACTTGTCATTTTTTGAAATCCATTTTTTATATGTCACTTGAGGCCCACTTGAATTTTTTTTTTTTTCGAGAAAAAACACCAAATTGACATTAATACTGACAAAAAAAAAAAAAAAAGATTTGAAATTAAATTATTTTTCATATTATATTAATATACAATTTCCCTGAACTGTGCGGAATTTCTTTTGTATATAGTTTATAAATCTTAATTCATCAGATTTTGAAACTGGTTTTAAGAATTATTATTCTCTTAATGAGTAAAAGCGTTACTTTATAACCCAAGACCTTGTTCGCTCAACCTTTTCATTTTTTATTTTAAAGCCCCTTGGTGCATCGAGAATTTTTTATTTTTTTTAAATCGAAACCACAACCATAGAACAAATTATTGAAAAGAATATTAAAATAGTGAAAAATAATATTGAGAATAATTAATTCCAAAAAAAAGGAGAAAGAAAATGTAATAAAAATTACAAAATTATTTAAATTGTTAAAAATTAATAAAATATTTTAAAATTGAAAATAACGAGATGTAAATAAATAAAAAAGAAAGAAAACTTAAAAGAATTATAAAATAAAGGCAAATAATATTTTCTGATAATAGAAATCTATCACTTTGTGTCACTACTAACCTTTTGAATTTAGCTTTTAACCTCGAAACAAACTGGAGGTTTAAGGAGATAATTGACAAAGGAAATCGAAGTGCGAGAAAGTATATAGCAGTCCGAAGACAAACAGAAATGGTAGACAATTTGTCTGACTCATTCAGCAATTCTTCCTGATTAGGTTACTATGTAAACTGCTCTCTTGTACTCCTTTTTGTCTCTCTAGCTTCAAATTCCGGTCAGCACACACACATAATTAACCCTTAAAAAAGAAACAATACAATATTAATTTTTGTTTTTATCAACCTAATAATTATTACATAATGGATATACATTGTAAAATTATTAACTTTTGTCAAAATAATTTTAAAAAAAAATTTCTATTAATCATTGACAATATTAATATATTTATCATTAAATATCAATAATTCACATTTAATGATTGTTTCGCAAAAAAAAAAAAAAAAAAAATGTTTCTTATCTCTTCTTGTCTTTGGCGACTGTCTTTAATAAATTCTAATAACATAAAAATGCACAAGATACAATTTTATGATAAAATCAGAGATGGCTGATAAAGAAAATAAATTTGTATTACTTGGGTAGATTATACGGTTGAATCAAAGGCGTAAGAAAAATTTTCACGAAGGTTCAAGTTCAAGATCACTTGGCGTAATGTTCAATCTAAATACAGAAAAAAAAAAAAGAATTCTGTCTCGTTATCTTTAATGTTACCCGCGGCGACAGCTCGTATTTCATTTTGATATTTATCCAGTTGCTCTCGCGCTTTTTTGCCATTACAATATATATTCAGCCCTGTTAAAATGATTTCGTCTAATTGCATTCTCGTTTTTCGAATCTAAACCATATTATATATGAATTTTACTTTATTAAATGCAGAAGAAAAAAAGATACTATAATAGTTGATTGGATAATCATAGGCGAGAAGATTATCCTGTCATGTCATATGATACGTCCTGTCTTGAATTAGAAGCGCCAGCAGAATGCAATAAGATCTAATTATTTCACACCTCGATGTCTTCACTTTCCTTCGGAAAGATTATTATCATCATCATCATCATCATCATCATCAAACCGTAAAGAATTATTTTCCCCTCCAACAAATTCTCATCTCCTTTCAAAATAATCTTCTTATTAAAATCACGAAAAATTTTAATCAGATTTAAAAAAAAAAAAAATAAAATAAAAAAGATCAACAAAAAGGGTTAAAATATGATTTAAAAAAAAATGAAGAGCTATTCATACCGGATGAATAGTTTTTATATTATGACAGGAAAAATATTTTAAGACATGTAAAATCAACAATGTCTCGAATATGTAGGTGTATATATATATATAGTAAAAACTTCGTCACTAGTAGTCCGATTAAAAGAAGTTTAAGAAATGAAAACCAGATGTACCTATTTCTTACATTGAAACAACAAATAAAAAAGTCTCAATTCACCGAGGGGTCTCAATTTTCGATGTTTTTCAAATGTTTTAAATTCTACTTTATCACAATGCTCGCGCCTCCTTTTTTAACGATATTTATAATAACAGATGGTTAATCGATTGTCTAAACAATTAGTCTGATTTTAGTCTTCTTTATTTTTAGTCCCACGGAAGTGAGTACTTCTATTTTTAAATTTTTCCTTTCAAAAATCCTTCACATATTATACAATCGCGTTACAAAAAAAAAGAAACTCAATATTTTAAAAATATTATAAATATTATTTTCTTTTTATAAATGAAAAATATAAAATATATATTACTATAATTTTATCGAAATTTAATTGATTTTAACAAAATCGTCCCTGACTTTTTTTTTCCCGATTTTCGAAATTTTATGGCAATTGGATCTCATCAATAAAGAATATCACGGTCATCAACAAAAACCGACTATAAATACGGATTATGCTTCACATCATGAATCAGCGTTGAATCAAATCAAAGCTCGCTTTACTCAGTAATCCATAATTTGTTCGATACATATGCCAGAGAAGATATCTGACAGGTTTATATTTTATATATATACGAGAGAGAGAGAGAGAGCCCCCACAGGTGACGAAAATAACTTGACCTAGACCTCGACTCTATAGAACCAGAAGTCTTTATATACAAGAAGCCATGCCTAAAATGCCATTAACTCCTTACTCGTCGTTTTGCCTACTTCGTCCCAACAAGCCTTCACAACGTCCTATGCCGATACCCTATCTCAGATTTAATAGCAGATTCGAAACCAACACAGAGGGGAATTAAGTGACTCCACCAGTTATGTTATCCTCATGCAAAAGCAAAACGAATAAACATTTCCCTTCAATTAATTACACGAAAATTCCTTTCATCCTTTTTAACAGACAAAAAAAAAAAATTTCAAAATAAAAATAATTTTTAATTACTTTTTTTAAAAAAAAAAATTAATTTTTATCGAAATTAGTAAAAAAAAAAAAGTATATTAATTTTTTTTTTCGAAACAATTTCTCTAAAATTTGATTATAATAAATACTAAAACGAACATAATTTAATTTGAAAGTTCCATTCTAAAGAGATAATAAATTAATATAAAAATGAGTGAATCATCCAAGGGAGGAAATTTTTTTTTTCCAACGAGATTTCCTCTTAAGAGAAGAGCATCGCTCCTTTTAAATTTAATTCAATAGGGTACTTACATGGCCTTTTAAGGAGAAGGGGGAGGGCAATACGATGTCTCCCGATTTATTTTACTTAAGAAGAGAGGTCAATTCCTTGAGTTCAATCCAGTTAGACATTCTATTTCTGAGTCGTTTAATGTAGAGGAAAAAAAAGAAATGGGAAGTGAACATTCACTCTCTATCGGCACCTCTCTGCTTTCTCAGGTTAAAGTTACATAAGATGAATGATAGATCCTTATCCATCGTTTAATTACCACATTCACCATATATTTCATCTCTGAGACAAAATTTTTTTCCACATTTCATTGAAATAAATCAATTTCTCCTTGTGAATCTGCAAAAAATATTAAAAATTTACTATCTAGACATAAATATTCTAATATATAATTTAATATTCAAATAATTCAATTATTAATTAATAACAAAATTAGGCAAAAATTAATTTATAATTAACATAATTAATTTAGAAAAAAAAAATTAAAACTGAAATTATATAGAAGAGAATTTTATATTCCTCCTACACATTGATTCACCCTCGTCAGAATAGAAAAAAAGCCTTCTCTCGACCCTTATAGGAAAAAGAATCCAATTTATCATTCCCAGGGAGAAAAAACAGTTTAAGAGGTCAGACTCGCGGCTCCTCTCTCGTAGACTGAGAAATATTTGAAAAAAAAAATTTCGCCTTCTTTTTTCTCGATTTATCACACACCCGCTTCAAAATTCTACTGTTTATTGTTTTAAACTGAATTCGAATTTGAAAATTTATCATTTTAATTTATTATTTTGCTACTATCCCGACACTTGTTGTCTATACAATTTATTCAACACAGAATTGTTGCCCTGTCCAGTAAACTTGTTAATCCAACGTAGACTGATAAATGCCACATATTTTATCCTCCGAGTATCACATTATTTTCAAAACTTCATCACGATTGCGGTTAATATATTATTTTCATTTTCGTATAATAATTTTCAAACTTGAAAAACAATATTCATCATTCTGTTCTATCTATCATTTTTCATCATAATAATAATATTGAAAAGCATAATTCAAAAACAAGAAATTAAAATTGCGAAAATTTTTGAAATTTGTAAATGCAAATTTTTTATTTCAATTTAATTATTAATAAAATTTAATATTTCGAAATTTTATTGTAATTTTTTCCCCGAAATCATAATTTACATTTCTTTTTTGTACACGAGTTGAATCTGAGAAAATTGAGACGATCCTTGAAGAAATTTAATACTTTTGTTTTTTTTGTGAAATTTATTCAACAGGTGTCCTTTTATAATCCCTTTATATAAAAAAAAAAGTGTAGACAGTTTTTGAAAATCTTGATTTTGAAATATGAGAAATTTGCAATTCCTATAAGAGAAAGTATTATTTTTTTTTTTTTAATTACGGTGAATTCGGTCTTCTCTCTATAATAAAACAAAAAAAAAATATATATCCTCTCGTATTTCTAAAAATATATATATACGAGCATTGAATTCTAATTTATCCATCTTCCTTTTCATCGTATATATACGATATAATCTCGCGCTTGAAGTTAAGTTTTGCAAATAATATAATAGTGAATAATTTCATTCGATTATCATTTTGAAAGATCCGGAAATTTTCTTATCACTGATTTACAACTATTTTATGATTAGCCTCGCGAACGTTGTTTTGTGCGCACATCTGTAAAATGTATCTCGCTATCTTTATCATCAAGCTTCTTGGCTGTGTTGCGATGCAACTGCCAATTCTGCATTCCGGAAACTTTGAGAGCGTCGTTTACGAGAAAGTTTATGTTTTACGCTCTGGCCTTCGGGGGGGCCTCCCAACTGCCAACCTCTTGGGGATTTTCGCAGACAAGGATTTCAAACAGTTTGCATCGACTACTATATAAACCGTGTGATTGATGCTTAATTATTTCCAAGAGTTGCAACAGTTTTCGGAATCAGTTTTTTTTTTGTTATTTTCATTGGAAGAGGCGAACATTTTTTTTCAAATAATAAAAAACGATTTCTCTCTCGTAAATAATAATATGTATTTTTCAATTGACAAGGTCGTAAAATCTTGCGGAACAAAAAAAATAAGAATGCGTTCACCATTTTATAGCGCCTTCTTCAGGTGGATGTGATTTCAAGTCTCTTATTGTTTGTTGCACTTATAAGGGATAAAAAGATTTATTTTAGCAATCAGATTAGAACCAACACGGCAATCTCATTGCGTGTCGAGTTGGGGCGTTTCTAGTCAAGCATTCCAAAAAAGGAAATCCTGAATTTATTCGTACGAGGACTTATCTTATCCCATTCATATATGAGAGTAAGGCGACTTTATTGGTCGTCTTATAAGTAATATATTCATCTAAAGAAATCCCACGTTGGAAAATTTAAATGGTCAAATAGATCAAAAAAAAAAAACTAAACACGAGTTTCTTGTTCTAAATAAAATTTCCTTCTCTAGAAAATGTGATACAAGTTCCTATTTTGTAAAACTCGTAATTATTGACCTTATTTTCACCTGATGAAGAAACTACAACGATATAATTAATCGAATTAGAATAAAAAAAGGACTTTCGATTATTTGAGAGAAAAAAAAAAATTCTAATTTTTAATTCAAATAAAAATTTAAAACTTAGAAAACATTGATACCCGGAACTGATCAGTTTTCTCTTGTGTCTTTTTAATCTGTGCATTCATCTGAATAGCAAAAAATATTTTACACACAAAACTTTCCTCTCAGCGGGTTATATATATATATATATTTTCAATACCAAATTTCTTTATTCGCATAAATATAAAACTTTTACTTTATATTAATGAGATTATAAACATGAAACTAGCTGCATAAATTTCGAAAAATAATTTTCAATACATAATAAAGAATTAATATTTGGAAACAATAATTAAAAACAGAAAGACAAGCAATTAAAATAATAATTCAATGTGGGCAAAACAATTTTCACATGAATAACACAGTTTGGAAAAAGAGTGATGCAATAAGATAAAAAAAAATTTTTATGCCGAATCAACAAAAATATATCTAGTCGCAATTTCAATATGTTAATTAACTGTTTAACACATTTAAAAAAAAGAGAATATAATTTTAGTAATTAATTTTATGATAAAAATTCGAAAATTCAAACGAAACTTTTAATTGATTTAGCCGAAAAAATTAACATTCCTTTCAAAGTAAATTTTGCAAATTTTTTTTATTTCTCTGCTTTTTTGTGTCCTTTTTTCATTCCTATAAAGAATATAAACGAACGTGACAAATCAGATATGTAAGGAGAAGATAAAAAAAAACCCCCCTTCCCTCGCCATCAAAAAGGCTCAAGTAATAAACTACCTTTATGCCCCTTCTCGACACTTGGTACTCCTCAAAGTAAACCACAGAATGGCTCTTCATGAAAAACATCAACATAAGTCTCCCCCCTGGGGGCTTCCGCTTAATCTAAACGGCTTTTCATCGTTTCGATCCTCTTTCACCCTTGTAAATAAAACGATTAAAGAACGATAAAAAAAAAAAAAAATAAGAAGAGGGGGGATAAAAATTCGAAAAAATACACATGTCGGAAATTGTCGAGTTTAATGAACCCAAAAATTTCTCCACCCTAATAAATCCAAAAATAATTCTCTTCTTTTTCTGATCTCTCTTTTATACCTTTGTCTTAGGAACGGAATTTGAAAAGTGAAGCAAGTCATCGAAGATTGTAACAAAGAAGAACAAGAAGAAGAAAAAGGCAGAGGAGGTGGCACGAGTCGAAAGCCTCACAAGGTCTTTTCTCAGTTTCTCTCTCCCGGTGTGTTTTCAATGTAAATACAATCTTTCTTTTTCTCTCTCTCTCTCTAATGGACCAAATTTCGGAACATTTGTAAAAATGTACTTCCACGTGCTCGAGATTGACATATAGAAAAAAAAAAAGAAAAAAGAGAGGCATGATAATATTTCAAATCACGACGATCACAAAAATTTGCACCGTTTATAGAGCAAAGATTTGAATTTGCGATGACACACGATACCCAGTTGGGCATCGTGGTCTAGACATTGACCGACGCCAAGGGAACAAACTCGCGGGACGAGTTCTCCGATTTCTGTCTCGGGCATTCATCCATGCGGCAGGAATCGCCGACGCGATGAACGGCAAGGGCTTTCAAACCTGTCGTTCAGTGTATTCGACTTCTTGGACGAAAGCCGTGTTTTTTGACGAAAAAAGGGAGATCCTTAACGCACCCGTAATTTTTCGGCTGCATTAAAAAAAAACAAAAAAAAAAATTACCCTCCACAGAGAGCAAGCATGTCTTACATCTCGTATCGTCTCGCAACGATCACTGCTGCGGTTATTTTCGTTTTGGTGATACTTTTGCTGATTCTTTGGACTGGTTTCTTCAGTAACACCACTGGTATTGCCGGGGCGTTTGACAAGGATCAAAGCGCCGCTCCCATCGTTCATCAACAATCCAACAACACTGACAAGCGACACGAGGATGAACGCCAGGAATCGCTTGTGTCACATCGATCTGTCGCCGCCACCGTCGCCGCTCCCCTGGAATCAAACACAACAGATATTAGCAATGAAGGTAAGTCTCTTTTTTTTTTTTTTTCATTCATTGATATTCAATCAACGACCGCCAAGGTTGAAGTCGTCATTTAAAAAAAAAAAAAAAAATTACCATTGTCTAAAATATCAATAAATCACATAATTCTCATAATCGAGAGATAAATGGAAAAAATAGACAAAAAATCTTTCGCAAAAATAAATAAATAAATCTACCTCAAGTCCCAAAAGAAACCAAAAAAAAAAGTTTTTATACTAATTTTAAAACTTCAAATTTTATTATAAAATATTATATTTCCTTATTTGACGAAAAAAAGGTATATGAAATTAATTTGCCTAAATACAGGCTTTTTTTCGACTTATTTTTAATAAAATGCGACTTTTTCAATTTTCTTTTTTTTTCAAAATTTTTAAACAAAATACATTTTTTAGTATACAATTCAGATCTTCATTATTTCAATTATTTATCAAATTTTTAACAAAAATTCTTCACTAAATTAATTATTTTTTAATTATTTTAATGAAATTCTTAACAAATTCAATTATCTTAAACTATTTTTCAAATTAAAATTTTTATAAAATTTACTAATTTTATTTACTAAAAAAAAAATTAGTAAATAAAATTAGTAAATAAAATGATCAAAAATTCAATTATCTTAAACTATTTTTCAAATTAAAATTTTTATAAAATTTAATAATTGTTTATAATTAAAAAAAAAATTAGTAAATAAAATTAGTAAATAAAATTATCAAAAAAATTTTTTAATTCAAAATCACTTGAAATTTCATTATTTGCAAAAATTTCAATTATTTTTAATGATTTTTATAATATTCTTCGAAAATTCAATTATCTGAAAGAATTTTTCAATTAAAAACTTTTGGAATTTAATTTTAATATGTGATTTCTAATAAATTCTTTATCATAACAGAAATCATTAGAAATTTCTCTTATTATAATTATTCTCTGAAATTTAACACAATCTTTTGAAATTCAATTATTTTCAAATATTTCAATTTTAAAAGCTTCTTTTTCTATCATTTTAGAAATTTGTCATAAAATTTTGAAAATTTATCTTAAAATTAGTTCAATTCTGAAATATTCGAAATAAATTTTTTTAATAATATTTTTATAGAATTATTCTCATTACAAAATTCATAAAAATGAATTCTAATATCTAATAACTAAAAAAAATAATTTTTTTTTTTGCATATAAATCGACTAAAACGACTTTCTTTGTGCCTTAAAGTCTAATCGAGACCTGTAAATGTAATAATATAAATTTGATGTCAAATAAAAATTGTAAAAGTGAAATTTCATTAATATTCAACTTTTTGAATAATAATGAATGTGAAATTGATCGTGAATTAATTGAAGCGCCTTTTAATGAAAACAAAAAATTAATTCACCTGCAATTAGATACTAATAGTTATTATTAAGACGTCTATCTGATAGTTTAATTACCATTCTGACTGGAATTTTCAATTGACTGACTTAATTCTGAATAATTTACTTAATCCAAAATTCAATCTCTTGATTTAATTTAGAATCACATAATTTAATTTCAAATCGTTTTCAATTTAGAATTAAATGATTAATTCAATTTTGAATTATTTAATTATGTAACATGTAATTTTTCTCCAAGAACCAGGAAATTTAATTGCAATTTATTGAAATTAAGACAAAATGTTATTGACATTATTTTAATCGCATATAACTCGTGAGAATAAATTATAAAGCATTTTAATGAATACCAATCATATCTATATTATGATAGTTTTGCTAATTGAATTTATATTTGTATATCGACAGTGGTAATTTTCAGTCAATGGAATCGTTTTACTCGTCGTCAATCATGAAAATCATTGCAAAATATATGAGAGTTCATTATTCACAATTCTTAAAAGGTTATTGACAGAAAACTTGTTGATAATTAAAAAAAAAAAAAAAAGAAAAAAAATGAGGGATGAAAAAAGCGAATTCAATATTCTTGACCTCCAATGGCAAAGATTCAAAGGATTATTCTCACGCAGGAGTTATATAGTATGCATAAAAAGAACATAGGAGCTTAACGCCAGACGTGACTAAGCAACCTTTCATCAGATGAGTAAGATTAAGTCCGTTTGCAAGGAAATCATCAAAAAAAAAAAGAAAGTATATAAACTGCAAAAATTTATCCTTCTCTCCTGCGGACAAATAATAAAATAGGCTTAAAAATATAATAAAATATTTTTTGGCAAAAACAGTATAAATAACAATAATAATAAAAATAAATATAAATAATAAATGTTATTTCCATTTATTGTAATTTTAGTTTAAAATATTAAATATTCAAACGTAAAAAAATTAATTTTCTTAAACTTTTAATTCCATTGATTTGTTTGAATTAAAAATAAAAAATTAATTAAAATTCCTCTTTTTATGTCACATTTCTTTCTATATGTAGAAATATATTTCACAGCTGTGAAAAT
The DNA here is from genome assembly GCF_019393585.1 of Leptopilina boulardi. Lineage (NCBI taxonomy): Eukaryota > Metazoa > Arthropoda > Insecta > Hymenoptera > Figitidae > Leptopilina > Leptopilina boulardi. Next base: position 1,410,965 of record NW_026137996.1, on the reverse strand, counting down.
GAATTCTCAACTATGAATTTAATTGCAGTAAATTATCATAATTCAGTTACATTAAAATGCTTTTTCTCTAGTTTATATATAAATTGAATTCTATATCGTTCTCACGAGGTATATGTAGATGTAAAAAAAAAATTTTTTTATCAACATTTTTTTTATTAAATTATTATTATCATCATTCAGATAAAATTGCATTAAATTATAGATGTCATATGTTGCAAATCAATTTGCAATATGCACTTTGTTTTATTTTCATTCGTTTCTTAAAAAAAATGTCCTACTCATTATTGACATTTTCCTAATAGATAAATTCCAATAAATTTAGAAATTTAGAACAATGATAAATCGTATTATTTCATAATTAAAATTGAATATTATCATTTATAACGAAAAAATTCATGTAATTAGAATTATTTAAGAAAATATTTTTCAACATATTTTAATAAATACTTTGTATTTCACAAAAGAATTAAAAATTGCCAAAAAAAAAATAATTTGCTCTCTCTCTTTCTCTCTATTTTAATCTAATTTTAAATATTAAAGGAAATGAAATATTAAGCAGAGATCAGCGAAATTACTTAAATGCAATTAAAATTTAATTTGACATGAAAATTCAGATCACGCAAATGATTCCCATGGATGAATATAGCATTTGAATTGAATATTCCAGTCGCGCATATAGTAAAGGTATTTATATCGATAGAGTAAGTAAATAGCACGTTCATTATTTCCATTTAAGGTCGAAGGTAAAATAAACTTACATTTATGATAAATCGAGATCAATGTAATCGAATTTAAACGAATTATCATCTAAATTTGTCATTTTAAAAGTTAATTTATGAAATTATTGTTTCTATACAAAAATCTATTTTAATTTTTTAAAAAAAAAGGAACCAATAATTAATAATAATTTAAATATTTTTAAAAAATGATAATTAATTTCTTAATTATCTTTCTACATTGATCAAAATTTTCATATTTTGCTGATATTTCATTATTATTATCATAATTATAAAATATCACCACTGACATAAATTAATTAAAATGAATAATCTCTAAAGACAGTAATTGTTATGATATTATATGAATAATACATGTCTAATAATAATAATTAGAATGTGGCGCGTGTTCTTATTTTTGTTCTTTTGTTACTTAAAACAGCGCGTGACAAACAATAGTCATGATGGGAAAAAGAATTTTTTTTTTTTTTTTCGAAACATTTGAAAGGAGAATCAAGCTACCACTTGGGTTTTTGCTCCATGTAGAAAAAAAAGCTTACGGCAAGGTAATCGGATATCGTGTCGTCCGAGCTGCTGTTCCTATACCACGACGACTCTTTACTTCTATATATATAGAGAATAAGGATATACATTCTATACAATTTTACTGAAATAACTTCAAACGAATAACAAGACAACTCCTTTTTATAATGAACAATAGGAAAATATCAAAAAGACAAAAAAAATTCACTTATTTCGTGAATTTTAAATGAGAAATTGCTTTTTAGCGAAACCGGAAAACAGGATGCTTTTGTTTGAAACTGGAACATTCAATTTTAGAAAGATATTTTTAATTTTAGTCTAAGCGCATCCAAGTTTCCATCCTATATTTAGGATTGCAAATTTAAAAAAAAAGAATTCATTTCAATTTGAAAAATCATTCAAAGAATGATTTAAATTAAAAAATAAATTCCAAGCAGCAAAAGTGTACCACGAGAGGATTTCCAAGATTTTTCTTTCAACATTTACTTTCGTAATTAATAATAAAGAATCGTATGTGAAAAAATTTGATTTACACAATGAAAAATATTGCAAGACGATATCATTTTTGATATTAACTCATCTTGAATTTACCCCCCCACACGTAACTAATTATGAATTTATTATTACATATATTATTAACGATCGTCTCATCGTTTTAATGACTCAACAAAATTACCTTCAACTTTAACTGACATCATGTGAAAAGTTAACAAAAACATAATCCGATCTCATTGTTTGACTTAGAAGTCAGGCCATGGCCTCTTTTTACCCCCTAAATGTTAAGTACAAATAATTTGTATATACGACATGGCAGTGAGACTTACTCGCGACGCGACGGTTTAATTTTAACTCACAGTTTATCATTTCGGCACGCACGGCTCAATTGTTGTAGATTTACATATATACGTCTTAGAGGGATGATATTTGATGATCGCGTAACAATTTCCGGAAACTTCATTTATCACTTCTGTTTGAATATCTTTTTTTTTTTTAAATATTTATACAACGATGTGTAAATAATTCTGAGCTAGATAAAGACATCTTTCGATGACGGCAATTGGTAATAATGTCATCAGTCGATGACAACATTATAAATATTTTATCCTGCTTTGCAAGTCAGGAAATTGTCTCAAGTTCGCGCAAGAAAGGAACGCGAGCGATAACGTGCTTTTTTGATTTGAATTTTTAACTGGGGAATGAACGACCTTGTTTGCTGCATCTTCTTACCCAAGCTCCAATTTCTGCAAAAAGAGCTCATTTTTAGTCACCTCACACATATACACATATCGACAATGTAATTTCTTTGAAGAATTTAAAAAAAAAAGAATTTCATTGTTGCAAACAATTTTCTAAATTTCAACAAGATCAAATTGAATCAATTGATCTACCATCTTTAGATTTGTGAATAAAAAGATGAAAAGGAAATAAAATAGAAAAATAATTTTTTTTTTATGTATTTTTTCTTTTAAATTAAATTAATTTAATTTTCTATTTAAAAATAATATCCAAGTAATTGTCCTTGGTGATAAATAATATTTTAGCAATAAAAAACTATTTAGTACCATTTTTTTTACGATTCTAATTAACTAGTAGAGAATTGCTTAGTGCAATTGAAATAATAAAGAAGAGACGGCAAATTTAATGATGACGAAGAACCAAACGAGAATAGTAACGACCTAGTAACGAATCGTAAACCAAAAAAATATATTTGTCACATAAAGAAAGAGAGAAAGAGAGCCGTGACTAAGAAAATTTTAACTTCTTCTACATAAATGAAATCGTGCAAAAGAACTCAAATACAATTTTTCATTACTTAACATTAACTAGAATCGAGAAAATATTTCCCCTTCTAGAATTTTAATTTAAAAAAAAAAAAAAACTGTCTAAACGTTCTTTGTAGTCTAAATTAAAAAAAATATTTTTCCTTTTGTAATATAAATAATAAATCAACAGAATGAATTATCAATAAATAAATGAATTAGAATATTAAATGTAAAATTGAATAAATTTATAAAATTTGAAAAATAAATAAAATTTATAAAGATAATTAGAAATTTATTATATTAAAGATAAATTCAATTTCATGGATTTAAGTTACCTTTAAAAAAAAAATGCATAATTTATAAATGGAATGCAGAAAGTTACTCACACGTTTAGAGTTCTGCATAAAAGTGCTTCATCCGTAAGTTTTCTGAGTGTAAATGTTGTCTTATCATTTTCAATGGCAGTCTTACGTCAACCAATAAAAGATGCCACAAGAAGACAGGAAAACAGCGACGCAAAGTTCACATTCAATTCCAAGGGCGAAATTTTACCCACCAATAAAGGAGACCTGGAATATGTCAATTTATTTAAAGTCAGCCGAAATCGTTACGAGGATCCACGTAAGTTTTTTTTTTAATAAACAATTTTTATTTTTTTTTACTCTTTTTTTTTATTCTTTTATTTAATTATTTACCACCTTCTATTTTATCTAATTTCTTCTTTCAGCTGATGAATATTCATCTCATAAAAGACATCACAGTGGTCATTTTCGGCATAAAAGTGCAAAAGTTTGGGATCCACATCCTCAATATGAATTCACAGCTTTTGGACGACATTTTCATTTGCTTCTCTCTCTTGATTCTAGTTTCGTTTTTCCAGGCTTGAAGGTAACTTAATAAAAAAAAAACAAGAAAAAAAACTCAATTAAAAAAAAACAAATTTCAGTTTGATAAAAAAAAAAAATATTAAAAGTAATTTTCTAAATTTAAGATCACGCACGTAAGAAAAAATACAAGCAAGTGGGAACACGCGGGTCAACACCTGGATTGTTTTTACAGAGGAGAAGTGGATGGTGATCCTAATTCAATTGTAGCTGTTAATTTATGCGGTGGAATGGTAATTAAAATTAAGACAATATTTTTTCAATGAAATCTTTCTTTTTTGAAAAGATTTTTGTCTTCATTTTTTTTTTGTTTTTTTCGTGAATAAATTACTGTTCTCATTTTAATTTTGTAAAACGAATTATTGGAAAGAAGTTAAATCAACCAGGAAATTGGCTGCAATTCAGAAAATACATTTCCTCAAAGGAAACAGTAGTTAGGAATATTGCGAATAGTACTTAGAATTAACGAACTTTTCCAGGGAATGATCTATAATCCCAAAAAAAAGAGAGAACAAACCGTCTGGCGTAGTAGTCTTGAAAAAAAAGCAAAGCAGTTCCTGAAAATTCGTTCCAAAAAAAAAAAAAAAAAAAAAAAGAAATTCTATTTTTGTAGACTAAAAAGAAAGAAAAACAGACATTTATTTTTTTCTCGCATTTCAAGTACGTATGGCTCTGTATTTCGCAAAATGCTTATTTTTGCAGAAAGTTAAATATTCCTTTCTAGAATTCGCTGAAATCCTCGTATCACGAATTCATTAAATCTTATTTCACAACTCGGAAGAATTGATTTATCAAATAGATTCTAAACGCGGGAGAAATAAATTATTGTTTTTTCTTTTCTATTTCGATCTTAATTTAAAAAAAAATATATATATATCTATAAATGGAAAAATTATAAAAATATTTATATTTCGAACCTTGAAATTTTATAAAAAAAAAAAAAAAAATTGCAGACACCCGGTTCTTTTTTTTATCAGGACGAGAGAATAATTCAAGATTTGTATTTTAAAATGAATCGCCATATAGGTAGTGATGCAGAACGTATGTGAATATTTACAATTTCCGTTACAGACAGGACATATGACAACGTCAACAGGAAGTTACCTCATTAAGCCTGCGAAGCATTGGAGTGACTACGAGGAAACATCCACCGAATCATCCTCATCATCATCATCTTTGCAACATGCGATCTATAGGACTCCATCCGCGGATTTGACTCTTACGAATGATCTGCCAAGAAACCACGAGTGTGGTGTCATCGGTACGGTATATATCACAGGTTGTGGTTCACATAGCCACGAAAATTATCCTTCACTCTTTTTTCTTCAATTCTTTCTCTCATTCTTATCGACAAAGACTGATTCACCTTTTTATAAATTCCACTTGTTGATCCTGAAACAAAAAAACGAAATTTATAATTGTAAATATAGGAAATCAAAAAAAAAAAATTGTCATAAAAGAATTTAATGAATCATAGCTTTTGTTCCTTTATACAATTTATTATTTTATTTTATTCCTTTTTTTTATACTTCCTAGAAATTTTGCGAAAAGGAAAAAAAATTATGGCAAACGAATTTTAGATAATTATCCTAATTGGACTCAGGGTCTAAAGAAATTTAAACTATGAAATTAAAAAATAAAACACTGCAAGAAAGAATCATCATTATTCTCTGTCAAAAAAAAAAAAATTTACTAATGGATATTAATTGCTGTTTAATTTTACACTTTTTGAAAAATTAATTTAAAATCTAATTATTAATTTTACATTCAACAATTTTTTTTACTTTTTTTTTTTAATTTACCAATGGATATTAATTGCTGTTTAATTTTACACTTTTTGAAAAATTAATTTAAAATCTAATTATTAATTTTACATTCAACAATTTTTTTTCACCATTGTATCTCGCAACAATTAACATCCTGAATCGAATAATAAAAATTTCAGAATTCCTCTAGATTTTAATTTACAATCAATAATTTCTCATTTGATGGGCAATTTAAAAAAAAAAAAAAAATTAAAATTATACGTTTAGAGTTGATATTAACCTGAAGAAATCATATATAAGGTTTGCCAAGTTTATTACTATACCCATTTGCTTTAATTAGGGAGGGAACGTTAATAACTTTTTTTTTTCTTTTTTATGAAATCCATAAAGCTCAACATCTGTTTGGGATTAATTAAAATTCCCGTAACATATATATATATATATTTATATTGATTTCTATTAAGGAATATTTAGAATTGCGTCATTGATTTTCACTCGACCTCGACTTGCATTCTTTCTGAAATAACGGAGGTCGAAAGGAAACGTCCATGTAGGTCTATATAATTCTCAATCGTATAATATAAGTGCTCAATCGAACACCTGTACATATAGCAAATACGAGGGAGATAAACAGGTGGTTTACAGACGTGTGCAGACTCTTACGTCATTCGCAGCCTCCGGCCAATTTCGGGTCCAGTCGATACGACCAGAGAACTTGAACAATGTTTCCCCTCAAGGTGTATCATCTCTCCGAGACAGGTTGGCGTCTTCCGGGGATTTAACATTCCAATCTTTATTTTATACTTTTTTCCCCCTCTCCCTTACTCTCTCACTTCTTAAATCGAATTTAAATTTTTATTCACTTTTCCCTTTTTTCTCTTCGATTATTACATAAATATTTTAACAAATTCAAAACTCGTTTTCTTTCTTTTTCCCTATTTTTTTTTTTTTAGCTGAGAAAACATTTTTTGACAGAAAAAAAAATTCCATTTTTCTATTTTGGAGAAAATTTCCTAAAAATTTAATTTCTTCAATTTTTTATAAAAAATACTTTCTTTTTTTTTGAAATTGCTTTTTGTACCACAAAATAAAATTTTATTTTTATTCACTCGAGCCATTAAATTATATTCTTTTTTCATTTTATGCTTCTCCTCATCTTTATATTGTCGTCCTTTATCTTCGCTTTTTATCTCGAGTGCAATTAATAAAAATCATAATAATAATAATATTCCAATCGTATAGTACGTATGAAACGTAATTTTAATGATTAATTAACTGGATTCATATTCTACAGAGATGTACGAGTTGATAAAGTGAATCAAGCTTGAAAAATAAAATGAATGTAAAAAATAATATAAAAATTATCTTTTATATAGATAAACAATCTTTTTATATATATATATACTGAGGAATAATTATTATGATTTTTTAAAAGACATTCTTTTCAGAAAATAAAACCTTGTAATTTTAATCTCTAAAAGATACCCGAAAATTTAATTGAACTTGGAATTCACACTTTTATAATCGAATTCTTTTATCAAAATTTAAAATCTTCCAACCCAAACAATTTTTGTTTATAATTTGTATTAAATTTTTTCACCAATAATGTTAATTTGTTATTAATTTGCAGTCCAATAATAATGTATATTTAAATAAATTAAATTTAGAAAATAATTAACTAAATGTGAAATTAAATAAATGATAGAAAGTTAAAAATGATTAAATATGAGAGTAAAAAAAAGGGGAAATTTAAAAGATCGTTAATCTTGTCTTCTTCGTAAAAAAAATCTTAATCAAGAAAGAGATTTATCTTTGTAGAAGCGTTAAATCGGTAACATAGAAGACTAGTCGCGATAAAAAAAAAAAAAAGTGGACATACTGACCTACTGTCTAAGGACGTCTAGTTCTGCCTCATTTCTGTTAAAACAGAATTAAAGTGTAATAAACATGAAACAAAATTGCTTTTCAATTGAAAAAAAAACACTTTTTGATCGAAAAAAGAAAACTATTTTTCCCCGTGAAAATTTTTTCATTCATAAAAAAGAATTTTTTTTTTTTTTGCATTTAAAAGACCTTGGCATTCTAAAATCTTATATTTGAATATAAAGTGTCTCGCACATTCCAATGGCGAATATTTAAATTTAAATCCTTAAATCCCCAAAACCTGACGCAAAAATCGAGATTCTGATCTCGTAAAGTTTTTAATTAATTAAAATTAAATTTCTTTTAGAATTTAATTTTCCAAAAAAATAATTCCCATTCTCTGTTTAAAAAAAAAAAAAATAGAAAAAGAATTTCAAATGAATTTTTTGAAAAATAATTACAGATTATGCGGAAAACAATCCAACTTTGTCTTTTGACGACAGTTCTGAAAGGAGAGTTTACGTTGGAGATCAACAACACCGGAGGCGGAAACGACGACTTTTATGGAAGAACACGTCTTCTGATGATTTTGAAAAGCAGGACACTCCCATCCGGAATCAAAGTCGGTAGGAAGAAAATCAACTTTTTTTTCTTTGCTTTTAAATTATCATTATGCTGATTCTCAGTATTTGAAAAAAATTTTTTTTTTGTCCTCTATTATTGAGGTTGAATGAACTTTTAGCAAAATATCATCATCATCCAAGTAAACTAATTGGATCGGAAGAAAACTGAGACACATATTTTTTTTTTTTTCTTTTTACATACCTATTTTAAACGAGTTTCACTTTGTCCACAATTCTTAAAGGGATTGGTTTTTGTTGCAGATACGAATTGATGGGGCGAAGTAAAACTTATCCAAGCGAAAATGATCGTAACTGGAGTCACCAGTCAGACGAGGCCGATTTCGATAATTATGGTGGCTGGAGAACACGCAGGGCTATTTCACGTGAATATTTCGTTGAAGTTCTAATTGTCGCTGATTCCATGATGTCCGAATATCATGGAGATGGTCTTATCAGTTATATTCTCGTACTTATGAATACGGTAAGGAATCTGTAATTTAAATAATGGAATTAATTTTTTTTTTTTAAATAAAATTTCACGAAAATGATTATAATAGTAAAAGAAAATGTAAATAGAAATTTGGAATTTCGTCAACCAATTTTTTGGCAGAAACACAAAAAACCTTCAACAAGTGTTGATAATCTAAATAAATAGTTGAATTTAAAGATTCAATATATAGATCAAACTTGTCAAGAAGAGTTCTTTAATGATCTGCGAGTCATCGAAGGATGCTGTCTAATCCAATCCATCAAAATCAAGTCATATTTTATAGTTCTATTACGAGATACGAATATAATAAATTAGCAAGTCATGAATTTCATATATGAATACAGATATCAAGTATAAATTTAGCTGATCATGTTTAGTGATTGCTATCACTATTTTTGTCGTTCGATAAATTCTTTTTTCTCAATATTTATTTTAATTCACCTTTATTTAACTATTCGTTTAAATAGAAATTATAATAGAAATTTTTAAATAGAAAAATAAATAATACACGAAATTTTTCTTAAAGGTAACTCGTATTTATAAAGATCCATCGATTGGTAATCCAGTAAGTATTGCAGTGGTGAAAATAATCAGTACAGACGAGGTATTTTTTACAAAAAAACGAGATGCCGATGGAATCTCTGCATCGGAAATGTTGAAAAAATTTTGCTCTTGGCAAAAACGTAACAATCCTGATGAGCCATCGGGTGAACATCATGACATCGCAGTTCTTCTGACAAGGTTTGTGTCTATTTTTTATTTTTTTTGCTTTAAGAAAAAGCTTCTGTATTTTTTTTTGTTGTTTTTTTAAAAATAATTTTTTTTTTCCAGGGAAAATTTGTGCCACAATATTGACAATAAAAATTGTAATACACTTGGTCTTGCCGAACTTGGCAGAATGTGTTCACCCGGATCCTCGTGTGCCATTGTCCAGGACAATGGATTGTCAGCTGCATTCACCATCGCTCATGAAATTGGTCACGTGTGAGTGTAGCTTTTTTAAAGCACCCGTTTGACAACATTCCTGTCCATAATAAGTCGTTCGCTTTCGAATCTTTTGTATGTGGTAAATACAACCAATAACTACATGTGCGTACGATGTTCAAACGCCTACACCTCAGCAAAAAAAAAAAAAAAAAAAATCCATCTAATACCAAATCTCCCTCTATTCCACGTCTGACAATTACAAGACTGATTACAAATTGCAAATAAATATCCTGACATTAGAAAACACGTAACAACTTCTCCGAATGGCATTTCGTTTCATATAGCGAAACTCAATCTTGTTTTCCGCATTTCACAATTTTAATTAATTTTATTATTAATTTAATTTTTATGAAATTAATTAATTTAATTTTTTTTTGTTTTTAATGAAATAATATTTATTTGCTTGCTAGTCGAATTTAAGGAACGCATGAATAAGTTCTAAAAAAATTTTTTTTTAGAATTATTATTTGATAAAATCTTATTCTGTAGAATATTTATTTATACGAAATTTCGAATATTAATGTTTTAGAAAATGGTCAAAAATCAATTTAACAGAATTTTTTATTTAGACGAAAATTAATTTGAAATAATTCAATTTCATCGAATCTTAATATTGACCGAAACTTTGTCTTGTGTAGAATATCTATTAATTTTGCAGAATTGTAATTTAAAATTAAGATTCTTAAAATTGTGAAAAATTTTTTTAGAGCTTATTCATGCGTTCCCGAATTAAAACAATGAAAACTGAGACGAAAAACCAAGAAAATTATATGAAACCGATTTTTGATTTAGAACAAAAAAAAAAACGAAATAATTTTTTTTTAGATTCAATATGCCACACGATGATGATAGTAGATGTGCAAGATTTAGAAATATGTCGGGCAAATCTGAAACCTATAATGTCATGTCTCGAATGATGGATGACAACTCTTATCCATGGGAATGGTCCAAATGTTCACGTCATTACATTACTGAATATCTCGAGTGAGTTACTTTCTGATTAAATGTAAATTTCACAAAATTAACATTATTTTCACTTGTTTCAATATCTTAAATTTCGTTGTTCGATGATGAATATCGAAAAATAAAGTACAAAGAAGATGCATCGGTGAAATTTTAGGCCATTGAATTCGTTATTAATTAATTAAAAAAAAAAAAAGAAATCTAAAATCAACAAATTTAGTTTTAATATAAAAAAAACCAACATTCAAGCTTAGGAAATTTAGATGAAAATTATTAATTAAAAATTAAAAATTTGTTTAATGAAATTTTAATTTTTTTTTAATGAATATTTATTTGAAGATAAATTTCTTTTTTTATAGCGCAGGATATGCACAGTGTTTATTAGACGAACCGAGTAAAACAATATCAAAATGGAGCATTAATCGTTTTCCTGGCGAAGTTTTTACCGGAGACGAACAATGTGAATTAATTTTTGGAACTGGGGCAAAACTCTGCTCCCACGAGCCTCAGGATGGTAAGGAATGTCTGTTCCTTTAGAATAAATTTTTTTTTTTTTTTTTTTTTTGCAAATCCAATTAAAATTTGAAGAAAAGTAAATAAAATTAAAAAATTTGAAAGTATAAAATTAAATTAGAAAAAAAAAATGCAAAAGATGTAATTTCGTTGACCGTATTTGTTACTGGCCAGGCAGTGTGCAAGAGATTATGGTGTACCGCTCCGCTCTATGATACAACGGAAGACTGTCACACGCAACATATGCCTTGGGCCGATGGAACAAATTGCGGTGAAAATAAATGGTGTCATCGGGGCGAGTGTGTATCACGTCAAAATTTGAGACCCATTGACGGCCAATGGGGTAATTGGGAAAATTATGGAGAATGCTCACGAACATGCGGCGGTGGAATTAAGAAAAAATTTCGCGAATGCAATAATCCACCACCACAAAATGGTGGTAATTATTGTGTAGGAGAACGTGTTAAATATAAAAATTGTGGAACAAAAGAATGTCCATTGGAAACTCCTGATTTTCGGTAAGAATAAATAATAATTAATATTAATTTCTCCTAGAGAGAGAGAGATTTTATATAAAAATTGATTTCAGAGAAGAGCAGTGTGCAGCGTTCAATAATGATAATTTGGATATTCGAAATCTTCCCCGCGATGTCACGTGGCATGCAAAGTACACGAGAAGTAAGTAATTTTTTTTAAATCATTTTTTTTTATAAAAAGTTTTTAAAAAATGATTTTCTTTGCTAGTACTTCCGGAGGACAGATGTAAATTGTACTGTCAAGTGGAGAGTAATCAGTACTATATGCTACGAGATAAGGTAATAGATGGAACGCCCTGTGGACCAGATACCTTTCACATGTGTGTCAATGGACGTTGTCAGCCTTCGGGTTGTGATCACATTTTAAATTCATCGGCGAAAATGGATTCATGCGGTGTTTGCAAAGGTGACAATTCATCCTGTCAGAGAATTACCGGTTCGTTTAATTCCAGCTCCTATGGATACACAAGAGTCACGAAAATTCCCGCCGGTAGTAGCTTCATTGAAATCAAACAATACGGCTGGGAAGGATTGCACAATGATTCCAATTATCTTGGTATTCTTCGTTCTAAAAAAAAATAATTATTTTTACAATGACTATTAAATAAATATAAAATAAATTATTTAAAAAAAATGAAATTTCAGTTTTACGGTATGCTGATCGAGAGGAATATATTCTGAATGGAAAATTTATGGTAATGAATCGAAGAGTAATAATGAGACCGGAAATGACAATTGAATACAGTGGACCCGAGGCAATAATTGAACGTCTCAATAGTTCGAGACCAATTAAAGTTGATTTAATTTTGGAGGTAGATAATTTTAAAAATCATATTTCTAATTTAATATTTATTATTATATAATTAATAATTATTTATTAATCAGGTGCTTTCGGTGGGAAAAATATCACCACCTCAGATTACTTACGAATACACGGTGCCAAAGAAAGTCCTGGAACGATACACTTGGATTCTTAGCGGTTGGTCTCCATGTAGCTTGAGTTGTCAGGGAATGAAATATCGTCGCGCCGAATGTAAAGGTACTGAGCGCAAAGATGTCGTTCCCGATGGTTATTGTCGAGCTGATGAAAAACCCAGAGAAGAAAGTCAAATCTGCAATAATCATTGTCTCTTTCAGTAAGTATTTTGTTTTTATAAAAAAAAATAATTTTTTAATTAATTATATTTATTTCATAATTAATAAATTTCATTTGATAAAAAAAAAAAATGATGAATTTTTCAGATGGCAAATTACATCGAAATCAGAATGTTCAAGTCATTGTGGCAATGGAACGCGATCAGTCACCTATCGTTGTGTTCATATTTTACATATGAGTGACAAAAGTAAAACGCATCAACTTCCTGACTATATTTGTTCACATTTGGAACGACCAAAGGAAAAAGAGCCATGCATTGGATCGTGTCACGATCTTCGTTGGAATTATGGTGCTTGGGGTACATGTTCGGTGACATGCGGTGGTGGAATTCAAAGAAGGTCAGCGAACTGTATTGACTCCAAGGGCAGACCTGTGCCTGATGAAAAATGTTCAACTCAAGAGAAAATAGTGACAAGTGTCTGCGGACAAGAAACGTGTCCAAGATGGGACTTTGGTGAATGGAGTCCGGTAAGTTTTTTTTTTTCACATTTGTTCCGTGTTTCTCTTATTCTTTATATTTGTTAGTATTTTGCTTTTTTAATTTGTTTATAATTTTCTCTATATACGTAAATTTCTATTCATTTGTAATTAGTAATTAGTAATTAGTAATTTGAAACTAAAAAGAAAGAAACAAAAAATTTACTATTGTTTTCAGTGCTCGGTTACCTGTGGATTAGGAAAACAACAAAGGCCTTACTGGTGTCAGGTGGAAAATCGTGTTGTTCATGCAAATTATTGTAGTGGATCACCTTCACAGATATCGAAAGTTTGTGATGCAGGTCCTTGTTATAAGTGGCACTCAACTGAATGGACACCGGTAAATTTCTTCTTAAAAGCCTAGAACAAAAGAATATTCTAAAAAAAAAAATGCCAATTCAAAATAATTATTTTTTATTTATTTAAATATTCATTTTAAATTCTTGATTTTAGTGTTCAGTTTCGTGTGGCGAAGGAATACGTAAACGAGAAGTTACATGTCGAGATGCAAATAATGTGATTATGAAAAAATCAAATTGTGAATTTGCAAAACAACCAATGGAAACATCAAGTTGCGTGATGAATCTTTGCCCTACTGTTGTGAGTGTTGAATATTTTTTTTTTCTAATTTCCAATTATTTAAAATTCAAATTATTTTTTTAAAAATTATTTTCTCAAAATAAGAATTAATATTGAAAAAAAATAATTTCTAGCAAACATTGCCGTCTATTATTTCAACGTTAAAATCACCGCTTGACGATCCATCGGACCACGATAATGATGTGAATCACGAAAGTGTTCCTTCTCACAAAATATATAAATGGCATTCGGAATCTGTAGACGAGGTGAGTTTAATATTTTTTTTCAAAATATTAATAAAATACAATTTAAATATATATATTTTTTAAAGGTATCGAGAAGAAGACACTGTAATGTTTATCCGTGTCCTCTTTGGAGTACAGGAGAATGGAGTCAGGTAAATTTTTTTTTTAATTTAAAATCTGTCCTTTCAAAAACTATTTTTAAATTTAATTTGAAAATTTAATTTAAATAGTGCGACGTGGCGTGCGGTGAAGGTTATCAGTATCGTCAAGTTCGATGTCGAAGTTCAAGAGGGACAATTTTACCAGACAAGGAGTGTGTAATAAAACAAAGACCTCGTCATTTGAGAAAATGTGAAAAGCCACCATGTAATCCATCGATGGACAATTCTTTTCACAGATGGCGAACTTCCGATTGGAGTACTGTAAGTTTAGAAAATTAATCACGAAACAAATTCATTGAACTCTTCATAATGAGAATATATATATATATATTTTTTTTTATCAATTTTTGATAAAAGTTTATTGAACTTTCAATTTATTTTTCAAGTGTTCGTCGGAATGTGGAGAAGGAATTCAACGTAGAAATGTGACATGCCATTTGGTCAATGCCTATGGATGGCTTGATTCAACTCCAATTAATGAATGTCCAACAACTGAAAAACCAACTGAACAACAGTCATGTAAAATCAAAGATTGTGAATATTATTGGACAGCTGGCAATTGGAAGAAGGTGAGCCTCAAAGGCATATTTCTGGAGAATTCAATTAAATTTCTCTAAATTCAATTTCAGTTAGATTGTAAAAATTAATTTTTATAATTAATAATTAATTAGTTATAATTTAATTAAATTTTCAATTAAAAATTCAATTCGAATAGAAAATAAAAAGATAGAATAAAAGAAAATTGTAAATCTCTTAACAGTGTAGTCATCTTTGTGGGAGAAAAGGTCGACAAGTGAGACGATTATTTTGTCACAATAAAGATGGAAAAAAAGTGCCACGATACAATTGTCCCAAGGAATTAAAACCACCACGAAAGAGAAAATGTAATCAACGTCGATGTGGTCCTACAACATGTACAGAAATGCAAAAAAGATTTAGATCAACAAGAGATGGTGAATATAATCTTATTATCGGTGGAAGAAATATGTCTATTTATTGTTATGATATGACTGGTAGAGAACCTAAAGAATATATAACACTGCCTGCTGGTGATAAGGAAAATTTTGCCGAAATTTATGGCAAAAGGTAAAGAGAAACAAAAATTAGATCAAATTAATTTCCTAAGAATAGAAACATATTATTAATTATTGTTTAATAATTTTTAGATTACGAAATCCCCAGACTTGTCCCTTTGGTGGACAAAGAAATGAAAGTTGTCACTGTGTGACAGATCCAGGAACTATTGCTGGAATTACAGCATTCAAGCGAGTGCGAATAGATGTCAATAAATTTTTTATCATAGGTAAACAAAATTCAAATTACTAAAATTGATTAAAAGAAAAGAAAAAAATTACAAAGCAAATCTTTTTTTTCAACAGAAATTTCACTATAATAAAAAGTTGAATTATTATCAAAAATTCTATAGTTTGAAAATTTGAATATTTATTTGTATGGAAAATATTTGCTTTTTTTTCTTACCTCCAGTGAATATTTGTGTTTTCTTTTAGCTGATGACTACAGATTTTCTTGGACAAGAGGCTCAAAACGTGTGGAATTTGGAAAGGCCGGCGATTGTTACAGTTTGGCTAATTGTCCTCAGGGTCGATTCAGCATTAATTTAACTGGAACTTTCTTCAAAATATCGCCTCAAGTTTCATGGAGTACACAAAAATCGAGAGCTTTCCTCTCAATTAACCGAATAGTAAGTTCCTTCAATTTTTATTTATCTGCAAAAGAAATTTTTAAATTATTCACTGTACAATAGTAAAAAAAAAAAACAAATTCAAATACTTAATTAAATTCAAAAAAAATTCAATTGCAACTTAATTTATTGACTATTTTTCTAGAATGATCAATTAATTGTTGGTAAATGTGGAGGCTATTGTGGATTTTGTGCGCCTATGTCTGGTTTAAAACTAGATATTCTGCCGCCATAGAAGTTAAAAAAATTTCTAGGAATTTATAATCATTTTATCAGGATTAAAGAAATCCAACAAGAAATTTATACTGAGAAGTCAAAAAAAGAAAAAAATATGAAAGAAGCTCGAGAAGCAGACTGCACGTCTTTATGGCGAAATGTACATATTCGTGCCATATAAGTCTTCACCAAAAAAAAAAAAAAAAAAAGAAAAAAAAATGAAAAGTATGAAAAAATGAACTGCGTGCGTGTTCGTGTCGAATGAATAATGAAAAAAATACCAGTTTCAGAAAATAAGAAAGAGAAAAAAAGCTCCAACTTCCATTTCTTCTTGTAAAAAGAAGTTACTTGAATTTTATTTACATTAATCGCTCTAGAAATTGTAAAAAGGAATCATTAAGTACTGTAAAATATTTCAAATATTAAAAAAAAAATTCCAAATGCGCCCATGACGTCGCACAAGCAATCATCATTCTTCAGAATTGCGCTTTTTTCATTTTTTATTTAAAAGATTTCTGAATTTTTCAAAAATTAGTTACAATTAAAATTTTTATATTTATAACATTGATCACATATTTAATTTTTATTTTCAAATCGAATTTAAAATTTTTTTATCAGTTTTTGATTTTTGTAAATTTTCACCCACTAAAGTAAGTAACTGAAATGACAATAATAATAAGTAAAAAAAAGATAAGCGCATTTAATTTATATTTAAGAATGATTTTTGTTCTCGTATTGTTTCGTTCTTAACTATTATTTTTACTATTTAACATTTTAATAGTAGTTTAAGAACAACTATACGCATATACATATTTGCTGAGACCGATTTTTTTTTTATCGTCTCTTTATTGCCATGAGTACTTGTAATACAAATTTCCAAGTAGAAATTCATTACAAGAATGCATTTGTACTAGTCATTTATTTACGAAAAAATTAAAATATCTATTTTTTTTTCAATTAGAAAAATTGTCAGTGTCATATAATGCGATACTTTAAAATTTGTTTGTATTTAGAAAAATAAGAACAATTAGTAAACTTAAAAACAAAAATAAATCAATTAAACAAAAATTAATTACTTTTAAATTAATTAATTTAAACAAAAAAAAACAATTAGTTAATTGAATGTTGTAAAAAAAAGACTCTCTTAGCGAGTAAATTGATAAATTATTATTTAGAACCTACAACAAAATAATACACTGCCATATTTGTTTATCGTGGCCTTTTGGCCCTATTAGTATTTATTGTACAATCGTCCATTTGCGCTTTTAACAAAAATTATACATGTATGCAATCTTGTATAAAAAAAAAATCGTTAGTTTAATTTTAGATTAGAATTGATTTATGTAATTTTTTTCATTACAAGAAAAATCATGATTAATGTTTCTCCTTTTTTCCCCCACAAAAAAAATGTCCGTAATAATGATAAATAAGTACAAAATATTCTTTACTAAATGTTATAAATTATAACAATAAAAAAAAGTATTTAACGTAATTCGAAATAATTAAAATTTCAATGTTTATTTTGTATTGCAATAAAAAAAAAATTGTATCGATTTTTAGTAACAATTTTGTTAGACTATCTGACTTTTTCTACTTGTAAGTGAATCTTTTTTTTTTTTAAATAAAAGTAAGAATCATTTTTTTTTTTTTATAAATGAGTGTACATTATTTTTTCCACTATATTCCTAAAATTGAATTTAAAATTTCAATTATTTTCCCAGGTCAAATGTAAAATTCCCATATTTAAAAAATAATTATAATTATATAAAAATAAAAAAATTAATTTAAATTTAGCAAGGGGAAATATGAATTATATTTTTTAGACTAATATTTATTTTATAATTGGTAATTAAAAAAAATAAAATAAATGGAGCGTTAAATAATAATAAATTTAAGAAAAAAAATTAAATAGATTATAATTTTAAAGATTATAAAAAAAAAAAACTGAAACTGAATATCAAAACGCATGCGTGTAATGTATTTGTAGTAGAGACCAACATCAATACACAGAAAATCATATATCTATCTAAACTAGAAATTCCGTTTATCCAGCTGATCCAGAAGCTTTCCCTTCCCTGAAACACATTAGTATTATCAAGTGCTTTCAACAATACTGTAATATATTTCTGACTCTATAGGACATTGTATTTTTTTTATCAATTATAACATAAATCAACAACAAACTGTTGCTCTTTGTGACTGTCTTCGAAAGACTATATTTCAGTAAGTAATGATAAATATTATTTTACACATTTTTCATTTTAAATTATATAAAATAATAAAGAAGTGAGGTTATAAAATTGTACAAGAGCTCAAGGTGACTTTCATTTAAAAATTATTCAATGACTTAACAAATAAAATAAAACAGGGAGTGTCACAGGAAAACAAAATCGATTCACAATAATTAAAAATCAATAATTTATCATTTTTAATAATAAAAAAAAGTAAGCTCCAAAATCATAAACTGTAATTTTATTTCCCTTGAAAGTTTGTAAAAAATTTTGTTCTTAATTTTTTTTATAAATAAACTTATTTTTTATTAGTATTGTGATATTTTACCCTCTTAAAGAAAAAAAAAAAAAAAAAAAAAATTAAAAAAAAACTACTTTGTGGAGATAAAAATCACGTGCTGTTGCAAACAATGAAATCAATCAAATAATGACAACTACTGATTATTTTCATTTACAGAAAAACAGTGATCATGACTACCAGATTCTCTGACATTAAACTTGGACCTCCCATTGAAGTTTTTGCCCTTTCAAAGGCCTATGTGGATGATACGTTCGAAAATAAAGTGAACCTCGCTGTGGGAGGTAATTTATTTTAATTTATTTTCAAAAATTTCATTTTTCTATTATACGAAATTGAAAAAAAAAATTTTTATTCATTTGTTGAAACTCTAATAACCCATATAAATAGATGGAAGTGTATAAGTTATATAACTCTTTGGAGACTGACGTCAATAAACGTGATCACACAAATATGGCTTTGAATAACTACGAAAAATACTTTACATAAAAAAAAATATATAGAAAAGATATTGCCCTATTTAAAAATATGTAAATAATTTTTAAATACATTTTTTTTCTACCTCAATTATTCAAAAATTCTAAAATTCTAAAATACAATTCTAAATTTACTGCTCAAATAAATTTTAGGAAATTTTCATTTCATAAATAGATATCAATTATTTTAACGATCATAAGATAAATTTATATTTATACTTCCGTCAATTGGCAAAAATTCAAAATAATTTCGGCAAATATAAATTTATAAAAATTAAATGATAAATTAATAAAATAAATAAAAGATTTATAAAATTATAAATAAGGTAAATAGGTATAAATTTATTTTTTTTTTTTTAATAAAATATATTAAATTTTGAAATGAAAAAAAAAAATTCTATTTTCAGCTTACCGAACAAATGAGGGGAAACCATGGGTTTTGCCAGTGGTTCATAAAGTTGAACAAAATTTAGCCAATGATAATTTACAAAATCATGAATATTTGCCAGTTCTTGGTTTGGATTCATTTTCAAAATCGGCAACAAGTATGTTATTAGGCGCCAATTCATCAGCAATATTGGAGGGTCGTGCTTTTGGAATACAAACATTATCTGGAACTGGAGCATTGAGAGTGGCCGCTGAATTTTTATCTCGTATTCTTCATTACGACACATTCTACTATAGCACACCAACCTGGGGTTTGTAAAATAAAAAAAAAATAACGTGTAAATTAAAAAATATAAATAGACAAAAAAATAATAGTAGAACAAACATAAATTTTCTTATATGATAAAAAAAAATTTATCAGCGATTTTCAACTTATTTAGATATAAAAAAAAGGTTTTTTTTTTTTAATTTCCATTTCTGATTTGTATTTAATTTTTTGTAGAAAATCATAAATTGGTGTTTATGAATGGAGGATTTAAGAAAGGATGTGAATACCGATATTGGGATGCGGAAAAAAGAGGAATCGATTTGGAGGGTATGTTAATGGATTTAAAAAATGCTCCCGAAAATGCGGTTATAATTTTACACGCCTGTGCACACAATCCAACTGGATGTGATCCTACTTTAGAGCAATGGGCAAAAATTGCCGATGTGATTGTTGAAAAACGATTGTTTCCCCTTTTCGACAGTGCTTATCAGGTTTGTAATTTTTTTTTTTTTTTTTTTTTTGTATTCAGATTTGATTCAATAATCGATATTTTAGGGATTCGCTAGCGGAGATTTGGAACGAGATGCTGCGGCAGTGCGCATGTTTGCTGATAGGGGTATTGAATTTATTTGTACTCAAAGTTTTGCAAAAAATTTTGGTCTCTATAATGAACGTGTAGGAAATATGGCTTTGGTTTTAAATGACACTAAAGAAATAGTTGAAGTAAAATCGCAAATAACATTAATTATTCGTGGAATGTATAGTAATCCTCCAAATCATGGGGCACGAATTGTTTCAACTGTTTTAAATAATATCGAACTTTACGAGCAATGGTAATTTTTAATTTTCGATAATTTTTTTTAAATCCCTAGAAATTGATATATTAATTCTGCGAATTAATTACAGGAAAGATCATATTCGTACAATGTCGGATAGAATTAAAAAAATGCGATCAGGACTACATGAGAGATTAGTGAAATTAGAAACGCCAGGCACTTGGGAACATATTGTCAGTCAAATTGGAATGTTTTCATACACTGGACTCAATGGTAAATTGTAATTTAAAAATAATTTAACATTTAAAATTATATAAATGTATTTTTTTTTTCAGAAAAACAAGTAGAGCACCTGGTAAAACACTATCATATCTATTTACTTCGCAGTGGTCGCATTAATATGTGTGGAATAAATGAAAATAATATCGACTATGTTGCAAAAGCTATTAACGAGACAGTTAATCGATTCCCAAAAATCGAAAATTGAATGCATTTAAAAAATGTGTTTTGAAAAGTACAAAAATGAAAAATACAAATCCTATGGACATTTAATATTTCTAAAAAAAAAAACAATTACTAATGTCCAAAAAAATTAACGTTAAGGACAAATTTTTATTTGTATTTAGATTCCTTTGGACCAAATGAGAAAATAGCAACAAATTAGAATTAATAGTGTATATAATAGAAAATTGCGCAGCATTGCAACTATTTTAATATATAATTCGTTAGCTAAATGTTAGCGTTGACTATATGTAAAATTTGATTTTTACAAAATTTAAAAAAAAAATCCATTTTAATATTCTCACTCTTGAGAAGCTATTTTATCTTAAAAACAGAAGTTTTCATGATAAAAGGTCCTATGAGAGCAAATAAAAAAAAAAGAAAAATGACGTATCATATTATACAATCAGTATGTGCCAAGCTGATTCGTTGACAATATCAATTTAAATATAAAATTCATTAAAAAAAAATTATTTAATCAATTTATATTCTATCATTTAAATATTAAAAAAAACAAGGTGAAAAATTGAATTGAATTTCAAATCGGAATTTACATTCTGTGGCCTTAAATGACACAATGAAAGAATAAAATTTTTAGCCGATTACTGCCAAATGCAATATTAATTAAATAATGAAAATTTCGTCTGATTTTTTTTTACACTATGGAAAATATATTTTTCACCGATTCTTTTATTTTTTAAATAAACTTATTTTTAATATTTACGATTTGATCAAATGAAATAGTAAATTTTTTTATTTTTGATAAAAATCACATTATCAAACGAAATATTAAAACTTATCAAAAATAATTATATCAACGAAAATTAAAAGGATTTGAATATTATATAATACATTCAGAAGATGCTTTTTAGCTAGTAATATTTTTTTTAATTCTAATCTTAATCATTATACTTCGAAATATATTACAAGTGTGAAATTTATATTTGATAAACAGAAAAATATCAAATATATTATTAAAATTATTCCTTTTTTTCATTAGCGCATTTACTAATCAATAGTAGTTTGCTTTATAAAATTGTAGTTCAATTTGAAAGCTACATTTGTACCTTTCGAAAAATTAGAATTTTTTTTTTTCAATAAATGGACATTCCAAAGATTTTTAAAGATAAAAAATATCTGTGAATCTATAATAGTTTTAAATTGTATTGTCAAATATGTTTAATGCTCAAAATTTAATTAGCTGAGAGCATCAAATTTTATTATTAAAAAAAAAAAAAAATATATGTTACTGCATTTGTGTAATAGATTAGATGTACTTTATAGGCATCAATTTGCAATAAAGTTCAACTATGTTAAAATTTTGTTTTTACTTAGAAAAAAATTTGTTCTTGGAATAAAAAACTAAAATTATAAATGAAAATTTAGTCACAATGACTGATTGCGTATAGAAAAAAAAAATAATAAATAAATTTTATATCTACGTAATGATTATTTAAAGACTAAAAATTATATTTACATTTCGTAGAATATTTAAATATTTACATTGTGTATTTGGCGTGGCAAAAAAAACGCTTGCTAAATACGTCATTCTGTCCATTTTGAAACTTTCTTCTTAAACCTTTCACTACCATCAGAATCCACGGCAGTATAAAATCCCATTGCTTTGTATTTTGAGCGCATGTAAATTATATAACCAGCGCATCCTGTTATTGCAACAGCGCCAAGGGCCATTATCACTATATTCTATAAAAAAATAATAAATCAATCGTTACTTTATTTTTTCCCCCCCTAGAGAAATTTTAAATTTCACTACTTAATTCATTTTTTTTTTTAATCTGGTTTATATTGTTAAAAATAAGAAATAATTATTGGAACGCACGTTCATTTTCTTTTTTTTTCTCAGTTTTATCCTAAGACATATTATTAACAATTTAATGAATTCTATTATTCAGAGTTTCTATGTTCTTTGTTAATATTCGAATAGATTTACCTCAATTTGAAAACAAATTTTTTTCGAATAATTTTTCTCGATTTAAAAATAATAATCAAATTAATTTTTTTTTTCCTAATTTATAAAAAATTACATTTTTCCAGAAAAATGGATATTAAAATAAATGAAAAATAATTACCGGTTTAGCGTAGAGTTCGAAGTTTATAGCGCGAAATATAGGAGTACTTTTTAGAGAACGAATTCCTTCACCGGGTGCAGGATCTTTTGCCGGTTGACTCATTTTGATTCTCTTTTTACTGAAATTAAAGAAATGTACACATAAAACTATCTATAATTTTATAATTGACCTTTTTCTTGTAAGTTAAAATATCAGTTTTCAGTATGCGAAAATTTGACTTGTTAAAACATGATGAAACCTGAGTTCTGCGACACAAAAGTGAGGTTAGAATTTGAGTTTCATTGATTTACTTGTTAAAAACCGAATGATATTGCTCGATAGTATAATATCATTTGAATTAAGAGTAATTTTCACTATTATAGCATTTAAGTGCATTAAAAACATTTAAATAAGTGAGTTTGAAGATAAAATGTAACAAAAAAAAAATGTATCTTACCGGAGGAATGTTGAAAATGATGCAAGTACTCCCGTAAACTGAAACTTCTACAACTAAATACTTTTACCTTCTTCTTAAGCAAGTTTAAAACAAACACTTTTAACTTTTACAACATTTTCTTTAATATTTTAAATAATATATATAGACATTTAAACAACTGTTTGGTTTGCTGTCTTCTTACATAATGGCGTCTTCACTGGAAGGAAGGAAGTCACTTAATGAATTTTGTCCACATTCCACCAATCAGAAAACACGTCTGTTACAATGCACCAATCACATTTAAATATACGGTCAATTTTAATAAAACGCGGTAAATTTAAATGTTTTTCATCAGTGTGAGAGAGAGAGACCTCTAACAGTGGATATTCAAAATAAATTCCAAATTTGATTCCACTCTTTTTATGTGAATTGATTCATGACGTGACATGGTGGATTGTATGATCTAAAAAAGATGTTAATTTATCAGAGAAAGCGTTTTAATAAAATTAGATAATGATTCGTTTATAATTTTGGTGCTCTAAAAATCTGCTCATTATTAATTAATTAGAACGTGAAGAATATATTGTTTAAATCAATGTGAATAGTTGAAAATGTGATTATTTTCATTCTTTTGACAGCTGGTTAACAAGTAAGATGGCGATCATGTCTAATATTAAATTTACTTGTTTATTTTAATAATATCATTAAATTCGATGTATTTTTTTTTTTTTTAATTTAATTAAGACATTTATTAAATTTATTTTCTTTTCTCTTTATTGTCAATTAATTGAATAAAGTGATTATTGTTTTTTTGTTTGCAGTAAATTATCCCCTGTGTTTTTTTTTTTTTTTTTGCAATGAGAACACAGAAAGAATTCAATTTACAGATTGTTTTGTACAATAGAAATTCATTACGTAACTGTCACTTAAAATTCTTGCTTTTTTATCAGTTTAATGTTAATTGACCCGAGTCGTGAAATTCTCTTTTACTTTTCAATTCATTTAAATTGGAAAAATTCTGCGAAATTTTTCGAGAAAGAATTCAATGATTCTTTTATTAATAGAACTCTCTGGATATAATTTATAAAATAATAAAAAGGATATTAAAAAACATTTTTTTTTTTTTTTTCATAGAGTAAAAAGTAAAAAATGGAAAATTATTTAGAATTTAAGATGTATTTGAAGTTTTACTTGAAAATCAGGTCGTGACCTTCAAAGAAAATTGATTTAGATATTTTAATTTTTACGTCTTATATATGTCTTTGTTACTTCCTGTTTTAATAATAGTATGAATTTAAAACTTCTTTTTCAATAAATTTTGAATTTTTTTTTGCTGGCCTTGAATCATTATTTAGGTCGATGGTTCCGGAACTTGCGAGATGTACAAAAAAAAAAAAAATACGGAATGTTTTTAAGTAAATTTTAAGATAAGATTTTTTGCAAATAAAATTCCCTTAATAATTAGGACGTGACTTTATATTTAATTTTTTTTTTATATAATAATTGTTTTAAATGCTTTTTATTTAATTTTAAATACAATTCACACTACGTAATTTGAAAGATAAAGAACAATACAATTATATCGCCTTCGAATTCATTACCTATGCTAATTTTATTCTAATTTGAAATTATAAATATTTAGAATTTGAATTACATTAATGATATTGAATGAAGTTTAATATTAAATTTTCTTTCTAGAAAATGCGGTAAAAAAAGAAAAAAATTTGAATTCTAAAAGGATTCGAGTATCCAAGAGAAGTGAGCAAAAAAGAAAATGATGATGCATTCCTAAACGAGAAACATCTACGACTAAAAAAAAAAAAAAAAACAACAAAACAAATATGTTCGAATCACCAAGGAGCTTGCAGGAAGTCTGCATGGACTTTATCTGCGACAATATCCTTGCGTTGTGTGATGTTCATCCTGGTGAAACTGGTGGTCGACCCAACAGTTGTTCATCTAACTCTTCCAATGGTATTAGAATTTTTTGAAATAAAACAAAATTTATTTTTAAATTAAAATTGATTTTTTTTTTTTGTAGAACCTTCTGCAGGATTTTTACCGGCAAATACTTCAAACAACAATGTAACCTCAGGTCTATCGACGAGACTCAGTTTCAGAGATCCCGATACATTCTTACCAGAAGAAATTTCCGAACAATTATTATATAGTCTTTGTGAGCGTAAAGTTTTATCAGATTTAACAATAACTTTATTTGATGCAAAAACAACGAGGCTTAGGCACGTTAAATTGAAAAATGCCTCAAATCTTTCTGTGAAAGGTTTAAAAATTTTACGTGAACATAAAGTTATAGATTTAGAAGTTAAAGGTTTAAAAATTGCTATCAATGATCTTATAGCTTGTTTAGGTACATGGAGTTTACAAAATCTTAGATCATTAAGTGTCGCCAAGGGGAGTTTTATGGATTGTTCAAGGTATGGGAGAAAAATTTTTTTTTTTTTAAATTCTAATTTATTTAATTATTTTTTTATTTATTCAACAGATATTGTGTTCTTGTGGCATTGAGTAATTTAAGAGCACTACAAACATTAAATGTATCAGGAACAGAATTTAATAGACATGGATTGGATATTGTTGTTGAGGATTTACCACTATTAGAGAGTTTGGATATTTCTTGTACTCAAGTAGATGATATAACGCCATTAAGAAAATGTAAAGATCGTTTAAAAACATTAATAATGTACAATGTAAAAATAAGTACGTGTGGACATGTAGTTTCAGTTTTACTTATTTTAAATGAATTGAGAAATTTAGATATATCGGATGATCGTGATTCTTATGTTTTTGAAATGTTTGCACCAGTGAGATCAAAAATTACCGATTTTCTCAAAGCTGTCCATTGTATGCCTCATCTTGTTAGTTTAGATATATCAGGTACGCTTAATTATTTTTCTAAATATTTTATTTAATTTCAAATTATAGTGAAAAAAAAAAAAAAAAAACTTTAATGTGAGAATTTAAAATTCTTTTTAAAAAGAATTTTAATTCTTTTTAAGGAAAAGACGAAATTGAACCAAAGGACCTGAAAAAATTTATTCGTGCTCATCCAAAATTAAAATTCCTGGGACTTGTGCATTCAGACGCATGCTATGAAGAGAGTTTAATAAATCCTTTTAATAAAAATTATAATTCTGATTTAGTGGTGAGTTGAAATTAACTAATTAAAAAAATTCATTTAGTTTATTTATTTATTTTATTAGGTAAGTGGAACAGCGACGGAATCACAAATTCTCGAATCACTTAGAAGGTATTCGTGTAGGCCAATTTATGTTCAAAAATGTCTTTACAATTTATTTCGTTTAACATCAAGTTCCGATGAAGTGAGAGTTGATATGATTAAATTAGTTATTCCTGGTATGAAAGCACATCCACAGGAATTTCGAATACAAATAGCCGGCACTGCTTGTCTTTATAATCTTACAAAAGGTGAATTGGCAAATAAAATTCATCCCTCAGTGCTGAAACAAGTCGTCGACGTAACATTAACGGCAATGGAATCTTATCCGAATCATTATCAAATGCAAAAGAATACAATTCTCACACTTTGTAGTGATAGAATTTTACAGGACGTTGGTTTCGACAAATACAGGTATTTATTCTCTATTTAAAAAAAAAAAAAGATATTAAATTTTGTATTTACAGATGTGCAAGATTAGTAATGAATAATTTATCGGCGTTCAATGATTCATCGATGAATCGAATGTCGGTGGCGATTTGTTCAATATTGGCGGCGAAAATTTCGACAGTTGAAACATCAATGTTGGGAGCACAACCTCAATATATGTCGAAATTATTAACAATGGTTAGATCAAAAGTTGAAACAACATGTGTGGATATAACAATGAAATTTACATTGTCCGCACTTTGGAATTTAACCGATGAAAGTGCCACAACATGCAAAGTGTTCTTACAAGAAGGAGGAATGAAACTCTTTCTCGAAGTGCTCGATACATTTCAAGGCGAGTCAAGTGTCGAAACAAAAGTCTTGGGCCTGCTTAATAATATTGCCGAGGTAAAAAAAAAAAATCAAATTTTTCTAAATTTTTTTTATTAAATAAAATTAATTTACAGGTTGTACCCTTGAGATATCAATTGATGCAGCCAAGATTTATATCAATGCTTTCATCTCTCTTGGATTCGGAGCATATTGATGTGTCTTATTTTGCGGCAGGTATTGCTGCACATCTTCTTAGTGATAGTCCGGAATCATGGTCGAATTCGTTGCTTCGACCAAAGAGAATTCGTTTATCAGAACAATTGGCACGCGCTGTCACCAATTGGAAAACACCACAAAGTGAAATGGTTGCTTATAGAAGTTTTCATCCTTTTTTTCCACTACTTGAATGTGAAGAAGTTTATGCAGTACAATTGTGGGCCGTTTGGGCTATTCATCATGTCTGCACCAAGAATCGTGAGTTTCATTTTTTTTTTTTTAAACATAAATAGCAAAAATTGTCTATTTTATTTATATCTTTTATCGCCATTTTCTTTGCAGCGAAGCGATATTGCGAGATGTTGATCCGCGATGGAGGTGTAAAGATTTTGGAAACTTTGGAGAAGGAAAGACCTAATTTGGAAACACAGCCGGACGTTCGTACATTGTGTCAATCAATTTTGGTAACACTTGCACAACATTCGTGCTAACAAAAAAAAATAATTCCGAATGAACGGAAAGTACACTATTGGTACGCTAGTCAATTTTATTCATGTGAGAATTTCTCCCTGCATCTAGAATTTTATTTTTGAGTTAAAATAGCGACGAAAAAAAAAAAATTATGCTCGATAAAATTTTAGCTTTTGCGTGAATTTTCTTTTTTTTGAAAAAAAAACACATTCTAGGTGTGGGTTGAATTCCATGTGTTCTTAATATTTTGTTCCGTGTCAAACATGTCGCCAGATATATAAATTATTCAGTATAAAAAAAAAAAATCTAAAAACTATTTAGTAAAATATCCTCGAAAAAGCAAATTTTTTTTTTGCTTTTATGAGTTTTCACACATATACACACAAAATGATATTATAATTAACGATTCGGCCAGCGATCGTTTATCTAGGTTTTAGTTATTAAAAAATAATTCCCAGAATCTCAATTAATTTTGATTGTATAATGAGATTTTATGTAAATTCAATGTTTTTAGGGTATTTTACTAGCGACATTGACTGTCAAAAAAAGAGAGAATACTAGAAAACTAGAGATTCAAAACAATGTCCCGGTATTTTTTTTTTAATTTTATTAATTAATGTTTTAAAAACATTGCAAGTTTTAGAAATTACAAAGTTTAAATGGAAGTTTTTAATTCTTTTTTATGTTTTAATCAATTTTCGTTTTATTAGAGATTAATCTCATATAAACGTTTACGAATTTTTTAATTTTCTTTTAAGAATTAAAAAGGATAATTAAATTTTCTTTATAGAAAGAATAAACAATTGGTACAAAAATATTTTTAATTTTGAAAATTATATAAAAATAATTATTTAATTTTCATTTTAAATAAAAAAATATTTTATAATGATTTTGAAAATCTATGATTTCTAAAACGAATTTTTTCGACAAAATTTGTTACTGGTGAAAGTTACCTTATAAAGCATAATTTTTTAATTTATTCAATCCTATAGAAGTGATTTAACAGAGACCGGTTAATATTTTATGAATAACCACTAATGAGATCAGAAACTGCTAAATATGAATTAAAAATGAAAAGATTCATTTCGAATTAAACTTAACTTCCTGTAAAAGTTCAAAATGTTCAATTAATATTATTACTATTATTAATAACTAGTTATTAATAATAATATTATTACTATTACTATTATTACTATTATTATTATTATTATTATTATTATTATTATTATTATTATTATTAACGTAGATTTTGAAAAAAGTTCTCGTAATTTTTGATGTTGTTTTAGAATTAGAGCATATAATTAGCCAAGATTTTACAATATTGATTTTCTTTTTTCTTTCCGAAAGCTGGTGTCAATTGAGTTTATTCATTTCCTAAAAACTGGTGTTAATGTTTTAATTTTTATTTTAAAGCGTTTCAATTTCCCATCAACGTGGATCAATATTGTCTAACGCTTCAGAGTTAATGAAAGTTTATATAAAAAATAGAAAAAACAAAAAAAGAAAATGAAAACAATCATTAAAAGGGAGGATATCTTTGTGAAGTTAATGCATATTGAACTTGACGACATTTTTCATATTATTATTGTTTGAAAATGTAGTCAAAAGTAAAATGCAAAAAACTGTGATCTATTGGAAAGAATAATACACGAAAAAATGTTATGTTTTATGAAACTTCCGCACTCTTCTATTTTTTTTTTTTTTTTGCTTTTGCAAAAAATTCATATTTCTTAAGTAATAAGGATTTATTTTGAGTGAAATGATTAACTTTTTTTTTAATCTTAACATTAATATATAATTATTATTTTCTTCTCCTGAGTTTTACAGTAATTTTTTTTTTTTTTTTTTTATAATATTGAGATTCTTTTTTGTTGATGCTTCATAAAAAATATAAGTCTATATTCTTTATACAAATCTTTGTACACGGAAGTTTATATACGTTTAAAAAAAAAAAAAAAAATGAAACATGCGTTGTCGCTCTGTACGCGAAACACTTTGATCACTGTATCAAATTGAGTCCTAAAAAAAAAAAATTATCTAAAATCGTTACTGCGACTGTCAGCATTTCTTGATAAAAAAAAAAATGCACTGTCTTGGACACCATTATCTTTATGGAAGTGGCCTTTGTGAATGTTCTTGTTGGGAATAAAATACTGCATCGTGAATCGTTGCGAAAATTCTAAAACTAGGCTTCCCTTTTTCGTAAATATCACATTTTTGTATATTGTCAAATACCGATACCGTACAGGCAGCAAGATAAACTGGAATTTCAATTTGACAATATTCATCAACAATATCTCGCAATGTTTTAACGCCAGTCGGATCAATGTAAGTTAATGCGCTCATATCAATTATTATAAATTGCACATCCAAACTATCACAGTCATCGTCAGTTAAGTATAAGCCTCGTTTTGATAATTTTATTCTACGTTTTAAAATTTTTCTTGGAACAATACCAATGGCTTGTTGAATTTCACTACGAAATTGTCTTTCGGTGACAAAATTCAAATTTCCCGCATAGTGAATTATTTTTATTCCACTGATTTCCTTTGTCTGCAATAGTATTTTTTTTTTAATCTTTATTTTTTATAGATAAAAATATTTTTAGAAAATTTGATTTGAAAAAAAATGTTTTTTTTTCAATTAAGAAAAGAGACTTACTCCTTGATAGCGATTTTGGTCCAGGTACAAGTCAGTATTTGGTACATTTCCTAAAACGCAAGTGTATGATTTGACACTTTGCAATAAAACACTTGCTAGTGACATTAAAAGTCCCACTAATAATCCAATATCTAAATCAATTAAAACTACAGAGAGCACAGTTACAATCCAAATAATTCCATCAATTTTGTTCAATTTCCAAAATTTCGTCAATGCTTTTGCCTGAAGTAACATTCCTTTCAAGGCGACCTAAATATTAATTAATTTTTTGAAAAAAATAAAATTAACTTTTTTTTTTTAAATAGAACTTAAAAATTAAAATTCATTATTGTTTTTTTTGTGTGAAATTATTAAAAAAAATATTTCAAATAGAAAGAGAAAAATTGACTTACCACAATAATAGAGGCCAACACGCATCTTGGTAAAGGCTCGAAAAATGGACCAATCCATAAAAGAATGCAAAGTAACAAAAAACAGGAAACAACACTAGCTAATTGAGTTTTTCCTCCAACTGTTTGTTGAATTAATGATCTACTAAGTGACGCCGAAACTGGCATACAAGAGAAAAATGATCCAAAAATATTTCCTGCTCCCTAAATTTGAAATAAAAAATTTAAATTTCTCATTAATTTTTAATTCTAATAATGTGAATTAGATTTTAAAAATAAATTGATTTTTTGTTTTAAAAAAGTAGGAAAAGAAAAATTATCTTCTTACCATTGCAAATAATTCCTGATTTGAATCAACGTCGTATTGAAGTTTTTGAGCGAATATCAAGCTCATTGACATTGTGACTGTATAAGAAACCATTGTCACTGCAATACTATCCAAGGCAACAGTTGACAGTAATTCAAAACTTGGTATCTCAGGATTTGGAAGTCTGGTGAATCATCAAATTTACCTTAAAAATTTTATAGGAATATTACATCGCAGATGACAAACATTATTTTCTCACTGTAAAAACTTGACTCACCCAGTTGGAATATGTCCAACGGTTCGAATTTCATAGACTGATGAAAGATTGCAATAAGTTGATATTAACGTTCCACTAATTACCGCTATCAATTCAATTGGAATTGGAAAATTACATAATTTACTAACACGAGGCTAAAACAACAAATTTTCAAATAATTTCTAAAAAAATAATAAAATTTATTTAAATTCAAAAAAAAAAAAACTTACTTTCAACAATTCATTATTGAAAACCATAATAATAATTGAAACTGATGATATGGTGAGAGCAGCAAAATTCATAGTTGGCAAACGAATAAATAAATCTATAAGAGTCTGGAAAAAAAAGTGGAAAATTAATTTTAATTTTTCGATTATTGGTCTTTATTTATTTTTTTTTTCTTACGTGCACAGCCTGAAAATATCCCGTTCGTTTCGGCAATTTGACACCAAAGAGGTCAGCGAATTGAGAAATAAGAACTTGAATAGCTGCTCCAGTTGTGAAGCCATTGACGAAGGTCTCACTTAAAAGTGTGCTTATAACTCCCAATCGAAACACATACATCAACAGCTGAAAAAAATAATAATTAAAAAGAATTTCTATTAAAATATTTTCATTTGAAAAAAAATTAACATTAAATATTTCAATAATTAATACTATAGAAATTAATATTAACATTAAAGAAATTATTTTTATATATAAAAATATAATTGAGTTTCCGGATCAAAGAAAGGCAGATAACCCATTTGAATTACATTAGTTATGTGCCCTTCATTGATCCGGCAGCTTAATTATAAAAATTAATATTAAATTATTGATTTTTTTTTTGTAATTAAAAAAAAGTGATTAAATCACCTGTATTAATCCAACCATGAAGGTAACGGAAGTGGCCACTTGTATATTTGTATAGCCACCTTGAGAATTAAGTGATTGATTTTCATTTGACAAAGTCGTCAAATTTTTATTTGATAAAGTACTATCTGCATTTGATAAAGCTGTTACAACTTTACCCGTCATGAGGCACGCAACAGCAAAAGTTCCTATTTTTAAAGAGAAAAAAATTTATTAAATCGCCTTTAAAAAAAAAAAGAATTCTATTTCAAATAGAGGAAAATTTCAACAAAAAAAAAAATTATTTTTTTCCTCATAAAGTAATTATATTCTTTACGCGGAAACACGGAAAAATCATGATAATTATTAGAAAAACTAATTCGCAGAAAATAAACTTAATTTTTTTATTTTCGTAAAAAATAAAATCTCACCCATAGACACGTGTTTCGATGTTCCCAAAAAAAAATAAATAAGTACGGGAAAAAATGCCATATAAATTCCAACAACTGGAGGTACATTGCCCAACATGGCATAAGCCATGCCTTGAGGAATGTGCATAATTGCAACAGTAATACCGGAAATTATATCACTCATTATGTCTTCTTTCCAATTATAATTTTTCAGCCATCTAACCACTGGTATTGTATTTGCCGCATATGTTTTAAAATTATTTGGAGTCATTGTTTTTTTAAATTTAGAAGTAACTGTAAAAAAAAAAAACGAAAAAAAGTAAAATCAAAAAATACAATTATTAATTAATTATAGTTATAAAAATTTTGTTGCATTCTCACTGGTTGCTCTTGGTTTCTCATAATTGTAAATTTCATTTAAAACATTCTGCTCATACAATGGACGTTCCACATGGAGATGTAATTGTGTCTGCTTTTCCATTATACCTTTAATTTTATTAAACAATTTTGTTAATTAAATAAAAACAGATCTCAATTAAAATAATTTTCAAATAAAATAAATTAATTAAAATATTATACAATTTAATAAATAGTATCTAGTTAAAATTTTTTTTTACAAAAAGAACAAAAATCGTAATTTTAATATAAATACTGCATTCGACTAATAAGTAAATTACTCTTAATTTATTTGCCATTTACTTATTTCAATTTTTTTTTTTCTTGTAAATAGAATAACAAATAATGATTACAATTGCCTCGGTTATAAAGAATATTTATGATTTCTTAGACAAGCAATTTGTTTTAAAGTATATAATCACATGTTTTACAATCTTGCAAAAATTAATTTTTGTTTGCAGAATATTTTACAACTTTGAAATTTAAATAAATGAAAATAAATACTATTGTGTAATAAAGATAATAAGAAATCATATAATTAAGTAACAATGTTTTTTTAACTGTTATATAAATTTTCTTAAAATTAAATTGTAAAATAAATAAATTTTCCAAAAAATAAATAAATTCATAATCGTTTTGAATACATAGTTCTAAATTGTTAAACTGAATATAGTATATGCCTTCGAGATAATTCTCGAATATTGATAGAAGTCATTAAAATAATTAACATCAATTTGTGTGTTGTAATCGCAAAAAATTTAATCACATGAAAAAAAAAAAAAATTGTCAAATAACCTATAAATTTTGAACAAATTAAAATATTCTACAATTTCTATTGACAATTCAATTATTACTATTAGAATTATTAGTAGAAAATTTAATTAAATTCTCACTTGGTATTCGAAGTGCTTCTTGAGAATCATCCATCCTGATAATGTTAATAAATTGAATAGCTTACTCCACTTTTCCCACACCGCACACCAGCTGATGAATATTACACAAATACATAAATGTAATAAAGAAATAATACTATTTTTACATAGTTTTAACATTAATCAATAAATCACTAATTATAGACGCAGATATTCAAAAATATATCAACTTCTTATCTACCACTGTGTCAGTGTTTAAAAAAAAAAAAAAATTGGAGAAAATAAAAAATGTTTACATCAACTCAGCATAATAAATAAATTTAAAAAAATATAATATAATTAAATAAATTAATGACAAAAGTAAATTACAAAATGTTATACAAATATAAAATAGACAACTAATTTGTTAAATGAAGATGTATATATATAACAAAAACAGAAAACTAACCTTTTTAACATAAATAAAAATGTTTCAATATAAATTAAAAAAGAAATAAAAATTCATCAATCGTGTGAAACCTTTAAATGGCAACTGCTACAAAATTGAGGCATGATTTGTATTTATCTTCCTGTCATTCAAGGACGAATATTAATAAAAGAAACAAACTTCATTGACATGACACAATAGTGTAGACATTTCTTTTCACGTGCGTGCGCACCTTGTTATGAGTCAGGACTGGTCAGAGCAATAATAACCAATCAAAACTAAAAATTTAAATTTTTAATCAGAATATTGATTTTAAAAAAACTAATTTTTTTTTGTAATCCACAAATCCCGAGTTGTTTTTATTTGTTTCTTATATAAATAAAATACACAGTTTCATATTCAATATTTTGTTTTATATTGAATAAATTTTTGTTTAATTAATAAATAGCCCTGATATTAATTATATTCAATTTTGTTTCGTGTAAAATCACAAAATTAATTAAAAATGTAAATTTTAAAAACATTTATATCTCAATATATTTAATTTTTAAATTAGTTGACAGAGTTAAAAATACAAAAACTAGTTCTTTTTTTTCTCTATAATCTATGTGTGTGCGTTTTCCTTGAATTTTTTTTATCAAAACTCAATTTTATGTAATCACAGTTGGAGCATCTCTACCCGTGCACTCTTTAAGTTTACTCAATTGTAAAGCAATCTCAACTAATGGTTTTAATATTTTTTGTGCATCTTCATTAAATGTCGATGGATCCGATTCATAACTTTCAATATAAACACGAATCGTTGCTCCTGAACTTCCAGTTCCAGAAAGTCTATAAATAATTCTCGAACCATCTTCAAACAAAATTCTTAAACCCTGAAAATGAGATTAAAAATTATTTAATTATATTGTAAATTATTTATTTAATATATTTAATAGTAATTTAATTTTCTACCTGCTTATCGGCGACACTATTATCAATTGGATCTTTATATGAATAATTATCAGCCTCTTTGACAATATATTCTTTATTTTGAAAATTCAATTTTTTACCCAAAAATTGTGAATTTTGAAATTTTTCTTCAATATCCTTCATCATTTTATTTGCACTTTCAGCGTCACAATTTTCATAATCATATCTATAATAGAGAAAAAAAAACATATAAGCTCTCTCATTTTTTAATTGTAAAAATTAATACAAACCTCGTAAAGAAATTTCTTCCATAACTTTTCCAATGATCCATTAAAATATCCTCAACGGATTTTCCCAAATTTGCAACAACACTTAACCAAGCGAGTGCAGCCCAAATTCCATCTTTCTCACGAATATGATCTGAACCTGTTCCAAAACTTTCTTCACCGCAAAGCGAAAGACGACCGGCGTCCATTAAATTACCTGAAAATTGACAATATTAATTTAATGAATTAATTATTTAATTTTTCAAATTTTAATAATTTAATAAAAAAAAAAGAAATAAATGTTACCAAAATATTTCCATCCAGTGGGAACTTGAAAACAATTGACTCCAGTTTTTGCCGCAACTCTATCGACGGCTGCACCAGTTGGCATAGATCGAGCATAGCCTCTGATTCCAGTTTTTTTGAAATACGGTATCACGTTTAAATTGGCAGCCAACACCGCAAGAGAATCCGAAGGTGTGACAAAAAATGCTTTCTTTCCAATAATCTAAAAATAAAAGAAAGAAAATAATGTTTTCTCTGCTTCTTTTTTGAATATCTATATTAATTACTAACCATATTTCTATCACCGTCTCCATCAAATGCAGCGCCGAAATCATAGACTCCATTTTTTACAGCATTCACTAAATCCGCCGCATAAGTTAAATTTGGATCTGGATGTAATCCACCAAAATCCTCTAAAGGTGTTGTATTTATTAAATTTGAACTCTTAACTCCTAAATCAATCTCAAAAATTTGCTTCACATATGGTCCAGTCACTAACGAACATAATTTTTAAAAATTAATTTTTCATTCTTTTTCACACAAAATTATTATTTTATTTCCAAAAAAAAAAAAAATACCTCCGTTCATTGAATTAATAAGAACTTCAAATGCAGAACGATCGGAGCTACCGAGTAATAATTTCTTAATACTGGAGAAATCAAAAATTTCTTTCATCAAATCAACATAATCTTTGACAGAATCAATGATTTCAACGGTAAATTGTCGTCCATCAACTTCTAAATTTTGAATTTGAATTTTATCAATATCAACAGCAATTTCGGGTATTATTTTATATTTTTTAATTGTTTTTGTTAATTCAAATATTTTATTTGTAACAGCATCGGGCGCTGGTCCACCATTTTCACAATTAAATTTAATTCCAAAATCCCCATTTGGTCCACCTGGATTGTGTGATGCTGTGAGAACAATACCACCTAGAGTTTTGTATTTACGAATAATTGTCGATACAGCCGGTGTTGAGAGAATACCATTTTGTCCCACTAAAAGTTTTCCAACCTAAAACAATTTTTTTTATTAAAAAAAAATTAATTAGTAAAAAAAAAAATTAATAAAATCTGTAATTTAATAATTACATATTTTTATTATTCATATTAAAAAAAAAAAATAAAATAAATATTAAACATTTAAAATAAATTAAAATATAATAATACAATAATTATACAATAATTATTATCGGAAGTTCTATTTTATATCAACAAGATAATAATGTGGAAGTTCGCATTCTTATCTCTCGCATTGTCAAAAGTTCGAGACCCTTGTGACTGAAGATAATGTAAGATAAGATATGATATATTTTTCTCAAGATTTTTTTTTCTTTTTTTTAAATAAGAAACAAGAAAAGTGTTTATAATTTTAAATATATAGAAAAGTTTACTTACCCCGTTAGCGGCGGCAATTCGAATAATTTTTGCAACAACTTCTTTTCCATAAAATCGTCCATCTCCACCAACAACCAATGTACATCCAGCTAATTGATTATCCAGAGCATCAAGTATTGCTTGTATGAAATTTTCCGTATAATGTTTTTGTTGAAAAACACTAACAGCTTTTCGAAGTCCTGAGGTACCCGGTTTTTGTCCTTCAAAAACAACAGTTTCAACAACTGTACTTGCAACTTTAATCGACATTTTTCTTGGAAATAGTAACTTGACAACGTTTACAGTCTTATATAATGGAATATCATTTGTTCACTTTAATTAAAAAAAAAAATTAAAGTCACTCCTCAGTGTACCGATAAGATTTTATTTATAATGCATGCAAGGTCATTGCAAGGGCAAAACAGACATCTAGCAGACGACACATTTTACCACGAGGAGGGCTGTCATCAGGGTTGGGTTGATGCACATTATTATCTTCTTTACTTACTTACACATAAAAGTAATTACAAATTATTAATTATTTATTACATATAAAGGATACATATAAAGGATTTTAATAATATTTATTAAAATAGTGAATTTTTTTTTTGAATATTTAACTTGTCCGTAACGATAGATGTCACTCTTTGATGAATTTGATTGGCTGTGAAATTCAACCACGTGGAACATGTGACAGCTTTCAAAAAAGGTTATGTTCTTTGTTTATTAAATTTTTTACTGTCAACAACAATTATAACCTTGAATTATAATTTAATGATACAATAGAATATATAGTGTATAAACAAATAAGAAAATGACTGACAATGAAGAAATATTTAATTTTATTATACAGTCATTTTAAATAGTTTATAATTTAAAAATTAGTTTTTTTTTTATCTCTTCTTGTAAGGTGAGATCATTCGTCTGGGATTTATTTTGGAATAATTTCATATTTGTCGACATTTTATACCTATATTATTCAAATTTATTTATTACCCCCACTTTTTTTGATTAAAATATGGACATTTTAATTACCAGAGTAATATAAGATTCAGATGTTAGACATGATGTTAGTCACACTGTTTAACAAGTAGAAAAACATATATATTTGTTAAAACCTCAAGATCACAAATAACAACGAAAATTTGATATTGTTTTTAGAACAATTTATATATACAGGATTTATTTTTCTCCTATTCGTAATGTATCGTTCTTTGAAAATCCAGTTTATGAATAAAAAGTAAGTAATTTTAATTTTTTAATTTTATCTTTTGCTATTTAAATTTAAATCAGAGAATTACTATAAGTATGAAACAATCTTTAAAATTCATTTAAAAAGGAGTTAAAATTTTTCTTAATATAAGTATCTATTGAAAACAAATTTAATTTATCAGATAAGTTGAATTTTAATTTTTCAATAGCAAATAAACGTCGACATGT
The DNA here is from genome assembly GCF_019393585.1 of Leptopilina boulardi. Taxonomy (NCBI): domain Eukaryota; kingdom Metazoa; phylum Arthropoda; class Insecta; order Hymenoptera; family Figitidae; genus Leptopilina; species Leptopilina boulardi. Next base: position 1,371,864 of record NW_026137996.1, on the reverse strand, counting down.
GTTAATCAAACATATATTACAACATTGCCTTCTATTGCATACACTGATATTTTTAATTTTTTTTCATTTCTTTTTATTACATTTAATAATATTTCCTTAACTTTTGAATTATTTAAATTTGAAAAATGAATTATTATTACAAAATAAATTATGATAAATTTATTAATCATTATTTTATTTAATTTCTATTACAGTAACATTTTTTTCTTCTTTCAGATTATTTATACCATTAAAAAATTATCAAGAATATTTTAAACATGCCACAAGTCACAAATCACATTTTCAGGAAAATAAAAATAATTCAAATGCATCATCGGAAAATTTAAACACTAATTATCAAAGGTATTTTATCAGCAGTGCTATTACATTATCCGCTTTTGGAGCCTATTATTTGTACAATTCAGAATTGAAAAAAATATTTGCCTTAGAACAAAAAACATGTGGATTGAGAAGAAATGATTTACGTACGTATACAGCTGAAGAGGTGGGAAAACATGACAATAAAGAAACAGGTATTTGGATATCGTTTAAAGAAGGAATTTATGATATCACCGATTTTGTCGATAAACATCCAGGGGGGCCGAAAAAAATTATGATGGCCGCTGGAAGTTCAATTGAACCATTTTGGAATATATTTGCTAATCATCATCAAAATGATATTTATCAATTACTTGAATCAATGAGAATTGGCAATCTTTCAATAGATGATATTAATTCTGAAGAAAATAAATCTAATGATCCATATGCATGTGAGCCAAAAAGGCATAAAGCTTTGAAAATTAATGGTCATAAGCCATTTTGCGCTGAACCACCATCTTCATTGCTTATCGAAAGTTTTGAAACTCCAGCGTTAGTTTTTTTTTAAGTCTTAAAAATTATTTTTCTATTTATCTGTTTATTTTTTAAATTTATTATATTTTAAATAAATTACTCTTTTGTATTTTTTAAAAACTAATTTAAATATTTAACTTGATTCTAGAGAATTATTCTATGTAAGAAATCATTTGCCAGTTCCGGAAATTGATATTAAAGATTATTCACTAGAATTGGCAATCGAAGAGACGACAAAAAAAGTATTTAATTTAAATGAATTGAAAAAATATCCAAAGTATAGTGTAACAAGTGCAATAATGTGCGGTGGTAATCGTAGATCAGAAATGGCACAGGTAGAAACGAAAATTTTTATAATAATTGCGGAAATAGATTTCAAAAAAAAAAAATTTCTTTATTGCAGGAAAAGCCATTAAAGGGACTTAGTTGGAATGTTGGTGCAATTGGAAATGCCACGTGGTCAGGAGCAAGACTTTGTGATATTTTAGAAGATTTGAAAATTGATGAAGAAAAATACAATCATGTTCAGGTGTGTTAAAAAAAATTAGGTATCTTTAAAAAATTAAAATATTTCGAATTTATTTTTCATGAATAATTTCAGTTCGAAGGATTGGATTATGATCCATCTGGTTCGCCATATGGTTCAAGTATTCCCATTGGCAAAGCTTTTGATCCAAGATCAGATGTGATTTTAGCTTATGAAATGAATGGTGAACCAATTTCTCTTGATCATGGTTATCCAGTTCGAGTAATTGTTCCCGGTGTTGTTGGCGCAAGAAATGTTAAATGGCTAGGTTGAAAAATTTACAAGTTAAAAATATCAATAAATTGTGATTTTTCTAATTAAAATTAATATTTTTATTATTGTAATTTTAATATCTTTTGATAGGAAAAATTATAATTTCAAAAGACGAAAGTCCTGCACAATGGCAGCAAGGTGATTACAAGGGATTCTCACCTTCAACAAATTGGGATAATGTTGATTTTTCAAAAGCTCCAGCAATTCAAGAAATGCCCGTGACATCAGCTATTTGTGTTCCGGAATCAGGAGATAAAGTCACCGTCAAAGATGGAAAAATTTCAGTTAAAGGTATAATTATAAAAAAAAAAAATAACCAAATTCGTCAAAAATTTGATAAAATTGTAAAAAAAAAGGATAAAAATTAATAAATAATTATTAATTATTTAATAATTTGATAAAATTTCAAGGATACGCATGGTCTGGTGGTGGAAAAAAAATTATCAGAGTCGATATCACAGCGGATAGAGGTGAAAGTTGGTACACAGCTGATTTAGTGGCAGAAGACACAAATGCAAAACCAGGACGATATTATAGTTGGAGTTTATGGAGTTTAGAATTACCAATAGATGTAAAACAAAAGGAAATAGAAATCTGGTCGAAAGCTGTCGATTCTTCGTACAATGTTCAACCGGAAAGTTTTAAAAATATTTGGAATCTCCGAGGTTTTCTCTGCAATGCCTATCATAGAGTAAGAGTACAAATATAGAAAATTTCTCAATACAAAAAAGACTGATAAATATTAGTATATTTATTTTTTAGTTAAATTTTTAGATTCAATTTTTTTTTCAATTGAAACGAATTAGAGAAAATTTCTATTTAATCGAAAGAAATTAATTTTGTTATTAATTTAATTGAAATTTATTCAATAAATTAGTTTTTTTTTTTAAAACAAAGTATAAGAAATATAAATAACTAATTTTGGTGATAAATTTCTTAAACGGCGTGTTTACAAATTTTTTGATGATCTATTGTCTTGTTAAAAAAATCAAATAAATTGTCCAAACTCACATCATTACGTGTGGAATTATTTAAATCGTGTAATTCAAAGAGTGGATTAGAATTTGTCGCCAATTTACCAGCGACAATAACATAAGGAAAACCACATTTTCGGGAATAAATTAAACGTTGACCAATTGTTAATTGTATTCTATCATCGATTATAAAATCGGTATTTGTTTGAGATAAAATATCACATATTTTTTCCATATATTGTAATGCCGATTCTTCTTTACTGTTTTCCTGGAAAAAAGAGAAAAGAAAATATCCCCTTAATAATTCAATGAAATAAATTTCTGTAAATTTAAATAATTAATTTAAATCACAAGATTTAGTATTTATAAATTTAAAAAAAAAAAATTCATACTAACTTTTGGTGGAATTATGCAAACAGTATAAGGTGCTAATGAAATTGGCCATCGAAGTTCTTGTTCTGTAGATAAAACTTCAGCTGCTGATGCTATTAATCGAGTTATTCCGATTCCATAACAACCCATTGATAATGGTTCAATATTATGATTTTCTTTGTAAATTGCTTTTAATGGTTCAGAATATTTTGTTCCTAAGAAAAATGTGTGTCCAATCTGGAATTGAAAAAAAAAACAAATAAATTTTAAATTTCAATTAAAACTTATTTTTAAATTTTCAAACTACCTCTGCTGTATTAATTTCAGAAAAAGAATTTTTACACGTTGGACATGTATTTTCATCGGTGGAATTTTTATTAATATGATAATCACACTGTGAACATGACAATACAATGTCTTCTCCAACTTCCGAGGGATAATGATATTCATGTGATAAGGATCCACCAATTAATCCAGCAGATCCAATAGCTGTAAAAAATTAATTCCCCTTAGAACGAATTTTTATAAATGAAATTACTTAAATTAGTTTAATTAACAATTATATAATTAAATATTTTTCACCTTTTTTATATTGAATTCCAATTTTATTGAATATATTTTCGTAGGCTTGATTAACAATTTCATAAGTTTCTAATGCTTGTTCTGGTCCAGTATCAAATGTATATAAATCTTTCATTATAAATTCTCTACTCCTCAAAAAACCTTGACGAGGTTTCATTTCATCTCTCCATTTACTTGATATTTGATATAATCTTAAAGGTAGTGTTTTTGGTGAAAGTGGTCCAACATTCGATATAAGATCAGTTATTGTTTCTTCATGTGTCTAAAATACATTTATCATTAAATTGAAATGTTTAAAAAAAAAAAATACGAATTATAAATTTTACAAAAGTTAATTTACAGGACTTAAAACATAACCAGCATTATATCTATCTTCAAGTATGAATAATTCACGACCAGCTTCTTCAAGTCGATTAGTTTTTTTCCACAATTTTCTCGCTGCTAAAGCCGGAAGAAGAATTTTTTGTGCATCAATTTTTGATAATTCAATATCAACAATTGCTGTTAATTTTTCCAATATACGATAACCCAAAGGTAAAAGTGCATACATTCCTGTATTACATTTACTTATTATTCCAGTATCAATCATGTGCTAAAATTTTGATTAATAAAAGAAAATAATTTATCAAATTTTGAAAAAAATTGATAAAAATAAGTTTAGAAAAATATTTAAAAATAACAGCAAAAAACATTGTTTATAGGTTATAATAATTGTCACAATACTCACTTTATAGCTTTTAGAAATTTCTGTTTTTGTTATTGATGCATTTTTATGTGGGATATTTAATGGTTGAAATAGTTTTGAAACTCTGTGATAATTATTGAAGAAATTTTTGGACATTTTTGGAAAAAAAATATTTAAATATATATATATGTATGAATGTAAACAATCAATAGCAGACGACAAAATATCAGCTGTTCATTGATGCGCGTGACGTATCTGCGCATTGCCAACATGTCAAAAAAAATTTTAAGACCAATGTTTTTAGCAAATCTTTCTTATCTGTCAAAGATTGATAAACGTTTTTAAGGTTATTTTCAGTCAATTTATTATAATTACAATGTGTATTCCTCCTACACACGACATTTTATGTCATTAATGAAGATGAGTGGAAAGTTTTCTTAGTATTGTAAATTCAATAATAAAAAATAATCCATGGATTCAACCACGCCAGATTCTTGTAATTAACTGTAGATTAAAAAGAAAAAAAATGTCAAATACTTTCTAACGAGATGGAAGACAAAAATCAGGTACTTAATAACGAAGAAAACAATTTGGGAAAAAATTATCAATTAACTGAGGATTTGGATAACAATAAAGGTATGTAACGTCAAAGTAATATCATTTTTATTGTTGTCATTATTGTTTCTAGAATTTCTACGACGAAATCCAGATGTTCAAAAATGACTTATTTTTCTTGTTTGTACTTCATTTTATTGATTGTGTCTAATTATTTTCTCAATAATAACACTTGAACTTTGTTATCATATCTTTATAGATTGCAAAAAAGTTGTTTTAATTGTCCGATTAACGTTTGTTTTTCTCCGTTAGAAAAAGAAAAATATTTTTTAAATATAATTTAAATTTTCAGAAATCGATAGTCAAACGGAATTAAATGCAAATCACCAAGATGAGGAACTTCCTTCCGATGATGAAGAGAATGAAACAATATTTACAAAGACAAATACAAATCTTTTAAATTCCCTTTTTGAAGAGTCGAGAAATTTTACCATAGACACTGAATCGTCAAATAATTTTGAAATTTCAAATTCCAAAAAATTATTTTCATTAAATTTACAAAATGATGATGAAGAAAAATCTATTTCTGACGAAATAAACAATGATTCAACTAAAGTTGTTAATATTTCGTCAAATAGTTCATCGCCTGTTAAAACAGTTTGTATAATTGAGAAAAATTCCGATAACACATTTGAAGAATCAGATAAAAATCAATTAGTTTCAAATTTAAAAAATGAATATAAAAAATTGAATACACTAAAAAATTATCGACCAACATTATCAGATGATAGTAAACTTGTTAAAATTTCATTACCCTCAAATCCAATAAATTTAATGCAATCAAACGCTCAATTTCTCAATAAAAGTCGAAATTTTTTTAATTTTATCAGTGAAAAATCATCAAACATTATGGAAAAAACTTTATTACCACATAATATTACAAATCGTTATAATTCACTTTTAAAATTGACAGATTCTAATAGTGTCAAGAAACAAATAGAAGAAACAAGTTCTGAATCATCATCATCATCGTCAGTTGATCTTATCTCAAGTTCCGAGATAGATTTATCAAAAATATCAAAAACAACAGATGAACAAATTTCATCAAATAGTATTTATTTTAAAGATGAATCAAATATTGATTTTTCCAATAATGAAATAATTGAAAGAAAAGAAGAAAATTCTTATTTAAATGATAATTTTGAAAAAAGTAATTTGAATAAAAAAATGAATCATTCTCCATTGGAATCAGAAGAAAATAGTCCAAGACAAATTTCAGAAGAAGATTCCGAAAGTTCTTATCGTGATGATTCAATTGATTCGGCTATTTCAAAAAGTCCAAATAATGAATTATATAATCATCCAACGTATTTAGCACTTTTGAGAGATTATGCGGCGATGAAAAAAGAAAATGAAAAATTAATTACCAAATTGTCAAAAAATGAGGAAAAAAATCAAAATTCCGAATCTGAAAAGAATGAAGAATTTATAACCATGGAAAGAACAATTGATCGTTTAACAAATGAATTAAAAAATGCTTTAGCTAATCTTGAATCAACAAATAAAGAATTCAGTATTGCTAATAAGGAACGAGAGTGTATGGTCATGAAATATGCAGTCAGCGAAAAGCAATTGATTGACGTTCAAAGGTATATTATAATTTAAATAAATTTTCTTTTATTAAATTCTAATTTAATAATTATTTTCAGAGCCAGAGATTTAGCTGAGAGAAAATTAAAAGAAATTTCACGTGAACACGAATTACTGCAAAGTAAATTGAGACAATCACAAGGTGAACGTTCGAGAATTTGCAATATTTTAGATAATAAATGCGCCGAATTAGTGGAATTACAAAAACAAATTGATCGTTTAAAAGAAGATATAAATATGAAAGAAGTAAAATTAAAATGGACACAAAATAAACTCAAAACAGAAATTGATCTTCAAAAGGAAATACAACAAAAATTATTAATTGCAACGGTATGTTTTTTTTTAATTTTTCTTTAATTTAGAAAACTTTATAAATAATTCTTTTTTTTACAGGCAAAAATAAATGAAGTAAAAGAAGAAAGTGAATTGATTAAAAAAGAAACACAGGAGACAATGAGAAAATTTCAATTGTCTGAAGAAAATAAAGCAGTTAGTTTGGATCAACAATTAAAGGAACAACAGGCTCAATTAATTTTAGAAAGACACGTGACAGAGGATAAAGAAAATATACGACTTCATTTACAAAAAGAAGTCGAATCTTTAAAGCATCGTCAACAAATTTTAATTGAAGAAAATAGTAATCTCAGTTTGAAATTACAGGATTTTGAAAATGATCGATCGTCCTATGATAGTAGTTTGAGTAATTTAAAATCAATAGCCGATCAACGACAAAATGAAATTGCGGAATTATCATCAAAAGTAGAAGAATTAGAAACTTTCAAAATTCAATTGCAGCAGTGAGTGTCAAAAATTTTCTTTTGTAAAAAAATTTTTAATTAAATTTTTAAAACTTTTTTTTTTGTTTTCAGAAAAGATCAATGTTTATTGTCAATCGAAACGAAAATCAAATATTATGAGGAAACAAATAAAGAACTTCAAATTGATATGCAATCGTGTAGACAACGTGAAGGACAAATGCTTGAGTTTACTCAGAAATTAACTGATAAAAATGTACAACTTCAATCGGAATTAATTGCCAATGAGGCGAAAAATAAATCTTTGGAAAAAGAACAGGGTCCATTACATGAACGTATCGTTGAACTTGTAAATAAAGTGAAATTATTGGAGGAGAGTCTCGCTGCTGAACAAAAAAAACGTTTAGAAGATTGTGAAATACTTGCAAAACACGTCGCTGAACAGACACAATTTTCACAAATTATTTCACAAAAACTCGAAGACAGTGAGGGTGAAAATACAGTTTTAAAAAGGAAACATCAATTATCGTTGAAAGAAATGACCAGAGAATTACAACATTGTAGAAAACGATTGGAAATGTTTGAGACAGCATCTCCTGGCAGTTCTTTGGATCCAACTTCGAGAACTGGTTCCAGTACATCTTTAAATACAGGTCCGTGCAAAAAAAAAATAAAATGTTTTTTAAATTTTCAGTTTCTAAAATCCTTTTTTTTTAAATTGAAAACAAAATTACAATATGAAAATAATTTCAATTAATTTAAAACAAGTTTCCTTTTTGAAAAGAAAATAAGAATTAAAATAGTTAAATAATATTAAATTATCTAATTTTTATTTGATTTTGCAAATATAGGAGAAACAATAAACGGTGCCTTGTCAGATAATAGCAATAGTGCTGATAATTCAATTCAATCAGTAGATAGACAATCGTTAATAGAGAAGATAATAAAAATGCAAAAGATAAATGTGAAAAAAGCAGAGAAAATAGACTTTTTGGAAGAACATGTGCGATCATTGGTCGCTGAATTGCAAAAGAAAACAAAAATTATACAAAACTATATTCTAGTTGAAAATTTCGATGCCATGAGTACTAATGAGAGAGATAGAAATAAGGTAAAATAAAATCAAATTTAATTATAATCAAAAACTAAATGTCAGTAAATACATTTTTCCTTATTAACAGACATAATTAACAAAATTTTGAAAATAAAAAAGTAGATATTAATAATAATAATTTGGCAAAATTTTTTGGTATTACATAAATAATAAATTTACATTTTTAATTATTTTCACGCAAGCGTATCAAGAGTAAAAGGAATGCAGTAAGTTAATAATTTTATTGAAAAAAAAAAAAATTATTATTCATTTTCTACAAAGAAGAATTTTAATTATTTTTTACAAAAAAATTAAAATTTTAATGAATTATAATGTTTTGCCTAATTAAATTAATAAAAGGGGAAAAAAATTTCATTAACAGGCAGAATTAGCAAAATACGGTGGAATAATGGCTTCGGTTTACAATCACAAAGTATCAGACGATCATATGACACTGGAACTCTCCCTCGAGATAAATCAGAAATTGCAGTCAGTATTAGAAGACACATTACTCAAAAATATCACATTAAAAGTAAGTGATAAAATTATAAATAATTTTTATTTTATTTATCTTTATTATTTATTTTTATTATCTCTATTTTTTAATAATAGAAAATAATATAATTTAAATAAATATAAATAATATAAAAAAAAAATTAAAAACAATTTTATAATTAAAATTAATTTTTTTTTTTATTTTCAAGGACAATATCGACACACTGGGAGAAGAAATTGCAAAGCTGACTATGCAAATTCAACAGAAACAAAGTGCAAAGTAAAGATGAATAGTATTTCAAGAACTTACAATTTACCAGGTAAAGTATTATTGTCAAAGGTGCTTTGATATTGTACTTAACAAGAAAGACATTTAGAAAAAAGAAAAGAAAAGACTTTTGAAAAGAAAGTATTTTTAAAAAAGAAACAATTTTTAGAAATGAGAAAGAATTTAAACAAAAGGTATGTATGTGTGTGTAAGACTGGAATTTCATAATTAACGAGCGGAGAACAAGAATTTTTTTTTTTTTTAAAAACAATAATGAAAAAAAATTTTCATAAGAAACAAAGAATTGTCTATTTTTATCTATTTTATTTTCGCATTTTAAAGATTATTAATATTTTATTTTAAATTTTTATTTATGTTTCTTGCCATTTCTAGTCAAATTGTTAAACTTACATTTTCATATAATATTTCAGAAATAGCATATCATTTTATATTTTCCTAATGTATAAATAATCTCAGTTTTTATTTTTAATTAGATTTAGATTATGGAATATATTTAAGTCAATTTTAAATGGGAATTCCTTAATTTTAAGTTTAAAAAAAGAAACTTTAAAAAATATTTCAATTTTTAAAAAAAGCTTCCATTTAATTTCAAATTGTCAAAATAATTTGAAAAAAAAAAATATTTGTACATATTGTATCCCCAAAAGCGCATTGGCGTCTAAAAAATGTTTAATTACTATTTGTTATAAAAAAAAACAAATCTCTATGTATGAAAGTAAATGAAAAATATAAGCATGTGTTATTCTTAAATTGTGTTTAAAAATTTTAATCTTACCAAGAAACATAAGAAATTAAAAGCAAAATTTTATTCACAAAAATTGTTGGCATCTTTTTTATTTTGAAATTTCATTAATAATATAAGAATAGAAAAGATAAATTAATTTTTTTTTTTTTTTTGATTACTGCATGAAATTTATATTTTTGAATGAGAACCTCGACAGGTCTTTTAATTTTAACTACTGAAGAGGTGTAATTTCTCTCTAGAATCAACCCTTCTTTTGCATAGTTGCACAGTATACGTTGGTGCTATTAAACCATGGTGTATCAAAGCCCCTGAAGCTCGCAGGACCCTAAAACTCGCTCCTCTCTAGAATCCCCTTTGGATGATGAGAAGCCTGGATCCCGAGAGCGCGCAGCCTCTCTCTCTTTGTCTTTAAAGCTGATGTACTCTTATCAAATATATTTTCCCATCGTTCGCGAACTCAATTTAAAGCAGATATTCTCTTAACGTAAATTCATCGTTGAGATATGAACATATCGGTTTAAAGTCGATTTATTTTCGGATGGTATTTTCTCCTCTCTACAATTTTATTCGCCCTTTCAAATAAATTCACCCTCGCTCTTGCCCGCGCAGCTCTCCCTCTTTTAATTTCACTTGTTTATCTTTTTTTTTTTTTTTTGTTTTTTTGTTTTACCCTTCGCGAAAGCGAAATTCTCTACAACCAAACCATGTAATGTTGAAAGTCTAAAAAATATTTGAGAAAAGTTTTCTATTTCTTTTTAATTTTCTAAATGTAAATTTTTTTTTTTTTAATCTTTAGCTCTGCATTTTTTTTTTTAGAAAATAATTTCGATTATTTGATTGTAGAATACTTTTTTTTAAATTCCAATTATTTTGCATAAGAGAAAAAGAATATTTTTCACAAGGATAAGAGAAAAAAAGGATCAATAAACATCATTGCTAATTATATTTATTAACTCCTTAAAAAGGACAATTTTTCGCAGAGAAAAATGTTTGTAGGTTTTTTTTTTTTTTTTTTAAATTAGTTATAACAAAGATGAATTAGTAGAATATTTAAGTGCAGGCTTTCTATTAATTATTATTAATATATTTAGTAGATAGAATAATGTTGAAAATCTCTGGTATAGATTGGTAACAAGTGTTTTCTTCAGCAAAAATGTAGAAAACAAATAATTGACATAATTTCCTTTTTTTTTGTTGTTGTCAAAAAATGCTGTTATTAAAGAGCCGATCTTTAAAAAAAAAAAAAAAAAAAGAAGCTAGAAAATCAAATAATTTCACTCATTAAATATTTATCCTCACATTTTCGAATCTCTTAGTTACCTAGAAATAAAATTCAATTTTCTAATATGAAAAACAATTTTCATTGAGCCAATTTAAAAATTTTCGAGAAAAAAAAATATATAAGCGAACAAAAGGAGGGAAAAAAAATTCAAAAATCAAATTAATATGAAAAGAACATATAATTTTCTTTAATAATATGTAGCAGTAATAATAGCGATTAATAATAATAATAATAATAATCATAATAATAATAATAATAATAATAATAATAATAACATGAATCGTTTGGCATCGTATGGTTGCTTTACATCGTTACTTTGTGGTGTATTGAATCGTTATTATATATGAATTACCAGTCGCCATGTGTGCACTGACCATTTTTTTTTTTTTGTATTATTATTTATATATTAGAAAAGCGGGTTATTCCACTTTTTGCCGGCAGTAGAGACCAAATTGTTAATAATAATTTAAAAAAAAAGTGATTTCTAAGCAATAGCCGTACAAATATCAAATCGCAAATAATTAAACGACAACAATAAACGGATAATATAATAGAAATTAAATAATAGCATACAACTAGAATTAAAATCGGACTCATATATATATGTATAATCATTAACGCATACCAATGGCAATTTAATATCTAGTAATATTTAAAAAAAAAAAAAGAAAAAAAAAATTCGTCAACGGAATTAAATAACCAATAATCGCAAACATAAAATAAGATACGCGAACCAGAATTTTCTGGTACATTTTCTCACAAATTTTTTTTTTTCGAATTAGAAGCACCAATGTTAAATTATAATAATTTTGTCGTCGAATATACAATTTTTTTTTTTTTTTCTTTCAATAAAATCACATATTACAAAAATGGTTTCTTTTTGTTAGATTAGGGGAACAATATTTTTGAAAAATAACGAAGAGATGTTTATCGCACGCTACCATGATTCAATTGCCATTTTTTTTTGAACTCTCAGAGAAAAAGAGAGAGTATATATATATAATATATATATAACATAAAATCACGGCGATCACAAAAGTTACTTTGAAATTTATTTTTTAAAAGGCTTGTCCACCCTACTCTAATTTAAATGTACACGTGCATATTATCTTTTCCCGTTTTGCAAACACGATAAGTTTACATTTAATCTAGAAAGCGGAATTTGGGTTTGCGACTATAGTGGAACAAGAATTTCTTTTGGTACTGTTCGCTCATCGAGTCCTCGATTTTATCTTTAATCTCCAACATTCTTTACACCTTCTCTCATTCTTTTTCGATTTTTTCTTTCTTTCTTTAATTACATTAATAGAAAATAATTCTCATTATTTATTGTTCAACATCAATTTAATAAAGAGAATTAATTAATAATTATTTGTGTAATTATTTTTTTGAAAAATTTGAGAAGATATTTTTTTTACAGAACATATTTTCTAGAAATATTTACAATTTCGTTAAACAGAAGATCGTTAATAGGCTCGAGGAATCGATTTAAGAATTTCTGTTTTTCTTTCTTTGTCGACATCGGATGCACATTACATCAATCGATAGGTACGTCAAATGGTACAACTTATAAGATAGTTATATATTTTTTTTTTCTTCTTAATCTATCAAGGGACGGAGCGTTGGACAGATTAAAAGGTCTCCAAATTAAAAATTGCACCTTTTAAAAGAATTTAACCCTCGAGAATCTGAGATTTTAATTGGTTTGATTTTCTCTATCACAGCATCCAGCGCTTTTCTTTTCTTTTTTAATTGGTTTTAATTTAAAAAATAAATCCAATAAAATCTCAAAATTTTCAAAAATCCAAATATCAACTATTTACGAATTTTACTAATTTTTTTTTTTTTTTTTTAGTATTTAACTAATTTTTCATAGATCGTACAAATATTTTTATAATGATTATCACAAAAATTCATACATCGAGAGAAATAAATTTGGAGTTATAAAATTCGATCTTTTCGATCGAACGCTCGTCCCTATCGCTACTTACAGGACTACAGTTTCAAACGAACTTCATTGCGACACAACGACTTTTTTTTTTTTTTTTATTTTTATTTAAATCTAAAGTACAAAACGTTAACACAATTAACACAAAGTTCAACGATTGACAACGTTGAACATTATCCTGATTTCAAAAAAGAAACGATATGTGTTCTTATAAGCTACGATAAACACACTTCTTTTCTTTTACTACTTTTTGACGTCTTCCGAGTAAGATTTGTTTTTCAAAACATTTTTCAAAAAACTAATTAATCAATTTTGAAAAGTAATTTCAAAGAAATTATAGAAAAAAGAGAAGCGAAATTGAGCAAAAGCAGACAATTTTTTTTTTTTATTAGCACAGCTTCTCACTCGATTTTCTTTTTCGATAACTAAATACTTATAAATCTTTACCTATGTTAGGAAATTTTTCCTTCTTGTATTTTAAACATGAGTGCCTGCAAATACGCATCTTAAATCGTTAATGTCCTCTGAATACGTTTCCTCGGAATGTTTTTTTTTTTATTTTTTATTTTATTTTATTTTTCTTGGCAATCGGTTAGTATAGTAAAGGCACGCAATGAATGGAAGGAGAGTCAAAGAGGTACCAAAAGCGATCTTTTTTTTTTTATTCTTTCCGCGAGTTCCTTTTTTTCATTATATTATTATTTTTTTGAAACCAGAGGTGGTTCTTTTTTTTTTTAAATCTGTCGCCACAAGCGTTCAGAATAATCTATATTCTCAAAAGAATGAATTAATTTTTAAAAACATTTTCCAATTGCTCAATTTGGATCAATTTCGAATATTTGAAGAGAATTCGAATTTTTTCAAGCAACATCAATATGTTTTATCATACAATTTTTAAATTTTAAATTTCCTTTTTTTTTTTTTATTTTCTATTCGATTAGAGCGAAATTATTTTGAAGAGAAACTTGGTCAGCAATGTAAAATAAAATCGAATACGAAAAAAATAAGCACATAATTCTATACGACATTTGAATATGTAAGGAGAATTCTAAAAAGACAGTATTTCAACGAGATTTAGCTATCATTCTAATTAGTAAAGAACGACCCCTGAAAAAAGCCATTTTCAAAATGTACCATACAGGAGAATTTTTTTTTTTTTTTTCTTTATCTCATTTAGAATTCCTAACGAAGCACTAAAACGCGGCACACATACTTGCGGAATTATTTTCTTTTTTTTATATCTTTTAAGCGTTCATTTCATTAACTTCCACTAAACATCTTTCCAATATTGCAAGTAACGTAGGTATTATTTTGATATTTTTTTTTTCATCTACCATATGTTTTTAGTTTTTTTTTACTCTCTTTTTTATCTTTTACGAGATGCGCTTATAAAAAAATATTAATCGTCTCATTTTTCTTCTGTTAGAGGTAGATTACGCAGGAAACAGAAGCTGTTATCGTATATTCTTTCAATTTGTCTAGTTATTTTTTTGTGTTTTATATTCTTTCGTGAACTCGGACGACATTGATTTCGCGATTTGCGATTTTACTCCCCCCCCCCCAGCAAAAAAAGGATCTTTAGACAAAATCAAAAAAAAAAATTATCATCTATTTTTTTTTTTTGGGGAGGGAGTAATGAAAACGTGAAAGCTAAAACAATTTTTTTAAACACCAAACGAAACAGTAAACAAAGAACAAAAAAAAACTTGTTTCTCTCTTTTTGAAAGAATAGACAACCGAATTAAAATCATTCTTCCTATCTAGAGCACCTAAACATACCTAGGAAACTTAAAGATTAAAACAATCACCTGGCCTATTTTGAAAAAAAAAATAAAACACATACATCCATTCGATTTTTGGGGAAAGTCCACTCTGATATTTCATACATACATATTTGCTTTCTTACTTTTAAGAAAACCCTAACCGCTAGTTTTGGTTACAAGTCCTCCAATTGCATATTTACATTGACATTCACAAGATGAAACAAATTAAAAAATCAAACATATATTTATATACGATAAATATATATATAATTCGTTACAATTACATAGAAGTAAATTTTTTCTGTAAAAAAGATAATTGAATGCACACAGACGCGACTGGTTGCACGTATTTTTATCGCGCTTAACGATTCCATACAATTTTTATCGAATATTTCCAAATTCGAAAAAAAATCAAATCTTTTCTATTAAACAGGAATTATAACGAAAAAAAAAGAATTCTCAAATTCGTGCAACCAGCAATTATTTTCACGCCTTCCCTTTTTTTTAAACCCATATTAATGCAAAAAAAAAAAAGTTAGTTTTTTTACGAGCGATGCGAAATGCGTGACAAATATTAAAACCTAAACACTATTGATAAAAAGAAAATCAAACAGAAAAAAAATATATATATATATAATAATTAATAATAAACAGGTAAAGAAATTTCGTACATATTTTGAATTTTTTGTACGATTATATATATATATATACCTAACAAACACTCATCTTTGATTGCAAACAAATGTCAAGATGCCTTCGTTGTCCCCTCTTTGGCAGAAGCTAACAAAGACGACTTTGGAATATTATTATTTATTATATATCCAAGAGAAATCGTCATCACACGCTTCCGATTATCTGGTGTAATGATCACGTTAGAGGTTCTCTATTTTATATATATATATAATATGTATGTATGTATATTGTGTTTTGAAAGAGGATCAGAGGCCAATTATCGGCATGGATTTGAACAAACCAGTAACGTGATGATTGGAAGTTGGGCCAGGACGAGTGTTGTTCTCGAGCCTGAGAATTGACGCTAATGCGCCTGTGCATCATGACGTCAATCACTGCTTGAACTTCCATTGTTTAAATATTCCCCGGCATCGCCACGACAGATTGGACACGTTCGATTGGACTGGAATAGAAAAAAATTTATTCATTATATACTTTATATTTTTGAGACAAAAAATTAAATTAAAAAACCACATCGACTTCAAATTTAATTATTAATAATAAATTATTATTTTTAAAGTTTTATATTTTAAAAATAAATTAGTTTGCATTTAATAGTTCAAAAATTGAAAAAAATTAAATGATAAATAAATTTTACAAATTCTAAAAATAAAAGAATTTGAAAGAAAAATTTTAAACAGAAACAGTGATAAAAAAAAAGATAAAATACAATTTGAGAAAGGAAAATAGAAAATTTAAAGAAATGCCAAAGGAAATTTAAAAGAAAAATCGAGTATTTTTGAAATTCATAAAATGAAAAGAATATTTTTAAGAAAAATTGAGAATTTTAGGATTTGGAAAAAATAAAAATAATAAATTCGGGAAAAAATGTTTTAAAAAACAAAAAGTTTAGGAAAAATAAAAGAAAATAGAAAAATTAAATTGAAAGAGAAATAAATAATTTTAGGAATTTCAATTGAGAGAATTTGAAGAATAAAAAAATATGAGAATTTTATACAAAATATAAAGAGAAATTAAATTTAAAAAAAAAATGTACAGTGAGGAAAAAATCGAAAATTTTATAAATTTCAATAATAAAAAAAAAAATTAATTTTTAATTTAAATTTTGCGCTTACCTTGAGCCATTTGTCGATGCACTTGACGTGAAATTCATGCGAGCAAGGCAAAGCGCGAAGCGATTGTGAAACTTCAAAATCGCACATACAAACAACACAATTTGTTTGATCGCCCTCGTGTGTATCGGCATCAAATTTATAAGATGGTAATTGATCAACTTCAGTGCGCGACAAACCTCTGGCTTTGGCTTCACCGAGTCTCTCGGCAAGTGACCATAGTGTCTCATAATTTTCAATTTCTAATGCGTCAGCCGTTGAAAGATCCGCCTGACTATACGGCGACAATGGTGGATTACTGAACATTGTTCTGTGAAAAAAAAAAATTAAAATAATTAAAATAGACATTCAAAATTTGTTTATAAATTTTTGAAATATGGAAAATAAAATTGAAATTTATGAAAAAAAAAAAATTTCTAACGTACAGGAAATGAAGCAAAAGTCCTGGGAATGGTGAATGTGGTAAAGCAGACTGTCTTCGCCAGCTATTTCTATGCCTGGATCTACGGACATTATTTGTTGAGCGTGCTCTTGCGTGTATCATTTCTAATTGATTTCCACGGACATCAGAAAGGAAAAACGAGGTTGGTGACGTAACGTGTGTTATCGTTTGTGGATTATACGGTTGTGTTATCGGGAGTGGCGGTGGTACCGCGTTACCGCCTCTATGAGAACTTAATATCTCCAAATCCACTTCTCTCTGTAAATAAATTAAAAATTTGAAATTAATCAAAAATAAACTATTTTATTAAGTTTTGATGTTTTTAATAAACTTTTTATCGCGTATAGATATATTTGAAAATAAAAGTTTTGTTAAAAAATTCAACTTACAGGCTGAGTTAATTGATGATGAGCAGTGTAATGCGTCGGATGAACCGTCGGTGGTGGTGGATGCGGATGATGAAGTGCAGTAACTGGCCCTGGAGCTGGGAATCCTCGTATCTCTCGAGGTCCAACGAGAGATCCTACTAAACCATGACTCGAATGTCCTGGATGTGTTGGATGTACTGAATGCGTTGGATGTCCAGGATGAGCTGGATGTCCGGGATGTGCTGGATGTCCAGGATGCGCTGGATGTCCAGGGTGTCCAGGATGCGTTGGATGATTAGTATGCGGCGGATGAGCATGATGTCCAGGAGGAGCCGAATAATGACTATGATGATGCGGATGTGCCACCTGAATTTTAAATATATATATATTTTTTAGTTAAAAATTTAATTAAGGAGGACAAATTTTTCAAAGAAATATTGAAATTATTTTAAATAATTGAATTTCAAACAATTTTCTTATATTTCAGGCAATAATTAAATTTTACTGAAATTGAAAATAATTTATCAAAAAAATTTTTAAATAACATTTTTCAAAAAAATATTGGAATTTTCTATGAGTTACAATAATTATTTTTGAAAATAATTCAACTTCGAATGATTTTTACAATTAAAATTTTCGGTAATTTTTGTTGCTGATGAATTTATTAGAAATTATACACAATAATTGAACATTAAAAGCTTTTAATTGAAAAATATTTTCAGATAATTGAATTTTCGAAGAATATTATAAAAATCATTAAAAATAATTTAAATTTTGAAAGAGTTACTGCTGAAATTTTTTTGAAATACTTTAATTTCAAACGATTTTGTTAAATTTTACTGAATTAAAAATAATCTATCGAATATAAATTTTGATTAACATTTTTTAAAAGTAATTTGAATTTTCAAAGATTTACAATTAAAATTTTTGAAAATAATTAAACTTCAAGTGATTTTTAATTGTAATATTCTGTAATTTTAGTCGCTGAAGAATTTTTTTTTAGAAATTACAGGCAAAAAATTGAACTTTAAAAGTTTTTAATTGAAAAATATTTCAAGATTATTGAATTTTCGAAGAATATTATAAAAATCATTAAAAAATAATTGAATTTCGAAAGAGTTATCATCGTTGAAATTATTAAATTCCAGAAAGTTTTAGATGGAAATTTTTATTAAATTTTAGGTTTTAAATTGAAATTTTTAGTAATAAATAAAAAAAAAATAGTTGAATAATATAATTTGTGAAGAATTTCATTAAAACAATTGAAAATAATTAATTTAGAGAATAATATTAGTTGAAAATTTATAGTAGTCTTATTAAAAATAAGTAAAAAAAAAGTCGGATAAATTCTAAAAAAAGTCCCAATTCGAGACCAGTAATGTATAAAGTAAAAAAAAAAAAAATATCCTCACCTGACAAGAATGTGCGAACGCGTGTGGTCCAGCGGGTGCATAATATCCGTGAAGTTGACAAGGTAGCCGATAACCAGCGGTTTGTGGATGCCATAGTGTTTCACCGCTTACAGCGACACCCAAACCGGAAACACCAACTTGGCCAACTTCAACGACAACGGGTCCACTTGTACCTTGTGCAGGATGATGCGACGAACCACTTGGATGATGGGCATGCGATGGATGAGCATGATGTATACTATGTTGAGGATCATGAAGACTATGATGGGGATTGTGAATATTGTGATGATGATTATTGTGAAGTCCCGGATGAACATTATGGGAAGAAGGCAAATGAGGAGTGTGTACACCCTGAAGAAATGGGCACGTTGGTGTATATGTTTCAGGAAAACGTTGATAACGATTTCTTATTGGTGGACTACCACGTGCTGTCATATGACTACGTGATGTTCGTCGTTGTTGTGGAGGTGGTGCCAATTCCCATGGTTGTGTTGGTGCATGTATCGGTGCACTCGCTACGGGTGCCGTTGATTCTTGTACTTCAATTCCAGAAACTGTGCCATTGCGAGAAATTCTACGTCGTTTTCGCGATGGCGATTCACTCTGAAAAATTTCATTAAATTAATAATATGATTTTACTAAAAAAATTTTTCTTTTAATTTTTCTTCTTTAAAATTAAAATTTACCTTTCTACCATCGTCTTGACTAGGTGGTCTATAAAATCCTGGCTGGGGTGGAAGTTGAAGTTGCACAGGATTCACGGGAATTTGACTCGTACCTAGAAAAAATAATTTCGTAAATTTTGTAAACAAAAAAAAAACTTGAAAGAAAGGAAAAAAGTTTAATTTGATTTTCTATGTAAATAAATTTTCAAGTGTTAAATATAAAGAATTAAAAAGAAAATTTGTAAAAGATCACAATTCAAGTGTATTTATAGAAAAAAAAATATAAGTTTAACGTTTCATAAAAAGGGTTTTTCATGAATATCAAAAGTATTATAATAAGCTGAATACCTTGTGCACTTCTGCGATACTCCATATCTACACCGTTGGCAGTCAAACCGGGGCTTATGTTGAGTACTGGACCACGCATTGTATTCTCCTGTATAAAAGAACATTTTCATCGGTTATTTCACATTTTGAACAAATCTTACATAAGATATATATATAACTCTTAAAGGCTTTTATATTTAAAATTAGAATTAAAAAAATACAATAGTTTTATATAATTATCATTTGACTATTTATATAATAAATGAAAATTTCGTTTAGAAATTTGTCCAATTTAAATTTATTACATAAAATATATATATATTCTGAAAATAAATTTGAATTATCTAAAAATTGTGTTGCGTAAGGAAAAAATTTTTAATCACCGGTGTGCAGATATTGATGTGTAAAAGAGGCGCAGTGTCTGGCGGAGCGACAGTTTCCTGAGAAAAATTTGGTAAAGAATGCCTCGTTTGAGAATTGTGCTGAGGTGTTGTTTTACACCCCGCACTGGGTCCACCAATTCCCGTGCGAAATGGAACTTCTTTCACAACAGGATCTGACGAGGTGCCAACTCCAGGACAGTCCCTGAAATCAAAAAAAAAAGAATAATTCAAAATTGTGCGGAAAAATATTTTTTTTTTTAAATATTAGGAAATTAACCTTAAGAAAAGTAAAACAAAAGAATATCGAAGGAAAAAGAAATCATTCAAATCAAAATGGGAAAATTAAAATATTGAATTTTTCCCCTAGAGTAACCCAATATAGTAATAGCGGAGTACCTAATACCTAATAGTATGGCTTCCTGATTGGAAAGCACTAATGAACGCAAAGTATCGTTTCCCATTAAAACGAAATCAATATTTTAACTATGCCGCTCTCTCGAAATTATGTCGTCGCGATATTTCAACGAATTTTCTAATCTCAAGTGTGAAATAGTTCAAAATTCTCATAGAAAAAAAAAATAATAAAGAAAATTCGATTTGAACTATTTTCTTTTAGAGAATATTTCGAATTGCTAGATTTTTATTATCTTTTTTTCTTCAGTCGATTTTCAAGCGCAAAAAGAAAGAAACTTTTTTTTTTTTCTCAATCGCTATAAGTTTTCGCACGGTTATAAATAACAATTAATTGTAAACCCCTAAAAAAATTCTTTGGAGATGAAAAATGAGAATAGAAGAATATTATTGTTGATGACTTGAATACATATAGAAACAGCGGAATGGCAACGGAGGGGTTTATGATTAAGCTTGTCGATACGGGTACTCCCGGTGCCGTTCATTACGTTGCCCATGAGGGTAATGCGCCAGTTGGATCCTGGTTATGGGGGTGCCAGCTTCCAATACATTTACATGAAGCAACTGCAACTCACAGAGAGCAGATTGTCTCTCTCTCTCTCTCTTCCTCTACTCTCAAAATAAAAATTCCAATATCCTAATCTTCAAATAATGATTTTAATCAAAAGTAAATCCAAAATTATATCGATAAAATTATTATTTAATTAAATTTCTCCTTAATTAAGAAAATTCATTTTTATTCAATAATTTTCAAATTTTATATTAAATTAAATAATAAAAATTATTGAGAAAAAAAAAAATTCTTCGGCAAAGAGGGGAATTTTTTGGATTTCGAAATTGATTAAAAAATCAGTCGTGGGACCCTGGTAGGACTCTGTTTAGAGAAAATACTACGGACCTGATGTTTTCCCAGGGCCGTTCGTTCTCTCTTGCTCTCTTTTTTTTTCTCTCCCCCACTCTCTTTCTCTCTTTTTACTCGATTTGTTTTCAGGGCCCGTATTTTTGCCCCTTGACTATCTCTCTTCCTCTGATAGTGATAGTAGATAATTCTCCTTTACTTTTTTTTGTTCCTCTCTTTTTCAACGCTCCTAACCAACATTTCAGTTTCTCTCTTTCTCTACTTGTTTCTCTTTCCTATATATTATACGAATATCGAGCCTCCAACCTCGTGTGACTGAGCGTTTCGCTTTCGATTCGGTAGAAGAGGCCAAACGTAGCAAGTTGCACGCATTTTGGGTTTCCTAAAAAAAAAAGGCAAAAAAAAAAAAAAGAAACACCATCGGGATCTTGCCACACAGAGTACCCACAAAGAAATAATGATGTCGATAACGTTGTTCTTTTATCCTCTCTCTCTCTCTGCGGTTTTTCGTCGAATTACAAACACGCTTTTCAAGCTGTTGCCTTTCTCTCGCATAAATAAAAATACAGGGGTTGTTGAATTTATATACAGACCTGCGAGAGAAAAAAAAATTTTCATTAATAAAAATTCTTCATTTTAAAAATAAAATAAAATTTTCCTCCAAAAAGAAAAAAAAATTTTTTTTTTGGAGTATGTTGAAACAAATTTTCTATTTGGAAAATATTTGTTACGTTCTATCAACTTGAAATATAATTTCCCTCTCTTGCAATGAAAATACGAAAAAAAGGAGTATAGCGGTTGCGCAGCATTTGAATTATTTCGACATATATATCGAGTATAGAGAGAAAGTGAAAGAAAAAGAGAATTCAAAAAAAAAAAAAAAAACTAAAAAACGGGACAAAAAGCGAATAGATGTCAGAAACTTGACCCAGAACAAACTATAAACGGATCATTGCGCTTTGCATCTGGTATCGTTTCAAAGAATCGAGAAATGAAAATCGTACCAAGAAAGCGAATACTTGAGAATAATAGACGATGTCCCGACTTTGCATCACAGCAGGAACTTCCGGTTTTTATTTTTCAGAAAAATATAATTTCGCCTCTATAAAATTTAATCCAATCGAAAGTTTTATATTTGAAAATAATAATTAGAAAATTTTTTTTTTCCTGGCAGGTAAAACTCTTCCTTTTTTTTTCTTCATTATTTTGTCATTAATTATGTAATTTTAATTGATGTTTCACACATGTCGGATAATTTTCTCGCATATGTATATATATATATATATATAAAAAAAATTCATTCCTTTTGCAGATCAAGATGGCACAATGATAATCGTTTAGGACAGCTGTAGCACCTGAATGGCATACACACAAGAGGGTGGTTGTACCTTCAATACATGTAACTTGTATTTACAAGCCATATTCTTCATTGAGAGGTTTCACTTTAAGTGCCTACAACAGTTCATAAAATATAAAATTATTACCCAGAAAATAAATTCAAACGTGAATTATAACCTGTTTTAGCTATAATAAACAAAATATAATTTCAAATGAGAGGAGAAAAATTATATTTAATTCTTTATTTATTATGAAATAAAATTTTAAGTCGCCATCCATAAATTATTACACTTTTTTTTTTTTGTCAATATTTTAAACATCGTAACAAAATCGATCATTTATATAAAATTATTACGTAATCTTTTTTTTTTTTTTTTTAATCAATTTTGACTGTAATATTTATTATTAATTTAAAATTTATATCAAAATTAGTCAAATTGTAATAATTTAACAACTAATTCGTTACGTGAGTAACCCCCTTTTACTTTAAATAGACATTTTCATGTAACCCTCAATCCCCAAAAGTTGTTTTATAATTTTCGAAAGTAATTATAAATTCAAAGGTTTGTCTTTCTATAATTATTCGAAATTCATTATTATATTTATTGTAAATTTAATTTTTCTAATTTACTGTAATAAAAATTTATAAAATATTAAAGCTTTGGTATTTCGATTTCTAATTTTTTTTTTTTTTAAACCTATTCAATAGGCGATTTTCCTGAGACGGTGAAATTCAGTTGAAAACAAGGACCACGTGTTAAGGTACGTAATTTACAAGTTTCGAGTCACCTTGTATAAAACAGCTGGCACTGGGGGAAGAGAGAAGAAACCCGTTTACCTTTAATCTTGCTGACTCGAGCCACGAGTGCAAAGTAGAAATATAAAACCTAAAAGTCTCGACGAGAAACATAGCGGGATCTGGATTTTTGATTTTCCAGGCCATGTCATTTATCTGTTACTTCATTCGGTTAAATTGTATAAATATTGCAATTCCTTTTTTTTCAATCGGAAAAAAAAATTTATTTATTAATTTTTTTCTACAATTTCAAAAATTATTTTCCCACTATTAAAAATGAAAGTTGAGAAAAAAATTTTCTGCCAAACGATTTTTTATTTTTTTTTATATATTTATTTCAAAATATAATTATATGAGATGCAGTAAAAAAAAAATTATTTCCATAAGGCATAATCTTTTTTTTTTTTAGAAAAAAAAAGAGAGAGACAATTTTACAGTTGAAAGTCGTCATCAATAAAATGGCATGCTTTAAAATTCTAAATGCCCCCAAGAAGTATAGTGGATGAGGAAAACATGATAGTTTGTGCCAAAAATTTTTCAAGAGAGCCAAGAAGCCAATTCTCCAAGGGGCCAAAGCTCAATAAATGGTCACCATTTATTGGGCATATAAAAAAGGAAAAAGAAAATTCAAATAAAAATAAATTTATGAAAATTATGACAGGGAAAATTTCACAAAAAGATTTTTCTTTTTTCTCGTTTCTATATAACAATAAAATAATAATCAAATATATAATAAAAAAAAATTTGTTGAAATACAATACATATTTCAAAGAAAAGCTTTAATATTCTTGAAAAATTTCCAATAATTACAAAAATGTCCCCACTTAAATGCAATAAATCTAATTTGTACCTGTAAATTTTGAAATTTTTCTTAAATTCATTCAATTCAAAACAAATAGTATTTAAATTAAAATATTTAAATTTAAAGAAAATTTATAATATCCTTTTTGAGGATTATATTTTGCCCTTTCACTAATATCTGTGACGGGTTAGTTCTCCGCCCTCCAAAAATTTCCCTCCATTAACAAAAAGATAATATTCAACATCTACCTAAGAATATCCTTCGTATTAGCGTAATGACGAATCCTCAAATATTAACAACTGAGTGTGCAGAAAGGAAAGGATAAAGAGACTTTAAGGTGGGAAGAGATTTTCATCGGGCCATATAAACACACCCATAGAGAGAATAATATTACCGAAACGTTTCATATTATTAAACTCTTAAATATATATATATGAATGTATGTATGAAAAATCTTAATCTTTTTTCTATTTGGGAATCCTTCCCCTAAAAATTTTTAAGGGACCATATAAGAACGGTTCAAAATAAGCCTGAAGATTTAAATCTTCAAGATGAGCAAGAGAGAGAGAGAGAGGGGAGACACTCCCCAAATAAAATAATCCATATACCTGGACTGCAATTTCGTGGGTCAGTTCCAACAAAAATTTTTCACATAAGGATTTTATATTTTTAATTCGTCCCCATAAAAATATTATTTACAATATTTTATGTTATTCTATATGTTGTAAATACATTATTCGAAAATCATTTTCAAATTTTCCTACACAAGACGACAAAATTTCTCTTAGGATAAAAAATTATTTTTCATAAATTCGAAATTTCCAAATGAACCAAATTTATTTACTATTTTGAATTAGAAAAAAAAAAGTAATTTTATTCTTCTATTGCAGTAGTAATTAATATATATTATTTTTAAATTAAAAAAAATTATTAAATAATTAATTTTTAATGAAAAAAAACCTGCCTTTTAGAATTTCTCTTTTTGGATAAAAATTATTTTTCAAAAATTTTCAAATAAACCTTTGTTTACTATTTGGAATTAGAAAAAAAAATTTAATTTTTCTATTGCAGTAGTAATTAATATATTTGTAAATTAAAAAATAAATTGTTAATTAAGTAATAATATTAATTTTAATGAAAAAAAATCTGCCTTTTAGAAGGCAGGTGGAATTAGAAATTCCAAAAATTGTTATTTGAAAAAAACAGTGAAAATTTAAAAAGAACATTAATTTTTTCAAAACTATATAGAAAACAATTTGAATAAGAAAGACGACAAAATTTCTCTTTGGATAAAAAATTATTTTTCATAAATTCGAAATTTGCAAATGAACCAAATTTATTTACTATTTTGAATTAGAAGAAAAAAAAAGTAATTTAATTCTTCTATTGCAGTAGTAATTAATATCTATTATTTTTAAATTAAAAAGAAAAATTATTAATTAATTATTTTTTAATGAAAAAAAACCTGCCTTTTAGAATTTCTCTTTTTGGATAAAAATTATTTTTCAAAAATTTTCAAATAAACCAAATTTGTTTACTATTTGGAATTAGAAATTCCAAAATTGTTGTTTGAAAAAAACAGTGAGAATTTAAAAAGAACAGTAATTTTTTCAAAACTATATAGAAAACAATTTGAATAAGAAAACCTTGGAGTGAATTTAATCTTTTATAACAATTGAACTATGGAGAAGGTAGGGAAACTATTTGCGACTCCTAAATCAGAATTTTCTTTAGAAATATTCAAAATGTATATATATATATATATATGTATAGTTAAGTAGTTAAGAAGGTACGGTCATAGTCGTAATTGTTCGTTATAAAAGGGACTGGAAAGTAAAGGGGCTCGATCATGGTCATAAGGTTTATGTCGTTTTACGTTTACGGCACTGGGTTCCAAGGCACCGAGGGTTACCGTCATTTCAGGGTGGGCAATGAGTTTCTTGAAAACCCCAGGTGGAATATCTATGAACACCACCTGCCAACGATCCACTCCTCACACTTATAATATACACCTATTAAGAATCAAAATTCTCTCGAATACCATTTAACCATTTCTCTATATCAGAAAACTTGATTTCTTTTTTTTTTCCATCCCTAAATTCAAATTCTTATCAAATTTTATAAAATCCTAAATCAACTTTTTCAAAATATAAATTTCTAAATTTTTTTTTTAGGTGCTTTCGATAGAAAAATATACCAGGAATTTTTTTTTTTTTTCAAATTAAAATCGAATTTAGAAATAAAGAATTCGAGAAATTTAAATAAAATAAAAATGCCTTAAAATTTGAGTTCGAAACACACCTGAATAACCAACACTCCAATGCAAACATGAACCGAAAAGAAAATCAAATAAAAGTTTCGTGACTAACAGTCACATTTTTCAATGATTATTCAAGTTTTGAAAAAGAAAAAAAAATATTTTCCAAATAATTTACCCTTATAATTCCAAAGTAAACATAAAAAAAAAAATTCAAAGAAAATAGAAAACTAAATTATATTCTTCGTTAAAAAAAAAAAAAACAATTTTCCCATCATTTAGTAAAATTTTTTCCAGCGCATCCTAAAAAGAAAACATCTCTTTAAATGTGAAACAAACCAAAAATTTTCTATATATGGAAAAAAGAAAAACAAAATTTATGCCTAATGTGAAAGAAAAATAAGAGCTAAAACCTACTAAAAGAACGTAAACACACATACAGTGATGCTACAATTTCCATTTGTAAAGTTTCCCTTTCCAAACCAAATTTGTAACAATGCCGCATTCTCCTTTGGCTTAGTGCCTATAATAATTTTCCCAACACACGCACACATAAACTCTATAACAAACGTCCATCGATGATGTTTGTCTAGCATTAAAAATGTAAAGCCTCAGCAGACTCTTTCCACATCCAAAGGACTTGGTGTGTATAGTTATTGTCTGAATGTGTGCATAAATTTCAAATAATATTATATATTTTATCGAAGCCTCTATAAAGCTAATTGTACAAAAGAGAGAGATCATTTTAAAAAAAAACACATTTCTCCAATTTAGAAAAAAGAAATTTATTTTTGGCAACTATAGAAGAAGAAAAAAGAGAATGCAAAAAAAACAACTCGATTATTGACGCCACACAAAATTCAAACTGAAAGATTGAAACGCATACGGCGAACACCGTTTCCGGCGTGTGGTTCATAGAATACCAAATGATTTCGAGGGCGTATCGATTTTCAAATAGTTGCCGATAATTATTTCAAAATCGAAATTTTCCAAACGAAACTAATCTTTTAGCTAAGAATTATTAAATAATTTATTTTTTAAAATTTTCTATTTTAATTGTTTCGAAAAAATTAAAATTCTTTTTTTTTCAAAAAAGTTATTAAAAGAAAATTACACTCATGATAGAAAAGAAAATTTCAAGAAAACGAGAAACAAAATAACCTTCAATGAGGATAAAGTCTAATAGCACTTCAGTTGTAGAGTTCACGATATATATATATATGTATCGTGAGGCAGATGTTCCTTATCAGGAGGTGGAAATATTTTTTGTCCACAAGAAACGATAAGCTTCAAGATGTTTCGATATATATATATATATATATCCAAAGAAATTATTTTCTAAAAATTCAAAACTACTCCGAAAAATTTTAAAGTTTCAAATTGATAAAATCGTGATTAACAATTTTTTATTACCATTTTATCAAATCGTAAAAAATATCAACAACTTGTGTCTAATCAAATAAATGAATCTTACTCCAAAATTTAGAGTTAAAAATTGTCTTCGAAGGCATGTCACATTTTCAATGATCGAATCAAAAGGACCCTTTTCTCATATATTTTTTTTTTTAAATCATCTCATCTAAACTAAACGAGTCTTAAAGAATTAAATTGTGTAATTCCAATACTGATCATGTGGGTCGACGACGGTGTAAATTGTCAGAGGTTTGATATCTCTCTGAGCTTTTGCGTCTCTTGGGATGATATAACCAGCGTTAACAAGTGTATCATATATATATTCTCTAGATGAAAAAAAAAAAATATATATATATCCCTACCGTATGGGGTAATACTCCCGCGTTGCCGGCATATTTGCCCTTTCTATCCCTCAATTGCTGTACTATCTCTCCCTCTCTATATCTATCTCTCCTTGACGGGTAATGGAGATCACACCAACACTCTAACACAATAGCACCACATCCAAAAATTCACTACCTCAACATGAAAATATAGAACCACGCGCGATGGCAGCGCGCAACAAACTGACTGCTAAACGTGAAACTCCGTTCGTTCGACTGGAAGTGGGAGGCCGATCTAAAGGGAAGGTGCGGGTGTAGGGAAAGCCCGATACAGGGCCGCACCTTCGTTTATACTGATAACCAAAAACCAGCTGCAAAAGCAGCTGCAGCAAAATGATGAACAAGAAAATTTAAAAAGAACCAGCAAAAATCAACGAAAAAAATTAATCGAATAAATTCTCAATAATGAAAAATAAGAAAATAATTATTAATACTGTAATTATTTCATATTTTCAAATGAGATTATTAAAAAAAAAAAAAGAAGAAATTTAATATTGCCGCTGATACGGAAGCTTTTGATACATCAGAAAATGCTGAGAACAAACGTAAAACTGTTATCACTACGTTGTTTTCGTAACAGTCACGCTTCTATCCTAACAAGATATGAACAAAGCACATGATAGGAAACTACATGAAGAATACGTAAAAAAAAAAAAGAAAAATATTTGTCAAAAATTCGAAAATAAAAAAAAATTATTTATAAACAAAATTTGACTGATTTTTCATTCGTATTTTCTAAATTTAAAAATTTCAAATAGATTTCCTTTCAAAGAATGAGAGAGAGACTAAAATCTTTCTTAATAGTGGAAAAATTTAATTATCACTTAAAAAATATTCTCTTTTTTCAAAATTCAATGCGTTTAAATTTTCACACCTAATGAAGTTATGTTAATCAAAAGCGAATAACGAATCAATTGTCCTTCGTTTCTTTTTTATTTCAATATTTCATCATTCTAAAATTTTAACATCCCGAGAATGTGTACAATAATTAAATTTTTTTTAAAAAAAAGTCCAAATTTCGAAATAATTTAAGAATTTAAATAACCTTCAAAATATGAAAAACCATTCAAATGTAAATTATTTGCTTTATATATATTTATATATATGAAATTTTTTATAAGCTTGTTGATTTAAATTGATACGTTAATTTAAATGTGAATATTGTAAGACATCGGGAATTTCCTGTTAGAATAAAAGTGAGTCTTAAAAACAAATTTTTTTTTTTCTATAGAGCAAAAATTTGCAAAAATTATTTTCTAAAAATTTAATTTTTTTTTCCAAATTAAATATTTGATACAATTCTTTTGAAATTGTAATAAATTAAAATTTTTCCACTATTATAATAGAAAAATATTTCTCTTTAATTTATAAAATTAAAAAAAATTTATCATAAATTAGAGAGAAATGAAATTTTTTTTCTAACAAAAATCATAAATCCAACGAAATAAGACAATTTTCTCAGAAAACGTGGTTCTAATTTTTTTTTTTGGGAAAATAAATGTCACCATTCATTGTTTGTCAATGAAAAATAGAAATTTGAGATGGGAATACACAGTAAACAGAAATTTGAGATCTCGTGTGTTTGAAAAAAAAATGGAAGATGTAGGAATTTTTCAAGATGAACATGGCGTCGTGAATACTATTTATTCGGTCAGCCGAATTCTAAAGGAAAGGATCAGGTCTACTTCCCTGAGGCCCATTGGGTTTTAACCCACACATATACAAGCAAAGCACACATGATGAGGAGAGCTTGTTGGAATGAACCGGAGGGGTAGCGTCGACCCTACGGAGAGAGCAGAGAACCTAGGGAAGTCCCCTTCGAAGTAAGAGAGAAAGGCCGCACCTCCATGCGGGATTCAGAACTCCTGCAGACTCAACTATAACCATTCCTCATAGGATACAAGCGCACAAAAGTTCTTCAAATATATATATATATATATATGTATATAGAAGCTGGTATTTGAAACGTGTTTCAAAACGCAAAGTGCACAAGGTTTCGTCCCCTGAATGACCATAGCATCCGGCTCTATACGAATCCATCTCTCCAACTCCTCCTAATCTTTTATGTTCTGCCCATTTGGAATCTTTGACTTTTGATTTTTTCAAGTATTCCTCGTGGTTGGATGATCCAGTTTAACATAAGCGAAATTTTTTTTTTCTCTCCCTCTCTCTTTCTCTTTCTTTCTCTCTCTGCCACTTGAAGCCTACAAAATAAATCAAGAAACTTAAAAAAAAAATCCAAGAAACGGAGACATTTTTCGAGTTTCTTTGTCAATGGACAGACATTTTTAATGCACTTCAACATATGTTATTCTTCAAGTTCGAAAAATATCGGAAATTTTTTTTTTACGATTTTCAAAAGACATTGATATTAGAAAAAGTCGAAATAAGAAAATAAATAATTTTTCTCATATCGACTTTATTTAATAAATAAAAATTTGTAAAAATAAATTCATTTTTTGTCTAATTTTTTCAAAAATTTCCAAATATTTAGAATTTAAATAAAAAAATAATTTTCTTACGTACTTTAGAAAAAGCCTTGAAAATTAAAAACATAAATAATAAATTATACAGTAAAGAATAATAATTGAAATAATTTCAATAAATTTATCCCCCCCCAAAAAAAAGGAAATTGTATTCTATTATATAAATTTGTTATAATTAATAGTGAAATTATTAATATTTACGAACACCTTGAAACATCTTCCTTTTATATCAGTGGACCTAATTAATATTCCTATACTTCGGAGAAAATATATATATATATAAAAAAGAGAATCGACTGACAAAGGCAAAAATATAATAGAAAATATAATTTCTCTTGTTACTCAACCAAATTATATTCTATGGAAAAGTCTCATTACTTTTGAATATATATATATACGAATGGAAAAAAATGTAGAGAATATTTTTGTGGACAGAGAATCTAACAAGCAGATAATAAAAGCACACGAAAATAATTTTTTTTATATCAACATGACATGCAACAATAATCGCATATTGCGAGAAGAAAAAAGGTGTGATAATCAAATGAAAAGAATTTTTTTTTCGAAAACTACGTAAAAAAAATTTCACATAAGGCCTATAATTTCAGACTAGAATGAAAAAATGAATATTAACTCACAATCGTATTTCTATCACAATTGAATCACAATCATTAAATAAAATCAATAAATAATCCATCAAAATTAAATTTTAAAAAATTAATTTTCTCCTACTTTCAAAAATTAAATATTTTAATTGAAGCAAAAAAAAAAAAAAAAATTGCAGTAACAATTTTTTTTTTATTGGAATAAAAATAATAGTTTCAAATAATATTTAATTAATAATTTGAAAACAATGACGATTTCCATAATTGCTACCTAACAAACAAGTTTCAATTATTAATACATAATTCTATAATTAACGATTCAATTATAATGTTATAATTGTAAATAATTCAAATTTCAATTAGTGGCAATTTTAAACAATAAAAGCTTCATTTATTAATTATAAACTCCCATAAGTGGTAGTTTTAAATTCATTATAATTTTTGAATTAATGAATAACGTTTCAATTACAATTACATACAGTTTATCTTACTTTCAATTAACGGTAAACTTGCAATTAATGTTAGTTACCATAAATATAATTTTCATATTCAATGAAAGTCGTCAAATTATATAATTATAATATAGCAATTATTGAAATGTTCTATTAATAATATTTCAAATCAATTAATTATTTTTATTAATTTAAATAATAAAAATTAATTTAATTTAATTAATAATTAATTTTAATTTAATTTTTTATTTTTAATTTTTAAATTAATAATGTAATTAATAATGTAATTAATAATGTAAAATAATTCTTTAATAATGTAAAAAAAATTTTTTGCTTCTTGATTCAAAGTATTTTCAAAATAAATTTTCGTGATTGTGATTTTGGACTAAAAATTCAAATTTACGTAACGATTGCAATTATAAAAAAAAAAAAGAAAAATGCCTATGGTGATTGCAATAAGAAATTCAACGGAAAGATATCCTGTACTTAATAAAAGATTATAGTTGCTGGTATATAATTCGAGGATAATAAATATAAAAGCAGCACAAATGGTGGTTAATCCAAGCATATCTTTTTCTTGGTAAACCTTATATATATATATACGCAAGAGAGCAGGTTACTTTTGCTTGCTTTTGTCAGAAAAGGTATCGCCGCACTCTTTTCGCCTTGAAGATTATGAATCATATGAATAGAGGATCGGATTTTTTTTTTCCACTAGTGTTAAGTTACTTGAGGGATAAAATGGTACAAATGTGTGACCTATTGTCAAAAGAAAAGTCAAGGAAATCCTCTTTTCTTTTTTTTTTTTTTTATCCAATTCGTATATAAATTTAGTAGTGAACTGTCATTTATAATGATGAATCTATATTGTCAATATTAATTTTTGTAGTTTTAAAACGTCACAGTTTAATGAAGCTAAGAACAACAGTTGCCTCCTGTTGCTAATCAAGAAGCGCGCACACACATATATGCAACAAAACCTCTCTTTCGAGTCATCAACTTGTGAACTACGTCATCCTGAAAATGAGAATGACTGTATGAATTTTATTTCTTCGTCATTTTTTTTTATCTTTCAAAAATTTAGAGAGATTAATTTTTTTTCTTTCAGAACTAATAGATGACTTTTTTGAAATCTATGAAATAAAAATTGAAATTTTTTTTTTTTTCAAATAAACAATTTCAACTTTCCAAAACGAATGAAAGGAAAAGTAAATTTTTTTTTTAAATAAGTTTTCTTTAGATTAATTATTAGAAGAGTACACGCAATAATTACGTCAATGAAATCTCACGAAGATCATCAGCTCCAAAGGAAAGTGTGTTTCGGAATACAATTGTCGTCTTTACGTAATAGCACAGGACTAATTTCCATTTCTTATTTATTTATTTTTTTTTTTTACAAATTATCGAATAAGATTGGACTATGACGAAAAATATTTTTTATTCTATCGACCCTGATATTAGCTGCGAACATAAAATTTCTTACGCTCTTTGAAAAAACAACTTTCGAAACTTTTTTTTTTATCTTAATAGAGTCCGATGATTTAAAAAAAAAAATCTATTAGTTTTTCCAATTTAAAAAAAAAAAATTTTTTTAAATTGTCAGGGGAAATAATATATAGAGAAAAATATGAAAGCCAACAAATATAATTCTTTAATATTTAAACTAAAGGCACTTTTTGTATTTAAAGGGGGATTGAGATAGTAAATTTATCTTCTACTTTGCTCAGATTAACAGAATTTTCCCCGTTTCGGATAATCCTTGCTAATCCAAAGAGAAGAAAATTATTCGGTAGATTTTGAAGCTTACTGATATCGAAGGTGTATCTTTTCTTATTTATTTTTACAATAAGACAAACTATTATTTTCTGTTTAAAAAAAAAAAAAAAAAAATTTATTTAATTTAATTAACAGCAATTGAATAATTAAAAGTATTCGTCACAAATTTTATAAAAATTTCAACTCAATTTCGTCCAATTTCATGAAACTCATATAGATCACTTTAAAAGGAAGCCAGCTGTATACATTATATGCTGATTCTTCTCTTTTCAGTAACTGACAGTCTACTTTATTTTTCATTACATGACTTTAAAAAAAAATTCATTTATACTCCAAGAGAGAATTGTTTCACAAATAAAATTATAACGTCTTCATAAAAGAAAAATTATTTCCCCTATACATTTTTATCATAAATATTTATTGTTTTAAAAAAAAAAAACAATTTCTACAACGAAAACTAGATTTTTTTCCAATGAAGAAAAAAATCGAAACCTGATTAGAACTAGAGAGAGAAAAAAAAGTTTTTAGTTCGCGAATAGAATTTCCTCCCAATTGAGACTAAGGGATCTTTGAAAATCGATAGCAGTAGTGAGTTCAAAGAGAATTTCGAAGCCTGAAGTTATCTAAAAAGACTTATCAATGAGTTTAAAAGAGAAGACTGAACGACTGAGCAAAGGACACAGTAATGACTAAATGCGTTAGTATCGAATGCAGGGTCAAAAAAAAAAAAAGAAAGAAAAAAAAGGGATTCGCATCTACAAAAGCCAGGGGCGTATCCAAGATAATACACAGAGAAGAGTATATAGAACGCATGCGTTCCTTTTAGCAAGATTAAGTGTTGACACGAAATCCAAGTGTGTAATATTTTTTCAATATTACAAAAAATTTCCTTCAATTTCTAATTTACAAAAACAATTTAATTAATTTTTCATATCAAATTTTTCATTTAAATAAAAATTATTTTTAAAATATTTATCAAAAAAAAAATATATATTGTATATAAAAAAAAACACTTACCGAATAATTAATCAAAATAAAGAAGAATAATAAAAATCTTGAAAGTTGAATTTAATTTTCGATTTTCAAGTGAAGACTGGAATTTTTCTTTCGTCACAAAACTCTTAGAGAACAGGTGTTGATACAGTGCTCCTTCATGTGTATAATGTATGAATTATAACCCACACTGAAGTTCTCAAATATATTCTAGGAAAATAAGAAAACTTGGGACTGAAGAGGCTGAAGGAATGAATCATCATGGTAACCGTGAGAGTTAAAACATCTTCCTCCAAATGTTGGCAGAGGCTAATGACACACACTATCAAAAAAAAAAAAAAAGAAAAAAAATCCTATATGTCAAATTTCACCTAACCTGCAAAAGCAATTTTTTATATTAGAAAATTATTCAAAGCAACAAAAGCAATTGAACCTAATATTTAATATTAATTATTAAATTAATATTAAATTTTAATATTAAAATAATATATCCACGTCACTTTACATAAATTATCAACAATTGTTATATCAAATTTGCAAAATAGATTAAAAATTTCTCTCTGTATTCAACTCTATTTGGAAAAATAATAATAACTTTAAAATCGAAAAATTAAGAATAATTTTTTGGTTATGTTTTATTTTTATAAATAACGGAAGTACCAATTTGAAAATTCCCGCCAATCAACGTGACATGACATTCAAAATGGCGTCGGATATGTTTAACATCAAGAAAAATTAATACAATTGTATTTTTTTTATTAAAAAAAAAAAAACAAAAAAAAACAAATAGATTACGACTTTTCCAAGCACGCAAACAACACATGCTAATCTTTATAATTACTGAAAATTACAATTGCTTGGATAAAAAAGAAAAATAGATTTATATCTATTATGCAAATGCGATCCAAAATACACGCACACACAAACGTGTATAAGCACGACCAAACAAGAACATTTCAAACAAAGAACAAAGAGATGTCCTGATATTTTTTGCATCCCCTTTTGTTACATTCATAATTGGAGAGAACTAATAAAATTTCCGACAATCAATGGTTATATTAGATGACGATATCAAAAAATAAAAATGTCATTAAACCCCATTGACCCTATGTAAATAATTATATGCACTTTATGGCTTGCATCTTGTTTGTTAAAAGCACGAAATATTGTAAAACTTACAAGAATTAATTATAAAATAAATAAATTAATCAAAATTGTTAGTGTAAATGCTCTGCAATTGTTATTGAGCTGTTGAAAATGTTTTTAGAATCATTTACCACAAAAAATACACGAAACACTTGAGGATAGAGAGCAAGTAAATTTAACATACCTTTTTGAATATTAAAAATTACAAAGTAGAAAATAAAATCTATTAAGAAAAGAAAATCTTATCTTACCTTCAGTTTAGGGATTGTCGAATTTTCACAGTGACATCGTGTTCACATAAAAAAAAAACACTTCTTTTTGCGATGATAGAAATAAAATTGCCGACGTCCGCGAACTAACAACTGGAAACATAGATCTAGAGGTCACTATAGTCGTTTCGTGTCACGGTGTTTGTGTTTCCTTTCTCTCTCTCTCGCTCTTTCTCTTACTTTCCTTTTCTTAATGTTTTCTGTCCTTTACATACACAATCTTAAATTGAAAATTGAGCGCCCCACCCATTGTAAATCAACAGACACTGATATTAAACTATTTTCCTGGATGCTCTGAATATTTGTTTCTTGATTTCTGATTATAAAACTTAAATTTCCATTAATTATCGACTATTTTTCACTGGAAAGAGGAAACTTATTTAGATAGAACAAGCAGTATTGATATTCTTGCGTTTCATCAACAATGGAAGCTTCCTAACTTTCCCGCTTCATTGTTATTGTGGCGCCACTTGACGGACGTGGTTTTGTTTTGCAAATTGCAGAATAAATAACGCGTCATTTTTATTTTCAGCTTGTAAAAATGATTTTCATCACTGTATGACGTAGTAAATTAAAATATATTTAATGTTTTTCAATTTAGATAGATATTGTTTAGCTTGGGTAAGAATAATTGCAACATACAATAACATTCTAGAGTACAAAATTTCTAACTATATTTTAAAAAGAAAGATTATTAAATAGACATCGTATATAAAATATAAAGTATAAATTAATATATTTAAATTAGTGATTAATTACCTATGTTTATTGTATTAGTTGTTTATTAAATGAAATATGATAACGATTCAAATTTACCGCGTTTAATCTTTGAAGTGTAATAAATGACAGCTGCGCGCTGATTGGTCGAGCAATTCGGATCGTTATGAAATCAATTAAGCGTATAATGTCTTATTATTTCTCAAAGCTTATTAATTAAACTATAATAGTAATTAAAAAAGTATTTAAAAATTTTTCTATGTGTATTGTTAACTATTTATTGATTGAAATTGTTTAAATTTACTATTTATAAACAATTATCGAATTTTACCGGAAATGCCCGAAGTATTTCTCGTTGTCCGATTG
Source organism: Leptopilina boulardi (assembly GCF_019393585.1). Taxonomy (NCBI): domain Eukaryota; kingdom Metazoa; phylum Arthropoda; class Insecta; order Hymenoptera; family Figitidae; genus Leptopilina; species Leptopilina boulardi. Next base: position 1,334,575 of record NW_026137996.1, on the reverse strand, counting down.
GTTGCATATATAATTTAACACTGCTGATTGGTGGACAAAAAAAAGGGGGGTGGAAGAATGAACTTCTGCTCGAAGCTGTCACAAAGCATAACAAAACCTGCGCAAACTTTAACCTTCACAAGACAGAGAAAAGTGCTAGAGGAAAGACGTACTCGTCGACCGAGAAGTGTGGTTTTTCGTTTGCGGTTATAACGGGCCGTTGTGAATAAAAGGAAACCAACAATTGAGTTAAAAATAAACAAGTCTGGAAAGAAAGTTTTTTTCAATTTTGCGAATAGAAAGTTGAAATATTTCAAAAAAGTCATAGAAAAACCCGTTACTCGAGCCTACGAGTACCGGAAAAAATTGTATTTTGTGCGTCACGTATTTTTTTTTTTTTTTTGGGTAAATTCGCGTCATTATACGTGAATAGTTACGTGTTCGCAGTGTGAGAGAACAAAAAAAAATCAAGTCAAAAAAAAAGGGATAATTGTAGTCAAGTCAGAATAGGTTGACGGTTCCTGTCGTTTGCAGACAAAAACAAAAAACATCAAGTCGCGTCCACCATCTTTGTGCCTCCAGCTGTGCTAAAAAAGACGGGGTCTAGTTGCCAGGGCGTCTGTTCGCGTAGGTGAAAGAAATTGTGAAAAAGGTGACCAAAGGTCACCGAATGTGGCAAAATTCGCAAATTAATAGTAGAAGCAGGACTGTTGGAAAAACAGAAACATCGAGGCCGAGGTAGCATTGCGCTTGTGGAACAGGAGGTTCACGGAGTAACCCCACCAAGCTCTCCTCCGCGTTCCCCTTACTCTCTTGTCCTGAATAACTAGATTATTGCGCAGTTAGTAAAACCGCTTAATCCGGTCAAGGAAGGAGAATTTCAAGAGATCCGCATTCAAAAACGGATCCCGACCATCAAAATTGGTAAGTTACAAAAAAATTATCTCTTTGTTCTGTATTTATTTAGACAAAGGAGTCTGTGATTTCTCGTTTGCCGAGTTTACAACGGGGAATGCACTATATAGCGTCTTTGTTTGCGTGCTCAGAAGCTTTGCTGTCAATAACCTTTTCGTGTTTTTATTTATAACTTTATATTATTAATTATAATCTAAATCGCTTTTTAACATTTATAATTAAAAAATTATTTTCCATTAATTTTTGGATTTTTATTTCAAAACTTACTACAGTTTTCTCGAGGACAAAAAAAAATGCTGAGACTTTCTTGAAGACGTTGCACTGAATTTTACAACTTTCTAATCTTCATTGCTACATATATAGATTTTTGTCCTTTCTAACATACTTTTCAATTCCATATGTTTTATTATTAAATCGTGTTTTTGTATATATAGAAGGTTTTTTTTCGAAACAAAGAAATTGTTATAAATACTAATTCTATTAAAAAGAAAAGACTAAGAATTTCAAAAGTGAAAAAAATAGATATCGATTTAGAAAAATTTCTGTAATTCTAATGAGCATAGAAATTAATAATCTAATTGTGTTGTGTAAATATTAGAATTTTTAATTGTGTGAACGATCAATTAGTAACGTGTGTGTGTTTTTTTTTTAAAATATTTACCTCCACTTTCTGTTATTAATAAAAAGTATAGAAAAAAAACCTCAAATCAGCATCAGCTTTCCAATTTCTAAATATTTACATTAACATCGAGTTATTGATTTCTCGAAACTTTCGAGACTTTATCACAGTCTTTGCTTTCATGACGTTATACGAGTGAATAACCTTTAGAATCGATTTTTATATCAGCAATTATGAGAAAATTTATTATTTTATTTAACATTATTATTATGCCATTTAATGCTTTAGAGTATTTGTTTTACACAGAAAATTTATTTCCACTTTGTGATTCGAGAAATAGGTGAATATTGAATTAATTTTTTTTTTTTTTTTTTTTTTAATATATTGCGTATAATTTCGAAACACACTATTTGAAAGAAATATACGTGACAAATTTTTATTTAATTTTTTTTTACTGTCACAAATTAGAAATTTTTATTTTATTTTTACAGACGGGAAGATCTGGTGTGTAAAGAAGCGTAAATTTCATAATAGAAGGAAAAAAAAAGTCAAAATTGTGAGCCATGACGAATTCAACGCCAAAGTTGAACGATAAAGTTGAAAGGCAGGGTTCGCCTAGCACAGGAGGAAAGAGAAATAGCCAGAGATGTGGCTTAATCAAAACAACAATCATTTTTCCCAGTGGAGGACGCTCTAAGGGTTCTCCAGGTCGATTAAGTTGCAGTCCACCGTTTTCATCGCGAAGTAATAATTACAATAATAATAATAATATTAATAACAATAATATAATACGTACATCACCGACGAAAACTGAAAGTCCACGTGGCAGCCCGACAAATAGTTTTTATGCAGGAGCAAAATTCTCTGAACCACCATCGCCAGCGAGCCTTCCCAAACCTCCAAGTCATTGGATGAGCCTAATGGATACATGCCAACAATCTGGCCGTTCTTATAACATCAACGATCATCTTAAAATGCTTTTAAACGTTCAGGCTTGATATCCAAAAAAAATGCATGGTTCGCGAGTAGCGTCTCCGGCTCCCCGGAGGAGTAGAGACAGGTATAGTAACCCAAAAATGGGCTTTGGACAAATCAATATTTAATTCACTTTAATAATGATTGATAATGCGAAAAATTTTGATGCAAAAAAAAAAGGGTGCTAGCGCCATTCCGTGCGTTAATCGTGTTTTAGGCTTTTAATCCTGTTCCTATAAAACAAAAAAAAAAAGGGATCCGGATCATAGACTTTGATACACGTTTCTGCTAATTGAAAAAAAAGCCCAGCGATAATGATACAATTATTACGTCTACCGTCAACTACCTTTCGATGTGTAATAAACATTTAATGAATCTACTACGCGCCCTGTATAAAAAAAAAAAAAACTGTATACATATGTATTTTAGATTATCATATAATTAACAATAACGAAACACACATTCACATATACACACACGCCGTGATAAAAAAAAAAAAAAAAGAAAACCAAGTATATCGACTTTTAAAAAAGTCTATATCGAGAGATAAGCGCAAAGCTGCACAATGGTTTTTAAACGATGCGCTTCAATTCCCACTTTTTAATTAAAAAAAAAATTTCTCTTGACTGAGCAATTTTTTTTGTTCCACTTCTGACTTTACAATTCTAAAATTTTTTCGGCATTCTTATCCAAAGACACATCACACTGAAAAAATTGCATTCAATTTTGACTCCCAATTTTTCAAATTCGTATTTACAAAAGTACATATTTTTTTTTTTCGAAGGGAGGGTGGATGTTATTTTTTTCGTTTATCTAATCGAAGACACTTTTTTTTTTTTTCTTTTCTTTTTAGTTTTTTTCGTGGCTTTGTAAGTATCTCTCGCTGAACGGTGTATGGTGATTTAACATAAAAAAAAAGAAAAAAAAAAACAAGTATCTGTGCGTGAGATTATTTTTTTTTTTTCGTTTTTTTTTTTTTATTGGCGTGTTTGATACGACGAACGAATCATTGATCGAATGAATTAAATGAATCTGACCATGTGAGTCTGAATATAAATTTATGGGTGATAATACATTCTAAGTAAAAATTATTTACAATGAGCAAATCCATGTTCGAGCGACAACGATTTGAGATTTATCACTTTTAATTTATCATTGGTTAAAAAAAAAAAGAAAAAAAAAAGTCAGTACTTTATTATTATTTGTTTTTTATTTAGAAAAAAAAATGAAGACGAAGCGAACTGGTGTCGCAAATTATAATAGCAATTATTATAAAATATAATGCAATTATAATTTACTTTGTTTATTAAAATATTAATTGCTCGTCAATAACACTAGAAATCTGGTCAATAAATTAATTTTTTTTTTTATAGATTAGATTTTTGTTTTTCTAATTAACTCAAAACGACCATTGTGTTATTTCTAATGGATTTTATTCAACTAGATTAAAATGATGATAAATTGAAAAATAAAATCTCGGTGTATATTTCGAATTTTTTTTCTTTTTTTTTTGTGAATTAAATTCCGTTGACGCTTTTAACGAAGATTGATTTGCTCAATGTATAAAGAAAGAAGCAAGTAATTTGTTTCTTTAAGGTTTCAATTAATTATTATTATTAATATTATAATGAAAAAGGCGATGTTTAAAGTATATTTTCTTTACATTTAGAATATGTAATATTTTTTTTTTTCTACTTGAAAATGGTAAAGGTAAATTTTCGTTTAGAATTTCTAATGCATGGGTTTGCATTATGCATTTTGGTTTATTTTTTTATTTTTTGCTTTTTTCTCTCGTTTTATATCGCTTATTAAATCAAAACAAATTAATAGTTAAATGTAAAAATCTTTTGCGATGTGGTATTGTATATATTTTTTTTCTCTTTTTTTTTAATCGATAAGTTTTTATTGAAATATTATAATTATAATAATCTTGATATTTATAATTATAATGTGAATTGCGCGAAGCGCTTTAATTATTACTTTTTTTTTCTTTCTTAATTGTGATTGGCCCCAGTATGTAGCTTGAATCTAAGAAAAAAAGGAATGTCAGAAAAATTTTTGATTTAGTCATTTTGAGTAATTGAGAAATATTGATGAATTGTGAAATTTGTGAAGATTATGAAATTTAGACTCTCGTTTATATAATTTATAGTCATGCATTAAAATTACGTTTAGTTTCCTTTTTTTTTTTTGTTTTGTAGTTTTAAAAAAAAAAAAAATTGTTTTAATGGTATCTATAGTATCTGAATATCACGGATCAAGACTTTGATTGATTTAATCCAAACGACAAAATTTGCAGATTAGTTATTATTTTTTTTTGTCTCTTTTCGAGTAAACTTTTTGCAATAATGACTTCTTCCAAGTTACGCATCAACATTTACTAATGACTTGTGCACATGATAGAAAAAAAAGAAGCAATTCTTTTCAGACTAATTAACTAAAAGCTACTAAACCATTTTTTAGTTTTTCAAATTTTTTTTTCCGAGACAGATTTTTTAGTGTTTTTTTTTTTTTCGTTTTTAATATGAAACATAACGAGAATTTAAGTAGACATTCAAGATTTTTTTTATTTATTTTTTTTTTTGTATTGTTCTTGCCAAAATTTGTAATTTTTTTGGTATTTTTATATTCTTTAAAAAAAAAAAAATTTGCATCTTAGAAGAAAATAAAAAAAAAAAAAATTGATGTTCGTACTTAGTTGAAGTCGATAAAAAGAAAAATTTTATTTCTCTTGTAAAAAGTTTTAAAAAAATTCGTATAATCAATTGACAACGTCACAATTTTTCTATTAATATGTTTTATTTTATTCAAATGGGAAAGAAACACCGATGATTATTTTTATTCTTTAACAGTATTTCAATAATCTCTCGTTTAATCATTATATGTTAATGTTATTTATTATCATTTATTTTTATTTGAAATGGTAATTGATTCTTAAATCCTGATAATAAATTTCCCCTCTATATTGAATTTCAAATCAGTTACCGTGTGATTTGTCGATTGCAAAAAAAAAAAAAACTCCTTTTAAACTTTTAAAATATAAAAAATTTCAAATAGAAATGTTAAATTACAATTTTTAATTTTAAATATTCGATGTGAGGAGATATTACAGATTTTAAATTGCAAATTTTTATCTCCAAGACGATTGAATTGTTTTTGAAAAAAAAAAAAAAATCCTATTGTGACGTTGTTTTTTGTAATACGAATTTAATACATTTTTGAAATTAAAAAAAAAAAATGTAATTGATGTCGAGACGTTCTGTCTGAAATTTTGTTGCTTAAGATTTAAATTTACTAGTCATATCTGTGTTTTATTGGGGGAAAAAAAAGAATTGTTTACAACAATTTAATAATTATTTTTTTAAAAATAGAGCTTTTTCAATAAAGCCAAAATAATTTTTGATGTTGATATGATTGTATTTTAACAAATAATAATTTGTCATTATTCGTGTCTAGAAATTCTGTACATAAACAATTGGCCGAGATAATAATAATAATTTTTTTTTTATCAGTATTAATTATTTTGTAAATACTAAATATTGACACGCGCTTATAATGTCAGCGACACGGGTATCTTAAAATTTTCTTTTTTTATTTTCATTTCAATTGCACGAAATTTTTAAAGTAAATTTAAACAAATTGACAGTTTCGTCAACGGTTGCCTAAAAAAAAGAAAAAAAAAGTTAATACAATCAGAGAAAAAGGTGAAAAATCAATCGGTCGATCAATGAAAGAATTACAAAAAAATATAAAAAAATATAAAAAAAAAAAAACCTTAGCTGTGATGACGACTCTATAGGTACTACTAAGTTTTAATTAATTTTTGATCTATGTATATTATATACACAATGCGCATATATATTATATATATAAATATATATTATATGTACATGATTAATAATAGGGGAAAAAGTAATTAATAATTGTACAATAATAATAATTTTAACATTCGAATATAAGGTCATAATATGATATTTCCAAGTATAAATATATATATATATAAAAAAAAACGAGCAATATAATTGAGTCGCGACACTAACAATGTTTATTGATACAAAAGAAAAAATGTAAATTAAAGTTAATCAATATTATAAAAATAATGAACGTTGAAACACAGAATAAAGATTTTTTTTTTTAATCAATATATAAAAAATATTCCATTAAAAATTCTGCTTTTCAGCGATCATTGTTCTTTTTAAAAAGAAAAAGTGGGATTGTAGATTTAACAAATGCGATGACGAATGGTTGGGTCATTCCAAAAAAAAAAAGAAAAAAAAGTAAAATGATTGAAAAAAATTCAATCTCAGTTTTAATGAAAGTACATGTGTTTATTTTTTGTTTTTTTTTTTTTTTTTTTGCATTTTGGATGGCCCCCCCAATCGATCGGCACTTTTAATGTGATATTGTAACGTACAAAAATCGTTCGTCGCAATGGGTCCTTTACAAGAAAAAGATTCCCATGATGAGAGAAAAAATAAAATCAATTTTTCGAGTTAACGTGCAAAACAAAAGGACACAAAAAAAACAACTAAAAATCCCGAGTGATTTGTTAAGAAAAAAGTAAATTGTCGCGCATTATCTTAAATGCCATTCGGGGAATAGCGTTTTTTATTCTAAAATACAAAAATTAACACGACCACCAGAATTGGAACAAGGTCGTTTCATTTTTCATCGCAGATTTCATCTTCTCCCTTCGTTATTTTTCTTTTTTTTTTTTTTTTGTATATCTAACATGTACATATTTCACTGAATGCAATTCTTTCATGATAAGTTTTTTAAAAGAAAACAAATTTTTATCCACACTATTTTAAAGTTGATTTGAAAAAATTTGCAGCAATAATCTAATTTCAAAAAACAATTTTTCTCAATGGAGAAATTTTTTTTTTTTTTTCTTTTAATCGAGGACCAAACAACAGAAAAAAATGAAATTATTCAATAATGACGTTTCATTTTTTTCTGTTAAAAAAGAATCAGGATAAATTTTTTAATTTAAATTGGAATTTGAAAAAAATAATAATTTTTTTTTTTTTAGTTTTAGATTATGAGAATCCCATATTAAATATAAATATATATATATAATAATAATAATTGAAGCACATCGGAAATAAGGCCAATATTGCTCGTCCCTCTTTGCACAGAGAGAAAGTTACCTCATAATTCTTTTTTTAATAATGACGAAAACTTGATAACAAAAAAAAAAATGTAGAGTAAATTAATCAATTTTGTATGATTCCAATCATATTGGAAATCAAAACAAAAATATGTATGTATGATAATATTGAATGAAAAAATTTTCACTTTGTGCGAGCGAGGCGAACGAATAAATCTGTCCAGTTGCAAATTTGCAGCTTTTCTTAATTTTCTTTTTTTTTTTGTTCGTTTCCGTAAAATATAATAAGAATAAAAATAATACAGGACACAAAAAATACACAAACAATATTTCATACTCATACGAGCCAGCATACAAATAAAAAAAAAAAAAAGCGCGATTACCACACATCCGTTAAAATGATTAAGCCTTAAATTTAGAATCGAGTTTACAGCTGGGGAAAAAAAGGGAGTAAAACGTAAAAAAAAAAAAAAAAAAAAAAAGAAATGCTTCATGGAAGTAAAAAAAAATGTTAACATTCAAAAATTAATTGATTAATTAATGTTAATAAAATATTAATTAATTAATTAATATTGACGTTGACATTAATATAAGTCAATAAGAAACATTTTTTTTTTTTAGATATTATCTCTATCTGTGAGGAAAAATCTTTAGCTTTATCATTTTTGTGATTCGTTAATATATTCTATGTCGATAATACTTGTTTGATTGATAGAGAATATCATTTTTGAAAATTAAGTGTAAACACAATTTCAACCGATTTTATCATCTATTAAAAAAAAAAAAATTGAGTCTTTGTAATTTTTCTGCATGTTATATGTTTTAATATTACATAAATGTTAATTGGGAAATATTTGTAAAAAAAAAAAGAGAAAAAATTCCTTTAACGAAAAGAAAAAGGATTTCGAACGATAAAATTGGTAGTTCATTGTGTTAATTTCTCCCTTTTTTTCTTTTTTTTAATTATTATTATTATTATTATTAAAAAATATATAAATATATATATATATTCTTAATTCATTTAAATATAACGCTTTGCGAGTTCACGCGACCTTTTTAAAATTTGCAGATTTTTTATTGAAAAGGAAAAATTAAATCGCGTGAGTTCGCAAAGACGTGACTGATTTTAAAATGTATATCTGAAAAAAGGACCGGCTCTCCCTCTATACATTATATAAGATCTTTCGGGGTTTCTTCTTTTTTCGGAAAAAAAATAAAAAATAAAATAAAACATTACTTTTTATATATTATAAGAGTGCGGACAAAGAGAGCGCGTTCTTGTCCGTGAATTCTGCTGCGCGTTCAGCAAAAAATCGTACTGATTATTTTAAGAGAAATCGAGATTCGATTGTGTACCTTGATATATATCAAAAGATATGTTTATCACAACAACAAAAAAAAAAAATTGTTTGAATAATTACGATAATTGTGAAAGTATGTGTATGTGCGTGTGAAACAAAAAAAAACCGACAGAGTGCTTCCTCGCCTATATTAATATAAAAAAGGACACATTTTCTTTTTTCAAATCTACTTATGAGAAGAAAAAAATAAATAATGAACAAATTATAGAAATTCGTTTCACAACATTTTGAAAATGTGCTCTTTTTTATATACTATTTTTCAACATACGTTAATGTTTGACACTCTAAATAATCGACAAGTAGAAAAAAAGAAAATTAAAAAAAAAAAGAAAAAAAAACTTCAGTCTTAAAATAAAATTTGGAATGTCAAACATTTACGCTTGTATAAATTGCCTTTTTTTTCTTTGTATTAAGTTACACTGTATTATGTCATACACTTTTAAGCTAATTCACCTCCTTTTTTTTTTGTTTTGTTTTCTCGTTCTTAAAGCAAAAAAAAAAAAAATCATAATTTTGATTAACAAAATGTTTATTGACAAAATGTTAATCTCAGATTTATAACTTGTACGAGGCATTTCCTATAGTTTTGTTTTTCTTGCGATTTAAAAGTTATAATAATATTTGTTACCAGCGACAATGGTAGTTGTTTATATATATATATATCTGTATAATTTTTTTTTTTTTTTTTTTAAAGACGAATACATGAACAATTTAATTCTTCGAAAAAAAGAACAATTCCATTTTTTTCTGAAAATAATTTTATTCTCTTGTTTGAAAAAATTTTGTTTTCTTCAATGTTTAAGAAACAAAAAAAAAAATTATATTCTTTAAAAATTGTATTTAAAAAAAAATTGTTTTTAAAAATTATTTTCCTAAATAATTATTTTCTTCAAATGTTATTTTTCTAAAAAAAAAAAATTGTATTTCTGAAAAAGAAAATTAATTTTACTAAAAAAAAAAAGAAAAGGAAAATAATTTTTTTTTTACTGAAAAAAATGTAATTCTTTCTTTTTTTCGAAAAGAAGTGTGATAAACAAAAATTTGATTTTCTCGAGGATAAAAGAAGAAGCAGCAGAAATTTAATTTAAAGAAGAAAAAAAAACGAGACGATGAATTTTTTTTTTTTTGGATAATAAAATGAGGCAATTCCTCGAGTATGTATTTTGAATGAGAAACAAATTATAATATTGTAAATGTGTGTATGTATGAGTGTAATGGAATGAAAAATAGTTTAGCCTTACGTTTTAAGCTACGATCACTGTGATTTCCGTTTAATCTCTTAAATGGTCAAGCGGACGCAATGCAATGAATCGAATAAGACTTTAAAAAAAAAAAAAATGCACGAAATAAAAAGAGCGATTGTTATAAAACGAAGCGACATTTTTTTTTTTTTTTTTTTTTATTAAGATATAATTGCGATTGTAAGTGCGCGTTCATGACGCAAAAAAAAAAAAAATAATAAAAAGCGTCCAGAGACTATAAAAAGAAAACAAAAAAGAGCACGAACTTTGCATACAAATATTTAATGTAGTCGGGGTGATATAGATATTTTGTAAATGATAGAAGTTATATCAGAAGATAAGATGGACAGGAAACAATTAACAAGTGCTAATGAAAGTAAAGAGTAAAAAAAAAAAGTAAATAAAAGTGAAAAATAGTGAAAGAAAATAAAAAAAAAGTGATAGAAGAATAAAAGAAGAAAAGTGATTAAAAAAAAAAGTGGCAGATGAAGAGGATGGAGAATTTGTTGGACCAGGATGGAGGGGAAGGCTCGCAATGCGTAAGAACGAGAGGACATCTGCTCCCATTTTGTGCCAGTTACGCATCCGATTGTTTTTTTCGGAAAACAAAAGTTGAACTCACGTGTTTGCGTAGGGCGTGCCCTGATCTATTCAAAATAAAATCTTTGAACATCCTGTCAGTTCATTTTTATGGACAATGAAAAAAAAAAAAAAAAGAAATTCTCCAAAAGAGCCCCTCCGACCATTTTTGGTGTGAGAGAGGTCAATTTTATGACAATTGAAAAGGGCCCAAGTGATCGGGGAGTAGTGCGGGCGTTACAACAAGAAAAGCTTTTGATCAGAGAAAAATGTTTGAAAAGAAGAAAAGTTTCGATCTTCCACAAAAGAGAGAAATTCGAAGGCCAGAAATGAAAAGCAGCACAATAATAATCACGAGAATATCGAATGAAATCTTAAAATAAAAAGAAAAGAGAGAAGAGGCCACCGAAAGATATCATCGGAGAGCTTATCCAAAAATAATAACGGGAGTTTTTGATTTTTCTTCATCAAATAAATGCGTTTCATTCCAATCAGATTCACGCATTTTTTTGCTCCCTTCTCTATCTCTCTCTCTTTTTTTTTCATGAATCCAATTCATCATAATAATTGTAGTTTACAAAATGTGTCTGTGTTCACCGAAACGTTTTTCACACACATGACACGCACAGTCGCTCATAACAATTTAAACTATTAGAATGTTACATAATAAAAACGATAAAGCAGTAAACAATGGAGGAGAACTTTCAAAATAAATAAATAAATAAGAATAATAATAATAAAGGCCTGGAATTATTTGTCCAATGTAGCAAACATATATAAAAAAAGCTCATTGGCAACCTTCTCGATTTAACGAGGAGGATATAATTATTATCAGTCCTTTGTCAAAGTTGGAGATGCAATGATCGAATTCGAGACTGAAGGCGAGAAACAAGAATATAAGTATGTGTGCATGAAAGTTTCTAAGAAAAATTGAGATTGGAAAAAATGAGAAAATTTCTTTTTTGCAAATTTGCAGAGAGGAACCAAAAAAAAAAAACATAAAAAAAAAAACAAGAACAAGTGTTGAGTATTAAAAGAACCACAAGGGAGAGAATGTGTGCTCGAGGGATAAGGAGATGGGGACGTAAACGTCTGCTTTCTCAAAAAGCTTTAAAATTTTTTTTTTTTTTCATTAATAGTATATAGCTTTAAGTGTGAGGAGTTTTTGAAATGCTATTTCTTAGAAAGATTCTGGTATTTTTACTGAAAAATTTACATTCAAATTCATATTTTAATTTCGAAAGCATACATGCACAATAGAAAAAAAAATTAATCAAAAGAAAAGCATTTCGGATATAAGAGAAAGATGAAAAGAAGATGAAGATAATAAAAGAAGAAGAGAAAGTAAGGAGGAAATTTTAAGAAGATGATAGAGGAGTAAAAAAATAAGGACCAAGTTAAAAAAAAAACTTGTTCCGTCAAAGTATTCACCGATGGAAAAAAAAAATTATTGATCTCATTCATTCACATCAGCATCAATTATATTGACAATTTCATATATATATATATATATATGAGAGTCTTTATCATTCCAGAAGATCAATCAAATCCGCTGATTGATTTGCAATCAACGTGCGAAATGTTTTCACCATTTACAAAAAAAAAAAAAAAAAAAAAAAAAAGAAAAAAAAACCAAGACAAATCACAAAAAATTTTCAACCAATTTTTAAGAAGAAAATGAAGATGAACAACAACAGCATCAACAAATTTACAAAACCAATTTCTCAATATACTGTGATCTATCCTTTCCTTTTTTTTTCCTGCAATAGAAAGTTCTTACATTAATATGAATCCAAATTAATTCCTTTCCTACAGAAAAAATTCAATTATTTCCCCCTTTTTTTTTTTTTAGTTTCAATCTACATTCAATCTGTGTACCTAATTTACATATCCCGTCCAAATCCAAAATACCTTTTTTTTTAGGGCCCTTTTCAGGGCCCGCAAATGTTTCCCAATGAAGGAATATGCTTGGTTCAAACAAACATAAAATCTGTCCTTTTAAGGACAAACAAAAAACGTATAAAGGTTTCATATTCAGTATTTTTTTTATAAAAATTGATTGAAATAATTTTATTGTAAATGAAAAATATTTATAATAAAATATTGTACGAATTTTTATTAAAAAAAAAACTGGTAAAAAATAATCTATCCTTTTTAGGACTATTTTTTTACAGCTAATTTTCCATGAATTTTATTTATGAACAATTTTTTTTTTTACATAATTTATTTTAGAAATAATTTCAAATATTTAAATTAAATATTAATTTTTGTTTTCATTGAAGAATTTTTTTTTACTTCTTTTTTTTCTGTTGAGTTAAATTATTTTTAAATATAATCAAAATAAATTTGAATGGATAACGAAAGAATGAGGATTTGTCCTTGATCTTTCTTGAAAAGAAGAGGAATATATTCGTCACAGTTGCTGTTTTTAAGACGGCAATTATTCTGAGGGTCATCGACATCAATAGAGAAACAACGCAGAAGTTGAATATAAATGACGAAATGGAAAAACATCTTCAAGGAATCGACTGTTTAGCAAACGCAAAGTGGGCAACTATTTTTAAAACGTAAGTGAAACATTTTAAAAAAAGATTTTTATTTTCTGTTAATTATTATCCATTAATTCAGAATTTATTACCTTATTTTTTGTTCTTTTCAAAATCAAGTTATATTTAATGAAATAATGAAAAATACTTAAATTATTTTTATTTATAATAATAAATATTTATTTTAATTTTCTCTAAGATTAAAAATAGTTGAGAATTTTTTTTGTTATTTTCTTTTTCTGTCTCGATTGTGTGTATTGACGCCAACATATTAAGCTGATTAGATATTATATTCTCATTTTAGTGATGTAAGTTTTTGTGTATACGTGCGTTTAATGAAATAATTTGAGTTCTTCTAGAAAATTTGATAAATCTGAATGACTCAAACATTCTTGAATACACGGCCAAGAAATTACGCCAGTGGAAATTTTGAATACGTCGTATTTACAAGTCATATATAACGTAACAAATGATTCATCGATGATAATTAATATTTCATTTTTAAATATATTCGGCATATATTTAATAATTGACATTAGGTTTCGAATTTAAATATAGATAATAATTTTTTCTTTTTTAAATTTGAAAAAAAATTACTTTTTAACAAAATTAATTAAATTAAAAAGTAATTTTTTTTTGCAGCTTAATTTTTTTTTTTTAATATAAAAGACTTCTTTTTAATAGGCAAAAGAGAGAAAAACGAAAACAATAATGTTGTAGTATAATTTATTATTCTTTAGAGAGTGATATACGTATCATTATCTTTGTAAACGAAGATTATTTGAGGAAGGAAAACATAATTTCTACGTCGTAAAATTTCATCAAGGCCTTTTTAAAAAAAGTAGTTTTTAATTGTTTACGGATTTTTTTTTCTATATATAAAATACTAAAACTATTAAAAATAATTTAAAACTTTAATTTAATGAAAATTATTTTTAAATTATTTCAAATTATATTTACTTTATCTAAATGAATTCTCTAAATGGTTAAATATAAAAAATTACATCTACTTTCTTGTGCTTTTTTTTTTAATAATAATAAAATATAAAGTTGCAATCTTTCTTGTTTTGGCTTCTTCATGTGCTGAGACATTTGAGCCAAGTCTCGACCAGAGTTCGTAGAAAAGACTTGTCTCATTCCTTTTTCATTTCAAACATCTATTTCGAGTCTTGCCACCAGTACATTGCCTTTCTGACAAGTAAAGTCAAATATTTTCATTACACAAAATTTATTTCTTCAAATTAAATAATTCTAGATATTAAATTAATTTTAAAAAAATTGACTTTTTAAATTAAATCAGTGTTAAAAAATAATTTATGAATAGTATCTTGGAATTTTCCAAATTTCCAAACAGGCACGAGTATCTCCCATTGCCACCATGTCTCTAAAATAATTATTAATTATTAAATTTTAAAGAGGAAATTTAAAAGAAAAAAAAATGTTTCTATTAATTTTTATCAAACATACCTTTTGGAATTAAAGCAAAGACTAGTTGTATTTTCTCTAGTATCTGATTGTAGTATTACATTCGGTAAGGCACTGCCGGTATTGACATTAAAAAATCCTACAATAGAAGTTGCTCCATAAGCTGCGAAAATATCTTTGTTTCCAATACACCACGAGAGTCCAATAATTGTACTTTCGAGATTTATAATTTTTTGACTAACTGTCTGCAATAAAAAAAAAATTATTTTTTTTATTAATTTTGTAATATTTTCGAAGTTTTTTTTTTAAGAATATAAATTGTTATATACTTGATCAAAATCGTAAATCCTGATTTCTTTATCCGTACCGCTTGTAACAAAGAAATTTTTTGTTGGCGAACATTTAATACTTGTTACACTTCCTTCATGTCTATTATATTCATCAATAACAGGATCTAAAATTGATTCATCACCTTCAAAAAAAAAAAATATATATAAATTGTTTTATTTAATTTGAATTATTTCTAAAAATCAAATAAAGAAATTAAAATTTAATTAATAATTTACCTTCCACAGAAACTGCTTGCTCGACACTGCATTTATAAACACCGCCGCATAATGTTCCTACAATGAAAATTGATGGATCCTTCGATGAGAAATCAAAACTTGTAATTGTTAAACCAGCTTCAATGGCACGTTCTCGAGTACCACCGGAACTACGTGGTCTTGCACTCTCCGATGGATTATGCTCTTTTGCCACTTTAAATCTAATACACAGAAGATACAAATAAAAAAAAATACAAATAAATAGTAATTCTTAAATTGAGATGAACATTACCGTTTGAATAAAATAACTGTGGTAAAATTAGCCAAAAGTTTGTGAAGTAAAATATATCCTTCAGCGCTCGATGATACTAAAACAGAACCATCGGTTACAATTTTCGTATGCCAATATAAATGTGAGACAAAATCGCCATGGGAAAAAACTTGAACAGGTGTCACCGATGTATCATCACGAAGATTCCAAACCAAAACATCGCCTGAAATAATTATTCAATTTTAAGACTGATTTAAAGAATAATTTTATTTAAAAAATTATTTATATCAATTTTATTTCTATGTAAATAAATCAATTTCTAATACATTTTTAATTAAATTAATAATTTTTTTTTAAATTGTAAATAATTGTTACAGAACTAAAAAAAATGTTAGAACCAATATTTTAAAATTCAGTTATCTTTCCATTGATTATAAATTTACAACCTGGTGTTTATTAAATTGTACCAAAAAAAAAAACCTTTAATAAAATTGTATTTTTATAAAAAAAAAAAACCGTTTTTTATATAAAAAAAAATACCATTGAATAATCCAGCTGCAAGTATAGACGGCTCTTGTGGATGATAGAGAATTGACGTTATACATGAATTAACTTCCAAAACTTTATTAGGTGCTGCTGGAAATTTATTGTCACGTGTAAAATTGTAAATTTTAATTTTCGACAAATGATTACACCAATTTTCATGAAATGTAACACTATAACCTAAAGCCAATGATCCACCACCGGGACTCCATGTTAAACCACTTATTTTTGTCTAAAAGAAAAATTGTAAAAACTATTAAAATAAAAGTAAAATTATTTAAATAAGTTAAAAATAAAAATACTTTCCTTGAAATCAGGATTTTCCCAAGTATTTAATTTTGTTAGACAATTTACTGCAGAAAATGATTCACTAGTTGTTTCTGGATTATAATCTTCAAATGCATTAGTACCATAAGTTTCATCTAATGCTTCCAAAATTCCTGGAGTAACTCGTTTTAAAAATGCTGCTAATCTTTCATAATTAAATTCAGGAGTTTTTTTACTTTCTGTCTGAGTTTGAGTCTAAAACAAAATAAATCATTAATTACTTTTAAAAAGAAATATAATTTTTTTTATTAATGTAAAATTACCTCAACACTTTTTTTTTCTTCACTTTGCGAAGAACTTTCTTCATAAACTACAATATCGGTTTGTATATTTGATGATTTTTCTGATCTAAAATATTTTACAATTAATATTGTTGTTTTAATCAAACATAACCTCAAAATAAACTCTAAACACTTACTTTTCCGTCGAAGATTGAGATTTAAAACCAACTGAATCGAACGATTTATCAGAAAACATTTTATTAATTAATAACGTGTCTTTTATATTAAAAAGTAATTAAAATTTATTTTTAAATCAAACTGGCGTGTACATTCAAACAATATATTTATACACAATGTATTTTATATACACGAATTAATATATACATCTAAACAACAAAAAATTATATTAAATGCAGTTAATTAAAATTCTAATATTAATTCTTGATTGTTTACTTAATTATTATAGAGACAAATTTATTCTAGTATAGACTATAA
The DNA here is from genome assembly GCF_019393585.1 of Leptopilina boulardi. Classification (NCBI taxonomy): domain Eukaryota; kingdom Metazoa; phylum Arthropoda; class Insecta; order Hymenoptera; family Figitidae; genus Leptopilina; species Leptopilina boulardi. The sequence continues at coordinate 1,317,423 of NW_026137996.1, read as the reverse complement.
ATAAAACTTTGTTTTGACATTTACCGGCACATATTTACAACATTTCTACATTACCAACATACAATAGTTAAATTTAACTGATTTTTTAAATTACGCGCTCAAATAGTTTCCAGCGGCAAACGCATGCGTAATTAATCAAAATAGTAAAAATTGTCCACAAATCAAAAATGTTCATTCCGGCATCATTGACCAATCATGTTCACATTTTGGAACACCTGCTCAACAAACAAAAAATATTTTAAGCTTGAAGAATTTACGCCATTTTGCGACATTTTGCAGCCACAATCAGCCGTCGATTACATTCGTTTAGGCTAAAATTTATTCAATTACTCAATTTATTGTTTTATTTAACAATTTTTCTTTTTTGTCAAGTGAATTAAATAACAATTTTGATGCATCCGGCAAAAGTTTTGAGATATAATTGAAAATTTTGGATTTAGAACATGAGACTGCCAAGGCGTGGGTAAGAGATTGCATCCATTTTTTATTCAAAGTAGCTTTTTCATTTAATTTTTGCATTAGAATAATCTAGAACAAAATATATAGAATATTATCATTTTATTTATCTTATAATTGAGTTTCATAATTACAAACTATTATACATTTTTTTTTAAGTGAAGGTGTCGGTTAAAAAATAATCTTAATATTATCATTTAGATGAAAATTATTTTTGCATGCTTTCAAGTTTTTGTCTGTCATATATATTTTTTTATTTGATTATTGTAATTTTATAATAGAAAATCTAAATTTTGCTGATTTTTTTTTCTAATTAAATTTGCATATGTTTCCACAATTTATAATGTTTAATGGGGTACATTCAAAGATTATATTCTATATGGGTAAAGATTGGAGAGAAGGGTCCATCTTTTTATGACGATCTGTGGAAAAAGAGACCTTTCTTCATCAAGATACTTTCTTAAATAATATTACTTGCATTCAGAATAAATATTTACCAAATTATTCCATGTTTATATCTAGAAGATCGTGATTCATATCAATTAAAGTATTAAAATTAGTTCCTAATTGGTTAATTGTTAATTTTCTTTTATTCAAATTTAATTTAATATTATTTTATTTTCAATAGAATTTATAAATAAGAAGAATGTCGGTCCATTATAAATTTAAATCCACATTGGATTACGACACAGTATCTTTCGATGGCTTACATATTTCCGTAGGAGATTTGAAAAAGGCTATTTTTCATCAAAAACGTATCGGTAAAAATACCGATTTTGATCTACAAATAACTAATGCTCAAACAAAAGAAGGTATATTATTTTACAATTATTTATACATTATTAAAAATTTGTCAATATGAAAAAATAAATAATATACATTTTTAATAGGTTTCTGTTTTTATTTTATGTAAATTTTTAATTTTAGATTACAATGACGATAATGCATTAATTGCAAAAAATACAAGTCTCATTGTTGCACGTGTACCATTAACGGTACAACAGAAAAAATCATGGGATCGTAATGAAGCGGTGCCATTTGGCAATTCCAAAGAAGAAGCAGCAATAGGACGTGGTGTAGATTTAACGCGACTCGATGGCTCCGAAGAAGATAAAATTCGCGCTATGATGACGCAATCTACTCAAGACTACGATCCATCAAAGTAATAAAAAAAATTTATTTTTAAATAGAAATCAAAAAATTGGAAAATATGTTAATTTAAAAAAAAAAAAATTTACAGTTACATGAAAATACGTGGAGCGAATCAAACTGGAGAAGTTCCGACGAATTATAGATGTTTTAGATGTCATCAACCGGGACATTGGATTAAAAATTGTCCTCTAGGTTCAAATCAAGAGCCTATTGAAATTAAAAAAAGTACCGGTATTCCTAGGAGTTTTATGGTACCTGTTGATGGTCCATCGGTTCCTGGTGCAATGATGACTCCCACTGGACATTATGCTGTTCCCGTTATTGATCAGTAAGTATCTCATGAATGCTCAATATAATATTTATATATATTATGAATATTTTCAAAAATTTCGGAACATTTCATGAGACTTTTTACATTAGTCAGGCATATAAGGAAGGAAAAAAGGAACGTCCGCCATTTTCTCAGGATCCTGATCCCGTTGTTGAAAAACCAGAAATTCCTGACGATCTACTTTGCAATATATGTAAAGATCTTATGACAGACGCCGTTATGATACCTTGCTGTGGAAATTCATTTTGTGACGAATGTAAGTTTTTCTTTAATTTCAAATCTTTTTAAATATTAATAGAAATAATATACATTTTTTTATACATTTTTCTAGGTATAAGAACATTTCTCCTCGAGTCTGAGGATCATGAATGTCCTGATTGTGCCGATAAGGATAATTCACCGGAAACATTGATTCCCAATCGTTTTCTTCGAAATGCGGTGTTAAATTTTAAAAATGAAACTGGTTACGCCAAGAGGCCAATATTTAGACCACCAAAGATTCAATCTGAAATTACTGCAGAGCCAACAAAATTGGAAACTGCAGCAAGTCAAGAAAAAATTGTACCTAGTCAAACGGATGCGCCAATATTGTCTCAGGAATCTGTGGAAAAATCACCAACTGAAATTGAAGCATCACCGAAACCAGTAGTGAAACCAGCACTTTCGACTAGTAAGTTAATTAAAAACACTAAAAATAGAGGAAATCTATTTTAGATTAAAAAAATTTTTCATTCTTTTCAGTGATTGCAGAATCTGCATCAGCTACTTCTGCCTCTGCTACTGCTGCTGCTACTACTACTACTACTACTACTGTAACAACTCCTGCACCAGCCGCGGCTCCTGAACCTGAAATTCCAACTGATTCAACAAAATTACACGCCGATGATGAATCGGAAGTACCACCTCCACCGGGAACCGAGCCCTTACTCCCCATACCTTCCGGACCTGATACATTAGAGCATGATAAAAAAGAAATCGAAGAAGATTATCCCAGAGAAAGACATCATCGCGAAAGACGCGCTTACAATCGAGATGCTCATCGCGAAAGGTAATTTAATACTAAATTCTTAATATATTGCAAATTTATTTAAAGAAAAAACTTTGTATAGCATAATTTTAATCTTCCAGACAATCGCATCATGGTGATTATCAAAATGTTGGATCTGCAACACACATGATGCCTCAACAACATTCAAAATCGTATTCGAATCATCCAGGTTCCGATGGACATTATCAGCATCATATGCATTATGATTCGGGAATTAGACGATCAACTGAGGATAGAGCTGGTACGCCAACTGTTGATGAACCACATTTACATCAACCACCGGCAACAAATCAACAGCCATTATTGCCATTTCCACCTGGCGATGAAAGAGTACCAACAACTGGTTATAATCCACCACCTTCTAATATGGTTCAACATAATCCGCCTTTATTACCGGATCCTTACATGGGTCATCGTGTTCCCATGTATCCACCACATCAGCAACAGGGACCTCAATATCCGCCTCCGCAGCGTTATGAGAGGCCTCCTTATTCACAATATGGAGGTGCACGTTCCGCGCCAATTCCTCGTGGTTACACTGGACCACCGCGACCCGCAAGAGGAATGATGAATCGTAAGTTTATTTAAATTTTTTTTATTTAAGGAACTTTTATGACACAATATTCGCTGGTCTTGGATTATACCAATTTTTTAATTTCTAATTACTAAAAATTTTTTTTTACAAAATTTTTAAACTAATTACGTCGTTTTTTTTAGTATTTATTTAAATATTTAATTTTTCAATCATTTAACAAATTTTAACGAAAATTATTCCCTAAATTAACTATTTTCAATAATCTTAATGAAATTTTTCAATTATCTTAAACTATTTTTCAATTAAAAAATTTTATGACACTCAATAATTGTTTAAAATTAAAGACGTTTTGTCCACGGAAATGCAGACCTTCAGAAAAAATAATTAATTAACATTTAAATAATTAAAATAATATTAATAATTGTACTTTCGGAAAGAAGAAATATCAATTTTCAAAAAAAAAAAATTTAAATCTACAAAATTTAATTATTTATATAACTTACATAGAATAAACAATTTAATTTTGTAGATTTTAAATTTTTTTCTTGAAAATTGATCTTTCAGAAAGTAGAATTAATAATATTATTATTTTAATTATTTGAATGTTAATTAATTTTTCTTTTCTGGTGGTTTGTATTTCCGTGTATAAAAGTCTTTAAAACCTTTTAAAGTGAAATTCTTTGTAAAATTTTCTGTAATTTAATAATAATAATTTATTATAAATAATAATTTTTTCCAAAATTCAATGACTTATTTAATAATTTTAATATTTCTTTAAAAATTCAATTTTTAATTTATCCTTGATTTTTTTTTTTTAATTCACATTTTGATTTTATTTTAAATTGAAACTCGTGTTGAATTGTCCTAAATATTTGGTCTATCTCAAAGTAAAACGTTTCATTAAAAAAAAATGAAAGTTTGACTAAGAATTTGTGAAAGTAAATTTTATAATTGATTGATTAAAAAATAACGAATTCTAAAAATTAAAAATTCTACTAAACAGTACTAGAAATGCTCCAAAAAATTCTCTCCGTGACATTTTTGTAATATATTTATATTTTCCAAAATAATTGATAACTTCTTATCTTAAAAGACGGGAAAACAAATTTTTTTTTTCCTATTAATTCTACTAATTTAAAATTATATAATAAAATCTCAATTTAAAAAACCTTTGAAATTTGTTTTTTTTTTAAATTGTGAAAAAGTCTTGAATTTTGTTCGCAAATTTTAATGGCCACCTTGTAATAACATTAGTTATTTAAATTAAAATATTTATTAACTAATTAAATTTAATTAAAATAAGAAAAAAATTGACTTTTTGGAATCTAAATTGACTAAAACTACTTTTCTTGCGTCTTAAAGTCGATCCGAGGCCTAAAACTTTTTAAAAATTAGCATCAGTCAAAAATTAATTTAGAAAACAAAAATGTAATAAATTATTTTGTTTTCAGCCGGTTATCGAGGTATTCAGCCACCGCCTCCAGGACTTGGACGAAATATACATAATGGTGGACAAGGGTAAATTAAATAAAAATTAAATCAATATCTTGATAATAATTTATGAAAATAATAAAATATATTCAATATTGAAAGAAATAAAATTAAAATAATTAAATTTTGACGGATTATTTAATTTAATAATTTAATAATTTAACGATTTAATCTCTTATATCTAAATATAAAAAATATTTTTTAATTAATAGGAAATTATTTTTTTTAGTGTAATTGATGATCCTTTGGAGGCTTTCGAACGTATGTTGCGAGAGAAAGATGAAAGAGATCGAAGAATGGGAAAGCATCGTAGACGTACTAGAAGTCGATCTAGATCGCGAAGTTACACTAGATCTAGATCACGATCATTTGGTCGTAGATCACCAACACGAATGAGTCGATCAAGATCCCCACCGTCAAAGAGACGATCGTCAAGATCACCACCACCTCTTAGACGTAGTCGAACGCCTATTAAACGAAGATCACGAAGTGGAAGCTTTTCCATGAGCAGGTAATTGATTTTTAATTTTTTTTAATTTAAAATTAATTTTTTCTTGATCTAATTCTAATCGATATTATAGGGACTAGAATTTAGAAGACAAATTTTCAAATTTTAATATTTAATTACAGATCGAGATCATTTTCTCGTAGCCAATCACCAAGAGGTTCTATTCCTCGCGATAGAGAAAGAGATCGTGATCGCGATGGACCTCCTAGATATAGATCTCCCGCTAGATCGCCTCCAAGGTAAAAATAATTAAAATTTTCTAAACAAAAAAAAAAACTAATTAAAGGATTATAGTTACGATTTTGTTTTATTTATTTTTTTACAGATTTCATAGAGATCGAGAGCGTGATCGTCCAAAGTCGCGTGACACACGAGAACCATTTAATACATATTATAATGATCCACCAAATCAGGAGTATTCATTCAGAGATCGTGATAGAGATTTACCACCTCGTGATAGACCATTATCACACAGATATCCACCCAGAAATCAAGTACAACATAATGCACCATCAATGATGCCTCCAATTGCTGCTGGAGGTCATCCACCAATAATGCCGATGGGACACCCACCACCGGACAGGAAAGACTATTATGATTCCTACAACAGGTATTTTCGCCCTAATAGTTCTTTAATTCATGTACACGCTAAGCAGACAGTTTATCGAAATATTGTCGCTGTCCCGGTTAATAAGAGACTACCCATTGTGGCGGTTTTTTTTTCTTTTTTTTTTTTTTTTCTCTTTATTAGTAAACAGAAAAGAAAAGTGTGTGTATGTGTGCACGCAGTGAGAATTTTTAATATTTAAGCGTTGTCTTTTTTTTTTTTTCTATGCGGCCTGAATGTTTATAAAACATTTCAGGAAGAACAAAATTATTAATAGTGTGCGAACAGTATGATATTTACAATCTCTATAATGTAGAGACTTTTTTATTTATTTTTTATTCTTTTTCTCTAAAATTTTAGCACATTCATTGTTAACAATGGAATTTTTTATTCATCTTTTTTATGAGAATTTTCTTGAAAAACCCCAAGAAAATAACAATGAAACTAGTCAATTTCACAGTGAGTGTGTTAAAATCAAAACGTCGATATTTAAAATTTTCCACTCACTTTTTGCATCAATTTTTATTAATTCCTATAAAAAAAAAAAAAATTGCCTTGCAGGAATTTTATTGTATTTTATATCAAAATGTGATAAATTATAAAATTTTTATTAAAAAAAAAAAATTAATTTTTACTTTATAGTAATAAATAAGATATAATTTCAATATTTTTTTAAAATTCTGCAATGTAATGTAATAAACGAGAGTCAAATTTTCTCTCCATATAAATATAAAAAAAAAAATTGATGCAAAATTTTGGTAAACTACCAAAAAAAAAAAATTGTGATATAAAAACTGTACCTGATCAAAACAAGTCACTAGTTTTAAAATATTTATTTTTAAATGAAACTTCGATGAAATGTTCACATGCAGTGGACATATATATATATATATTTTTTAAAATTGCAATTCTGTGATAGGAAATAATTATTTCCATTACAAGACTGTTTATATTTTAAGCTGTTTAGTGAAAGACCAATTGTCGAAAGTAATCTGAACATATGAAAATATTTTTCTGAACAAATATTTATATTAATTATTTTTTAAAGTATTCAATTTTTTTGGGGGACAAAATAGACGAGATTCTGATTTGATTATTATTAAATAATCAAAATAATTAAAATTCTATGATATTAATTACTAGCGGAAATATTTTATAAATATTTAAAAAAAAAAAATTTCTTGTTTAAATTGCTCTTTCACTGTAAAGTTTAATTTTATTAAAAGAAAAAAAAAATATTGTTCCTTGAAGAGTGGATGTATAAAATCTGAGTGTCCCCGAGGAACAAATCGTTTTTTGTAATATCAATTGATATACATTTAAACATCGATTATGTTTATATCCCTTTTATTGGATATGATTCAATATACTGTAAATTTTACAGTTATTTAACTGCTACGAAGAACAACTAAAGGTTAGTATCTTTGAAGTATAATTAATTAAATAAGATAATTAATAACAGTATTAACTCAATTTTAACGTATTATCTATTTCATTTCCAATAATGATTTTTCTACTGATTTTCATTTTCTTATTTCGATTTTCATGTTCGGATCCAAATTAAAATTTTTTTTTTTAATTCTTTATTAATGACATTAAATATTAATTAACTAATTTCAAGTAATAAGGAGAATACTATGTTAATTAATTAATGTAATTTACGAAAAATTCGATGTACCACATATCCTGTGTGGTAACTTTTACGAAAATATAATTTTTAGACTTTCTCCTGGAACAAGAGACAAAAATAGTTGTACTAAATTTTATTGTGCAGAAAATATAATTTTCTTCATAATGTGATTTTATTTGGTTCTATTTCAATTTTGTTTCCTTTCTAGAAACAAATTCTTCTTATTCTTCATTGGAAATTACAAAATTTCCTTTTAGACGATTAAATTTTCCATAATGAAATTTTTGATTATTCAATCACTATTAATTGTGAACTCATCCCTATTTATTTCTCTATCTATAATTTAGGAACATCACGTCTCTAAATTAATTATTGACATACGTCAGAAGTTTTTACACAAATTTCTTCCTTTTTTTAATAAAAAAAAAATCTAAAGATTCATATCTTAAAAATTTATGATTAAAATTAGTTAATACTATTATTAAAAGAAACAATTTAAAAAAAATAAATATTTCACATGAAATTTATTTGATCAGTAATTAGTAAATGCGTAAAGTGATTGTTTTTTATACAATCTTTCATTGTTCACTTTTTTTTTTTTTTTTTGTACCAATGCTTTTGTGTTGTTCTTTCTTGAATAGATTTAAGAACCATCTACGTGAGAGTAAGCTTTAAAAAGAAAATTGTGTTAAATATTATTTGAAAAAAAAAAAAAAAATTACACAAGGGAGGAAAGTTTGAACGTTAGTAAATATTTTATACAATTTTGAAAAATAGAAAGCTCTTTTTCTGCAAAAAATATAATATTTTTTCACTAAAAATTTTTAATATTTCAATTTATTATTTTTTTTTAAATTAATTATGCAATTTCATACTTTCTTCTTTTGTATTTTGTTATAAAAAATACACAACTTATTTGTATGACTACGCATTTTTGTAATAAGGAAAAACAAAGATATTTTCATTTTCCAAAGCACATTATTATTTGTCCCTTTCATTTTCCTATAAATGATCTCTTACCAAAAGAGGTTCATTAAATTTGATTTTATAATCAATGATCATTTTTTGGTAAGATTGATTTATATTCATTATTTAATAGAATTGGTTTTTCGAATAAACAATTTTGTAAAATATTTCAATACTTTCGTTATTATTGGTTCCATGATTATTTTTTTTTCGATTAACAATATGAATAATTGAAGATTAATATTTACCATAAGTGTAAAGTGTAAATAAACGACTATATATTTTAAGATAAGATCAAATAATGCGATATTGTGTGAATTTTTGAAAAATACTTCACTGTATTAATATTTAAATTATAATTTAGAATAAAAATTTTTTTTAAGGATTTTTAGTTTTGTATAGTGTTTATAATTATTATTTAGCAATTATTACGATTCTTTTTTGTACAATGTTCTTTGTAAAAAATTCTAATAAAGAATAATGAAATATTAATTGTAAATGTTCGACAAGAGAACGAAGAAACATATTTTTCCAACGTGCGGGTCCATCGTGGATTATGAGAATGCTGCTCCCCACAATACCATCCAATTCAAATGATCTACTTCATCATGGTTTCTGATTCAGGTGAATTCAGGGCCAAACCAACATTTTTAACACATTAAAGCAAAGAATTTGCAATTTCTTCAAGGTTCCAATTAATTTTCTACGTATGCAAGATAACAATGAAAATTTCATTTATTTTTATAATGTCAACAAAATTCTGAAATTTAATATATTCACATTGTGACCGTAGAAATTGGTTACAAATGTTGGTTTCATCTTCCTTTACATCTATAATAATTACTTTTACAGTAAATGCGACGGTGACTAATTATATACAATGTTTCGTTAATTGATTATTCATTTCAGCCTAACTATTATTATACATTTAAAAAAAAAAAGTTATTTTATTCATATCAAATGAGTCAATTAATTAGAGTTTTATTTTATTAAATTAAATGACTTATTTGTTATGTAGATTAGTAACTTTCTTCAAAATGTATTTTAAATATTTTATAATCAATTTTATTACTGAAAAATGTTATTTTTAATGTTTTCTTTCTTTTAAACTTCCAGGATAACGTACCTTTTTTTGTTTCTTGAGCTTTATTAAAGAAATTTTAGAATAAAATACTTAAATTAATAAAAATTTTCAATTTTTATATTAAAATAATTAGTAAAAGCAATTTTATATCATTTTTAATTTGAATTCTGAATATTTAAATGTAGTTGAATTATTGTTCCGAGACACTATTTTTTACGAATCCTTGAAGTTTATAGGGATTAGATATTTTTTTTTAGCTTCACTTAAAAATAAAATTTGATGATTTTTCTGTTAACAGATATCCTGCTGGACCATCACCTGCAAGATATAATAATAGTCCTCATAGAGAACATACTCACAAGCGATTTGATGATGTCGCACCGCCAGGAACAGAAGGATATTATGATTTGCCACCTCCAGGTGTTGATCATTTAGAAAGGCCCACTGATAGACTACCAAGAGAACCAGCATCCAAAAATCAGGAGCTCGAGGATCGTGAAAGAGGACCTCCACGAGATGACAGGTAATTTCAATTTTTTTTATTATAATTAATTTTTCCAATCATTTGTATTTCCAAAATAAATGTGTTTATCTATTTTTTTTTTAATTTTATCGTTCCTGTAATAATAATAATAATAATAATTTTTATAACTAGGGTAAGAGATCGTGAAGATAGACTTCGAGAAAGAGATGATCGTGATAGACCTGCGCCTATAATAAAGGAACGTGATGATAGAAATCGAGAAAAAGATGATCGAGATCGAAGGGATAAAGATCGAGATGAGAAAATGGTTAGAAGAGATGATGATAGACAATTTGAAAAGAGGGATTATGAAAAAGAACGGTAAGCTTGCAAAATCATTAATAAAAAAAAAAAAAAATACAAATTTTTATTTTCAAAAATTATTTACATAAAAAATTAAAAAAATTTTTCAAAGAAAAATCCCCGACATTAGAAAATTGTTAACAAATTTTTTTAATTTTCAGCTTTAGAGATGAAAGAGATCGACATAGAATGGAAGATAAGGGACGAATGCGTGATAGAGATCGCGACAGAAGAGAAAGAGATTACGAAAGAGAAAAGGATCGTGAACGACATGAGCGTTATGAAAAATCATTTGTCGACAGAAAAAAGAAACGCACTCCAAGTCCTTATATTTCAAAATCTCGATCCGATTTAAAGGACGTATCACCTGAACGTTCACGAAAGAAGGATCGTGATCATGAGGAAAAACCCGAGGAGAAAAAGAAAGAAAAAAAAATAAAGGACAAGAAAAAGAAGAAGGACAGCGAGGAGAAAGAGAAGAAGAAAAAGAAGAAAAAGGAAAAGAAATTAATTCAAAAGGAAGCACTCAAAGAAGAACAAGCGAAAGCATCTGAAGCAACAGCAAATGAAATTATTAAAACAGAAGAGGAAAAAGCCGCTGAAGCGTCTGCACTTTTAAAAGTTGAAAATATTAAACCCGAAGAATCACAAGAAATACCAATTACCAATGAATCCAGTGTACCTTCAACTGAAGAATTTGATGAGAAATCACTTGCAATTAATCCTGAACCACCAGAAACTGAGATAATAATTACATCGCCAAAAGTCGAAGAATCCGAACCAGGTTCAAATCCACCGAATCCAAATTTCAAACCAATACCCGAATTAAAAGCAGAAATTAAAAACGAAATAAAAGCAATCGATAGTTTATACAGTGGATTAGACGATACAGAAATAAATACCGTTATAACAGAAAAATATACAATTCTCCCAGAAAATGAAACTGAAATTGAAACAGAAGAACAACAACCCACCGAAATAGTAAAATCACCAAAGAAAGATGAATTTTTAGCACCAGTACCAGAAATTTCCAAATGGGAACGTGACGAAACTAATGAAAAAACAGAAGTCACACTCGATACAGATGATAATAAACGTGAATCCGATGAAATAAAGGACAATAAAGTTGTCACATCAGAAGTACTAAAAAGAGCTGAGAATGCAATTTTCCAAAAGGCAATAAATGCCATAAGGCCAATTGAAATAAAAAAAATAAGTGAAAGCCGAAAAATTCTCTATCAAAATCCAGAACCAAAAATTCTCGAAGTTGAACCACCACGTGAACAACAACAGCAACAACAACAACAACAACAGCAACGTAAAAATGTCAACGTGACAATAAATGTTGGGAAAAATGAGAGAAATGTCGAAATAAGTGAACCGACAAAAAAAGCAAAATTAGATCGTTCTAAATTCAAACCAGTTTTGGAAACACATTCACCAACAAGACTATCGGCAAAAGAAAGACTCGGTGATAAAGTTGAAGACGACAAGGAACGTAAACCAAGTCCAAAAATTCTTTTAAGAGAAACAAAAATTGAAACCCGACAAAGAAGTCGTTCACCTCGATTAATACGCGAACGACGTTTATCGCCATGTCTCGATGATAAAAGAGAATCATTACCATTAAATCCCGAACGAAAAGTCTTTTTAGAAGAAAGAAAACGCATTGATAGGCCAAAAGAACGAAATAATCGTTCAGATATGCGACCCGATTTAAGAACAGATTTACGAGCTTCTAAAATTGAACGCGAAAGAGAACGTGATCGAACACCACCGATAATGTTCCGTAAAATTGACATTCCCAAACCAATTCGAAAAGATGAGGAAATTGATAAAGAAAAAGAGAAGCGAAAAGAAAAGAAACGCGAGGAAAAGAAACGTAAAAAAGAACATCGAAGTAGAAGTAAATCAAAAGATCGTAAAAAGAAAAAAGAAAAGAAACACAAAAAAGATAAGGAGAAACATTTGGATAAAAAGCAAAAGCACAAGGAAAAAATGGCTTCTATTGAAAAAATCGAAATTAATGAACAAGTACCAGGAAATTCTGAAATACCATCAATTACAATAACTGAAGATTCAAAAAAACAACGTAAAAATCCACGACTTGTTTCCGATCGTAAACGAAGTGTTCTCGATGAAGCAAATTTTGAACCCGATTATTCTGCATCTGAATCGGAATCTGAAACTGAAGAGAAAACAATTCCTGTTAAAAAAGTAAAACTTGATGAATCACAAATTATTGTAAAAGAAACTGACAAGAAGAAACGAATAAAATCAATAAGTTCTGACGATGAATCAAGTAGTACAGAAACAACATCAACAGACAGTGAAAGTTCCGATGAATCACACAAGAAACGAAAGAAAAAACACAAGAAGCATAAGAAAAAGAAATCAATCAAAAAAGAAACAAGTTCAGATTCAGATAGTTATTCAGATTCATCTGATTCAAGTACAGAAGAAGAACGACATCGAAAAAAATCGAAGAAATATAAAAAAAGCAAACAAAAAAAGAAAAAGAAGTCAAAACACAAATGACGTCACTAAAAACAACCGGAGCAAGAGAATTTTTGAAAAAATGTAAAAATTCTCATAAAACTTTCAAACGCTTCGTGTTAGATTCTTTGATTAATTTCAATATTGGTTAATAACGTATTAAATATATTTATTAAGTTCCAAGATTGTCAAGAATCTTAAAAAAAATAAACTTGAGAAATTCGTTTGATTTAGAAATGAAAAAAAAAAAAAAAACATTAATACACCACGTTATATACTTTAAAGATATGATTATTTAAAAAAAAAATTGTACAGAACAATAATGTGTTACAAGGTAAAAGTGATAAAATGCTTCTATCACATTTAATTATAATAACCATGAAATGCGATGAAAAACATGGAAGTCAACGTTAATGTTGTATTGTACTTTTCACAATATGTCTAAAAAAAAATAAAATAATGTAGAAATACAATAAAATATATAAGAATTCGTAAATGTTTCTATTATTTAAAATTCCCGATCATTGTTCATTTAAAATAAGTAAAATGGACATAAAATACAAGTAAAACAAATTAATTTTTCTAATTTAAAAAAATTAATTACGTGAAATTTTTATAGTTTTTCTTTATTTAATCTTATTCACTATTATTAATCACAATTTAATTTAGAATATTCAAGAAAAAAAAATTAAATATTAAAAATACGAGATCAAATTTTTAATTGCACTCTCGGAACAATTATTAACGATATTAAAGTTTTCTTTTTCTTTTTTTAACAGGAACTCATTGACGATGCTTTTAATTCTTTAAATGCTTCAATTACACAAAATAACAATGGTAGACTTTTGCTTTTTTCGGTTTCTTTCACTCCCAAATCTTGTGTGAGAAAAGCACGATCCAAAGGTTGTTTTCCTAATTCACATTCTGTAAATAAAATTTTTTTTTTAATTTTAATTAAAACAGAGTGAAAAAAAGAGAATAATTGTTTTTTTTGAGTTAAATTATTTAATTTAATAGAATAAAATTTATTTTACTGTAAATTAAAAATAGAAATTACCAGTAACAAAAACATTTGAGGTGTACTTGTAGCCAATCCAATCGAAATATTCTCTAATTAATTCGTTTAAAAAAAGCACATCGTGTGGAGATTTTGGCCTCTTTACTCTACTAGATTTACTAGAACCATCCAAAAGTTTCATCACTTCTGTTCTCATTTCCGCTTTAATTCGTCCAAGTTGTCCATCGGCTTCCAAAGAATCTCGTACAGCTGAAATTATTGAAAAAATATTCACCTAAAAACTGTTTAAAAAAAAAAAAAAAAATTCTTAATAACTATACAAATAGAAATAAATATTCGAATTTCCGTGAAGTATCATCATAATCATTAAAATAATTATTTTTCCATATACATACAATATAACTTACATTCCTCCTCAAATTTCACAACGCAAAAATTATTCTCATCAATTAATAAACGATCATTTATTGGTTCATCAATATCTTCAAAAAATTCATTTTCATTAAAATTATCCCAATAATTCTCAGTTATTATATCATTGTTACAAATTTGACGTGATATTTCTATTTCAGGATATTTTTCACTAAATAATTGATGTATTTTTTTATTTATTGATTGTTGATCAGAATCATTGGATGAATTAATATTTTCTTTCATTTGTTGATAAATTTCATCATTATAATTTTCAAATAAATTATTATCATTAATTTCTTCTTTAATTGAAACAAATAATTTTTTATTTTCAGATTTTATTTTATTTTGAAGAATTTGTATTCGTCTTTGTGTTATACCAAAAACATTGCAAAGTGTTCTTTGACAAACTGATATAATTTTTAATCCAATTTTTAAATTATAATGAAAAATTGCCTGTCTTTGTGAAATAGTTTTATCAATTTTCTTTTTTTTTGTCTCAATTAAATCCATACAATTGACAATATATTGCGATTGTTCGTCAAATGTTTTTTTATTAAACAAATTAAAGAGATTTTGTTTATCTTCAAATGTAAGTTTATGACATTGATGACTGCATTTACAGATTTGAATCTATAATTTAGTTTTATTATTTTTTTTTTTCAATTGAAAATAATCTATTTTATTTTTAAAATATAAATAGAAAATCGATAATTTTTATTATTTCTTTTTACTCACTTCAGAAAGAGGAAAACTTGTAGAAGCAGGGACACCGTTACGCGAAACATAAACATCCTTAGAATTTTTAAATTTTGTTTGTTTTGCATCTTGCAATCCATCCATAAATTCATATTTGTTCGTGCTTGAATTTCCTACATGTATACACAAGAGACGTTGACATGTTTTTCTTTTACAGAGATGTTAAATATGCCGGTCGCAGACAATTTTTTTTTTATCAATACTTCACGGAAATTTAATATTTATTCATTAGTATATGAAAAATTATTAACTTTATCTCGGACGAACAACTTAAATTTAATTATCAATTTGATCATATAAATAAATTTTAATCTATAAGATAAATAACAAAAATATTTATGAAATATAAATCAAACTTACCGTTAATTAAATCCTTTTCGGTGGCCATTATCAAGAAAATTTATTCAAATATTTATAATTGATGAATTGTGTTTCAATTACTCTTTTTTACACTCTTTGATATTAAAATTAAGTAAAAGTAAGAGAAAAAAAAACAGAAAATTGACAGTTGAATGTCAATACAAACAGTTGCCATGGTTACGCATTGCCGGAAGAAAGAAATGATTTCATTGGTTGAGCTTCAGCGAATGAAAATCAATTTTTATTTCTATAATTCAACCTACTTTTTCCATTATAGAAGCGGGAAATAATATTTGATTAATATGCACTTTTTTAATATATAAATTTCTTATTTTGAATAATTACTAATTAGTATTGAAAATTTCGATATATTAGTATTAATGCAAGACATTAATATTAGTTTTTAATCTATAAAAATCATAGAAAGTATCTTAGTATTTTAAACCGACGCCATCTTAATTTCCATTCGATTAATCGAAACTTCGAGAAGTGAATAGTCTGAAGTAAGGTGTTTAAGTTTACCGGTTTTAAAATTCACATCGTTTTTTGTGTGCAGTAAAAATTTCTTAATAAAATCATTTAAAATGCAATTACTTCTGGAAAATAATCACCATCTATCTTCTATAAACATCAACAAGTGAGTTTGATTTTATTTACTATTAAATTTGTAGAAATTGTTATCAAATATTGACATAAAATTAGTTTAACGTGCTTGACGGTTATCATAACCTCTACATCGACATGCTTAAACTTTTATTTTTTATCTTCGGAAAATTGTAATTTATCTATTATAAAAATATCTAATTAAATATTTTAAATATATAATATATCGTAAATAAAATTATTTTCGTGAAATGTATGAACAAGGTATGAGATATAATGAAAAATTTCTTAAAAATAAATAATTTTATTATACAGTCGGAAATAGATATAGAACAGTAGAATAGTATCGTATAGAAATTTTTTTAAATTGAATACATTTAGGTTTATAAAGTCATTGTTAAAATTAAATGCTGTTATTCACATATATTAATGCATCACAGCCAAGGCGCGTACAGGTATAGTTTATTAAATTAATTTTATAGAATAAAAAAAAAATCATTTACACAATAGATTATTCTACATTTACACTAATTAGCCATTTTGAAATTTAGTTTTGTACGTTCTTTAAAATATTATATACTATAAAGTTTTATTTTAATAGCAATATACCTTTAAAATGTTAATATATGAAAAACTATTTCAAAAATTCATAAATATAGTTTGAAGCAATATTCGAGGCTTAAAATTTTAGAATCTTTGCCATTAGATTGTCTATATTATTTTTCTATAGATAATGCCCTTTTCTGACTCAATCATACCAATTTTTAATTTCATTCAAAAAAAAAAAAAATAGAATAAAAATTCAAGAAGTATTTTAAAATTTTATATTAGAAATTTTTTAAAACTTTATTCTACGTTAAAATGAGTTTAAAAATTTTTATACATATTTGATAAATATTTAATTGATTTGTAATAATTGCAATATGTCTACAAGATTATCAATTATTTTTGATATGATTACTAGTATTCTTGCTATTAAATTCTTGTTTTCTATTATTTATGACTAATTATTATTAATTTTTTTTTTTAATTTCATTATTATCAGTTTTATTATTTTTTCTTTACTCTAATGTCTTTTAATTAATAATGAAATTTCTCTATTATATATAGTAAAAAATTATAATGTTTGAGTCAGAAAATTGAAATTTAAAAATATTAAATGACAATTTAATAAATTTCAGACATAAGTAAAACTGTTAACGAAGTCCATCCAGTGAAAGGATGACAACCTTTTCCATTTCCATAAGTGTCACCATAATTTTCCCAAAGGAATCCCGTTTTTTTATATTGTGAAATTACATTTTTAATTAAATTTTTCCTTAAATTTTTATAAATATCCTTTGCTTTTGCTTGATTTGGTCCTTCAATTATTGAATAATGATGTAAGGCTTTAGCAGTAAGATAATTAATATTCATCCAAATAGCACCACGCCAATAAGGTGCATCATGCTCTGTATTATATTTCATATAAAGTGGAGAATTTTTTGCCAATGATCTCAATCCATATTTAGTCCATAATAAATCAGGATTAACAATATCGTCAAGAATTTTTCCCAATTGCGATGAATTTGGTTCAATGATTTGTAAAATAAATGGAAATAATGAAACATAACCAAATGTATTATCGACAAATCTTAAAATAGGATCCTCTAAAACAATACGTGACATTTCCAAAGATTGATGTGATCTTGGTGATGGTGTTGGTTTCTTGAGGTTTACTTTATCAGTATGTAATCCAAAATCGGCAAATGTTTGTGTCCTTGGCGACCAATGTAATTGATTTAATAAATCATTGTCTGTTAAATAATTATAAGTATCTAAATATTTTGAGCTTGGTTTATGTAGAATATCAGCAATTTCAAACATTACATTAGCGGCGAGTGCAATCCAACATCTTAAATCAACATGACGTTCATCTAAATTTGGATGTGAAGCTCTTGGATAATCATCTAATCCTGATGTTAGAGTTTTTGGATTTAATTCACGATTTGTTGTACTATTTCTTCCTCGCCAACGATATGTTCCTGGTATATCACCAATTTGTGTTGTATTAAACCAATTGAACCAAGCCTGAAGTCTAGGATAAAGTTTATCCAATAAATAATAATGATTTCTCAATAATTCATTACGATTATGATTGAGAATATATTTTAATGTGAGAAAAAATGTCGGTGGATTTGCATTTGTATTAACTTGAGTGACAAATTCTTCTGGTACTTTGACAAGTGCTTCTTGTCCAAGAATCATTTCCCTTGGTATCCAACCTTCAATATTCATTAAATCAAACCAATGACTCATAATATCCATTTCAATATTTAAATTCCATGTAGAAATAAGTAATCCATGAAAGCCTTCATCCCAAAGAAAACCACGGGGGAAAAAACTTCGACTCGGAACGGCTGTGTAAAGAGCAGCTTTCCAATAAGGTACCGATTCTTTGGTATAATCACTTTTCACCTGTGCCGAACCATAAAAATATCCAATTGATCCCATCATATTTGAAAAAGCCATTTTTGCAAAATTAACTTCATCTTCTTTATAACCCTTTGCGGTAAGTTGAAAAATTTTCTCAAATTTCTCATTAAACTTTTGTCGTCGTTCATTGAGTATTTTTTGATAATGTTCACCAATTAATTTTTCACTACGATTATTAAAACTTCCCGATTCAAAACTAATTTCAAATTCAAATGGTATTTTTCCCGTTATTTGTGTTGCAATGAAATTTGGATTTAATTTACTTCCATCGTGAGTGGATGACAATTGTTCACCGCCAAGAACAATGTGTTTTTTATTCGTTCCTTTTTGTGTGGCAACGCGAAAATTTTGTAATACCATTTCTTTTAAAACATGTAAACCAGGCGCAACAGTTGCCAAAAATGAATGTTCCTCCACTTGACCTTTAAGTATATTGAGATTAATTGAAAAAAATCCCAAACCCTCAGTATTGCCCTCCATTCCAGTGAGACGTTGATTATCACCTAAAACTACTCTTATTTTGCCATTTGTTTTATCCTCAATTGCCGTATAAAAGATAAATGAAATTTCTTCGCCATCGCGTTCACCTTTTTTTTCTGATTTAACACCAATTCTCGCTGTCCAATCGCCACCGTGTCTACCACCTGGCTTTTTTACAAACGATGTTGTTAAAATAGCGCCACCATCAACTATTTCCTGTACGCCAAAAGTTTCTCCATCGTGCTCTAACCAAGCGTACCTTTTATTAAATTATAATTAATTAATGAAATTGTTTTTAAATATATTTAAAGAAGAGCAAGATAATTTTTTTTTTTGCCAAATTCAAGGAATTAAATTAAAATATAATATTATGAAACTAAAGTTACCAACGTTGATTCAATGAAAAAATAAAATTTAAGGATTCTAATTCCCTTTAATGAAATTTGATTATTTTCAACCCTCTGAAAGTTGAAATAAAAAAAAAAAAAACAATATTTATCATTGTTTTGTTCCGGATTTTCCGAAAATTTCGAAATTTCAAGACAATTATTATTTCCCCGCCTTGGAAGCAATTTTTCTCGTTTGATAATTATTTATTTCAATGCTAGAAGCCTTTTAAAAAACAGAAAAAATTGCTTCCAAGTCGGGGAAAGCAGTGATTTTAAATTTTTTTTCGAAAATCCCGAAATTTCAAGTAATATGCTATTTCCTCGCCTCGGAAGCAATTTTTCGCGTTTTATAATTATATATTTCAATGCTAGAATCGTTTTAAAACACAGGAAAATTGCTTCCAAGTCGGGGAAAGCAGTGATTTTGAATTTTTTTGTCACGGATTTTCCGAAAATCTCGAAATTTCAAGTAAATTGCTATTTCCTCGCCTCGGAAGCAAATTTTCTTTTTTTTTAAAAAAAGGCTTCTAGCATTGATATAAATAATTATCAAAGAAGAAAAATTGCTTCCGAGGCGAGGAAATAGCAATTTACTTGAAATTTCGAGATTTTCGGAAAATCCGTGACAAAAAAATTCAAAATCACTGCTTTCCTCGACTTGAAAGAAATTTTTCTGTGTTTTAAAAAGCTTCTATGAAATAAATAATTATCAAACGAGAAAAATTGCTTCCGAGGCGGGGAAATAATAATTGTCTTGAAATTTCGAAATTTTCAGAAAATCCGGGACAAAACAATAATAAATAATGTTTTCCCCGCCTCGGAAGCAATTTTTCGCGTTTTATAAAATGCTTCTAGCATTGAAACAAATAATTATCAAACAAGAAAAATTGCTTCCGAGTCGAGGAAATAGCAAAATTATTTGAAATTTCGAAATTTTTGGAAAATCCGGGGCAAAACAATGATAAATATTGTTTTTTTTTTTTGTTTTTTTTTTTATTTCAGCTTTCAGAGGGTTGAAAATAATCAAATTTCATTGATGGGAATTAGAATCCTTAAAATTTTTTTTTTTTTTTCATTGAATCAACATTGGTAATTTTAGTTTCATTAATTTTTTGATATAATTACCGATCTAATTTATCGCCTTGTTCACACCAATGTCTTAGTCCATCTCCTCCTTGTCGTAAAAAATGTGGAAAATACCACATAAGACCCGTTACCAATGAATAAGGATCTCGAGTTTTCATTCCAAAATAAACGCCTGATCTATATGTACCCCAATATCTCTCGGAATTATTTAATTTGGCTTCATTAATTAACTATAATAGAAAAAAATATGAAAATTCATCAAAAATTAATATTTATTTATTTTTTTTCATAGATAAATTACTTACTTTCTCAACATTATATGGCGTATTAACACGAGTTTCTAAATATCCTTTATAACTAAACCAAATAGCAACTCCTATTAATATAATTGTTAAAAATGTATTGAAAATAGGCATCTTAGAAATTGACGTCGTATCCGAATCACTGTGATTTAATATCCTTGCTCTTTTCTGTGATCTTTCGTGTCCTTTTAATTTGGCCATTTTATTTTATTAATAACAATAAATGCAATCTAAAATAACAATATTCAATTAATTTTTATATTTAAAAAAAAATATTAATATTATTTTGAATTTATCTATAATTTTATTTTTTATTATTATTTATTTTATATTTTATTTTATTATATTTATTTATTTTTATTTTAATATTTATTTTATTATATTTATTTATTTTTATTTTAATATTTATTTTAATATATTTATTTTATATAATAAAGTATAAATTTCGTTAAAAGGCAATATTTTGAGGTTATGTTTAGAAAGAAAATTTAAAAACAACTTTTATAAAATAAATACATTTAAAAATTGAATTATTATTATTGAATCGAGTAGAAAATTAATTATTATTGTATATTGTTTATTTTAATTAATACTTACCATACAGATTTATTGATAATTATTTGTAAATTGCCAACGTGGATAATATTATCGATTCTTTAAACGGAATTTCTAAAGTACATTTATATCTGAAATAATATCAATTATTAAATTGATATTGATTCTTTTTTTACAATTTAAAATAATAATTAAATATTTAAAAGTAATATTTAAAACTTATATAGTATTTGCAAGACAATCATATAGGCGATGAACTTTTATTTTGAAACAACAAATACAAATTTGACACATGAGAAACCATTTTTAAAATTAACTGGCGCATTTTTTTAAAATTCAAAATTTCTTTAAAATATTTAAAAAGCATTTTTTTTTTATTCAATTGTTCATAATTAATAGAATTAAAAAGTAAACTTTCATAAATATTAATTCAAATATTTTATAAAATAATTAAATATTAATAATAAATATCATTTTTTTAAAAAAATTTTTATTTAATTTAATTTTTTTTTTAAATAAAATTGATTATGTAAATAAAAACAAATCGTTACTAGTTGATTTATATTTATTGCATTCTCTTGGTGTCTTTTTATTACAAATAATAATTCTGTATAATGTGAAAATACATTTCGCATTGTCGGATGTAGAGATGATTTTAAATATTCACAGCTCCATTGGAAATTTAAAATATTTATTCGACAACGATGTGTGTATGTGTGTGTGTGTGTGTATGATACAAATAAAGTATCGAGCATTAGAGAATTATTATATAATAGAATTGTATTAGAGAAAAAATCGCATTTATTGTATTATAATTCTAAATCAATAGCCGATTTGATTTTTTCATTTTTTTTAATTATATTTTTCTTTTTTATTTGTGCCTCAAATTTATTTTGTGCACGAGAAAAAAAAGCAATTTCTATATAGTATATTATTTATTGCTGCTATTTTATTATTATTATTTAATTATTTATGAATCATTATATTCACATATATAATGATTTCCATATTCTTTGACATATCGCATTTTTCTTATTCTATACTCTTAATAGAATATCTTAAACATTTATAATATATATATATATATATAATCTTAAAAATTTTCAATTAAAACAATAATATATGTACAATATTGGTAACGTTTTAAACTTCAACAAATTTAATAAGTTTTTCATTCTTTTTTTTTTTTTTTAATCTCAAGTGGACGAAGCATTTTCCACCATCGTCAATTTTTCAAGATTTCTTTTTTCGAAATTGAAAATAATTGAAAACTCTCTTTTTTTTAAAAATATCAATTTAGGCAATTTCACAAAATTTGGCGATATATATTTTAATAAAATAATAAATAATTTTACATATTATAGAAATCGTTGTGTAAGCGAAAGGCTCATTTTGGTGCGAGCGCAATAAAATATGTGTTTTACAAAAATCTTCAATAATATATAACAAATGAATTAAAAAATAATGATTTTATTTACATAGGAATGTTCTCTCTTTTTTTTTGGTATTTAGTAATACCACGTATACTATTTAATTTACTATTAATTTAATTAATAGCTCTCTTTCTATAATTTTATAATATTAGTAACTTTTTTTTGAATAATCTATCGTAACTTTATAATATATATATATATTTTTTTTCTATTTCACTATCATTATCGAATATGTCATGACAGCAAATGAATAAATAAAATTTTCAATTAAATTATAGAATTTTCATTGTGATGAATAAATTTGTATTTCTTTTTTTTTGCAAACAAAATATTTATTAGAAGCTTTAATGGAAAAATTTTAATTATCTTAAACTATTCTGATTGAGCGTTATCAAAAAAGTGAGAAAGAGATTTTTATGAATATATAGTGTAATTATTTTTTTTTTCAATAATAATTTTCGAATTATAATTAATACTAGAGATATGCACGTATAGATTAATTTATAAGTGATTGAAAAATACAACTAGAAAAATCATTTAATAGAGAGAAAAAACATTTTTGAGTTTTTTTGTTTTTTTTTTTTTTTTAACAGGCAGTTAAAATTTTAAATGCAAATGTTGATGGTGGTAATGGAATTATTAACTTTTAAATTGTTCTATATGCACTACCACCTAAAAGTGCTATTTAATTATGCGCGATGAGAATTCAGCACCATTTTTTTTTGAATTATCAAAAGTGCTTCCTTTCAATTTTCTAATAGATTTTCTTTTCTAATTTTCTCATTACACTATATATAATGATATAAAGCCAAGTATATAGTATTCAATGAGAGTACATTGTGACATATGTATAGCATAAATCCATACAGATTTTTTTTTACGTTTTTTTTTTTTTATTGCCATTTATTTTTTTGAATCGTAGCCTGTTTTTTTTCTACAAAAGGCAGAATGAAGAAAAAATTTTGCAAAATTTTTCAAAAAACGAAAAAAATTCTAAATTCCTTTTTTTTTCCTTTTAATTTCATTAAAAATAAAAAAAAAAATACTGGAATTTAGAATTTAATTCTTCCTAGATAGTATTTTTCATTTTTTGAAAAATTGCAAATATCAGTTTCATTGTCGGCAGTGATTTTCTGCATGGAGCGAAAATTCTACTGTATTCGTAAAATCGTGACAAAAAAAAAAATAGGAAAACTATATTTAATATTATTAGTTTATCTTTACTTTAATCATTATGATTTATTTCTCTCGGAAATTTTCACAATTTTTTTTTTTTTTTTTTTTTCGAGAAAATGTTCATTTTTTTTAAAAAAAGGTACAAGTTTTTTTTCTGATTGATATATAAAAAATGTTATAAAAGCAAAAATCAGTTTTTAGTGGAAAGTTTGGAAAAAAAATAGTGTGGAATATTTTTAAAAAGTATTAACACTAGAAATAAAAAAATAAAGAAATTTGATTTTATCATATGAAAGAAAAAGTGTTTATTTTGAGTTTTTTTTTTTTTAAATTTGATTGCTATTGTTCATATCGGCAATTTTTTTTTCTAGATTAAAAGCTTTATTCGAGGATTTTTATTTACTTCATTTTACATTCACTCAAAACACTATAGTAATTGTTAAAAAAAACAATATACTAAGTTCTTGAGTAAATATTAATTTAATTCTTGGTGAGAAAAGACCCTTTTTTTTAATATTGTTTTTTTCTAAATCGTCGATTACTCAACGCAAAAGGACAGATCGATCAGCTCATTAAATTACTTCTTCTCTAAAATATCTTCAAAAAAAAAAAAAAAAAATCATCTCTTTTGATATTTATGTTCTATAAGATAAATAAATATAATTAATACTGATTGTCAATGAAATAAAGTCAATAAATAAATTTTTTTTTTTTTTCTAATAAAAAATTGCAATAGTTATTTATCTATTGACTTTTAATAGTTAGATGATTGAAGATATTTTAGAGAAGAAGAAGACAATTTTTTTTATAAGCAGATGCTTATAAATTGAGATTAATGTGCTGATTCGACTGGCCAGTTGCGTTGATTACGGTTCATTTTCGCAGGCTGTCTTTACTGCTTGCTCGGCTGGTGGATGCTGTACTTGATTCCCCTGGACCACCAGCACCACTTGCATCACCATTGATACTGGAACCAGCCAAAGATGCTGTTGGTGTAACTGGAGCCGATCGTCGTCTCACTTTTGTCAATGCCTTATCAAGTCTTTGAATAAACATATCGACATCCGATCGTCTCATACCAAGTGCCGCAGCCGCTGTTAAATATGGTACCGGATAATTACTATTATGTGCTCCCCAACCTGTGGAAAAATTTCCGAAAATTCAAGGTATTTATTACTATTTATTTATTATTCATTATTTATTATTATTAATATTAAATCTATTTTTCAGTTTACCTTCAAATTTATGTGAGGCAATTAATTTTGAATCTGTTGTTGTAATGACTCTTGTTCCACTGACATTCCTGAGAAATAGTATGGAACCCAACATTGTCACTTGTTTATTATCATGTTGATGACTGAGACATTGAAGTGTCATACCCATTGAAATTGGATTTCCCTTTGTATCAAGAAGTCTCTCACCATGACGATTGGCAATTTTGCCTAATTCATCTTTTAAATATGAATACATTTCTTTTCGTTGTGCAATCAATTGCTTATAACCCGCCATACCGAGACTCAATAACGTTATCATAACATCCATCACAGAACTTGCATTGGCACGACCAGGATAAATTTTTGATATTCGATCCAATGTATTTTTATCGAATGAGCCAATTATTGCACCACCTACTGGAACTAAAAAATTTTTATCCGTACTTTGAACAAATGCATCAACTCTTCCTTTTCTCGAGGCCTCTTGTATCAGATGCATGCATCTTGTACTCTGTAAACTAAAAAAAAAGAAAAGATTTAGTAATAATTTTTTATTTCTGATTTAATGTAACTCACCCATAAGCATTGTTCACTAAATGTGGAATATTGTATTGAGTGCAGAGAGCAGCAATTGCGTCAATTGAATCACAAGCACGGGGAGCAAAACAACTTGTTGTTGTGAGTACACAAGCAACGCTTTCACCTAACGCTGACATTTGTGCCTCGAGCCTTTGCATATCAGTTTTTAGTTCGTCACCAACTATTTGCATTTCAAGAACCACTGGCTCCAAACCCGCTGTGATTATAGATTTGAAACTTGATTTTTGATCGATTCTCGACCACAGGACATATTTAGCTCGAGGTCTGTCTTGTTTGAATGTCAACATACAAAGAACTAAACTCATGCCCGTAGCCATTGGCGATAGAAAACAACCCGCTATTGTTTTTACTCCTGAAAAAAAAAAAAATAATATATTCTTTTTATTTTAATATTTAATTTGAAAGACTTCTTTTTTCGAAAATGTTTCTTACCCATGTATCGAATTACTTCCAGGACCAAAGCGTTTGTCAACTTGTACATGAGACTGCTACCAGCTGCTTTTGGTTGAACTTCCTCCAAATCACCGGATCTTCCAATTCCATGACCCATACGAAAATGTCGTCTAGCAACAATATTTGATATAATTCTTGCCTCTCGTTCGCCAACACTGCAATTTGAGGGAAAATTGTTGCTGTCCATTTGGGCAAGATCGGCTAAAAATGCTTCTATAGTCGCATCGTCCCATCCATCTTCTGGCCATTTTCGCTAGAGGTAAATATAATTATTTAATAATTCATTTTTTTAAAACGAAATTAACCCTTTTCAGACAGATATTAATTTAATTTCTTGTTTTCTATGTTTTATTTCTAAGGGAAAGTAAGAACGGTTTTTTTTATGAGCCAAAAGTTTTGAACGAGTTTTTTTTTTGCAACTTCTTTTTCTTTCTTACAAAATATTGTTTTAAATATCTAAAAAGAAGTTATTAATTTAATAATCTTATTTTACATAATTTTTAATAATTTATAGATATAAAAAAAATATTTCATTCATTTGAACGTTCAGAATTTTTGGCTTATTTTTATTTATTTATTTTTTCAAATTTCTGACTCAAAGGGTTAATTTACTTTTATTAATGATTACTCACGTGTTCGATAAAGTGTCTTATTTGATTTTCACGTGTTTTTTTCGCATTTAATCCTTGTTGCACATAAGTCGATGGTATGAGCCTCTCAGCCAAACTGAATGCTTGATTGTTCATTTTGTTGACTGGCTGAATTACTTAAGAATTTATAATCGCGAATCTTTTTAGAAAAATGTTTGCCTTTAGTACATCGTTTGCTGATTATTCACAGAATCGCCATTCAATGATTTTAAAAAGATCCAATGAAATTGAAAATTAGAGTAAAAAAAAAAAAAACAGTGAAATTTTCCATTTTAGATAAATATTTATTGAATAAATATAAAATTAAACATTAATTAGACAATTATCTAATAAATATTAATCTTATTTTTTATTTTTCTATTTCTACAAAGAAGAAAAATGTCCATTCAATATTAATTATAAATTCTTCTAATTTAAAAAAAAAAAAAGGAAATTGAAAATTCGAAACATCTAACATGCAAACAAAATTTGTGTTGCAATTAAAAAATATTAAATGATTTTTAGAGTGGATGAAACAAAATAAAACTCAATTCATTTATATGTTCATTGTTTTTTATTTTATATTTTTTGACAGTGGATTATAAGACAAAATAAAGTGTAAATGCATTAAAAAATAAATAAATGTAAGTACGTAAAGATGATGAAGCTTGTTTCTAATAACTAAATAGTAACTATTCTATGTTGGAAAATAAATTACATTCGCTGAATGCAAAAAATAATCGAGAAAAACAATGTGAGAAAACTATTAAACTATTGAGCTAAACAATATATTTTTCAAGGCGCGTCAGTCTAAATTGAAAAACATGACATAACAAAAGTGTTGCTACTGTCGTTCTCGAAAATCCTGTTTTTTCTCTGTTTTTTTTTCCTTTTTATAATTACGTAATAAAATCTTTGTCATGTGAGAAAATTACTCTTTCAAATTAAAAACAATTTACAACTTGTAAATAGTGTTCATCTTTTCTACTAAATTTTGAATTTTATTTTTAAAATAAATTCCTTAAGAATTTAAGAATAAATTCTTCTTAATTTCATAAAAATTAATATAAATCGTTCCAATTGTGTCTGTATTAAAATCATTTATAATCGAATAAGTGTTGCGAAAAAATAAAGCCAAGTGTCAACTGTCAAAAGAGTTATCTTTTTTTTGAGGACGACAGAAAATACTAAAGCAATATTATAAAATTCATATTCATGCAACAGCGAATATAAACAAGTAATAAAAATTAAATTTTGTCCACTATCTTTTGGAGTAATGTTTCTTTTTTTTTTTATATATCTAAAAAACGAAAATCAAAGAATAATAAACTAAATTTTAAATTATTGAATTTTTAGGATGAACGAATTGGAAAGACAATAAAGGATGTGTAACAAAACTGTATCACAAAAAAAAATTGCCTGTAAGTGAATTAAATAATTTTATATGATAAAAAAAAGGTGACAAATATACCGCAAATAATTTTAGTGTGAGTAAATGTTTGAAGGACGAATAATTATTATTTTTTTTTTTTTCTCCAACAAGTTCTATAGTCGGCTCTGTCAATTTTGAAAGGTTATGTTATGTCGAGGTCAACTAAATTGGATTAATTTTTACGCAATAGGTACAATGCAACACAATTGTTCAAGCACGAAACTTCACAAAACAGTGTCAGGATTATTCACGGGAACATGATGATTACCGCGGACGCATGGAGAATCGCAAAATTGGCGAGTTTAAGAATTTTACCTCAAATTTTAACGTCGCTTGAGCATCAGAGAGCGCTACGAACGATATCTTCTTCCACAATAATTCGACAGGTGCATTATCTATTTTATTTGTTTCTTTAAAAAAAAATTTCCTTATTTCATAATTTTTTTTGAATTATTTATTGTTTCTCAAGTCTTATTTAAATTGTCAGTGATAATATATTTTATGGAGAGAATTTACAAAATTTTAGAATACCAAACTATATACGCACGCACAAAGATGGAACTCATGACCACACTGCGCCTTCGATTTTTTTTTTTTTTTTTTTGGAGCAATTATTGCATCGATATGTTATGCCATTGAATAATCGGTTTATTGTTTGAAATTTTTTATTTTTTATTATAAATTTTTGTAATATTTCTCTGTTTTTCGAAACAAAAGCAAAATTTTTTATTTTTAAAACAGAAAACAGAAAAATGTAGCGAAATTTAAAAACTTTTACATTTACAAAGTAGATTTGAATTTTTTTAGAAAAATTGCCAAAATAATCAAAATTGAATTTTTAATTTTTTTTTTTAAATTCGATTAAAAATATTTACTCATTGTAAAAGTGTTTCATTGAAAAATTATTTGGATTTTACTTTGAAATTGTTTTTTTTTTTGAGAAATAATTATTAGATTTTAATTTTTATCATTTAAAATTAGAGTAGATAATTTAAATGAAATTTTTTTTAATATTTTGAAAATGAAAAAGAATTTCTCGAAAATTTTATAAACGGCGCCTTTTCAGTATTCTATAAAATCCTCTTTGTATAGTTCAACGAGGGCGCTGACTGCCTCGTCGATTTGACATCTTTTTTAACTTATTTGTCGTGAAATTCCTATCTTTTTTTTTTTTTAATCAGTATCCAGTTGGTATAAGGCGTTTAGACGTTCAACAATAATTGTGTAAGAATTTTTGCATGATTCTTAATTATTTCATATTTTACACTAAGTAAATCAAGAAAAAACTTTGTTTTCTGTTAAAATATTCAATAATCGCTATTTTTTCTCTTATCTTATTATTTGTTTGTAGTTCATTTTGTCTAGTTGTTATTTTTTTTAAACCAAAAAAAGCAATTTTTGCATATTAAATTCTTGAAATATTTTTAATTAGAAATATTAATTGTTTATTTAATAACTATATTTACCAAGAAATAGATTTTCCTTTTTGTTTATTAATTTATACTAATATAAAATTATAAATAACAAATTTTTTAAATTATTAATTTCTAAGGAATAAATCCTTAAAAATTAGGTAATATTTTATGATAATTAAACAAGTTTTTAAAACATTGCTTATTAATTAATAATTGAAAAATATTTTCTTTTTTTTTTAAATAATCTATTTTTATTTGTACTAAAAATAATCTTTGTATTTTGTATAATTAGAATAATCTTTCTATTTCATAAGAAACGTGATCTCAATATTTTGCAATGATAAAAAAATTAATAATTAAAAAAAATGTAATTTAAAAATTCTTTTATTTATAATTTAAAGAACAGTTAATTAAGAATTTATTTTTTTGTAGTTAATCATGGATATGGATCATCACGTTCCAACGACACCTCTTGACGGAGATGGAAGTGGTCACAAAAAATATTATCGTCAAGCTGGTCAAAGGTTCGTTGAAATTTTTTTAGTTTCTTTTTTTTTTTAAATAAAATTCCTAATTATTTTTTTTTTGCGATATGTAATTGAATTCTTTGAAAAACATTGAATCTGCTCAACAATTTTAGATTCTAGTTTGTCAATTAATGAAATTAATAATAATAATAATATTTACAATAATTAATATTTATAAGCGGTGAATTTTCAGCAAAATTTCTTGTGTCATGATCATATCGTGCTATGTTTGATGTCTCTAGGTTATTGTGTAATTAAAGAATGTTTATCGCTTTATCGTCTCGACATAAATAATAAGCTTATAGAGTTTTTGCGTACGTGAAGAATTTCAATTTTGATTATAATTAATAATTCCTTCTCTTGTTACAAAGTCTAATAGACAATTTCAAAGAAAAATATTCAAAAAAAAAAATTTTTTAAATGTAGATTTTTCTAAAAAAAAAGGAGTCTCATA
Organism: Leptopilina boulardi; assembly: GCF_019393585.1. Lineage (NCBI taxonomy): Eukaryota > Metazoa > Arthropoda > Insecta > Hymenoptera > Figitidae > Leptopilina > Leptopilina boulardi. Next base: position 1,286,522 of record NW_026137996.1, on the reverse strand, counting down.
TAATTAAATTAGAAATGATTAAAAAAATTCTTTTTTATTTGAATGTTATGAGAATTGAAATTTGATTTTTTTTTGTCTGAAATATTTATAAAACTATATTATCAAGAACAGTAATAACAACTCCCACCTGCTGTCAAAAATATCTTCGTGTTTGAGAATAAAATCCGATCTAAATATAGAGGAAGGAGATGAACTCGTGGAAATTATTAATTTTTTAATATTTAATTTTTCATGATAAAATTTAATAAAAATTAAATTAACGACACCAAGTGAATTGAAATTTATTCTTTTTGAAAAATGAATTATTTTATTGTCACTCTGACAAGTGTTTATTATTTTTCAAATTTTTTGTCTCAAACTTGCTTATCAGTCACAGTTATTGCGAACAATCTTTAGGTATTTCATAAGATTTTGTCAATTTGACTTATTTATCTTTTGAATTTTATTTATATATGTATATATATATATACCTCTGGTCTCTACTAATATTAATTTTAATATCATTCAACATCGAAAATTCGATTTTTCTATTATTTCATAATTTTGAGATAATTTCAATCATTGGGAGAAAATTTTTCCATCTTTCCTTTCATCGTTATGCGCGTAAATGACCTCTGTTTTTAAAAAATTATGTTTATCGTAACCTTATAGTCTTATCTAATTACTCATTATTCCCTGGTATTGAAATCTCACCACTTAAATGGCGTCATTCAGTTTTGTGATAGATTCCGAAGAGCGATCATTATTCCCGCACTTGGAATTGTTTTATTGAATTTGTTCAGTTGCCAAATTTTTTTTTTTTAATAAGTGATATCGACTTTTTTTCTATTATTATTATTTTCTTTCAAATTATGAATTATGATATGATAAATTCAACTTTTGTAAAAAATGGTGAGCCCCAGTTTTGTAATATTTATTTAGTTGTGGAGGTCAATATTTGCAGGAAAATTGTTTCGAGTTGGTTAACAATTTCAAACAAAGATGGTGACCTCCTTTGTTAAAAATAAAATATATATAATGTAATTCTTTGAAAGAGGTGAGAGATAAAAAAAAATTCTTCGGAAAAAAAATATCAATTATTTTATTTACGATAAATATATATTTTTTTTTCTAGTTTAAAAGAACGTGAACAATTTTTTCTAGATTCAGAAATTTTGTCGAATTTAATAAATTCGAGAAAAATATATAGGATTCTTTTTTATTTCGTGCCTTATTTTTTTTTTTTTTTGTTTTAAAAATTTGAATGTTAAAATATTTTTATTTGGACAGGATGTAAATTACGTTTTCAAACGGATGAATATCTTTTGCCTGATGAAAATGTTGACAATGTCATTTCGAATTTTTGTCTGCCAACATCAGAGGATTTAGGAAGAAATGAACGTATTAGAAAACCTCGACGTGTGTCGGACAGCTTTAATGAATGTGCTCAAGTCTCATTAACTGACAAGCGTGAATTAAGTCACAGGTAATTTTGCAGAAAATTCTCGACAAAAAAAAAAAAAAAATTCATTTGAGAAAAAACAGAGATTTATTAATGATATAAAAAAGGGATTATAAATTTATCTTTCAATTTAAAAGAAGATAGTTTAAGGTAAATGAGAAATTAAGCATTTTATTTACCTAATAGCAAGACTGAATGGAACAAAAAGGGACACTATTAGAAATAACCTATTAGAGTAGACTACAATTTTTAAATAATGCTGAAAATAAAATAATTAATTTATCAACAAATTAATTGTTTAATGATATATATATATATAGTGGAATGAGAAAAATTGTTTAACCTTTTTTTTTATCTACTCCTTTTAATTGCAAGAGATTTAAATTACACACGAATGTGAGCATAAGAAATTTCTTTCGATATGAACCGTGAGACTTAATTCCAATCGATTAAATGATTATCAAAGAGTTCAATTACTGATATCAAAAACTATAAAAATTAATAATGAAATTTTTAATTTAATTTCAAATTGAATTTGTTATTGATGTTTGAACATTTTTAAATTCACACATTATATTAATTTGATGTTATTGAAATGTGAAGTTGATTTTTATTTTCACAATAATTTCTTTTTTTTTTTTTTTTTATCTTCTTTCATTTCAAAAGAGTCAATTACTTTATCGCAAATGATGTTGGTGTATGGTATATAAGATATTTGCGCTATGTGTGTTTACGGAAATTAATTAAAAAGTAAATTTAAATAATTTACAATTAAATTAAAATAAAAAATATTTTATCACTAATTTCATATTTAAAAAAAAATTATTAATTATTTAAATTATCGATAATTATTAATTAATGATTAAGTTAATAAATTGGAAGTTATTTTTAATATTGGAAAATTTGTATCGTATTTGAGATTAATTATTTTCATTTTATGAATGAATATTTCTGAGAAAGTTTATATATAATCGTTTTGTTTAATTATAACTTATTAAAGCTGTGCAACATTATGTGAACTGGAAGAAGTGATAAAAGATTTTTTTTTTTTTTATGAGCAATGCAGATATTCCAGAACGCGTGGGAAGATCACATTAGTGCGCAAGTCTCTATAGTTGCAAACGATCAAAGCTTTTGATGTCGTGTAAAGTCTTGTGTACTCGATAAGCCCAGAAAGTCTCTTAACATTCAAACTCGTTAAGATATTACCTGCGATCAATAATTCCTGCCAACGTAGGCGATTATAAGGTTGCGAAAAAGTCAATTGCGATCGATTCCACTAATTCTTAAATTAGCGCGTTTAAATTATCAACATTTCAATTTTCTCTCAAATATTAATTATATGTGATTATTTTGGAAATATTATGATTATGTAAAATTTCATAATAGAAAAATAATAACAGATCTATTGAGAAAATAAATAAACAGGAATTTCATTAATTACAATTAATTCGAATAATTATTTAATAATTATTGAGAAAAAAAAATTTTTTTAAATGAGAATAAATATGTTTTTGAATACATAAATTAAAATTTCAATTGAAAAATTAATTCAAGTCAATTTAATAATTTAGAATCATATTTTGAAAGAGAAATTTATGAATGATATCGTATTAAAGTTAGAAATATAATTAGTTTTATAAAAAGTAAATTACAATTTAAGTACTTTTAATAATTTAAATTTTTTACATGATCTTTTTTTTGTCCGTTTCTAAAGAGAAAAAAAAAAATAATTCAAATGAAAAACAATTTTTTTTTTTGTAAAATTTAGATTTTGTTTTCGATTTTTTAATATCTTACAAATCTACACTGTTTTTAAATTTATTTCACACTTTTTTTTTTTTTTTATTGAAAAAAAAAACGATTTCTTTTTAACTTGAGCCAACGATCAGGACATTGAGATAAGCTAATTTAAAATTTCCACGACCCCCCGGAGGAAAACAAGTCTCATCAACTAAAGATATTGGATTTACGAAATAACATTGACAAAGAGAGGATATATTATATTTGAATTTTAAAACATACGATTATCAAATCAACTTTGATTTTTGCACTATACACGAATAATAACAAAGATAATGAGAAGAATTTTTTTTCAAAATTCCAAACAAACTGATAATAAAAAAATATTGTTGTCAATTTAATTACAGTGCTGAATGAAAAAAAAGGGTATATAAATCCTTTTTTTTATTTTAACTTTTAATTCTGGAAAGGGAAAAATTTATTTCTTCTTAGAGAGAAAGACGTCGTGGTTTGTCATTATTTTTTTTTCCAATTAAACATTATTTCCGGCTTGGCAAAAGGGTTTGGCACAAATTGTAAAGTAGGAATGCATTAATTTAATTAATTATTCTGTATCACTTGCGTTTCGCAATGTCAACGTGATTATTTATATATTTAACATGAAAAGCGCCATTTATATTGTGCGGCAATTAAATATTTTTCTTTTTTTTTTTTATTGAATTAAAAAGAATTTTTATAAATAAAAAAGATGAAGTTTATTAATATTTGTTTTAAAAAACTTAAAAATTGAAAATAGTTTGAGAAACGTAAATTCATGTTCTTAAAAATTCACATCATTTTTGTAAAAAAAAAAAAAATATTTTTCCATAAATAATTCAAAAATTTCTCAATGCTTACACAGCGATTTGTCAATTTCATTCAAATATATTTGATTTAAGATAGAACATTTCTACAAAAATGTATTTTTAGAAGAAATTTACATTTTTCTTTTTTTTTTGAAGCATGTACGAATTTGGAAAGTTATTGAAATATTTAAAAATTTGTATTTAATTTTTTTTATATTTTTTCCAAAATTATAAAATTGGTTTTCATTTTTCTAGAATATGAAAATTTTTCATTTTGGAAATTTACATTTTAACAAAGAAAACATTCACTTATTTGTGTATTTGCGTTCTATTTAAAACAAAGTCCAGTTAATTACGAATAAAATTAAACTGCAAACGCAGAAAAGTTTATGATCATAATGATAATTTTTATAGTTCATTTTAACCAAGTTAATCGCATTGTAATAGCGGCAAATTATTGCTTTATTTATTAAAAAAAAAAAAAAAAAAAGTTTTCTATTATTGTCAAGAGGTCAGTAATTAAATCAGAAAATGTTTACAAAATATAATTTTGCAATTATTTAAAAGCATTTCTTTTTACATACATATGTAAAATCAATACTGATTTTAAATTAATTAATTTAATACTTAATTTTAATTAGTTAATTTAATAATTTAAAATGTAATAATTAATTTTAATTAATTTAATAATTAATTTTATTGACAAATTTTACTTTAATGTTTCAGTGAAAGCGTGAAAAAAAGAGTAAAACTGGGCCAATAATTAATTTTTGTAAAAAAATGTCTTTTTTTTTAAAAAAAAAAAATTACAACTTTTAAAAACAGAACGTTAAAACTTTAGCCCACATTTCAAGTTGAAGTACATTTCCAACAGTCATGACTCACTCTGTAAACTTGGAAACTCGTAACAAGTAATTTTGCAGATAGGCCAAGTTTGCGTGAAATTTTGCACGCGATCATCATTCTCGTTGCTCCTAGTTCAAAATTATAAAAGGGGGGATGGGGGCGATTATTTAGGTGATAGGTGTGTAAAACGATGGAAACCAAAAGGGGGGGAGGGCATGGGTAAGAAGAGGAAACACCGATTTAGTCGGTCAAGTCGTCAATCTTTCTTCGTTGTATATACTGTAGCTATACTATGGTATATCAACGATCGTATTTGTAAAGCTCAGATCAGTATACGTTTAGCTGTTGGATGGACTTGTTCTCCACGTTCTTTTATTTACAGTCAAACCATTTGTCTTTGAATAAATAAAATTGTGATTAGAAATTTGTTTTTTAAAATAATACACGTGTACGTGTCATGCGAAAATATTATTTTTACAAATTCTTCAGTAACGTGTATATATATTTTGCAGACTCATTGACAATTGTTTTCTTTTTTTTAAACAAGAGGAAATTTACATTTTTTTTTGTATTTATAATTTTGTTTTTATTTTAGAATAAAGAAAGAAAAATTTTTTTTTAATTCAGTTTCTTTAATATTGTGAAAAATGTTTTTTAAAAATAATTTTTTTGATATACGTTACAGTACGTTAATTTTGAAAAATAGTTTTAATATGAGTTTAATTTTTAAAAATTATATTTTGATGAAAATTATTATTTAATTAATCATTATTTAATGATATTAGATGCTGCAAAACAGGATTCATTTTGATGAGAGTTGCGTCGTTTAAAATATTATTGTGAAATGAATTTATGAAAAACATGTCAATAACTGACTCACCTTTTTGCCGCCGAGATCTTACAACGACAGTTCTACCGTTACTCTGCAAATTTTTTAAATACGAGTTGAAATGAAAAAATTTTATTTTCAGCGACGTTAGATTATTAATTTTTTTTTTTTTGTACTTTTGATTTTGTAATATTTATATATTTGACTAATTTTGCATATAATTTAAATATGTTTTTGTCTGATGAGGCAAAAATATATTTATTTGAATTGTAAAGAACGTTTAGCAGAATAGAAAAAAAATCGTATTCTTGAATAATACATAGGAAGAAAAGAATAGATTTGAAAAATAGAATTTAATAATTAGAATTTTTTATTCTGTTGAATAGTTGGAAAGGTAAACGACCTCTCTCTCTCTGATAAATTTCTGAATAATATTACATCTAATGTCATAAGTTTGCGAAGATGCAAAACAATGTAATAATCAGGAAACGAACAAAATTAAACACCTTTGTTTTTAAATTAATTTTTTTTTATATTAAAATATTTTTCTATTTAATCTTAGAAACAATTTTTTAGTTTCTTTTAATTTAAAAAAAAAAAAATTGTTCCCCTTTCAGTGTTCAAAATTTGCTCCGGAAATTTCATCTCATTTATAATGATTGTACATATTATCTTCGAATTTATTTAATTCAAATATCACAGTTGCTTTGTATGAACTTTTTAAAGCTTGATAAGTGCTCTTCGAGGTCAAAAAAAGACAAAGCTGCTCTTGTTAATGTTTGAAAATTTTTCAGAAGTCAGGGCCATGACGGAATTCGATTTACAAAATTATAAACATTTCTGATTAAAATTTACAAAAGAATAATTACTTACTTGTTTGCATTATCGTTGCTCTTTTATTTAAGAAAAAAAAAAAAAATGAATGTCTTAGAGTCTGCATAAAAATTTGAAACTGAGAAATTTAAAATTATAATTTTATAATTTATTTTTTCCTACAGTTATTATTTAATGAACGCGATTTAATTGAAAAATGTTAATAAAAACTATGAAGGAGAAAGAAAATTTTGCTAGTGAAAGACGTTTTGCTCCACATGAGTAAGTGATTTCTAATTTTTTGTGATTTCAAGAAATTTTTGTTTTATTAAAAAAAAAAAAAAAAAAAAAATCTCGACAAAAATAAAAGAAGAACCAATGAAAATTTGTTTATCAACAAATTATTTTATTGATTAAAGAATTATATTTTCCAATGTGTACTTGTGATAGTGAATCAAGTTCTATTCATTCTGTTTATACACGTGTTGAAAAACTTTCAGTGTATCGGATACATGCTCTAAACCGGTTTATGAAAAAAAAAAAAACTCATTTACTTTAGAATAAACAAATGTCATATTCTCAAAAATTATGTCTTTTCATGTTAATTTAATTTTTTCATTCTTTGTATTTCAGAATATTTGTGAACAGAAGTCTTCATCTGGAAAATATTAAATTTTATGGCTTTGACATGGACTATACACTGGCGGGTAAGGATTTTGTTTCCTTTTTTTTTTGATATTTCAAAAAATGTAATTTTTACTATTGAATTATTCATTTCTAATAGAAATATATTATAGAAAAACTAATTCTTAATATTTTTTTATTTTCAAATAAGAATTAAAAAAAAGCGTAACTAAATTACGTATTTATTATTGAAAAAATTAATTAATGTATTAAATTTTTAATTTGAGTTCTTTTTTTTCTCAGAGTACAAATCTCCCCAGTATGAACAACTTGGATTTGACCTTCTAAAAGATCGATTGGTTTCTCTTGGCTATCCACGTGAACTTAAAGAGTTTGATTACGATCCAAGTTTTCCAGTAAGAGGATTATGGTTCGATACGCTTTATGGCAATCTTCTTAAAGTTGACGCTTACGGGAATATTTTAGTTTGCGTTCATGGATTTGAATTTCTAAAGCAGTAAGTAATGTACATTGAATCAGAAAACGTCTCTTTGTGTTTTTCTATTCGCACAATGAGTCATTTTTTTTTCTTTCTTCTTTTTATTTACACTATTTGGATGATAACAAAAAAAAAAAAAAAAAAAGAAGACGTGACAAATCAACGTTCTAAAAACATTCTTTTATAAAAATAAATATAATTTATTTACATTATTATTCAGTTCAAAAAAAAGAAAATTTCGAGTAAAAATTGAATATTTCTAAAAAATTAATAATAATAATTTATTTATGAAATATTTTTTTAATAAAGAAATATTTTTATTTCAGTTCCCAAGTTTATGAATTGTATCCAAATAAATTTCTACAATTGGACGAATCACGAGTTTATGTTCTCAATACTTTGTTTAATTTGCCAGAAACATATTTATTGGCATGTTTAATAGATTTTTTTACAAATTCTCCCCAATTTTCAAGGGAAAAAACGGGAGTAAAAGAAGGTGAATTAACAATGAGCTTTAAAAGTATCTTTCAAGATGTAAGAAGTGCCGTTGATTGGATTCACTCTCAAGGTGATTTAAAGAGTAAAACAATTGAAAATTTAGATCAGTATGTTAAAAAAGACGAGAGATTGCCTATGTTTCTTGACAGAATAAGAGAAAGTGGTGCCAAAGTTTTTCTCCTCACTAATAGTGATTATGTGTTTACCAATAAAATTATGACATATTTATTCGATTTTCCTCATGGAGCGAGGGTAAGATACTTTTTTAAAAGTATTGTTTTTAAAAGTCTATTTTGTTTTTTTGTATTTATTTAATTTTTTTTTTTCACCTAGTCGGACGAACCGCATAGAAATTGGAAAACATATTTCGATACCATTGTTGTTGGCGCTAGAAAGCCACTTTTCTTTGGAGAAGGTACAATTTTAAGGCAAGTGGATACAAAAACAGGAGCTTTAAAATTAGGTACTCATAAGGGTCCACTTCATACGGGTGAGTTTAATAATAATTTATTCATAAAAAATAATTAATTCTTTTAATAAAAAGAAAAAATAATAAATAATTTTCAAATGTAGGAGAAGTTTATTCTGGTGGTTCTTGTGATGTTTTTACGGAAATGATTGGAGCGAAAGGTAAAGATGTGTTATACGTTGGAGATCATATATTTGGTGATATTTTAAAAAGCAAAAAAATCCGAGGTTGGCGAACATTTTTAATTGTTCCTGAATTAGTTCAGGAACTTCATGTTTGGACTGACAAATGTCAACTTTTCGCCGAGTTACAAAGTTTGGATGTTATGTTGGGAGAAATGTACAAGTAAGTGAAAATTTCAAATTTTAATCATAATTTTAATTTTTTTACTATTTAGTTCTTTTAAATAAAAATTTCCTTTTTTTTAGAAATTTAGACAGTAGTACCAAAGAAAAACCGGATATATCAAAATTAAGAGCGTCAATAAGAGACGTGACACATAAAATGGATCTCGCTTATGGAATGATGGGATCTCTTTTTAGAAGTGGAAGCAGACAAACATTTTTCAGCAGCCAAGTTGTTAGATATGCCGACCTTTATGCTGCCACATTTTTAAATTTAATTTATTATCCCTTTTCGTATATGTTTAGAGCGCCTGCGATGCTTGTAAGTATTTTGAAAATAGTTTTAAATTTTAATTTAAAATTCTAATTCGACAAATTATTATTATTTTTTTTTTTATTAAAATAAAATTTTTTAGATGCCTCACGAAAGTACAGTCGCACATGAACAACGATTTGTCATGGAAACTCCAATGATTAGTCGAACAAGAACTTTCAAACTTCCTGATGAAGAAGAAGAACACAGTCGATTAATAACTGTAAGTTATTTTATTTTTAATTAAAAAATTAAAATAATTTTACTAATTGGGATATTTTTTTGTGTGTGTGTTTAACAAAAATTTTTTGACAAAATTCTCGAGAAAAAAATACTAATTTTGAATTTTTCAATTTATTCAGAAAACTTTAGAAGTAGAGACGAACAATATTCAAATTCCACATGCGAGGCCTGAAACTCCAAGAAACGTGACTCACACACATGACGAGGATTGTAGCGACGAAGACTCCGATTCACAGAAGCAAAACAATCAAGAAAAAAGAATTCAAAAGGAAATTGAAGAACCGTAAATTCATAAAATCCCTGATTCAAAATGCTTGTTGCAAATTATTTCTCAACTCAAGGATAATTACATCGAAAATTCGAATAGAACAGGTGCGTGTAAAGTATTACTATAAAAAAAAAAAAAACAGTAGTTCAGTTGTTACTGTTTTATAAAAAAAAAAAAATTCCAAACTTAAAAGTACGAAATAGTAATTGCAAAAAATTTATTTTATATTTTAGAATTGTTTTTTTTTAAATAGATAAAACAATGTATTTGTGCAAATTTATATTTTTTTTAAACTTATCTTTCAAATAAGATAAAAAATTAATTCTGTGGCATTTGTTTTTGTTCCAAATAGTAAATTGAAAGAATAATATTTTAATAAGAAAATTTAATTTTTAGTATTGAGTAAATTTTAACAAATGTATCTTTGTATATATGTATACTTTTATTGAAAAAAAAAAAAAAAAAAAAAAAAAAAAATTTTAACGACAATAATATAAGCAATATAGAAGAACAAATCACAAATATTTCATTAATTACTTTAAGATAAATATTTTTCCTATGTTGTTTGTTCTATTGTTGTTAAAGTTTTATATGTATAGTTGAAAAATTGTTTAAATTTCAAAAATAAATTTTTTGTCAAAATTTTTTGACACTGAATAATTTTTAATTTGAAAAAAAAGTGTCAATGCCTTTAATCGATAGTATAATAAGTGATTATAAAAAACGAAAGGTCAATATTCATTATCTGACGAAGTTTAAAATATGACGAATATTTGATTTGTATTTTTAATCGCATTACGTATTTGTAAATTAAGAAAAAAAATGTTTTTTTTGTTTTTTTTAAATAAATTAGATAATTAGATACTATTATAATAATAATTAAAAAAATATGTAATATAAATTAGTTTTTACGTAATATTAAATTAGTAACTATTACGTAATAATAGATTAGTAATTATGAAGAAAAAAAAAATTACAAGACTCATTTTATATATCTAGGAAAAAAAATTATAATTTTAGAAATTTTTATAAATAAATTCTCTTTTTGAAGTAATCAAAGTCATTTTGTATTTCGAGAGTGAATTAATATATATATATACAAATATATTTTATAGTTTAGCTTACAAAAAACAAATTTGCAGTGTGTACAGAATTATTAAATATATAATAGTTTTTCCTTTTTTCAAATTTTTTTTTTTTTGCTTAAATATCAATAATTCTGCACAATTTTTTTTTTTTGATTAGATTTTTATTCTAAAGTCAATAAAAAAGAAATTTTTTGGAAAATTGAAAAAAAAAATTGTACAGCATTATATTAAATGCACAATGTAAAATGCGATAAACTTGTAAGATTTTATTTTAAATAAATCAATTATTGTATTCTATTGAATGTAAGTTAATAATATTATTTTTAACACATGCGTAAATCAAAAAGTGTATTTCTTTTTTTTTTTTTCTTGATAACAAATCAAAGCAATAAATCAGCCAAATATTCCTCAAATTCATCTTCTCTTGTTTTTTCTTCTTCCAATGGTATATTTTTCCAAATTTCCGATTCTGATTGACTTTCATCAGCCGTTGGGGTTTCTTTTGTTGATACAGATTCTTTAGACGGTGTATTTTCTTCACTATTTGTTTCTTTAATTTCAATTTCAATTTTACGTGATGGACCAGAATTATCACGTGATGTTGAACAATGTTGCAATCGTTTGAGTGATTTTTTTTCTCTTTTAACTTCACGTTTTTTTGATCGATAATTTAATTGAATTGAACATTCAGGACACAATCCTAAAAAAAAAAAGAAAAATTAATTTAAAAACAAATCTTGTAATGAAAATTTTGATTGATTTTTTTTTTTGCAACTTACTTAATTTAATTAAAGCATTCTTTTTCTCGCCATGCTCCTCATAACCAAAATTAACTTCCCATGATCGAAGTTCATTTTTAATATTACATTTTTTATTTCCACATTCAAATTGACCTTTGCCTTCAATTACTTCTTTCTCTGTTCGCCATCGAAGTGCTATCTAAATGCAATAAATTAAATATAAAATACAATGACAATGAAATCAAATACAAAAATGAGTATTAATAATTTAAAATAGATATTTGAATAGATATTTTATTACCTTATTGAATTTATAATAAGTCAAGTCGGAAATGCAATATTCCTTAAATAATTTGTCATAATATTTTTTAGCAAGACGTGCTTCCCACGTTTCAGGTTCGTCTTCTTCATCATCATCCCACAAAAATTTGTGATTATCGCGAATAACGTCAAAGTCAGTTTTATCCCGTGACCTCGAAACACATGGTGAAACGTCAAGAGCTGCTTGTTATAATTAAAATTTATAATTATACTACCCTACGCTTTAAAAGAAAAAAAATAAAAAAAAAAAAGAACTTACAACTTTAGATATCTTACACAATGTGTGTATCTGTAATAACTAATCATTAAAACTAAATCAATTTAAAAAAAAAAATTATTTAAAAAAAAGGTCCTCCAAAATGAGTTATACAAGATTTTTAACCTAAATAATATTGAAAATGTAAATATTTGAAAATAATATAAAGGCAATTTTGCTTTCTTTATGAAAAATTTGTTATTAAATTACAAATATTAGATTTAATAATAAAAAATTAAAATACAACTTTCGACTTACGTGTCTCTTGGAATGTTTTTTAAAGAACGAATACGATAATAAGAATTTATAAGTCTTTTATGTCTATCGTATACAGCTAAATCCTTATTAGCAAGCGTTACCTTTTCATTAGAAAGAAAATTAACATTGCAATTTTTATTAATAATATTATTAAATTTATTTATTTCTGCATTCATGTTGATGGCACATTTATCACATAACCTCCAAATTCATGAAACGTCAAAACGCATTGCTGCCAACAAAGCGCAAAGTCCGCGCCTGCGTATAGTGGGTAGCGCGAATTTTCAAATACTCAAATATTTAAAACTAAAATTGCAATAATAATAACAATTATTATTATTATTATTGTTACTATTATTATAAATAATATAATAAATTAAGTAATTATAAATAATAATAATAATATTATTATATAATTAATATTATTATTATTGTTATTATTATTATATAATTATTTGTATTATTATTATTATTATTATTAATTAATAATATTTGATAATTGTTACAATAAATTTAAATTGAATAAAAAAAATAATATATTAATCTAAAATTAAATAGAAGCTATTTATATATCTTAGTTTTTTTTTCAATATTCTAAAATTCAAATATTATAATATCAAATTTCGATGAAATTCTTGAGTGATGGAATTTTGGGGACAGTTGTGTGTTCTTCTAGTATATATATTTATTCATGAATAATGAATGATATAGGCTTCAATGTGACATGGTTGAAGAATACTGTACATGTATTGGTTTATACAGAAAAAAATATATATGTATATATAGTTGTTTGCTGACCAGTTGCGAGCATATCCTGATTACTAATTCTTGGTGATGGCGTAGAGCCGCGGACTACTTTGGATGCATAGTGACACCAAATTCCATATTCCATGACGGATTATATATATATATACATAAAGAATATGATGATTTTTTTTTATTATCATTTCTTTTTTGATAAATTTCCGAGCACGTGAACCACTCAACTATATATATATATTTATAACGTAATCCAATGTGCTCAACATTTGTCTTATTCAGAAATACGATGACGAAACTTTCGATACAATTTTTTTTTTTTCTTTTTTGTATACAACGGGGAAAGGATGAGGATTTGATTTATTTCATTCATGCTGAATGTATATATACGTTTGCATTTTCATTGATATTGATAATTTGTATATACGAGAGAAAAAGAGACTTACGTCAAAAAATTTTTAGGTTATGTTTTGGTTTGACGGGTTTAACGATAAAAAGCTTTTGTCATTATAGAAATTAAAATTAGGTCAAATGAAAATAAGTTTTTATTGAATATCACAAACATAACCTAAAAGTTATTAATAATAATATAACGTAAAATTATTATTATTATTTTTTTATTATTATTTATATTTATTATTAAAAATTGAATAGGTATTATTTATTGAATAAAAATTATTGAAGAAAAATAAGGAAATTAAGTGGAAAAAGTAGTTTTAACATACCATAGTTTCGTTTAAGTAGAACAACTCTTGCATGGTCAGACAGTCAATAACCAAGAAAATTCAATAGAATTTACAAATAATTTTTTTTTCAATTCTTTTCTTTTTTTTTCTTTTAGTAAGGTTTTTTTACTTTCACTTGTTTTCTATTTTAATAACCTATATATAGTTTTATTAATTTTTTTTTCCTTTTTCTTTATAATAAATTTAATTTATATGAAGCTATTATTAAATTATAATAATTATTATATATTGAATTAATTAACGAAAATCTAAAAAAATTTTCCATTGATGACTTATGGCCCAAGAATTCAACCTACTAAATTTCTCGTATACCTTTCAGTAGTCATTATTTTTTACAGTTGGGTTATATATGTATATATATATATACGTATTCGTTTTCATGAGTGAAAGTCTCTTCAGTTAAAAAGGTACAGAACCTGGTAATGATGCTAAATCTATGATGATACTTTTAACGGTTTAATCTGCTAATTTTAGAGGTCATTTCAGATATTCTGGCACACATTTTTTCATTATATATATATGAATTTTCGTTTTTTATAATTAGAGAAATAAACATTTGAAGCTACATTATAAGGCTTATATATATATATATTTATATCGATAAGATTAAATATTTAAATAAAAATATTTGATTGGTTAATTTTCATGTGAAAAATTGGAATACATTTTGAATCAACCAATCAAATTCAAAATTCCAAATTCGATTAATCGATCGAGTTTCAGTTAGAGTTCGATAGTTGTATAAACAAATAACATAACCTTAAATTGTCAATTAACATGAATTCACAAGGATTGCAGTTTATTTATACAAAATATAATGTAAATTTTATATTATTTTGAGATATATTTAAACAAAATATCTATTTCTAATTGTATAATTGTGAATTAGTTTGTTATAATTTTGTGTGTAAAATTTCTTAAGTGCGCGTATATTATTGTTGAAGAAAATTTTGGTACCACATTTTTGTAAGTATTATTTTTTATATTATAATTAAAAAATTGTGAAAGAAGCTGTTTAGCAGAAGAATAATTCTTTTTCGGTATGTATTTATGAATTCATTAGCCATTATAAATTTATTCTCCAAGAAAAAAGTTTTCCAGCATGATTTTACTATTTAAAAAAAAAATCATTGTTAATTTTTATTCAATTTTATATAAAAAAAAATTAATTCTTTTTTCTATTTTGCCTTTTCGTAATTTTTTTTTAAAATTATTTTCTTATTATTTAAAAACAAAAGCAGACTTGATTAGATATATTAGAAGATTATTTAAAGAAAAAAAAAAGAAATAATAATTAAATGTTATAATTTTCAAAGCAGTTACTGATATATCAAACACACAAAGGATGTCGAGAAGTTAATATAAAGGAAAGGAAAGCATGAAGAGATCTGCTGAAATGAGATTATATGCAGGGCGTTTGTATTTCTCGAAAGCGAGAAACCGCGTATCCACGTGGAGAGTATATACGCGCAAAGCAAACGAGAATTGAAGAGATACAAAAAGAAGGAGAGCGGAAGAGTTTAAAAGAGGTGGAGGCAGTTGGTATAAAAGGTTCGTTGAACAGAGCTTCGTCTGTTTCACACTCTCACCTTGTTGTACAACGGATCCTGTTCCTGGAAATAAACGCGTTTCCGAAACGACTTCCTCTTTGGCAGGACGTCCGGAATATTTATTTCTTCGCGCTGGTTCAAAAGGCCACGAAAGGTGAGTTTCGCGGCCTACAAAAAAACAAAAAAAAAAATTATTCGGATTTATTATTTTATTTTTTTCTCTATAATTTTAACATCGTTTTTTATTCAAGTTCGCGGGGTTTTTAATTTTTACAAATTATTGTATTGTGCTACGGTGTGAGAAAAACATATTTTTTTTTTTTTTTTTATCACAATTTCACCACAGAAAGGACATAATTGTGATTAAAGTGATAATTCGCGTAATGAGCACGAAACAGTGACACTTTTTAAAAGTGCAGAAGAGAAAAAAGGTTTTGGAAAAGGGAGTTTTTCTTTTTATTTTTCTATTTATTTAAAAAAAAAACAAACATCAAATCCTTCTGAGAATTCTGGTAGGTGATTTGTTTTTCAATATTTTGGGCGTAAGTAGCAGGAATATTCCTCCAGAATGAAATTTCGTGAATTTAATTTTTTAATATATAGTTATTTCAATTTTCAACAAAGGTTACTAATTGAATATTTTCAATTTGCTTTTTTTATTTAACATTAAAATCGAAAATTTATTTCTATTTTAAAAATCTTAAAAGTTTTAGTTTAATTACAAAATTAAATAAAATTGGCAAAATTGATTTCAATTAGAGAATTTTAATTCTGAATTACAATTTTTTCCTCTCTTATATTCGTCATTAATTGATTAAAAATGTTTTGAATTATCTTTTAAAAAAATATAATTTTTCATTATGAATGATATAAAAATTTATTTTGTAATTTTTTTTTTTATTGTCATATCAATAAAATAAGCTTTAGGGATAATTTTGTCTGATGTGAGATGATTTGTTGATTATTTTTAATATAAATTACCATCCGGAGAGGGAAATATCGCTGTATAGGTGTTTAGTATGTAGGACAAACTAATAACAGTAAAAAAAAAAAACAAAACTTGTAATTATATTCAAAAATTCTTAAAGTGAAAGTGGTATCACTTTTAAAAAAAAGGCAATTTCAAACTATTTTCATATTTGCTAATAGTGAAATTATTTTTAAAAAAATTGGCATAATAAATTTAATGTGACATCTAATTCACATTTAATTTTTCGTTTATTAATTTAATAAATGTTATCAATTGGATTAATTTAATAAAGATTTAATTTCGATTTATATTAATAGAATAAAAAAAAAAATTCTTTTTATTTATTTTTTTTAACTATATAATTGAATAATTTGGAAAATATTTTTGATGATTATTAATTTTTTTCAGAGCCATGAAGTTAGTGGCGGTGTTAGCACTATTGTGCTGTTTGACAATTGGAGCTTTTTCATCGCCGGTACCTCAACAAAATGAAAGTAAAGTGGAAATAAAGGCAACAGGAAGACAAGCTGCAGCAGTCTCATCGGCACCTCCAGCTGCTACTGATGATGACGACGATGATGATGACGATGACGATGATCTTGATTTACTTGCAGGAGAGGACGATGACGACGATGACGATGATGATGACGATGATGATGATGACACTGGTTCAGATTATATTGAAAGAATACTTGACGATTTTCTCGGAGGTAAGTTGATTAATTAAATTATTAAATATCGTAAATTATTATAGTAAAATTTTTCGGTTTAAATTATTGATCCTTGATTATTTTTTTTTTCTAAATTTCTCTATTAATTATTATTTATTATTTACTAATTATCGTTTATCAATACTCTATTGATTTCACCCTTTGTTTCATTATTTATTGTTAAATGCAAAAATTAATTTTGATAATTCCAGCCAATTTTTTGATATGTGTGTCAATTTATTATTGATTCGAAATATATTTGAAGGAGTAAATTTTTTTTCGATCTGAGATGAGATCTTTTTTTTTTTTTTTGAAATCTATGGATTATAGCGGCATAATGTCGATGGCGAATTCCAAGGCCAGGACACACACGCACCGTTATATATACTCATATAATACGAGACATGCGTTTGCCTTTCGTTACTTGCCACAAGAAATCTAACGGTACACGAAGCTTTGCCCTGCCCGAATTAACATAATCCAGACAGCTCGGTGCGTCGTCCTCTACAAGAATTTCTATGCGCTACTTCTTTTTCATTGACACACATACCTTAAATGTTGTTTCCAGTCCAGAATCGGAAGACCACTTCTTTTTTTCACTCAGACGGATATATCTTCTTTTATAAATTTTTTTTTTTTCTTCATTTATTGCTACACGAGCTGAAAACAAGTTCAGTGACTGCGGAAATCACACTCTTGTTTATCTTTTATGTCTTCTTTATCTTTCACTGTCTCCTTTTCTTCTTCTTCTTCTACTTTTACTGTGCTTTTTCTTGTGATTTAGTTTCACTTCTTTATTTTTCAAATTCTCAATTTGAATTATAAAATCGAATAAATGAAATTTAAATTTGCCTGAAAGTCTTTGACAATAAATATTAATGTGACAATTGTTACTGGTGTTAACCAGTAGTCCAGCAAAGTGGAACATGAAGTAACTTATTAACTCGTTATAATGTGAAGAGATTTACAGGAAGAGAACCGTTGGCAAATGAGATAACAGAGGAAAATATATATATATATTTACCCTTCCTTATCTGTGCAGGATCTATTTATATTTTTGATTTTATTAGTTTACATAGAAGTAGTTCACAATTTTCAAAGTTTTTATCAATTTTACTTTCTCTTGAAATTACGATTTCAGAATTCTTTAAATGAGAAATTACATCTCGCTTTTAATTTTAATATTTTTCTCTTGTTTTTTTCTTCTCTATTTTTGTCATTCTTTTTTTTTTATTAGAAATTAAATAAAATAAATTGAAAATACGAGAATAAAAAAAAAAAAAAATTCTTTGAATTGTAGACGACGATGACGACGATGATGATGATACTCCTGCGGCAGCGGCAGTTCCCGCAGCACCTATTGTTCAACAAGCTGCACCGAGTCAAGTAATTCCTGCGGCAGTTCAAGCCGATTTAAATGCAATTCCAGTTGACGATGCCGCTGACGAAGCATCGTCGGAGGCATCAAGTGACACGGACGTTGGCACTTATGAGGATGACACACCTGAAGGACAAGCGGCGTCGACAGTTCCCGAAGTTGTAGCTGAAATTGTACCCTCGGCTCATCAGGTTTCATTGAATCAGGCGGTAATTGCACCGGCGGCAGTGGCAGCGCCAGTTGCTGCATCCGATGACGATGACGACGACGATGACGATGATGATGATTCAATTCCTGGTATTGAGGACGACGACGATGACGATGATGATGAGGATGAAGATGACGAAGATTCAGACGACGACGATGATGACGATGATGTTACTGATGCTGAGGATGTCGTCGATAGCATTACCGAAGCGCGACAAGCACGTGAGTTCAAGGGAAAGACCAAGAAACACACTAACACGCGCAAACACGCACGTAAAACCGTCACCCATTCCTCGAATCAGTAAGAACGTTTTCGCACTCGAAAAAAAAAAAAAGAAAAAAGGATTTAATAAATCCTTTTTCAATTTTTCCTCTCTAGAGTAGCGAATTTTCATTCGTTTCATTATGAGGCTTTAAAAAAAAAAATGAACACGGGAAGAAACGAGAGACAAAATTTACAAAAAGGTATAATTTATTTGAATACGATAATGAAAGAAGGGAAAATTATTGATCCAAAATTTATTAAAATTCTTTAAATTATAATTTTAAAAATTGATAATCTTTTACAGATAAAAGTCCAATTTAAATAATAGTTTTCTATATCTATTTTACGTATTCATTAATATTTTTACCGAAAGAACATATTTTAAATACACTCAAAATTAGATCTTTTTTTTCGCATTTAACAAAAATTCACAGTTTTTATTTTTTTGATACAAATAATTGATAATTAATTAAATTAAAAAAAAAAAAATTCTAATTGACTTTCACTGTGAAATTTCGTTAAATTCAATAATAAATGTTATTTATTACATATTTGTAAACAAATTTTAAGTTAAATAATTTTCAAAAAATTTTTGAATAATATTCCCAGTTGATATTTTACATAATATTGACAATTTATTAATATATTTATAAACAATTATTTATTTATTTATTTTCTTTCAAAATTTTGAAAATTATTTTTTTTTAATATACATAGGTTTTAAATCTTCCGCAATGCCATATCTCAAATTTTTGCCCGTGAATATTCACAGAATTATTAAATTATTTTTATTACAATAATAGTATAAAAATTATACAAACATTTTTGAAATAAAAAGAAAATTCTAGTTCTGTGAATTAATTACTCATTACAGATAAAAATGCTCAATAAAAAATTGAAATTTTTTGATTTGAAATAGAAAAATATATTTGATATTAGATCCGGTTAGAATTTAAAGGAAAAAAAAAAATATGTGCGTAAATGTTAGAGCCGATCTCGAGGTGATGGGTCGGGGTGCGGCTCTCGGTTATTTCGCATGAGGATTAAATATTCTTTCCTCTCGGAAAAAAAAAATAGGCAATGGGAGCGGAGAAAGTCTGAAAATTTGGGCCACATTGACCCACCTCTTAGTAATCATTTTTTTTTTTAATTTCACATTTTTCCTTTCTTATACTTATTTAAATTGACTGAGACATTTAAATTCCTTTTATTTTTGCTTCAACCACAATTTTTTTTATTCCGATCGTGATTGGATTTCTATCTGACAATTTTAAAATAAAAATATTTTGTCTTTTTTTTTTAAAAAATAAAAATTCGTGCTTTATGAATATTATTTATATGAGGTGGGTGAAAGAGCCCCGAAGGGAAGCTATTAACGTTCTTACCTCGACTATATAAATATAAATCAAAAAATTTCCGCTGCTCTTTATTTTTTCGTTATAGAATTTAATTATTATTATAAGATTCGTGTTGTATATTTATTTTATTTATTTGCGATGAAATTATTTATTTATTTTAATTATTTTCCGACATGATACACTCGCAATCGATTTGAATCCATGACAAATGAAAACTAAAAAAAAAGGACAGTATAGTTTTTTTTTCAACGGCGAAAAAAAAGGTAGCATTAAAATGTGTAGGGTCGGTGACGTCACGTCACGTCCTTATATTTTATATCAAAACCAACAGGTATTCTACCCTTCATTTTTTTTTTTTTTTAAATCATTGTTCTCGTCATAATATTGATGTCATGTGCCTTATGTGGACTAGTTATCCGTCGATATACATATTTATATATAATACATATATTTTTTTTTTTAATTTCTTTATAATAATAAAAATAATGAGAGCGATGAGGATGAGAGTTTAGGTGCCTGTATGCGCGTGTGTGAGAGAAAACAGACAAGAAACAAAAAAAAAAAAAAACCAGTTAAATCCAAAAAAGAGGAAACAAAAAATAGAAAATCTACAAATTATGTAGACACCACCGATTATTATTATTATTATTATTATTTATTTTCATTTCGTCGATTTAATTTATGTCCAACATCGATTTACGAAACTTGTACAGAGACATTGTCCAATTTTGGATTTATAAATATAGATAATTTATTGTTTTTACCAAATTGTGTTTGCATTTATTTCACTTTTTTGAGAAAAAAAAAAAAAAGTACCACGTTTTTTTAAAAAAAAAAACAAAGTCCAGAGACACAGAGTTACCGGTCATCTTTCATTAATTAGGCACAGTTAATTATTTAATGAAAAATATAATTTTTATTCAAGTCAATTACGATTCCCGAATTATTATTTTTTTTTTTTAAATTTAAATTTTGGTATTCGCTCTCAGCGTGACGTGCCGACCTACCTTGCGTTTTAATGCTCGTTTCGTATATGAAAAAATTTGATTTTAAAATTATTGAAACAAATAGGAATTTGCAATTAAAAATATTCGTAAATTCTTGGTTTTACGAGTGTAACGTGTTTACGATATTAAGCCTTTGACTTTGAACTTTTCTTGACTATTTTATTTAAATTTTTTTTTTTTTTTTTATTATTATAATTGTTAAGAAATTTAAATGATAGACAAATGACAGATGACAGTAACAAAGTGTAAGTGGACAGTGTACAAACCTTTGATCTTATCGACTTTATCTCCTTCTCCTTTTTTTCATTATTAATCAAAAAATTTTTACGAAAAATTCAAATTTAAGACTGAAATTTAATTTAAAAATTAATTTTTAAATATTCAATTTTATAAATTGATATTTAATAACTTATTATTTAATTATTTAATTTTATAAGATATTAGAAAGTAAATTTTCAAATTTTTAGTGAGAATTTGAAAAAAGAAAAAAAAAAAAAAAAGTTAATTAAATATAATGTGGGTTTGAAAAATGAAACTTTCATCGAATTCCATATATTATTGGTTTTAAAGAGGCCAAAGACGTCGTTATTTTTTTTAACAGCTTTCACCCCATTTGTTTGAAGTTCTTTTCGTGTTCTTCAGGAATGGGACCAGTGACCCGGAGAGTGTGGAAGGATTGATCAGGGATTCCTTCACCGCGACCCTGACCTACAAATAATTTGTGGGTCATGGACAAACTTTACTGACTTCTTGACTTTAGTGAAAACTTAATTATAAAATTAAAATAGGACATTTTTAAAAATAATTTTTTTTTTAACCACACAATTTTTCATTTGAAAATTAATTTTTTTTTTTTGAAAAATTGTATTTTTTTTTTTACTTTAAGATTTTTTTTTTAAATTTACTTTTTAAAATTTTTCCATCAATTTTCTTTAGTGGCACATTTACCTACTTATTGTAAAATCATCTTCACTTGGCAAATTATGATTATAATAATTATATCAAACAGACAAAATTTTTTTGTGATGAGAAAATCTCTGATCGATGAAATTCGCTCTATATAATAATAAAAAAAAAAATTGAACGCATCATTGATTCGATGAAAGTGTCCCCCTCTCATTATTATTATTATCAATGATGCGAGGAGAGTTTTTGATTCTTTTTGAAAGGTAAAGGCAACTGTGCTGTCTAGGTAGGTCGGTAGGTGAAGAGGAAGCGAGTTATGACCCAGATGAAAGACCTGTTTGGTTAAAAGAATTCCGGTAGACCGGTAAATACCGTTAACATTGTTTCTTTAAAGTAGGCTTCCGATCATCGTTTACAATCGTTAAATGGTCTCAACAACTTCCTCTTATCCGCTCGACGCCTATTATGATGATTTCCTATTCAGAGATTGACATTTTCAATATATTCAATAAATTTCTAAATGATTAATTATTCTTAATAAATTTTCATTTTTGAATATATTTTGAAAATAGTTCTTTTTTTAATTATTTATTTTTTAAATAATTGTAAAAAATTAAATTTCTTTTTTAGGAATGTTAAAGTCTCCCAATCGGCCAAAAAGTGATGTGACGAGTATTTATGTGACAAAATACAATCGATTTGTTGACAATATTTTAGGACGTATTAATAAAATATTAAGCACCAATTATGATCCAGTTACTGTGAAATTAAGTAATCCAAATTCCAGTTCAAAATCGAATAAAACAAAATTCAAGAAGAAAAATTCCAAAAGAAAGTCAAATAAAAAAGGAAAGAGAAAAAGTGCTATGGGATCAACAACAACAATTTCTGATAATTCAGTTGAATTGAAAAATGGAACTTCATCACTGAGATTTTCTACAGTTGCAAAGGTTTGTGCTGATTTGATTATTATTTTTTAATTATTGTTTTTTTTTTCAATAATTTAAAATTTTTTTCGCAGAAAATGGAGGAATTTTCAAAGGATTCAACTTCACCGATTAGTACAACTCCAATTATGCAAACAATAACACCTTCAATTATTGATGATGATAATAAGGAATTAATTGAAGTTGTCACTATTCAATCAGCAACTGGTCGTCGAGCTCCATCTTCAAATTCTTCCAAAAGGAAGAAAACGAAGCCTAAAAATAAAACTAAGACAAAAACAAAATCGAAAATTGCTCCCACTGTCAAACCAACCACATCTTCTTCATCATCCTCAAACAAAGTCAGTTTTTTTCTAATATTCCAATTTTTTTTTTTTTACAAAAAATCAGATATTTTTTTTTTTTGAAAGAAAATTTATTTTTTCAAAAAATTCTTTCAGAACAAATCGAAAAAAAGTAAACCAAGAGCAAAAGCAACACTTTATGGATTAGCATCACTTCAAAGATCTGGTGATGTTTCTGTAAATATGATGAAGGATCATACAACAATAAAAACGAAATTTAGTTTAGGACCATTAATGTTAAAAGTTGAAAAAGAATTTGGTAGATCGGCGAAAAAAGAATTAAGAAGTGCAACAGCAACAACTGCCGAAATGTCTGGAAGATTGAGTCTTCGTGTTCTTAATGGTGGAGCAGCTACTTTGCACTCTATTCGTGTTTTACAACCCAAACAGGTATAACATTGAGAAAAATATTTCTATTTGACTTTTTTTTATAAACGAGAAAAAAAGGAATCATTTCCTTTTCTTCGATGAAAAAAAAGGAAATTAAAATGTTTAAAAAAAATTAACGAAGAGAAAGTAAAAATTTAGAAAAAAAAGTGGAAATTTAGGTCAAATATATTTTTCTTTTTCTCAGTGTAATATAGTTTTTAAATACGTGTGGTTAAAAAAAAAATTGAAAAAAGTAAAAGGAGGATCTAATTATTTTTCTTTTTTAGGTTCGAGTTGAAAGTGCAGATGATCATGACAGAACACGAGAATTCGTTTGGAAAAGATCTTCACATATTGCTCATTTAGTGTCACAAAAACTTTCTTCCGCTACCAGGTCGATGCTTCGACCTCCACCTGTGCCAGTTGCTGCCGCCTAATTTCCCTTTTCTTCATTGATACAAAATCTTAAAAGATTTTGGCAAAAAATGAAAATCTGATATTATGAAACAAATTTGTTTTTAACATTTTTTGTTTTGTTTTATAATTTTCAATTGTCTTTTTTTTTTAATAAGGTTGAAATTGTTGCAGATTTTTAAATAGTTGAATTTAAAATTATTATAATTAATTTATATTTTATTATTATTTATTTTTTCAATTATAAAAAATTTTTACATTTATTTTAGTTGAAATAGAAGAAGACTAAATAAGTAATTTAATTATAGAAAACTGAAATTTTGTTTATTTAATAATTTATTCATTTAAATTCAAATAATTATTTAAATACTTCTATTTTTTGAAATTTGTAATAATTTTAAACTTTAAAATTAAAAGACAAATTTGGAAAAGAGAAATGCCGGTAAAGAGATGTATTACATTTTTATTTGTATCAAAATATTTATTATTTATTTATATTTATTTATTTTAAATATGTATTTATTCAACCATAAGGCTGATGTATAGGTACTTATTTGGTACTTATGAAAAAAAAAATAGTAGCATTACGGTAAAATCGGGTATGTAGATTATAATTATCACATTGTGATAGAATAAGAAAATGTGATCCTCATTTTTTTGTAAATAAATTAAATTGAGAAATAAAGAATTAGTTTTTATTTCTATTTTTCAGAAAATTAATTATCATTCATTTATCAAGAATTAATTAATCTTAACTATTTACAAATTTAGTTTATTTATCAAATAAACAATTTATTTAAAAAATTAATAATAAACTCATATTTATTAATAAATTAATATTATTTATAAACAAAATTATTTAATTTTTCTGTTATAATTTTTAAATTTGAAAAGGTTGTTGATAATGTAGGAAACAACAAGACTGTCTGAAGATAAGTATTTAATCATAACATTTATCTTTATAGTAATATTATTAACATATAATTTTCTAAATAAACTCCTTAAATAATTACATTACAATTGAATTACAAGAATCTTTTAACAATTTTTTTAACAATTCATTGAAAAAAAAAAATAAATATGCAAAATAATGATAATGAAAAATTGAACTCCATATTTAAAATCTTTAAAATTAGTCAGTGTTAAACAAAATGGCGATGGACGCTCGTGATGTGAGAGAAGGTGAAAGACATTCTCGATATTTATTTATCTTTAAATAATATATATACATGTTTAACAACATTAAAATATAACTTAAATGAATGACTTCATATTCTGTATATAATTTTGCTATGGAAGTGAGGTTAATACCATTCAGAAGTCGTTAATTTCATGCTCCACTTTAGAAAATCAGGTAAGACATAATTTCTTTTTATATTGTACACATTCCTCTGTCAGATTTTTTTTTTTTGAAAATTTATTAACTACAATTACACCATATGTTTTTGAAAAGAGATTGTAAGTTCTTTTTAAAAGTACATATTATTTAAAAATGTATTCTTAACCTTACTTTTCACTTCTTTTGGGGGTAGGTAATTAAGTTTTAATTGTATTCACCACGTATTTACTGGATTCCATGCTTGAAAAACCATCATCATTCAGGAAATTTTGTCTTTTAATAGTTTTCTAATTATTTCACTTTTTGATAAACAATTCTACTCACAATAGTTATAAAATGTAAATTTATTATCTCAGAAATTACTTATGAAAATGGTTACTGATTCCTTATAGAGGAAATATTTTATCTTTCAAATTAGTAGAAAAAAATGGTTAATTAATCTTTAAAAAGATTAAGATTTTTCTGGATTTATTAAATATTTTTGATTTTATAGGTTATGTTGACAAAATGAATGAATATATTTATTGATTCAATTTAAAACCTTAAAAATTAGTTTTCTATTAATCTGTTTCTAAAAAAAAAAAAAAAATAATTAAATGACTTTGTTAGCAGTTTAAGTTGCAAAATGACGACGGACTACAGTCGCAGTGTTCTGCGACTTGTCGTGGCTCAAATGTGCCAAACTGTCGGTTGGCATTCCATTAATTCCACTCCTTTGGAATTTTTGGTTGATCTCATGCATGAATATCTTCTGCGAATATCAAGACTCACACATCAATATTGTGAAGTTGGTATGTATTTCTTCTGTTTTTTTTTTTTTATTATTTTTAATTAACTTCTATAGTAAAACTTTACCTTATTAACAGTGGGAAGAACGGAACCAAATCTCGACGATTTGGGATTAGCTTTTCGTCATATGAATATTAATATTGAAGAATTATCGGAATATGTGAGAAATGTTGATTCAATTCCATGTCCGATTTCAGTACCAAAACTTCCTATACCTAGAGAAAATCATTTGAATTTTTTGAAGCCCGGTAGTCGTGAAGTTGTAACTAGACCCGTACATGTTCATGAACATTTACCGGCAATGTATCCTGAAACTGAAGGTAAATATTGTATTACAATTATATTTATATTATTTTAATAATAATAATTGTAAAATTAATTTAACTATTTTTATAGAAGATTATCCCACGGAGAAATCGGAGATAAATTTAACAAACGGTGTATCGGAGTCAACGGAATCAAATGGATTACCAGCAGGTGTATCGGACAATTTAACAGCTCACGGAATGTCACCTCAAGGAGTATTCAAACGTCCCGGTGATCCAGTTTCATTTGAAAGTCCAATAACAAAACGGCCAAAATTAACCGAGGAGGGAAGACCATTGCGCGAGATTCACAGTGTCATGATGACGACATCAGGATTTTTGTCACCAGCACGTGAAGGTAAACTCCCTGAAGCTCGTACTCCTCAACAGGTACGATCTGATTCGCCCCCACCCAGTTCTTATCCCATGGTTCCACCAGAATTAAAGTCTGACAAAAAACCAAAGAAAATCATCAAGAAAACACCAGAGGCACGTAAATTGGATAAAGAAAATAAAAAGAAAAATCGTGCTAAAGAACTATTTAAACCGGACGAGGTGAAAAAGCTCACTGGCATGAAGGAATTGGCCAAATTAAAAGCATTAAAGCCAGGTGGCGGAAAAACACCTGGACCATCAGGTACACCATCAACGACAAAAACACCGCAATCTAAAAATACCGCCAGTCCTAAGTCGCAAAAAATTCCATCAAAAGTGAAAACAGAAAAAATTATCGAAATCCCATCAAATGTCATTACACCACTGCCCGATAAAAAACAAGATATTGATAAACTTCCATCCGAACCTGACAAGCGAAAACTCAATATATTTAAAAAGATTTCCAAACCCGAGAAAGAAACAGAAAAACACAAAGATTTAAAAATCTCGAGAGAAAATTCGCCAATCGATATTGGCGAACGTAATCAAATTGACAGCGGTGAAATAAAACGTGAGGAGAAAAAAACTCCACACACACCTGATGTTGTACTCCCCGTTGGTGATGCATCTGAATTTCAAAGTCCCGCCACCTATGCTTACACATTCGATAATATGTCACCTCCCGGTACGCCAAGCACTCCAAAAACTCCCGAACTCAGCCTCCCAGTGCCCGTGGAGCCAAAGAAAAAGAAACGTGAACGAGTCACCAAGAAAAAAGAACCAAAAGTCAAAACACCCAAATCAACACTCAATTCTAAAAAGGTAATTTTTACAAAAAAAAAAAAAACTTTAAAAAAAACACATTTAATTTTTATAATTACTAATTTTTAAAAAAATTTTCTCCCATAGGCAAAAATGATGGTGGAACCATTAGAAATGGATATAATGGATAGATCTAAATCTCAAATCCCTCAACGTCCTGATTCTCCTCCCCATCATCATCATCATCATCATCCACCACCTCCAACTCCTCAACCACCTCCCATATTACGTGAACCACATAATCTTTTACCATTTTCATTTTTTCCACCATTTCCATCTCCAGGTCTCATTCCACCTCCAATTGGACATCCAATGTTTCCACGTTTTCCTCTCCCACTTCCCAAAGGTATAACACATTCACATCCAGGTATGGCGAATTTACCGATACCACCACGGTTTCTTAATCCACCAATGAAACTTGATGATTATTCAATGGTGAAATCGAAACCAGTGGAACGTGAAAAAACAATTGTCCCATCGCATTATGCGCCAATTATTCCGCCGCCATCCGTTAAATCCGAAAAACTAGAGAAAGAAAAAATTGAAAAAATCAAATTACCGGATAAAGAATTAATATTACCTGTTGCTTCACCAGTAGTATCATCACCTGTGATAAATACACCATCAATTATTCCTCCTTTGGCATTGCCTATTGTACCATCAGTGCCGATTAAACATGCAAAATTGGAAAAACTCGATAAGGTATGGATTATTTTTGGTTTCTTATTTAAAGTACTTTAATTTTTTGATAGTATTTTTATTTTCGACAGGACTACTTTTTTAATACTGATTTTGAATGCTACTTTTTCTAAAAAAAAAATGTAAAGAAAAACTGCTAGAATTGTTTAGTTTTTAAGTAAATTAATTGATAATTAATTAATATAAATTACTCTTCTCAGTTGTTTAGACAAATTCTCCTAATTCAATTATTTGAAAAATCTTAATTAAAATCATTCAAAAATTAAATTATTTTTTAAAATAATTAATAACATTTCTAAATAGTTCAATTATTTTAAATATTTAAAATTAAAATTCTTTTTGAAATTCAATAACTACGAAAAAAAAATTGCAATTAAACGTTAATCAATAATTTTAATTCAAATTCTTCAAAAATTACCATTAAAATTCTTCGAAATTTCAATTATTTACAACATCGTTAAATCGTTATAAATTAAATTATCTTTAAAAATTTCCATTAAAATCATTGAAAAATCAAATAATTTTGTAATCTTCAACAAAAATTCTTTGAAAATTACATTATTTTAAAAACTAATATATTGTACTCTAATAATTATTTTAAATAATTTCAATTTAATTCTCTCTCAATTTTTTACAAAACAATTTTACAAAAAATTTCTGAAAATATTTCTTTTTAAAGTTTACGATTATAATTTTGAAAAATATTAATTCCCTATGATTGTTTTAGAAATCAAAGGAGCATAAAAAAGAGAAAAAAGATAAAATCAAGAAAAAGAAGGACAAAAAAGAGAAACACAAAGAGAAGGGTGAAAAAATAAAGAAGGAAAAAAGTGAAAAGAAGGAGAAATTGGAGAAAATCAAAGAGAAAAAGGAGAAACGCGAAAAGCGCAAGGAGAAAGATTTAAACAAAAAGACTGTGGTAATTATTTTATTAAAATTTTTAATTTTCATTTTACATTTTTTTTTTTCAAATTTTTCCTAAACATTAATAATATACAGAAAGAAGAAAAGGCTGTAATTCCACATGAAATTGGAGTTCCAAAACTCACCCTCAAATTGGGAACATCATCTCCAAGACCTCCCACACCCGATGCTGCTCCAATGAAAAAAATGTAAGAATTAATTTTGTTTTGAAAACTTTTTACTCTTAATATTTAATCTCTCAATTTAATTATTATTTCTTTAATAAAATTAATATTCTAGAACAATAAAGCCATTATTGAAGAAACCAGAAGATGAGACAATGAAAAGAGAGCCAAGTCCAGAATTGGCGAAAATCTCGGCACTTGTTACACGGCCGCCAAAACAGAAGGCACCAAGTAAGAAAACAGAGGAGGGCAATTTAGACCTATATCCCGCTCTCTCTTCAGAATCTTCTTTTTCTTCTAGTTTATCACTTTCATCCACTCCTCGAAAAAGACCTATATTTAAACCCCTTGCATCACCTCCTCCTTATTCCTATCCTAAAACTCCAAGTCCTCCATTGCAGCAGCAGCAATCAACATTTTTCTATGTTGTAAGTATTTTTCTTACCTTCTTAAAAAAAACAAAAACAAAAATTAATTCTAAAATCAGATATTTTAACACATTTTCAAAAGTTTATCTTTTACAGTTTTTTAATTAAATAATAATTATTTATATTATAATTGCTAAAAATTAACATTTTTTAATTTTAAATCATATATTATTTTATAATAATTATTATAATATAAATATTATTATATTACTTATTATATTGATAAATATAATTTTTTAAATTAAAATTTACAAAATTATATATCTTTTTCATATATTCAGCAGATCGTTTAAAATAATTCTAGCAAATTTATTTTCTGTGATTATGTCGCAAAAGAAAGAAAAAAAAACAGTGAATTTTTATACAATTCGCAGAAATATTTTTTTGTAAAAGAAAGTCAGCCCAACCCATCCAGGCTGTAAATGGAGAAGATCATACACCCTCTCATCATATTCCATATCCCTCATTCTCTTTTCTTGACATTTCTTCTGTGTTCTGTGGTGATGGTACAGCTTCTCTTTTAGTTGATTCTTTTCTATTTTTTTTTCTTTTATTTAAAATGCGCTATTGTCAATTCTGTAGAAATTAGAAAATTTATATTTTTATTCTACCTTTTCTTATGTTTGCATATATAAATTTGATCTTTTATTTTTAATTTCTTTGATAGTTACTATTTTTGTAGTCATTTTTCTATTTGACTTGAATTCGTAACTTTTTGTTTCTATATTATCAAAAATTTACAAATGCACTGAATTTGTCAATTTTTTTTTTTTTTTTTAAATTTTTATTTAAATTAAAAAATTTTGAATCGGATAATAATCTAATTTTTTTTCAATTTCCATTTTAAAAAACCTCAGTTTGAGAAAATTAAATTGTCCACATTAATTGGTCACGTGAGCCATCATTACATCTAATAATTCATTTCATTAGTTGTCATAATTTTTTTTCCAAAAAAAAAAAAAACATTTTCATTTTTATTCCTAAATAAAGGAATTTAATTAGAAATCATTCATTATTTATTTTACATATGAGTGATCTATTTATGATTTATATTCAATAATTTAACAGTGATATGATAATTTTTCCAAAAATGTTTTGTTTATGCATATCTATAATTTTTCACTTAGAAAAATTTTTATAGTATTAACAGATTTGTAAAGAAACATTTGTGGAAAAAATAAAACACAAAATTGCTGTTAACTCGAAAAAAAAAACATTTAAATTAATAATTATCTTTTTTTTTCAACTCTAATGTTGAAAATATAAAAATTTCAAAAATATTAAGAATCTTATAATGATTTATTGTGAAAAAATTGACATACATTTTTAATGCTTGCCTCAAAATTTTTTTTTATTTTAATTTTACGTGTATTAAAAATTTTGTTAAATATTATACTTGTCTCTTCTTTGCAATGCTTTGTACATAGGATGAAGCTAGCTTTTTATTATTATTATTATTATTATTATTATATACGTAGTTGTGAAATTAAATGTTGAAAAGATTCTTTTTTTTCTAATACATCTAATGGAAGAAATATTATAAAGGATTGTTCGCACCAATAAAAAGCAATTAATAATTAAAAATTTAATATTAATTGACTTTCGTAAATTGATAATAATTAAACAAATTTTTTATAAATTGATTTTAATCCCGATTTGGTTTAAATTGTGTATTAAAATAAGTGTTAATTTCCATTAATTAGAGGAGGTTTCTATTTTAAATTTCGAAAATTAAAAAAAGTAATAAACAATTTTTCTTCTACAATCCTCTTAGGTTTTTCTTTAGAAAATTCTTTTTCATTGTCTTCTTTATGTTGAATTTAAATAATTAAATTTTGTAGAACCGCTACTAAAGTAGAAGCAAGTAGCTAATTTTAATATTTAAAAAAAAAAATTAGTTGCATGGAAAGCGCATGGTTTTTTGCTTAAAAAAAAAAAAGAAAATTAGCATGACCAAGCTGTTAGGTATATAACAATCAGTTTTCACGGTACAGAGGTGAAACCAGCTGCAGTTACTAAAAAGGAAGATACAAAAGAAGATAAGGAAAATGGAGGAAACATATTGATTTCACCACCAACAGCTCCTGCGGTAAGTTTTTTTTCCCTTCCCTTCCTTGCAGTTAAATAAAAATTAAATTATAAAATTGAATAGTAATTATTCATTATGTTTAAATACATAAAAATTGAAAATATTTTACAATTATTGTTATCATTTCTTTTTAGTTTAAAATTTAATTTTAGAGAATTAGTAAAAAAACTAAAAAAAATGATTGCAGGCAATTTTAATCCTAATTTACGTTTAATTTGTAAGATATGAAAATATTGGGAAAATTATTTATAAATAATGGAAAAATGAAAGAAAGAAGAGACAAGTCAAGCATATAGAAATTTAATTTCTAAAAATCTGCGTTTATAACGTTCACATGCGTCATATTACAATACATTGTTCATAAATCATTATTTTAACGAAATCATTATATATACTGTTTTTAAAAAAAAAAAAAGAACAGTCTCATTTTCACAGAACGAATCGCTAATCCCTTATAGCATGAGCAAAAGTTTCATTCATTACATTTAATAAACTTTGACTCCTTATAAAAGAAATATCAATTACCAAAGGAAACAAAATTTTTTTTTCTCATATTTGTGACATTTAGAGAAAATATTAATTAAAAATCTAAGGATGGGTTAGGTTGTTAAATTTTGGATATTTTTTTTTCTCCTCTTACGAAACGAGTGTTACAGGATGAAAGTGGAAATCAAATTTGGATTTGTCCTGCGTGCGGAAGTCAGGATGATGGATCACCAATGGTAGGATGTGATGATTGCGATGCTTGGTATCATTGGTGAGTTAAATATAAATTTTTTCTTTTTATAATATTTAATAAAAATTATAATTTTTAAATCATTTTTTTTTTTTAAGGGTATGCGTTGGTATGCACATACCGCCAGCATCAAATGAAGATTGGTATTGTCGTCAGTGTCTATCGAAAAAACAGGAACTTCATCATGATAAGAAAAAGAAGAAGGGCAAAAAGAAAAAAGTGAAAATGCCTGCCTAGTATAAGCTAACCGGGCCCGGGATAAGGCCCGGTTTGTCATCAGTTACAAATCCCATGAAAGCAAAAACAAAAACCAACAAGGACGCTATGAAAAATTTGAAAGGTAAGAAAGTCACTAAAAAAGAAATGAAAATGCACATGAAGGGAATGAAAGTAAAAGCAAATAAAATTGACATTAAAGATAAGAAAAGTATCATTAAAGTAAAAAATACGAAAAAACTTAAGAAACTCAAAAATCCTAGTTCCGAATTTAAATCTCAATAATAATCCAAAAAAAATTTTGATGTATTATCATTATGTATCAAAGATAATTAATTAAATTTAAAAAATAATTTGAATTTGAAAAAGATAATTTAGAATTAATTAAAAATTTATTTGGTTTTGAAAAAAAACTCATTTTGAAATATAAAACAATTTTCAAAATGAGAAAAATGTAAACCGTTTTTGCTTTCAAAATAACTTGTTAAATTTTATATAATTGTTTTACGTCATGTAATCTGTTTTCTTGTAAATAATATTTAAAAAAAAGGATGTGTCTCATTATTGTTATTAAGAGATAATAGAAATAGATTGTGTACATATTACTTATTATAGTGTTATTAAAAATCGTCAACAATCAAGTATATCAATTTTTTTTTTTTTATAATTTACATTTTACAGTCATTTATAGTAACTTATACACAACGTTGAAACTATTTCTATTTGTATATTATCAGTTAACACGATTTATGAATGAATGAATTTATATAAATAATTATTTGCAATTTCACATACATATTTAAGATTCTCATTTTCGTTTCTTTTTCTTTCATTAAATTTAATCAGTGATTAATGCCAAATATTATGGATCATTATCTCTTGAGACATTATATGAAACTGAATTGCAAACAAAAAATAGTCGTTTTCATTTAATTAAATTATTATTAAAATTATGCAAAAAAACGAAAATTATTCATTTTTATAAAAATTAATATTACTAAAGTAAAAGAAGTGGAAATTGTATTTTTAACAATTAAAAATTATTTTTTAAAAGATTTTCTCTTTTTTTTTTAAAGAAGTAAGAACATGTTTTTGATCAAGACTTTAAATTTTTTTTTAATTTTACAAAATATAATTAAGCGATATTATAAAAGTGTACATTTTTTTTTTTGAACTATCTACGTTGATCTCTACATAATTTATGTAATTTCAATTAATATTTTCAATATTTTTCCTAACTTTCTTCCAATCGAAATTTACAAAATGAATGATATAGAAATAAATTGTTAAAGTGTATTACACTTCTTTTTATATTAATTTTACTCAGCATTTGATGGATTGTTATTACGAATGAAAAAAAAAAAGAATTACAATTTTCGAGAAAAATTGTATTCAACAAAAAATTACTACATTAATATTTAAATTATTAACAAGATGTGAAAAATTTTAGAAACTTTATTAAAAAAAAATTTAAAAATCGCATGTTTCTAGTTGGAAAAACTTTTTAATAATTTCATTCGAAAAACAGTTTGTTAAGAAACTACGTAGCAAATTGTTGTTAAACAACACAAAAAATTGTTAAAAACAAAATAACAAATTAACACACAGAGCAATTGAATTATCTATATATATATATATATATTATATTTACTGATACAATATATTCACAGCGTCAATTTTGTTGAATGGGCGTATGTATGACTTCCATAAGTGTATTTAAAGAAAAAAAGAAAAAAAAAACTTGAAAATGTACGAATTATAAGAATATAATATATGATAACGAAAATGTTTAAATTTTTTTAAAAATATTCCATTTATGCTGAATAATTTTATTTTTATAACAAAATGAAACGTAATTTTAACGAAAAAGAGTACAAAAAGGAAAGGATCCACTGAAAATAGTATAGACTTTAAATTATACAAAACTTGATTTTTTTTTATAATTATCAAATTCGACAAATTTATTATTTTACAATTAACAAAAAAAAAAAAAAGTTTTATAAATTAAATAATATTCTACAAATGAACGGAAAAAAAACTCGTACTACGTACTTTACGTAGTTTTTCCGTGATAAAAATATAATTTTTCTTTTTTTTTTTAAAAAACAAATTTATCTTTATTTATATTCACAAAAAATTGTTTATTCACTCAACTCATATTTATTTTACTTTTAGTCACTGGAGTACTTAGACCACCAACATCTCCCGATTCCAATTGTTTTAATAATCGAAATAATGCAGCGGCCTCTCTAATACGACTAAATTCAATACAAAATGCTTGAACTTCAATAAATAATTCCTGAACGTTAATAATTTTATTTCTAATAAGTGATTGTAAAAAAACACAAACCAAACGAACAAGTCGATTTTGCATATAACGATCCTTAATTGTTTCACATGTTGATATACAATTACTAATATAAAGATGTACAAATTCAGTTGGTAAATCAACTGTTGTTGTTAAACGATTAACAACTTCCATTGAATGTAATGACATTTCCATATTGACAAGAACACTAAAATATTCAGTTATTTGACTTGATTGCATTAATTTTAATAATACCTCAATGGCAATTAATGGATTATTTTCAACTAAATCAGGAAGTTTATTTGGTGTTAAGCCAATATGATAAACAAGTTTTGGATCTTTTTCAAGAACAGTGACAAGATATTGTTGTTGTTGTAATGTTAATACACTTTTAAATGCTTTACTCATTAATCGTCTTGCACCGGCACAATTTGAAACACACATACTTGTATCGTATTCAATTGTAAATTGTGTTGGTTCAGTGAAATTCATCCATATTGGATTGCTCATTGTTTGATAAAGTGGCGGTGCTAAACGAAGAAATTCTGGACGATAACTTTGTTCAAAAAGCGGTGGATTTCCAGTAATTAATTCGTCAATTATTTTTTTACTTGCATTTTTATCATTATCTTTTGAATTGATATGTTCAATTTCTGGTAAAATTACTGGATTACCACATTTTGTCATTGCCGGAAGTTCCGATTGACGTTCAATTATTTGTAATTGTAAACTTGTTAAATCAGGTTGTGCCGATGGTACAAAATAAAGTTCATCAATCACTTGTCTTGGTGATTTTTTCATTATTTCATTACTTTTTGGACCCAATAATCCGGCAAGTAAATTTTTTTCACATTGTGATAATGCTGGCACATGACTGGGATTATTGATTTTTCCGACAATTGTTGATTCCTCGGGTGATTTTAAAATTTGTACAAATACTGATGCAAATGGTGTCGTGGCTATTGATTCGCCACGATAAAGATCGTATAAAAGACCAACGGCAATAACACGTTGAATTTGATTAGAAAGAAGATCATTGTGTTGTAATAATAATAAAAGAGTCATTCCAATCTAAAAAATAAAACATAATAATAAATATTAGCAATCAATTTTTGGAATATTATGAAAAAAAATCGAAAAATTTGTAATGATTGCAAAAATTAAATTTCTGCCAATACCTTAAAATGATTCTCCTTGGGAAATTTTTGATGTAATTGATTTGAAAGATTTTCAAAATTAATGTTAACATTATCCTCGTTTACAATGTCTAACAATTGTACCAAATCTTGTGGAGATAGTGACATTTTGTTTTTATTTATTGTAAACTTAATTCAATTTACATTTAAAATTTCGTTTTTCTCTTTTACTTTTGGAGGTTATAAAAAATCAAATTTTTTGGAGAAAAGCATGAAAATAACATTAAATTATTGATTTTCTGAGGTTGTAAATTTGAAATATAAATCACATTCACTATTTACATTTAATTATTTAATAAATAAACGAAATAAAGAAATTGTAAACAAATTATTAATTATAAACATAGTTGACCATGGTTAATAAAGTTTAAAAGATAGCGCTTTTAAAACTAATGATTAATTAGAAAAATGATCACATGAAGCGCTAATGTCGAAAGACCATAAACTTTAATGTTGGCTAACATGTTTTTAGACTAACTTCATGACAGTAGTACAGTGATTTTGTAGGTTAGAAAACCAAAAATTGTAAACATCACCAAAAAATGGCATCCCCACTGGAAGATTTGGAATTAAAATTAGAATTATTTATAGAAAATATGAGATTAACTAGAATAGTTGTAAGTGATTTTCAACCACAAGGACAAAATGTACTGAATCAAAAAATGTAAGTTTTTTTTTTCGATTTAAAAACAGTTTTAATTGTTATCTTTATGATTTCACGCATATCATTTTCGTAATAACCAAATCATTGTTTATTAAACGAAGTATTGTTTTTCCTTTTCATGAACAATTTATAATTGTTATCTACTTTTTTTTTTTACAAAAATAACTAATTCCTTTAGAAGGTTTTTGATTAATAAATCATAACCTAACATTCGATTTTATTTTATTTTTGTTATACTTTCTATTTAACGTTTTCTCTTTCAATTTCTAATAGTGAAACATTTTTAAATTGTAATTTGTTGAATAAAATCAAAATAATTTAGAAAATTTATTACTAATATTTTTGCGTGTGTTTAAAAAAAAATTAATTGACAATATTTATAACAGACAGGGAATTGTTACTGGTTTGCAAGAAATTGACAAATTGAAATCTCAAGTTAAAGATGTTCACGTTCCATTAGAAGTCTTTGAGTAAGTAATAATTTTTTTTTTATTAAATTATTAAAATGGACCACAATTTATTATGAATACTAATAAATAAATAAAAAAAATACAACTTTTATAAGAATTGATAATTTTTTTTTTATAGTTACATCGATCAGGGTAAAAATCCACAACTTTATACAAAAGATTGCATTGAACGGGCACTAGCAAAAAATGAAGAAGTCAAAGGTAAAATTGATGGCTACAGGAAATTGAAGGCAAATTTACTAGTGGAATTCAATCGAGTTCTTCCTAATGAATTGGCGAAATATCGAGCAATTCGCGGCGATGAATAAATTAAGTATTTTTAGATTTTATTTCAAATTAAATATTCTACACTTTAATTTATATGCTATTTGTTATTGATAATTCAATAATAATAATATAATTGATATTTTTTAATGATTAATTCTCGTTCGAATTTCTTAATTTAAGAATTTAATAATAAGAGATATTAAAAATTTAACAGTTGTTCTAAATTTAGACATTAAAAAAAAAACCTGTTTTCATTGATAAGCTTTTAATTTTATTTACATTTTCAACAAAATTGTTTTTTATTTGTTTTGGTGGTGAATAAGAAACGAGACGTTTTTTTTTAAACGTATTTAATTTTAATTATATATAATAATTATTATATTTTCAAATTATTTCATTTTTTATTTAATAAATAATTTTTTTAAAGGGGATATCTAGTTATAGATATAAACCTGAAAATTCATTCAAAAATAATGAATGCATGTCTTTATAATCAATGTGTCAACTTATCTTGAATATGAATGTTATCTTGACAATTACATTTCCTTTTTTTGTTGTGTGCATTCAGTTTCTTAAGTTTATTATTGGAGTTAAAGTGTTTGGTACAATTTCTTGTAAAATGAAATTATAAACCCACCGTTTCCCCTCCTTTCACTCTCTCTTTCTCTTCTCCTTCGAACTAAAAAGTGGGAGAATGATGTTTCGATTAAAAAGGCTGAAATTTTCTCAACGTTCAGTCGCAATGTTGATTATCACTGGCGGGATGTTTTTTTTATTTACGCTTCTCTCATCACAATTATTTATTGTCAACAATGCAGAATTTCTTAGGTAAGAATAATTTTGTTTTCTTTAAATATTTCTATGTTGTACACTTTATTATTATTATTAAATAATGACTAGAATTTGTTATTTTCAATTTATTTATTTATTGATAAAATCCAATTTTTTAAAATTATATTTTTAAAAAGTAATTTAAATTATTTTCTTTAAATATTTATGTTCTCTTTATAATTATTTAAATAACCAAAACTTGTTATTTTCAATATTTATTTATTTTTAACAAATTGATAAAATTTGAATTTTGATAATTATTTACAAAAAAAATATTAATAATTTTAATAAAATCTATTCAAGTTTAAAAGTAGGCTTTTATGTTGTGAAAGGTGAAAGTAAATTATTATTCTCATGTATTCCTTTGGTTGTAAAGTGAATTTTATTTTTTTTCCATTTCAGTCCATGGCACTACGAATGCAAAGCGGGATTTTGTCAAAAATCATCATTAACATCAAATATCACTAATCCAAAATCATTATCAACTTGTCAATTAATATGTGGCGATGGTATTGTTTGGCCAAAACCGACAAAACATTATTCAATGGATTCACGTACAGTTGCGTTGAATCCAGAGAAAATAAAAATTGTTGGTATTAAATTAAATACACCAGTAGGAGAACTTTTAAATCAAAATTTTTTTAATCTCAAGGAAAATATTAATCGTCTTGTAAAAAAAAAAGAAACTGGTCAAACGTTAATTGTTAATTTTGAAATTGAATCCGATGATACTTTTATGACACTCGACACTGATGAATCCTACACTTTACATTTGTCAGAGAGCCAAGAAAAGAAGGTAAACAAGAAATGATAAATTATTCATTACGAGGGAATAATTTGCAAAATTTTATTATAAAAAATCAATTCGTTAATTATATATTAAATGTTTAATTAATCGTAAAGTTTTTTATTTAATAAAACTTAAATAATTATATGTAAATAAAATTTTTATTTTTTATAAATGTAATTTATTTAAAAAAAAATTGTTTTCTATTTTTTTAGATATTCGCAATGATAACTGCAAATAACTATTTTGGAGCGCGTCATGGTTTGGAAACATTGTCTCAATTAATAGTTTTGGATGATTTGCGAGATGAAATTCATATTTTATCATCTGCTCTTATCAAAGATAAACCAGCGTTTCCCTATCGTGGACTATTATTGGATTCAAGTCGAAATTTCATGGATAAAAATTCAATTTTACGAACTATCTCCGGTATGGGAATGTCGAAATTAAATACACTACATTGGCATATAACGGATTCGCACAGTTTTCCAATTGTCAGCAAAACATGGCCAAAATTTTCGCAATACGGAGCCTATAGTCGTGAGAAAATTTATACCGATAATGATGTGAAAGAAATTATTGAATTTGGACTTCTTAATGGTGTTCGAATTTTACCGGAATTTGATGCTCCCGCTCACGTTGGCGAGGGTTGGCAATGGGTGAGTCATATTTTTCTCCTCTAATTAATTATTTAAATAAAATAATAATTATTAGAATATTAATTATTAATAGAAATAATAATTATTTTTTAATAGAAATTTATTTAAAATAGGTTGAAGGCGACGCTGTTGTTTGCTTTAATGCAGAACCGTGGAATAATTATTGTGTTGAACCACCTTGCGGACAATTGAATCCAATCAGTGAAAGAATGTATGAGATTTTAGAAGGAATCTATAAAGATTTTTTGAAAGCTTTTCGTCCCGATATATTTCACATGGGTGGCGATGAAATAAATATAAATTGTTGGAATTCTTCGGAGTCTATTGGCAATTGGATGGAATCCCAAGGTTGGACGAGAGATAAGAAAAATTTTTTTAAACTTTGGAAACATTTTCAAGATCGAGCATATAATTTAGTGACAAAAGTAAATAATGGCAAAGAATTACCCGCTATTCTTTGGACAAGTGATTTGACAAATGAGGAGAATATCGATTATTTAGATCCAAAGAAATATATCGTACAAATTTGGACGGATAAATTTGATTCAACAATTAAACGATTATTGGATAAAAATTTACGTATTATTTTTTCAAATTATGATGCTCTTTATTTGGATTGTGGGTGAGTTTGGAAATTTTTTTTTTTTATAGACAATTAAATTGGAATATTTTTAGTTATTGCAACTATTTTTTTTTTATTAAAAATCGTAAAAAAAGGTATAATTTATATATTTTTATTCAGATTTAGCTCTTGGGTTGGAGAAGGTAATAATTGGTGTTCACCTTACAAAGGTTGGCAACTCGTTTATGATAATTCGCCATATAAAATTCTCGCTAATCAATCAGTTACGGCTGAAAAAAGAGAATTAGTTCTCGGTAATTCTTAATTTATTCCACTTTAAAATTTACATATTTATATTATGTAAAAAGAAAAAAAATTGAAATCTATTGCTATTTTTATGTTTAGATTTTTGCTTGATTTGTTCATATGTTTTTTAGTATTTTTTAATTTATTGTTTCTAAACATTTTTTTTCTATTTTGATTATACAATTTTTTTTTTATTATTAATTTGGAAATATGAAATTTTAATAGGAGCTGAAGCAGCTTTATGGTCAGAACAAGTGGATAGTTCATCGTTGGACATGAAATTTTGGCCAAGAGCTGCGGCATTAGC
The DNA here is from genome assembly GCF_019393585.1 of Leptopilina boulardi. Classification (NCBI taxonomy): domain Eukaryota; kingdom Metazoa; phylum Arthropoda; class Insecta; order Hymenoptera; family Figitidae; genus Leptopilina; species Leptopilina boulardi. The sequence goes on along the minus strand of NW_026137996.1, from coordinate 1,244,911 downwards.
CGAAAGACTTTGGACAAATCCAGAATCAAGTTGGAGATCTGCCGAGCAAAGACTTTTAAGACATCGTGAACGTTTAATTAAAAAAGGAATCAATTGTGATACATTGCAACCTGAATGGTGTATGCAAAATCAAGGAAAATGTGTTCTTTAACAAAAAAAAAAGGATAAATTAACAATGAAATGAACTGTGATTGATAAATATAGAATTACACTAATTGATAAATCAATTACTATTAATTTATTAAGTAATTTTCAAATTCTGCTTAATTTACAACTTATTTAGCTTCAAATTTACAGTATAGTTAAAAACAATAATAATAACAGTAATTAAAATAATAAAATTTTCAATAAATAAGAAGAATTCTTATTCAAATATGTTCAGTTATTTTTGGAAGGAAAAAGAATTAACGAAATTCTTGTTCACCTCGATAAACCTGTCATTTCATTCGAGAATAGATAAAACTTGTCCTACAGGTTTAAATTCTTTAAAAAAAATTCTTTAGAAGTGCCATAAAAGTGAATATTCCCGTATTCGTTATATTTATAAAGATCAATAAGCTTACAAAGTCGATTTTTTTTTTCTAATTCAGAGAAGGATAAAATTAAAATTTTTAATTTAAATTTTTTTACCGCGCAATATTTTAAAACGACAGTGCTGCTTCCAATTAAATTTAAAATCAAAACAGTTTAAAAATGTTTCACTTTTTTTAAAAAAATTATTTATATTTAACATTAAAAATAAAAAAAAAAAAAAAATTATAAAAAGGATCAGAATTACGTCCCATAATAATGGTTGCATCCATGGAAAATCATGAAAAAGTTTTTCCTCATTTCCTTTGAAGATGTCGGCACTTTCTCCTTATATACCAAAACTGAATTTGTATATACCGCTTGTGAGAAAATTCAAATATTTCAAAAATTAAATAAAATATATAATTTTTGAATTTACCTAGTTGAAAAAATATTTTTATTTTTTATGACCAAAATTGTGCATTAAATTAATTTTACTAATTGTTTATTTAATAAAAATTAATATTTTATCAATTCTTAGATTACTTAGTATCATTTTTTTTTTTTTTTTTTTGTTTAATTGACATTAATAAATTTAGGATAAAATTATTAAAATATAACAGAAATTACAATATATAAATGTAATATTAAAAATATATATAAATTTATTTTCCATCACCAAAAAATTTTCTTTCTCTTCCTCATAATAAACATTTATACATATACAATATCGTGATAACATTAACATAAGAAAACTATTTAAACAAATAATTGTTATAAATGAACACAATTTGTTTAATCTATTCCTTTAAGTTAATAACAATTGAGCAATATTTCTATATTATATGTTTATCGTTATCTAAATATGAATATGAAAAACATAAATTCTAGATTTAAAAAATTGTATAAATTTTTTTTTACAAATTGTACAATTTCAAATTTTTATTCACTTTTGTTTTAATAAAAAAATTATTTTAGAAAAATAAATAAAAAAAAAGAATGTAAAAATCATTCAGAAAGTTAAAAAATAATTTCACTAGTTTCAATTTTACAATTATTGTAATATCATTAAAATTTTACAATTTTTGCGTTATTTTTTTAAAAATACAATCAAAATAATTCTTCATTTATATATATATATACAATTTCGCATTGCTGTTTACTTCTTTATTTATATTGGAAGTTTTATTTTTTTTTTTGTTATACTTTTGGCATCTTTTAAATAACTAATTAATTAGTAAAGATTCAATTACTAATTAGTGACGATTCAATTGCTAATTAATTAGTTAAAAATATTGCAAGTTGAATACAACTAAAATGGAAAATTTCGTGCATCAGTGACATTATTAAATAAAACTTGATAAATGCAATAAAGTTTTTTTAACTTTAAAAATTGTGCATCTACTCATTAATTACATTTTAAATTACAAAGTTACATTTACTAACTACGAAGTAAAAATTTTTGTTTTTACAATGAGCAGTCAAAGAAAATATATACATGAAAATGCAGAAATATCATTCCTAGTGTTAACTACTTTTACTTTACGTTATATTTTTTTTTAATTCATGAAAAGAACCTAAGGAATGTATTTCACGAGTTAAAAAAATTAAAAAAAAAAAATGAAATTATTTTGATTCGAATATTTACGATGATGGACATTATATTAAATTTAAATGCATAATAATATAATTATCTTTAAACTCAAATAATTAAATTTTAAATGGAAATTATATTCCATTTACTTATTTATATAAAAAAAAAAACGTTTCTTTAAAAATATTGCTTTTTATATACAAAACTTGCTTGTAATCTCGAGATAATTAACAGCAATATATCGAGTATCATATTTGTTTTCAATAATTTGAAAACTATTTTGAATTATTGCTTTAGTTTTTAAAATTTTGTTTACTTTCTTATGAAAAGTATATATAATATATTAATCACTGACACACGATTCTTCCGATTGTGTTGTGTCTATCACAGATTGCATAGCGTTTTGGGCTCTTTTATTCCTTAAATCAACAATGCAAAAAGCTCCAGTTCCCAATATCACTGTCAAGAATAAAATCACTAATTGTAAATGTAAACCAATGTATGTACTGTAGAAAAAGCTAATGGCTGCTGCTACTGATTGACAAAATTTAAAAAGTGCAAATGCCGGAGCACTTTCCTTTGAATAGAGAACACCGAGAAGTGAATAAATTTGAGTATTGAAACATGCATCACCAAAGCCAAGAACAAAACTTCCAACCAGAGCAAGCGCTGGCGAGGGATTTATAAATCCAACATCATTTGTATCCTAAAATTAAAATATTAATTATTTTTCTATAAATCATATTTACTCTATTATATAATAAATTCAAAATTGTTTTAATAAATTTTATAAATTATAATTACCTCAAAGGGAGCATTATTCGGCAAATTTAGTAAAGTGATAAGAAAAACAAATAAATGCATAATAAATCCCGCTCCAACAACTGGCCAACCGGACAATGATTTCGTTCGTTTTGTCCCAAGAATTCCAAAAATTGCACCACCAAGAACTTCTCCAATTCCAATGCAAATACCTGATAATGGAATATATCTTTTTCTTGATTCGCCCATTCCCTCAGTGAATCCAATACTCGACGAATAAACCGATGAGAAAAATGTAAGTTCAAGTCCCGTATAAATAAATGTCAATGACAATAATAAAATTTGCGGTGTTATAAATAATACAAATGCATCTCTAATTGCATGCCATGCAGCCATTAATGGTTTTTCTTTTGGTTTCTCTGGAATTCGTAATTCTTTATCGGCACTTGATACACCTTCAGCTTCGCCAAGAACAAAATTTTGCGGTGGACTTTTCATTAATAATAAAACACCACCACCAATCACGGCAAGACTTGTCAATACTTGAAAGACAATTCTTCTTTTTGATTCTTGTATTTCCACTTCGGTGAAGGCAAAAAATGCACAAAGATTACCGCCAAATAAAGAGAGTTGAAAAATTGCCCAAAATAATCCAGCATTACGTGTCATTGTTTCAACATCGCTATTTTCCGTGAGATATTGACCATGACCGGTCCATATTAATGCTGCACCAATACCAACAAGTGCCGATGCAATATAGAGAAGATTTGTTGATGGCCAAAGGAATGTTGCTATAAAAAATATATAGCAAAATGCACCGGTAATAATTGTTGTTCTTGGTCCAGTTAATGATATAAACGATGGCGCTAACCAATTACAGGATGCAAATACTGCATAAATTATCGCTAAACTCGTATATCCTTTTCCTGTGAACGTTGGATCTTCCTTGTGAATACTTTCCAAAACCGAGGGCTAAAAAATTGAAATGAAATGTTAATTCAAGAAAATATTTAATTAGTAACTAATTTTTAGAATTAAATAATTTATTATTATTAAAATTAAAATAACGATTATATTAAAATTCAACTGTTGAGGAAAACAAATAATGATCACTTTAAAAATAATATTGATTTAAATAATAATAATAAAAAATAAAATAATACAATTGAGTAAAGAAAATGTCTTTAAAAATTGCCAAAAAAAAAATATATCAAAATAACGTCAATTAAAAAAAAAAAAAATTGTTTTCTAAAATACAGCAGAGAAAAAAATATATTTAAAAACTAATTTGCTAATTAAATAATTATTTTGTAATCGTTAGAAAATAAAAAAAGAAATATTTCCTTTAATTAAAAAATGTCTATTATTCGTTATCAATATTAAGTCAATTGAGAATTATTTATCTTCATGGATTATAAAACCAATAACCTGGATTTCATAAGAGGATCAGTAAATTCCTGTCCTTTCGTAATTAAAAATTATTAATATCATGAAAAATACCTCAACACCCGCATTGTAATCTCTTTAAAAAAAAAAAAAAAAAATCCACATGATAGAAAAACAATTAATTTTACAGTAAATTAGAACAGAAATTTTTATATTTTTATCAATTTCGAATTTTCCTCTTTTTTTTTTTTTTTGCTTTTATAAATTTTTGAAAAGATTATTTATTGCATTATTGTTTATCGTGTGAAGAAAAGCTGATAACATTTCAATCGAAAAAGAAAAAACAGATGCATCACTGAATTGATTAAAATATACATATGCAATAATATATTTAAACCATTAAATTAAATAATTAACATTAGATGGAGATTTTTAATAATTTATCGTTAAGTAATTATAATTTATTAATTTCAAAAAATGTTTATGTAAAAATAGTAATAGTTTAAAATAAAAAAAAAATAAAAATAAAAATTAAATTACTTTTGTCAAAAAGAAATTATAATTTGTTAAGTGTTACATTGTACTAGTTTTATACATTTAAAAAATAATAAATAATTTTTATTTACTTTATTGCAAATTGATACGACTATCTTGAAAAGGAGGTCGATAAGACACCAATAATTACTTTAATTATTCAGGCCACATGTGTTTTCTTATATTATATTTATGACTTTAATATATAAATAAATGTATTTAAAAATAATTTAAAAGAAAATACAAGTAATAATAATCGAATAGTAATTAAATTTTTTTTTTTCATGATATAAAGAAAGTTCAAATGAAAATTTTATTTTTTATTATAATATTAAGAGATAATAAATTTATTTTAATTTTATTAAAATTTGCTTTTGAAAATATTATGTTTTCTGGTATAGAATAATTTTGTATTTTCTTTTATTTTTTTTTAAAATACAAATATTTTTTCTATTCATAAAATTTAATTTACTTAATTATTTTAATATTAAGAACAAATCTTTCTTATACATGCATTTTTATTTATCTTATTTGCAGAAATCAATGACGAAATAAAATAAGTAGACCTTATCATTTGCTTTCTTTTCTACTTTACAAGCTGAATTGATATTCCGAAGAAAAAAAAATTATATACTTTTCGTTTATATTAAAAATATAATCAACAAATATTAAATATATCATTTTTTGATGTATATCAATTCCCGCCTGATTTGTATAAATAATTAATTCAAGTTCTTTAAAAATATTCAAATGAAAGTAAAAGTGTTTTTAAAAAAGCTCTAATACTTTATTGCGATAATTATTAAATTTAAATATATATTATAATTGTATTAAGGCAATATACAATTGGAATATTAATTAAATAATTAGTAATAGTAAAAATAAAAAAATGTATTGTACATATTAATTATTTTATACAACTAGCTCAAATATGCGCTTATTATATATATTTTTTTTTAAAGAATAGTAACTAATTATCAAACATGTCTCGTATCAAAATAAAAAAAAAAACAGATTAACTGTTAACAACCTATAATAAGGAAGCAACGTATTCATAAAACATCTATACAAAGGGGAAAATATCTGAGACCGAATTTGCAGCTAGTCTATAATCTTCTCATTCTTTTTTAAAATGAATTTAAATTTCCATATGTTTATTATTAACTCCTCATAAACAGTTAATTATTCTTTTAACAAATATTTAAATTATAATTTTTTAATTTAATTTTAAAAATTAAAAATTAAAGATAACCGGTTTTATAAGTTCCCATAAAAAATGCAAAGAAATCAGAATCTCTCTTTCGTGAAATCATGTAATTAATTCAGTTTTTGAAACTGTTCCTATAAAAGTAGTTCGTTTAAAACATACCAATGATGTATATACATTTGTATACATAAATTACATTTGAGTTTATATTCTAATTCTGAATTTTTGTTTTTTAAATTTCTGTTACAAAACAGAAACTATTAAAAATAGTCAGACTTGAAAATAATAAATCATTACATAAAATACGGTATTTTTAATTTTTTCTTTTATTATCCTATAAAACTTTGTTCATTAAATTTTATGGGACTATTTTTTCCTCTAAACAGAAATTTTTTTAAAAATAACATTTTTAAATATCATTAAAATGTACAAATATTTCCAACAATTAAAAGTGCAATATTTTTATTTTTTTTCATTATTTTAACGCGAATTCTTGCATATTTCTCAATCATTCGACATTGGCATATTGTTTGATATAGATACCTAATCTTGAAACTAATTTATCACCAAATTGATTCCACAGGAAAAAAAAATTTTTATTTTAATATAATTTTCTTTTACATAAAATTTATAAAAAATGCTACAATTTTTAAATCTTTTTAATTATTTTAATGATTCATTAAATGCAATTGATAAATTAAATCGACTTTTATTGTTATATAAAAACTTATTAAAAACAAAAGAAATACAGGAAATTGTAAGATATATGTATATGCAACAATGTGTCATTTAAAAATCTGTTTCTAATGAAGAATAGAAAATTTATAATCATGTTTTGTTTTATAAACAAGTGAATAAACGACAAACAGAAAATAATAATTATAACAATCAATTTAAATAAAAAACTTACCTCTATTGTACCCATCGTTTGAAAAGCCGAAAATACCAACATAAATCCTGTACTTAAAATTAGTACATTTATAAAACCTCTGTCGACAATCATTTTGAATAGTGAATATAAATTAAATGTTATATATAAATAATTAAATTAAATAATTTATCCCACTATATGTGAAGCACATGTGTCGCTTGACAGTTGTATTACAAACTTTCATTGGAAAGTGTAACAAGTTGTTTCTGTATTAAATCATGGTTTACAACGGAATAAAGCGTAGAAATTGTTCTCTTTCGTATCTGAATCTGTTCTTTCTATGAGTCAATAGAGTTGGTTGGTTTTGTAATAAAAAAGTTGAAACTGGAAGGAGAAGGAAACACAACTTGGAGTTGCATCCATGGTTTCCCTTGTAACCGCTTTAATTTGTAAACATATTTCTGAGTAACTTGAATATTATAAAAATACTTAATCTGCTAAAAGAAAACTCAATTATTGCATAAATTATTTACTTATTGATGAAATTATTCTGTATTTGTTTTGTTTATAAAAGAAAAAAAAATTACAAACATTCTTGACATTGAAACGTCAAATGTCAATTGCATGTAAATTTTAAGGTTATGTCAGATTATATAAACGTATATAACGTATGTAACGTATCATTCTCGACGTTCTAATTGGTTGACTGAATTGTTAAAACGACATAACAACTTTTTTTTTGTTAATATTTAAACACTTTTTCTAATGTTTTGTTAATAAATTAATAACTAAATTTTTAAAAATAAATTATTATTATATCTGTAAAAAAAATGTAATATTTTTTTTAAACATTTTCTAAATTTGGCGCCAGGAAGTTACGAAAAAAGTATCAAATCACTACACACATGTAGTTCCGATAACTTCCGTTCTACAAGGATTTTAGGCTTTACTATTGCAATCACAGAAATAATTTTTGGAATAGTAAATTTAATTCGTGACGTGTCTGAAATTTTAAATTAAAAGAAGCTTATGATAACTGGAAGGAATACGATGCATGTCATGTGAGAAGTTGTTTGATTACAGTATATATATATAGTTTTTTTTTATGAAAACGATATCGTGATAACCTTCACGAGTACGGATAGTTCACCATCTGTTTGTTGCCAATTTTCATAAATGTATAGCTATTTTGGGATCAAATAATACTTTAAAAATCATCACAAGACAGAATATATTTGGCATCCTTGAAGAATATTTAAACAACAGTAAGTTTATTCATTTTCAATTAATTCTTTCAATTGCATTGGTATTTCACATATTACTTAACATGATATGCATATTATGAATTACGGAACACATGATGTAAAAAAAAAAATTTTTTGTTTCTTTTGTTAAAAATAGTTTTCTATTTTCTTTAATTTCAAAACAAGATATTTCATTAATTTTTTTAAAAATGCTTTTCAACGAGTACAAAATGTTCAAATTATATCTTTAATTTTGTTAACTTGTCATAACTCATAACAATATTTGAAACGCAAATTAAGCCTTAAGCTTCCTTATTTTTATTTTATAACAAAATTATTTTCGTTTTTCAGGTTTATCAAAAAAAAAATTATTTACAAGTCAATTATAAAGAATTTTTTAAACACTTTGAAGAGAAAAATGTATTAAAATATAATTTGTTGACGCTCGTTTATCGTATTATATTTATTGAGATTTTTTCAACAAAGCAAAAAAAAAAAAAAAAACAAAAAAAAAATGTCAAAAGGAAACGATAGTTTTGGCAGTAACACGTGTATTGTATGTTACAAAAATGTCAACATCTTCAGTATTGGAATGTGTGAACATCCCGTTTGTTATGAATGTAGTACACGAATGCGTGTACTTTGTCAACAAAATGAATGTCCAATTTGTCGTCAGGATTTACCAAAAGTTGTATTTACACGTGAACAAAAGCCATTTCGACATCTTCGTAAAGGACCATTGGTCGACGAGAGATATAATATATTTTTTGAAAATCTCGAAATTCAAGAGAGATTCACTGAGCTATTAGCTCACAGTTGCTCAATATGTCCCGAGAGACAAGTCTTTAGTAGTTTTACTAGTTTAAACGATCATATGCGACGAAGACACGATCGATTCTTTTGTGAACTTTGTGTCGACAATTTAAAGGTATTAATTTTTATTTTATTAAAATAATTTCTATTAAAATAATTTTTAATTATGAATTTTTTTTAATTTATTACAGATATTTTCCCATGAAAGACGCTCTTACTCGAGACATGAATTGAATCAACATCTTATAAAGGGTGATTTAGATGATAAAAGTCACAAGGGTCATCCACAATGTAAATTTTGTGTAAAACGTTATATGGATAATGATGAATTATATCGACATTTAAGAAGAGATCATTTATACTGCCATTATTGTGACGCCGATGGTCTTCATCAATATTACAGTTCATATGATTATCTCAGGGAGCATTTTCGTCATGAACATTTTCTTTGTGAAGAAGGAACATGTGCTGAGGAGAAATTTACAAGTGTTTTTAGATCGAATATCGATTTAAAAGCTCATAAAGCAACAATTCATGGACGACAAATGGGAAAAGCGGCGGCAAAACAAGCGCGAACACTTGAATTGGAATTTACATTGGCGCCAAGAGCTGATAATCGTTATCGACGTGGAATGGGTCCACCGTCATCGAGAAATTTAAGAGAACAAGATTGGAATTCACGTGAACAAGATGCTGGCGCAGTTGGTGGTGATTATTTACCACAGGAAATGTATGTTCAACAACCATTGGTTGATGTTCAAAGTACTGAACAATTTCCAAGTCTTGGGAATTCGGCGCCAATTATTCCCAATATGGGTAAATCAAAAGGTCGTGGTAATGTCACAATTCGCAGTACATTACGACAACCATTGGAAATTACAGATGAGAATTTCCCTGTTTTGGGACCCGAACCAAGTAATAGTGGAATTTCAAAAACAGTCAACTTTAGCGTTTCAAGTACAAATAAATATGCTTCAATTGGAGCGCAACGTCAACAAAATTCAGCACCAACAAATGTTTCAATTCACGTGAATCATAAAGCAAATGGCACTAATATTCGAATTAGACCAACATCATCGAGAGATTCTGAATTCCCTGCACTTGGTCGCGCTGAACCATCAACAAGTAATTCAAATACTTCACAATGGACAAAAATCACTTGTGTTAAACCTGCCGTTACACCAAAATCAAAAAAAGTTGCACCTGCACCACTTGCCACTTCACCACCTACGATTAATTCAGGCGAAGATTTTCCCACTCTATTAAAATCGTCCAAATACAATAAACAATCAACTATTTCAATTGTTTCCTCCAGTTCATCGTGGGAACCACCTCCGCCAACATCAACACAGGTGAAATAATTTCTATTTTTTTCCCTTTTTTTCTTATTAAACTAATTTTTAAAATTTTTCTTTCAGGCTTCTGATACAGCAAAAAGTACAAGTGACGCAACGAAAGGTAAAGCAAAAAAGAAAAAAGTAAAACAAAATGGAAATACAATTGACACACCAAAATCATGCGCCACAGATAAAAACATAAAAAAGGATGATTTAACAAAAAAATTGAATCCAATGGAAAAAAAGAAAACATCACCGAAAAAAGAATTAAACAGTGATAATAATGATCAAAAATTTACATTACCAAAAAAGGAAGTGAAAAATAAAAAAAAATCCGAACTCAATACCTCGCGTTCCGAATCTTGTCTCAGTAATTCTGATATTGAAAATGGAACAACAAATTCCAGCCAAAGAAAACGATCGGAATTAAAGATCGATAGTTTAAATTCAACGAATAACAATAGTTTTAATAATTCTGATTTTCCATCATTAAGCAGCGCTAGTAGTAAACCGCCAGGTTTTACAAATCCACCACCTGGATTTTCATCAACAGTACCACCGCCAGGATTTTTTGTGAAATTAAATAATGTAAAACGTTTACAAAACGATAATGGATTAACATTCACTAATAGTTCAGGTGAAAGTTATTCAATTATTCCCGATAATGATTGTCAAAATAAAAATTATCCCTTTATAACACCGCCTGATTTTCAAATGAGAAATCGTAATCTTGTTGATAAAGTAAATCAAGTATTGGAACAAGAATTAATTGATGAATTTCGTTTTATAAGTGGACTATTTCGTCAGGATCTTTGTAATGCCGAGGATTATTATGAACGTTGTCATGCCGTTATGGGTGAATTAATATTTGAAAGTGTATTTAGCGAACTTCTTGTTCTTTTACCGGACATTAAAAAACAACAGGAACTATTTAAGGTACATAAAAAAAAAGTTAATGGCCAAATAAAAAATTTAGAATTATGCGCAACATGCGGACAAATATTGCGAAGCGCCGATCTTCAATCGCATTTGTCAAATCACACATTTCCTGCCCTCGGTGAAAAAAATGCCATTGAACATTCAAATAAAACATGGGTACGAAAATAATTTAAAAATATAATAATATAAAACAAAAAAAAAAGAAAAAAATCAAATAAGTGTATTTATTTCCTGGTGAAGTAATTTTTCTCAAAAACAATCGACTATTACTAATTTGAGTGAATTTAAATTTTGCAAAACTTTCTTAAGCATTTAACTTTTTTTTTTTGTAAAACTGTGTTCAAAATCGAATTTTTGATAAAAAAAAAAAAAATGGAAATACGATTTTTTGTTAAAAAAAAGAATATTCTGATTTTAGTCTCAGGAATCGAATATGAGATTTAAAATTGAATCGGGAAAATTTTTTTTTTTTTTCGTCGGTTGTATATTATATAGATATATTTTATAAGAAAAAAAAAAGAAAAAAAAAACTTAGAAATGTAGTTTTGTGTTGAAGGGTCAAAAAAAATTTTCTTCTGTATTTTTTTTTTTTTTTTTTTTTTTAACTAAAATCCGTGCGTGCCTAGTGTGTTCAAGTGCGTGCATGTACATAATTAGAAAATTATGTTAGTAGTTTCAATAGGTATTGTTTAGATAACGAGCTATATAAGAAAAATCATTCGAAAAAAAAGAATAGAACAATTTTAAGGCACAGTTTAAATACGATGGACAGTATAAAAACAAGCAAAAAAAAAATGTACTTCCATCATGTTTTGTACAATAATTAAAGTTATAAATAAAGTACAAGATTAATTTGTAAATTGCAAATATTTTTTGCCTTATCAATTATTCTAATATTAATTTTTCATTATAAAAAATGTGAAAGGGATATTTCAGCCAAAAAAAAAAAAATTCTGTAAATATAAGACTAGTAACTCGATTTCGTAGTTTATTTTCAGACTTACAAACTAATATCTTAAAATGTAAAAGACAATTTTCATAAAAATGAAACTAAATCCAAAAAAAAACGACACCTTATAATTACTACATCAACTTTTTTTTTTTTTTTTTTTTTTAAAGAATAATGATTTTGGTCATTACAATTGTTTTGTGATCCCCAAGAATGAAACTTCAATTCACAAAAAAAAAAAATTAAATACTTGAAACATTCAACATACTTCTAGATAAGTATAGAAAAAAGATGGCGTTAATAATTGTTTTTGCAGTACGAATTTATGTACAAAGATCATACAAAAACGGAGTTGATATATACGAAGGTTTTTCTCAAAAATTCGGAAAAATAAAATGCATTTTTAACCATATTTATTTGGTTTAAAGTTAATTTTTCCGTGTATTTTGAGATTTAATAAATCTCGTTTATCTCCCTATCTCTATAAATGATAGTCATTAATAACGAGAAAAAAAAAATCCCCTCCAAAAGAGAGAGAGATAAAGAGCATAGAATTTTTTTTTTTTTTTTTTCTTTCTTTTTAAAAGGCCATGGCTTTTAAAAGCGAATTTTTAAAATGATATTTTAACATTTGTATCACCCGCTGAAATAGCCAGAGCTTGGAAAGCATTTATCTGAGAAGTTTATGGAATTTTATCACTTTTTGGCGAGTTCATTACTAAGCCAATCGAGTCCTTCATATAAACCATGTCCTTGAGTTGCACATGTACTTTGAATATACCAACGACGTCCACGAACTGAATTCAAACCAAGTTTATCCGTCAATTCAGTAGCTGACATTGCATTTGGCAAATCTTGCTTATTGGCAAATACCAAAAGTACCGCGTCTCGTAATTCATCTTCTTGTAGCATATTAGCCAATTCTTTTTCCGCTTCACTAATACGTTCTCGATCATTACTATCGACTACGTAAATAAGGCCCTGCAAAGATATCAATTCTTAATGACTTTAATTAATGTTAAATTACTGACATTTTAACACGTCATCTATTTTCTATTACACAAACACAAAAAAAAATAGAAATCAATCTCTATTTTATATATTTTAATTTTTTTATATTTCAAAAATAAAACAATCAAATGTCAACAATTCTAACCACAAAAAAATAAACGAAATATATTTACCTGGGTATTTTGGAAATAATGCCTCCAAAGTGGTCTAATCTTATCTTGGCCACCGACATCCCATACCGTGAAACAGATGTTCTTGTACTCGACGGTTTCGACATTAAAACCAATTGTTGGAATTGTTGTAACAATTTCGCCCAATTTTAATTTGTAAAGTATGGTTGTCTTACCAGCGGCATCGAGACCAACCATAAGTATTCTCATTTGCTTTTTTCCAAATAGTCGAGTTAATACACTGCTGATAGTCAAACCCATGACTCCAAAGAAGGTATTTAAACACTATACACAAGAATCTTCTTTAAAAAAAAATTGAATGACAAGGTGCAATGAAATCCACCTCGATTTCAAGGATTTTCTAACCTAAAAACTTTAATTCACCCGATAAATTATGTACGATTTGGGAAAATAGACAATCCTTTGGTATTGATTGTTTATTAAATTTTAATTATTAAAATGAACTTTTAATAATGCTTTTCGAGAACACACCTTAAACCCGTCAAGATTGAAGCAAACGTAGTAAACGAAACGTCACCTCATGACAAAGCAAATAGCGGAAATGGCTGGCAGGTTCGCCACGCACAGTCTATTTTCTTTTTAAATATTAATTTCTAATAATCAATTTATTTTCCTGAAAATTTACTAATCAGTGCTTCCTAATGATTTCGTAAAGAGAATATTAAAATAAATAATATTGCATAATACATTAAAAATATTTGATAAATCAAATTCTACGACTGTGGAATTTTAAGGCTGACATGTTGGTTATAGTTTAGCGCGTAATTCGAATATTTTAACTTTTGAGAATTCTAACTTTCGATTATTTTAACTTTTGAAAATTCTAACTTTTGAAAATTCTAACTTTTGACAATTCTAACTTTTGACAATTCTAACTTTTGACAATCCTAACTTTTGACAATTCTAACTTTTGAGAATTTAAATTCAAATTAAATAGAATACCAACCTGTGTCAATACTACCAATATAAATGGACATGTTTTTTTTTTCATAATAGCTTTTTTGTTTGTTGATATTTAAAAAACTGACAGTTCTTTAATTACATTTAATTATAGTGAATTAATAAAGGGAAATAGTGAAGTTAAATTTAAAAAACGTTATCACAAATATTAAACAAGAAATATTGTGCAAAAAGAAAGTGGTAAACAAGTTTTGTTGACATTGGAAAATTATTTGTTTTTAGAAAATGGGTTTTCAAACCCCATTTAGTGCTACATTGAATATCTAAAGTTAATTAAACTGAATAATTTTTTTATATTTTAAAACTTGAGACAATTTATTCTATCATACAATAATTCAGTTGAGTTGGCAAAAATTATTTCATCATTTGTTAAAAGGGGGAAAAATTTCTACATTAATAAATTTTTGAGGTTAGAATGTGAGAATCTGTTTCCAAGATTTATATCAATGTTTGCCCGATTAGTATGACGCGAGCTGTCGAAGGTACATATATAAAGTTCACTGTCCCTTGATGACTTGGGAACATGAAGTGAATATGTAGTGAAAGCTCCTTGAATGAAAATTAGAGGAGACAAATGTTGACTCTCTGTGTATACTGTTGACCACCAGTCATTCGGCTCCGATCTGCACCAAAATAGTTTCATTTAATCGCATATTTAATTTTTTTTTTTTTTTTAAAGGTATGTATAGCGTATATAATTGTAGATCTTTCTTCTCTTGAGATTATGGGTCCATATAGGACAGATTTTCTTTTTCTTCTGGCTAAAAATTTGCCCATTGAAATTTCTAATCATTTTATAAATTATACAACCTTGATTTTAAGTAAATTTTAATATCGAAATTTTATAAGAGAAATTCTGTTTGTTTTATATTTTTCCCAGATATTATTAGAAAAATATTGAAATTTTAAGTTGATTTTTTTATTTAAATTTTACAAAATATTATTATTAAACTATTCCAAGTTTATAATTTGCCATTGGAATTTTAATGACTACTTATATATATATATGTATATATATCCACGTATTGAATAGGTTAATTGCTGTCTTCTGTCAACTATTCATTAATTGTATATTTCCGCTGGAAATTATTTTGTATAATTTAGATACTTAGGATTAATATACTAATTGTGCTTATTTACTATAGAAAATAATTCAATTATTATTAATTATTCCCGTAATGTGTATATTATTTTAACGCTTGAATAACAATTAAGTGTATAAAATTTGTATTCTATTCTTTCAACATGACCCTGTTATTTTAATGAGATTACTTATATTAGACTTGCTTGAAAGCAACTGTTGTAAATACAAGTATGTCAAGACATGTCAAGGAGATGAAAAATTTAGTTCTAAATAAAAAAAAAAAAGAAAACTATTTTTAACAGGTATTTTTTTTCTTTTTTAGATTCATTTAATTTTTAAAAGAGGAAATTAACCGCATAATCACATTATTATAAAAAGAAAAATGGATAGCTCTGAATATGAATTGGTACGTAATTTGACACTTCTCTTTTTCTTTGAACGACTCATGGATAAAGGAGGTCCACGAACATTACATGATTTAAGTTGTCAATTTGGAGCAAAAGGTTTTACAAAAGAGATGCGTCAAATAGCCGGTGGTTCACAGAGTGGACTTAAAAAATTTTTATCACAATATCCATCGCTCTTTCTTATTGACGATGATTATGTATCGGTAAATACATTTCAACCAATAATTGAGGAGGACAGTGGATCAAAATCAAGTGGTAAACGTGATTATGCACGTGAAGCTGTTGAATATTTTTCTAATAAATTGATGCAGTACGGAGCCGGAACTGAGGTGCCGATAAAAAGTCTTCTTGGACATCGTTCACAAGCATCGCCAGAGGTACGACATATATCTGGTCAGCATTATAAAGAATTTCAAAGTTTTCTTGAAAAACATCCCGATGCATTTGTTGTTAATGAAGATACAGTAATATTAAAACAATATGAAGGTATGAAAGCGGAACCATTTCGTGAATTGGAACCTGATATTTCAATTGATCCTGAAGTTACAGCGAGATTATTAGATTTTTTTGCCATGTCAATTGAACAAAAAGGTGTAATAACTGTTGATCAATTATTTTTAATGGTAAATGAAAAATTTCCCCAAGATACAATATTTCAAACACATCAAGATTTATCGACATTTTTGAAAATGTTCTCCGATGCATTTCATGTGCAAAGTAATTTGGTTACATTAATTGGTCGACCAAAAACTTATACTGATGGTAAAATAAAAAAGGAAAATGCTAAAAACCAAAATCAAAATAATAATCTACAAAATAAAAATTCAAGTTCAATTCAAATATCGCAGCAAATTTTTCAAAATTCATCAAATAATCAACAACCAGATAGTATTGTTTCAAATAATAGTTCAAGCTCGCAGCCTAATTCATTGCAAAATATATTACATTCACCGACTGAGAGTAATAATAATTCACCGCCAATTAGTTTACAACAACAAACATTGAAGCAAAGAATAAATACACTTGTAATGAAAACTTTAGCTGATAATACAGAGAGAGATCGTAGTTTACAAAGTGTACAAATGGGTGACGCTTGGAAATTGAAGGTGATACAGCAAACAACAGTGATTGTTAATCCTCGTGAGTGCCTTCGAATTGTTGAAGATATTATGAATCCAAGACGACCACCACCTGATGGTAAAATTGTCATTTCTTTTGATTGTGAAGGAGTTAATCTTGGTATGAAGGGACAATTAACACTTCTTCAAATTGGAACAATAAGTGGACAATCTTATATTTTTGATTTATGCACATGTCCAAGTTTAATTCAAGCCGGTGGACTTCATAGGCTTTTAGAAAATGAAAACGTAATTAAAGTAAGTTTCTAATTAAAAGAAATTTTAATTATAATTCACTGTTTCGTGTAATTTTAGTTATTTTCCTTTTTTTCTTCTTTTAGGTAATTCATGACTGCAGAAATGACAGTGTTAATCTTTATAATCAATTTGGAATCGTTCTTAACAATATTTTCGACACTCAGGTATGAAAAAGTTCCTTTTTTTAAGAGAAAAAAAAATTAAATATAGGTAAATAAATATTTTTTTTTTCAGGCTGCTCATGCTATTTTACAATTTCAAGAAACTGGTAAACCTGTGTATAAAGTAAAAAATGTTAATTTAAATGCACTTTGTGAACTTTACGGCGCGCCATGTAATCTTTTAAAGGAACAATTGAAAAATATTTATCGTCGTGATCAAAGATATTGGTCACGACGTCCATTAACTCGTGATATGTTAATTTATGCTAGTAGCGATGTTCTTAGTCTTGTTCCACAAATTTACAATGCCATGTCAAGGTGAGTTAATAATTATTCTTTTTTTTTTTTTGCCAAAAGTTTCACAAAATATTAATTTTTCATATTTTCTAAATTTGGAAATTTATTATAGACTTATTAAGCCAGAGATGTTGACACTTTTTGCGGAATTGTGCGAGGAACAAGTGTGCATGCATATAAAGCCACAGGATGTGAAAACACGAAAAAAACAACGTAAAGTTGAAACAGAAGTGGCTGATCTTCGTAAAAGAATGGAAGATACAACGGGAAAAAATATTGTTCTTAGCAATCGGGAAATTCGTCTATTGCGCTATTTATCACTCACCGAAGAGGAAAAGGAAAAATTGAAAGGTAGCTATAAGGTTGCAAAAAAATTGGAAAAACTTGAGAACATGGGAGATAAAGATAAAGGCGATTCAAGTGATGACGATGATGATGAGGATAAAAATGATGACGCTGAATATCCGAGTCTCGATTCCGAAACATCACACTCAGGTGAGATTTTATTATATTATTTTCTATTGTAATAATTAAATTATATTCTATTATTTTAATTTTATTATTGTTTTTATTTTTTTTTCTGATCAAAAAGGCGGTGTAGTGTCACCACGTAATTCAGAAGCGCCAAGTTTAACTGAATCAATGCACATGATGGACGAAATTCTCTCGGACGTGCAAATGGATCGATTTGAAAAAATTGAACGACTCGAAGCAATTTTATCGGCAGTTACTGGTTCATCAAATGACACTGACACTTTAGATTCAGTGTCAACGACAACATCACCTGCAAAATATACGTGTATGTGCCAAGTAAACAAAATTTCAAATCAATCACAAAGTGTTCCAAAAGAAAATCAAGAAGTCGCGTGTCAAACTCTAAGCACTGGTGATATTGTAATCACAAGGATTCATTTCTCCGAGGAGGAAAAGGAACGCGAAAGATTACTCAATTCACCAAAAAAATAGGTAGTTTGAAAATTTTAGTCTCATTTTTTTTTTTTTTTTTGGAAACTGCACGGGCCTCTTAAAAATAACAAACGAAAATAATTTTAATAATCGCGACAGTTTGAAGGACGAGTCATTTTTAGTTTTTTTTTTTCTTAGATAATTTTTTAACCATTTGTTTTTTTTTTGCTGCTTTTAAAAATTTTTTTTTGAATTTTTAACAAAAAGAGATTTTTTTTAATTCTCTGATTAATTTATTAATACGATTATGGAACATTTTACAATGTTTATTATTTATTATTATATAGATATTTAACATAAATGCAGCATTTTACATTATTGCATTAATTATACTAATTATAATAGTTTTTTTTTTGTTTAAATTTGGATTTTTTCACGATGTTTTGATTGAGAGCTGTGCCATTATGTTTTGATTTCAATCATGACACCGTTAAAATAATTAATCGTTTAATTAAAATTGAAATAATTAATTGTTAAATTGATCTTTTTTACGATCAATGTTTTTTAAAATTTTTTCAATCACGTTGAACATGATTTTTTTTTTTTATAAAATAGCACAATATTTTGAATCAAAATTAATTAGGGAAATATTTAAATGTTTGTGTTTTTATTTCGTTTTTTGTGGGTTTTATTGTTATTTAAAAAAAAGCATAATACATAAGCTTTTAATTTTCTAATTAACTAATTTGAATTAAATTTCTTTTTTCGAAACCACGCACATGTGTTTCAACTACATCATGCTTTATAGTTTGAAATTTTCAATTAGTTGAGCACTTCTAACATTTAAAATGTGTATATAAATTAAAAAAGAAGAATACTACGGGGAAAACAATTTAAAATCCAAGTTCTTTTCAATGTCTTATTTGTACATAAGTCATTTGTCTAATGAATAGTGTTAGATTAACGGTACTAAATTGATCATGAGGCCTTATTGTAGTTGGTAGTAAACGAACTATGAAGATTCAAATATGTATTATGTCGAGAAACTTTCAAATAATCAATGGTCAATTACAATTTATATTATTTATAGTCATACATTTTCAATTGCCATTTAATGACTATAATTAACAAAGAAAATTGTCCTTTAACTGTATTTTACAGTCTTATTGTTTTTTTTTTTTTTGAAAAATTTTATAATTAAAAAAATATATATTAATATTTTTTTTAAACAACTTGCCATAAAAAAAATATTTTAATTCATTATTTTGAAAACATAAAAATTTTCGGTACTTTTTTCGTTGTTAAATAATTATTGAAAAATATTTTTATACAATGTTGATTGCCTTAAACAGAAGAGGTGCTTACGTTTATCATCGAAAAATTGTGAAATGAATTTAATTAGTTGTAAATGAAATTTTACATTATTGTTTGGTTTCTAACTAGTAAAAAAAAATTTTTACTTATCAGGGAATGGGATTTATTAACAATTTTATATATTTATTGATAAAATAATAAGTGTAAACAGTATTTTCAAATTTTTAATTAGAAAAAAAAGATGTTATTTGAAATATTTTTAAACAATTTAAAATACTGTTGTTTTTTTTTTGGGGAATTTTGTTTTAAAGATCAATTTAAAAATCGGTTTATTCGGGTTTTTGAGTTACAATTCTGCCTTTTTTGCTGTTGTAAAAAAAGTATGAGTTTAATAAGTTTGCAGCATAAACCAGCCTTTATGCATAATATCATGTGATATTAATTTGCATATCGAAAAAGAGAAATTTACTGCCAGATTGTGAATGGATAGAAGTTATTACAGAAAAATGAATTTTTACGTATAAATGTTTTTAGAACAAGTGAAAATAATTATTAGATCTTTACACAATTTCTTTTGTTTAATGATGAATAAAAATCAATTGTACAAAAGTAATTGTGAATAATTAAAAGAATTTTGCTCTAATGAATCTCGAAAATATTTTTAATTTGAATTTTGTAAGGATTTTTATTAATTTTTCACGAGATTTGCAAATATTCATGATTTTTGATCTAATATTTATGACAAAGATAAGTCACATCAGCATCATGTAAATAAAGAAGAGAACAAAAAAATGACGGTAGTGATATTAGTAGAAAAAAAAAAATAATTCAAAGCTAATTGTAATTTGATAATAATTCACTTTATATCTGACATTTACATAGTAAAAATTATATATTAAAATTATAATTATGAAAATATTTACACGCTGTTAATAAGTAACGCATTTAATTATCTATTTAAATGAAAAATTTTTAAATAAAAATGTATATTTAACATTATTAAAACAGAAACAAAAAAAAAGAAAATAAAACGTTATATACATTGATTGTAAGTTCAATACAAAAGTTTTTTTATGTCATTCAACAATATGTTTAACAATTATTTAAATATATGAGACATTTGACAAAATAAGGAATTTTTCATTTCATTTTTTCCTTAACATGATTTAAATAAAAGCATTTATTTGAAAAATTAGAATTTTATTGGTATTTTTTCAGCTTAATAAAAAAAAAAAAAAAGGATTTTATTTACACTAACTATACGACTCTATCGTGATAAAAATTCATTATCATTCGGGTAATATTTATTCCTCCAGCTAAAGTTGTTACGTAGAGGAGAAATGCTATCGGTAACGCTGATAAAATAATATGCGTTTTAGAAAGAATCTCTACATCTGTAACAGAATATTGTGGAATATAATTTCCTTTTTTTTTTGATTCATATAATTTTAATTTTTATTTAAATATAAGTTTTTAATAACTTACTAGCGTATCCTAAGAATGTTATATAAATATAATAACTGACAGCAATCATCCAAAAAGTATTTCCAAGAAAACGAGAGGAAAATCCATCGTGAATAATGAAGCCTACAATTAATTTTTGAGTTATTAATAATTGAATTTTTTTTTAAAATTGATAAATATAATTATTATTTTCTGAATTATAATTTTTTTTTAATAACTTAATATTTTACCATTGTATAGAAATAGTTGAACAAAATGAAGAATTATAAGAGGTGGAAAAAAAGCATTTAAATGAATATCGAAACAATAACCCCACTCAACGTCCTGAGTTTTATCTATTCGTAGATATCGATTTGTCACAAACCTATTAATAGTAAAAATAAATTTAATTCAAATATTTCTTTTTTAATTTTGTCTAGAAATGTAAATTTTGTTTCATTACCAAAAAAGAGAAGCGACTATCACTCCAATTCCAATACAATCTACTATGATAACGTAAAATAAAAATGCAAGAAATTGAAAAAATCCTAGACCTAAAACAATGGCAAATCCAATGGAGGAAACAAATAGCCAAAATGTTAATAAAACAAGAAAAGCTGGATCATCTCTGGCAAATTGTGATTTTGTTTCTGTAATAGATAATTTTTAAAAAAAATTATTTTCAAATTATTTATTTCTTCACGATAAATTATAATAATACTTACGTTTTCTACTTCTGAAATTTCTATAAACTTTTTGTGGATTTGTAAAAAGATACACCATTTGCCATGAAGCAAATTCAAAATCCATTTGTTCGAACATTAAAAGTTTTCGTAAGTATTTGTAAAATTTTGTTGGTGCACCAAAGCATTCTTGTCTGAAAGAAAAAAAAAATTCTGTTTTTTCCATCAAGAAGAATTAAATTTTTATTATTATATCTTTCTAAGCAATAATAATTTTCATTAAAAAAAAAAAAATGATGCAATGAGAATGAAAAATTTTTAAAACTAATTTACCTGTAAGTGGCAGGTATTGGTAGCGATGAAGATGATCTCATTGACATAGGAGATGTGCACCTGCTTGTTGGCGGTGAAGTCGAATATTTCATCTTAATTTCTGAATGACAAATAAATTATATTACAGACCATTAAGATCAATTTGTAGAAAATGCATTTAATGAATATACATTCAAATTTAATAGAAGTATAATTTTCCTAGTATATAGAAATTAATTAAATAAGTTAAAATTTTTATTATTTACATCAAATAAAAACTTGTTATTATTTCAAAAATACAAAAAGCAAAAAGATGTCATTAATTTTGAGGTTAAGTTTCAATTTGTTGACGTATACAGTTACGTATTTTCTTTTATCATAAATATATTCATTACAAAACACTCTTTATGCTTTAATGACTCAATTATTCGTCAACATATTTTATTTACTTCACTGATACTAATGTCAAAATTTATTTTTATTTAAATGACTATATGTCAATAGTTTAGGAACTTTTTATTGATACATTAGTGTTTTAGTTTTGTCATGTTTTTTTTTCCCTATTATTCCCCAGAAATATAAATTAGCATTGAACATGCGCCATTATTGACGCGCTTATTTAAAATGTCGCTTTTTCAAAAAATAACGTTTAGCACTTTTAGAAAAGATTTTACCATTAATATTTCTAACTTATTTGATTATTTATTATATTAATATAGTCATTTTGTCAAAATTATATATATTGGTCTTGTAAACTATAGTTTTAAAATAAAAAACCCGTAAAATAATGCATATTTTTCTCAATTCGCGGGTTTTATCGATTTTCACCAACACGTTGCCAAAATATTGTGTGACTACAATTTATATATCTGTTCTACTGTTAATAGTATAATCTTCCCGTCCAAATTTTGTCAACAAAGAAAGCAAATAATGAATTTCGTGTGTCAACAAACATCAATTATAATCACATAGTTAATTAAACAGCGAGTAATGTCTTTTTGGCCATGTGCTCGAAACAATTCATCTCTTCCTGTATGCTGACTGATTTCTTTCAATAATAAGGTATGTTTTGTTCTATTAATAGAAAACAAATTCCGGTATTCTGAATAATTATTGTAGTTTTTTGAAAATAAGTTTTTTGTTATTATTGATTTATTATAAATTATTTTTACACGTAAACATAACCATAAAAATTGTTATTTTTATGCAATTTTTAACGTACCTTTTTTTTTGGTATTCACAGAATTAGAGAGTGAAAATAATTTATAGTATATAAAATTATGATAGAAAAAAGAAGAAGTATACATGATGGAAGTTAGAAAATCATGGCAGTTGAAAAAAATTCTAATTATTATTTGTCTTATATTATTTCTCTTGTGGATAATTCTCAATGAGAAATCGTGTTTGATCGGTAATCTTTCACGTAAAATTGCACTACACAGAATAAGACTGACATCAAATCAATTTTTAAAAAGAGTTTCCGAACAAATTAAAGTTGAAGAAATTCCATTAGATGACTTTACGAATATTAATTACAAAGTTACTAATGTTCAAGTTGTTTCACTTTTAACCAGCAATGAAAGTTTCAAGGTTAGTAAAAATTTTTTTATTATAATTTATATATTTAATTTGTAAATTGATTTTTTTTTTAGGATATTATTGATGTATCTCCAAAGTACAAGATTTTGCGACAACATGGTTTAGTACCAAATAGACAACTTCCCACTGCTCTTATAATTGGTGTAAAAAAAGGTGGGACGAGGGCTCTTCTTGAATTTTTGAGACTTCATCCAGATATTCGTGCAGCTGGTTCGGAAGTTCATTTTTTCGATCATTATTATGCAAAAGGATTCCATTGGTATAGGTAAATTGAAATAGTGATAAATTTAATGAATTTAAAAATTTGTTTATTATTTTCTGAAATTTTTACATAATCTATAGACGCAAAATGCCACCAACTTTAGAGGGTCAAATAACAATGGAAAAAACTCCATCGTATTTTGTGACACCCGAAGCACCAAGACGAGTACAGCACATGAATCCAGGGACAAAATTAATTGTCGTTGTTCGTGATCCAGTGACACGAGCAATTTCCGATTATACACAAGTAAAAAGTAAACGTGTCACAATGTTGAAATTTGAGGATTTAGCTTTTTTAAATGAATCACAAGTTGTTGACATGACTTGGTCACCATTAAGAATTGGAGTTTATGCACGACATTTGGAACGTTGGCTACAATATTTTCCATTGTCACAATTTCTTTTTGTCTCTGGTGAACGACTTATTGCCGATCCCGTCACTGAAATGACAAGAGTTCAAGATTTTCTTGGCATTAAACGTGTCATTTGTGAGAAGCATTTTTATTTTAATACCACCAAGGGATTTCCCTGTCTTTTAAAATCGGAAGAACGAGCAACTCCCCATTGCCTTGGTGAGTAAATCATCATCAAAAAAAAAGAATACTTTAATTTCCTTTTAAATTCCATTTTTTTTTTTTTAGGAAAAAATAAAGGCCGAAGTCATCCGCACATAGAACCTGAGGCAATTGAACGTTTAAGGGATTTCTATAGGCCATTCAATCAGCGCTTTTATCAACTCACTGGAATGGACTTTGGCTGGCTCTAAAGGTATCCGCAATTCTATGAGCAATATAGAGAGACATATCGTAAGTAGAATCTAACGAAACTTGGTCAATTTTTGAAAAAGTAGGTTTATTAAAAATTATATACGAATACATAATGTTATTCACAAAAAGATATTCTCTTTTAAAAAACTATTTATCAGTTGGAAAATTCAATAATGAAACGAATGTCAATATAAGTCAATTTGTTTCGAATATATTTTGCAAAATTTTTGGCAAAATTTGATTTAACGAAAATTATTGCAAATATTAACAAAAAAATTTTTTTTTCAACAAAATTAAAAAATTTTTGTTATAAAATTAATGAAAATCTTATTAAAATGAAAAAATTTCATTTAAAAACACCATAATTGTCAAAAAATGTACATAAGTGTTTTTTATGAATAATTAATTTTTCAAAGTATGTGCAATATATGATATATAAAAGTTGTGTGATTATATATGTATAAAATGCATATACGTACAAAAGAAAAGATAAATATAAGAAAAAAGATATATATAGTATATCTTCAATAGTTGATTAATTTAAAGTAGAATTTTGTTAAACAAATTAAATAACGAGTTTTTTTTTTAAATCTTCTTTTGAAAATAATTCCGAAAAAAATGTAGAAAATGTGAGAAAGTCTAAATTTACAAGATAAAAAAAAAAAGAATAGAAAAATCGAATAAAAAAAAGAAAGCATATCATATATATATATATATACCACGAACATACGTAAATATTAGTCAGGGTCTATTTACTTTTTAATTTAATTAATTCGCAGTATTAAAAACAAAAGTAAAGACTTAAATTTAGAACTATAAACATATTTTTTATAAAGAAATAAAAGTTTTCTTAATAGAATAAATTAAACTTAATAAATATAAAGACCATCTAAATATAAGTAACGTGATAATTTAAATTACTTATATTTTGATGATTTATCTTTTTGTCTAAAATAGAATTTCTTCTTTAAAAAAAAAAAATTATATCCACTTTTGCGTTAATTTTAATATTTTTACAATTAAGTTAAAGAAAAATAAAGAAAATTATTTTCAAATCATTAAAGTAAAAAGAATATATAGAAAAATGGAAAGTGTGCAAAGAGAGATGATTTTGCTCAAATGTACATAAATACACTAAATAATATGTGAAACATAATTATTAATATTGCATTTCGTTAACTACGTTGATTTAGAAATTTATTTACTGTTATTAATGAATTTACTATTATTAACATGTATAGTTATAAAACATTTTATATTTATTTTTTTAAATGAACAATTTTTTCCATA
The DNA here is from genome assembly GCF_019393585.1 of Leptopilina boulardi. NCBI lineage: Eukaryota > Metazoa > Arthropoda > Insecta > Hymenoptera > Figitidae > Leptopilina > Leptopilina boulardi. Next base: position 1,218,703 of record NW_026137996.1, on the reverse strand, counting down.
CAATTTTTAAATATGGGTAAATATTTTCATTGCAAAATAGTTGAATTATAGTTTCAACTGCCATTTCTATTTAAGAATATTTTCAATGTTATTTACAATCGTACTTTGTTATTGAAATGTTTTTGCATTTTCGAAATTATGTTACTCAATAAAGTTTATGTAACATATTTTTCAACTGTATTTTTCGAACCAAATAATTTAAATTTACAAAATTTAATTTTATATTATAATTTAAATTAACTTTCATTATTTTATTTAAATTTCTATTTTCTTTCAAATCTTTAATTTTCACTATACATTTTATTTATTATTTTCCATAAAATAATTTAATTTCGAATAATCTGAACATTAAACTAACAAATATAGGTATAATAAAAATACAATAAAAATATATTATAACAATATATTTAATAAAATAATAATATCAAATAAATATATATAAAAAAATATATATATAGGTTTTTTTGGATAAAGGAAGTAAATAATAAGGACGAGAAATGAAGTTTTCAACAATCGTATAATATTTATAAATATATTAATATTATAACGATTATAACGTGATAGTGCATTTCTTTTTTGTTTTATAAACTCTTTAACAGGAACTACAAATATTATATTTTACATTTCTCGTTTGTTTTCATTTTTTGTTTTTCTTTTAATATTAGAGAATATATTTTCATGAAATGTAATCTCTAAATGGCAGAAAGTGCACAATTTTTTTTTTTTGCTGATTATGTATACTAGGCCCTAAAATTTATTATAATACTACATTTGACTACTTTTATAGTACATGTTATCATTTTCATTCATTCTCTTTTTTTTTTTTTTTTTTTACAAAATTATCACAGTATTTGTTACAAACTTAATCTATTTACACATACGCACTGCCATATCAAAGCGAAAAGGAACATTTTTTTTTGTTATTTCTTATCGTTTAAGGATTTCAATATTTGGACTCTAAAATTATTAAATTTTTTATAAGAGTTCATTTTAATTATTCAGTTTATATTATATTTGTTAAAATAAAACTAGAGAAGTCAATCTTAAAATTTTTGTTTAATATTATAATTATATTTAATATGATTTATATAATTATAATAATTAAAACATAATGATGATTAAATGACAACTGAAGATTAATATTAACAAATATTGTCAATAAGTACTCAAGATTTTTTATAATAAATAATCTTTATACATATTATATAATACTATAAATAATGTCTTTTTTTTTTATATCGCTCGGCAGTTATACATTCGACAATACTGTTTCCGGTGTATAATAATTACACTTTCATGCGACGTCAAAAATTTATTAAAATACCTAATTTTATTCTCATAAAAAAAACAAGATTTATATATCTATATAATATTTAAATAATTTAAGTGAATATTTAAATCTCGTCTTTTTTTTATACACAGTGGCACGAAATATTTAAAAACTAATTAATATTAATTAGTCAAGACATTTTTTTTTTTTATAAGCATTCAACATTGATATTCAATTCTCCTAACTAATTAATAATAGTGTATTATAATTTATTAACTAATTTTTTTTTGCGAGAAATTTTCTTATTTTTTTTTTCTTTCAAAAATCTTAACTTTTTAACATTATTTATTATTGAAATTAACAATCCTAGAATTTACAGAATTAATACTTCTTTTTTTTATCGCTATCGATGAATAATTTTTTTTGAAAATACGAATTAATAAAAAAAAAGATCAATGAGTTTTTTGTTTTAGACCAATGGAATGTCATGCTTGATTTGATTGAAATAACCGCGTTCTTTAAGAAGATCGTCAAGTGCTTCGCGTGTATAATAAACGACAAAATCAGTGGGCGAAACACCTTCGAAAACAGCATGAACCGATGGTTTTAAATTAAAGAAAAATAATGGTTGTCCACGTGCAGCAAAGTCTTTTGTCAATGTTTCAATAACAGTCGCGGCTGTAAAATCGGCACCATAAATATGTGAACAATCAATTACAACTGGCGTCAATACACTTGAACCACGACAACTATATTTTGTCACAAGATTTCTTACATAGTCAACTGATGGGAAAATTAAACATCTATCTGGAGTTAACATCAGATATTCAATTCCATGACGACTCTGAAATTTATTTAATGAATTTATTAATTTTTTGTAATTTGACTCTATTTTTATTATTTCTAATTATTTTGTTAACAAATTTTTATATTGTAATTTGTATTTTTAATTGTATAAAATTTTCTCGTATAATATACCGTGAGTTTTTCCACAGATATCTTTGGCCTTGCTGCATGATAAAGAATAAAAAGAACGTTCAATCCTATTCCAAAAAGAATGCCAATTTCCAGTTGCAGAACAAGACAGGCGATAAAAGTACCAATACCTGGTATTAAATCGGATTCTACGAGAGAAAATGAATTAAGGTCAGTTAATATTAATTTAATTTCCAAATAAATATTAAACGAAATATTAAGCAAAAATTTTTAAATTAAAAATCTAATATTTTCTCGGGATTTGCGATTTGATAAAAGAAAAAAAAAGAAAATGGACGTAAAAAAAAATCTCACGTACTTTTTGTCCTCCACATGGGCCTCACAACCTTGACCTCAACCATAAAAATGACAGCAGCGATAATAATCGCAGCCAAGGACGCTTTTGGAATATAGAAGAAATAAGGTGTGAGGAATAAAAGAGCCAGGATAACCAGAATACCTGAACAAATAAAATTTCAAGTTTAGTTTTTCATTAAATTCAAAAAGAGAAATTTTTTCTTCTTTTTTTTTATTAATTACCAGTATAAAGTCCGCCAAGAGGTGTTCTAACACCGGAAGCATTATTAACTGCACTTCTGCTCAACGAACCGGTTCCCGGAAAGGATTGAACAAAAGAATTTCCTATATTAGCCACTCCAATTGCTATTAATTCCTGAGTAGCATCCACAGATTTTCCATTGGCTGCAATTTTACGAAGTTAAATATAATAATAATTAAAACAAAAATTTAAATGAAATAATTTATAGTAAAACTATTTTTCCAACATACCAAAGGCTTTGCAGATAGCCACATTCTCCATTAGAGAAATAAGGGGCACTACAAGAATTCCACTTCCTAAATTTTTACACATCTCAATGAAGGAAATTGTCGTATTATCTTTAGTTATACTAAAGGGTGGTGATTGTATCGATGGCATGCCATTTGGAATGTAACCTTTTTTAAAAAAAAAAATAAATAAAAAACAAACTTAGAGAATTTAAATAAATTGAATATTTTTTTTTCTCAACAACAAAGGAAAAAAAAATTAGAAAAAAGAAAATAATTCTTACCAATTAATTGAAATGGTCTTTTTTCAGAAAAATAATAGCCTAAGACACCGCACATAATGACCAATAGGGCATTTCTTGATGTGCCTGTGAGCCAAATAATTTTGTTGATAACATTTTGCTTTTTTGTTCGAAGCTCTTCTTCCTTGGGACCTATGCTTAATGACGTTGTCATCTGGAAAAATATATATATATATATATTTTTTTAAATATGTTAATTTAGTTAAATTTTTTATTCCACAAAATATTTATTTAGCTAAATAATTAAAAATTTACTTACCCTAAGAATAAGTAAAAAAACGATACACGAGACACCAAGTGAAGCATCTGGATAAGAAATATGCGATACTTTATTTACGATACTTGTCCACATATCAACAAATGTGGTACCTTGCGCATTTATTCCTAAAATATCTTTTATTTGTGATGAAACAATAATTAAAGCTACTGCCGATGTAAATCCCGAACTAACGGGACCAGAAACAAAATTTATAATGAAACCTAAAAATAAATTAATAATTTGAATCAAATATATAAAATATATTAAATTAATATTGATAAATAATTATTAATTGTTCTTTTTTTTCTAGATCTTGAGAAATTTTTCAATGAAAAATAATCACCTAGACCGAAGATTCCCATTAATAATTCAAAGACGCCTGCTATAAAACATAAAAGTATGGCGTGAGAAACTTTATCGTCTAAATGAGCCACTGTTTGATAAGTCAATAATGAAGCAATGGCAGTGGGACCAACAGGAACATCCTTACAAGATCCGAATATAATATAAATAAAGCAGCCAAGAAAACTGCCGTATAGTCCATACTGCAATTTATAAAAGTAAGAATTATTTTATCATATTAATTATAATTAATAATACAAAATTAATATTTTAATCCTTTAATATTTGGAAAATTTAATTTTCATTAAATTTGTAAATTTATTTTAAAAGTTTTTCTTTAAATTTTGTTTTTTTTTTTTGAAACTGACGAAAAATTGATAAGTTTTGCGCGACTATTTATTTTTCTATTGCGACGTTATATTAATCTCTAGCTATATTTAATAACACAGTGTCAAAAAAAAAAGTCATTCATCACTATTAATATATTATCTTAAACGAAAAATCTAGACTCAAATATTTAACTTTCTTTTGCAACACATGAAATTGTAAACTATTTTAGAATCACTTGAATATAGGTTTAAAAAACTTTTTTTTTCTTCTTTTGAAACTATTGACCTATAATAAGATTGTCAAATAAGAAAAAAGTAATCACAATCAAATGGAATTTTTTTCTTATTCAATCAATTTTTTTTTTCTTTCGAAAATGTGTCATATATATATATATATTTTATAATTGAAAAAATTTGTAATTTTAATAATACCTGTGGTGGTAATCCTGCGACATTTGAATAAGCTAAAGATTGGGGAATCACAGTTAAACCAACTGTAATTCCTGCCACGAGATCACCAAGTGCATCTTGTCCATTGTACCTCGGTAACCATCGTAAAATTGGTAATCTTTTATAAAGAGTTTTTTTTGTGCAAATCCCACGTGCACGTCTTTTTGCATATTCTGCTGCCGATTTGCAAATACTATTCTTTTGATTGCTCTCGTCATCACCGGGCTCTTCCACCACTTAAAAAAAAAAAAAAAAAATTAATATTTTATCCCCTTTTTCAAAAAATTATTTACGCATTCATAAATTAATATAATTTAATTTTATAATTAAATAGTAATTTAATTATATAATTTTTTATAATATTATAAAACAATAATAAGCATTAATTTAATCTTATTGCATATTTATATTGTTATTTAACAAATATAGTGGAAAATGAAAATTAATGATAAAAACTTTTCTAGGAAAGTAAAGAAAAACAATTTTATGAATATATTGAACATTATAAATTTAATTTATTTCCAGTATAAAAATAAAATTCTATTTTAAACATTCAGTTTGAAGTAATGCAGACAAGTTGACTCCGTGAATAGTAAATTATAATTTCGCTTATTTACAAAGAATTAATTCTGTTTTAATTAAGTTCGTATATTTTCTTTTAAATCAAACTAATTTCTAATTCAAAAACTCACTTATTATTTTAAGAACCAAATAACGAAATAAATATAAAAATTTTTAAATAAATTTTTCTATATTAAACATAAAAAATTATTAAATAAAATATAAATAATAATAATTTATTTACATTACGTTGTCAACCTTGACATTATATAATGCCAACATATTTTAGTTCAATTTTTGTTCAGTTTTCCAACAATGAAATTGATACATGATTATCAATTCGTTCTCAATAGGAAAATATGTAAAAAAAAAAAAAAAAAAACTAGAGTTTATGAGCTATAAATTATTAGGAGATTGAATTACTTATGCTTTTAAAATATCTGAATTTTCTGAGTAAAGAATTTTTTTTTTTTTTGTTCAAAATATGCATATTTTAATTATTCTTTTATAATAAATTATTATAATTCAACTGTGTGAATAAATTTAAAAATTTGAGAATCTGTCGACCTTTCTTGAGATAAATGCATTTTGTATAGAGGCCAATGTCACACAAGTCTTGACTTTTTACTGCCTCGTAAACAATAAGAAAAAAAAAAAGATAAATAAAAAGGTAATTTAATAAATTTGACATTTTCAAAATTACTTACTATTGTGGCATCCTCGTGGCATGTGACAGAAATCAATGTAATTTATGATCATTATTAGCGTAAACTTGATCATTTTTTTTTTTTTTTTTTTTCAATAAAAGTACATATTTTAATTATTTTTTTATTTAAAAAAAAATTTAAATTTAATTAATCAATTTAATGATTAAATAATGTATTTTCAATATTGATGATTAATTAACATAATCTAATGCTAATTAATTAACATAACATAATTAATCAAGGCTTAATTTTTATTATTAATTTTTAGTTTGAATTCTTTTATTCTTTTTTTTTGTAAATATTACATTTATGAGGAAAAATATGTTCACTTTTTTTTTTAATAAAGAAAATTCTGATAAAATATTTTTTTTATTTAAATTTTTGTTCTTTGTAAATTTATTTTCCGTAAAGAATGAGGAAAATTGAGAAACAAAATATTTCCTTATAACATTAAAATTATTTTTAATATATACTTTTCCTATTATATTATTTGTTTGAATTCAGTAGAAATAATAATTCATGTAAATTTAATATTAAATGATTAGAATCGTAAAAATATTTGAAAAAAAAAGAAAATTTATTTTTATTACTACTTTTCCTATTGTATTATTCATACAAAATCAGAGGAAATGATTAGAATCATAAAAATAGTAAAAAAATTAATTTTCTGCGAATCTAATAAATTACGTGTCAATAAGAATTTTCTTCTGTACTTTTCGAATTAATTCAGGATTAATGAAATATTTTCCACTTTTTACAGAATAATAATATTTGATGCTGAAATGGAACTTACAGATGAAGTCGGATGATCCCTGTATTTCAGGATGAACTTTGTGTGAATTTTGAAGTTTTTGAGAGGATCCATTTGCTTGAATGAGATTTAAACTTCCACCAGAACCACTTAGTGCATGATTTATATATGCTCCACTGATTTTTCCCATTTTCTCATCACCTACAATATCGACTCCCTTCATTCTGAAAACAGAGGTATAAAATATTTCATTTATCAAAAATTTCTCACATATAATTTTAATTGACACACAAAAAAATTCTATTTGCAAGAAAAGCGATAACATTTTTCATTCATTTTTTAAATTTCACTATTTAAAACATTTAATTTACAATAAAATATATATTTATTGTTTTCTTGGAAAATTTTTTTTTTTTTTAATTTAAATAAATAAGAGAAAAAAAATTTAAATAAAGAAGAAAAACAATAAAAATAAAAAAGATCATTATAAAAAGTTTAACAATATCAATTCATATATGTTAGATTATACAATGTTAATTACCGCAAAGATCAATTATAAACAACTTATTGTTAGTAATAAAAAAAAAGCTATTTCTCTCCGGAAGTTGAATCTGCGCAACAAAATTCATTTTTATAATACTTTTAAACTGAAACATTCAGTCATCAAAGAGGTGATACAAAACAAACAAAAAAAAAAAAAAAAAAACTGTACGAATGTACAGAATAAATTGCCATCACACTTAGATCACTAATTATTGCATAACATTATTTTATCACGTGCCCTTACACGATTATAAATTCACTTTATCCAATGAGAATAAAATTCCAAGCGTAAGTTTCATAAATAAACATTTTTGTCAGTTATGCATGTGGATTTGTGTAAATTGCAAAAAATAGGAAAAAAAAACAAAATCACAGATCTTTTGAATTTTTTAATTTAAAAACAAAAAAAAAAAAATCGAGCACTATTTGTCAATTTTAAAATTGCTTTTCATTGCAAATGAACTCAAGTCATCAATATGTATCCAAGAACTTGCTTATATATCCTTGAAAAAAACTCTTATCACTTTAAGCTATAACCAGCTCAATACACCGATGAATTTATATTTACTAAGCAAATAAATTATTCTTTAATTTTAATTTTCACATTTTACAAAGCAAATAAAAATTTTTTTTTTTCAATTTTGCATGCTTTATAGAGTAAATAATTTTCAATGTTTGTAGAAATTTTCAATTTTTTAAATTATTATTATTATTTGTAAATTTTACTGTCATTAATCAATTTAATTAATAAAAAAATTGTTAAAATTTCGAAAAACAAATTCAATGAAAATTTCTTATTTTTTTTTTTTATTTTCAAACTCATCAAAAATATTTGATTTGAAGTAAATTAAAAACTTGTTAATTCAATAAGTGCTAATTACAAGAATTGTGATAAATGATTCATGAAATTAAAATTAAGAAAAAAAAAATTCTCATTATGTAATCAGATGAAAAAATGTACTCGATTTCCAAGTAAATTCTTTTAAAGTTATAAATATTCACGCACATGTGCAACTAAGAATGATAAAAAATCTGTAAGAGTTTAAAAATTTTATTTTTTTTTTTTTAATAGATAAAAAAAAGAGATTCTCAAAAATTAGAAAAAAAAATGACAAACAAGTAAAGAAATGAAAAGAAAAATTCGAAAGATGTTTGTTGAAGATTTTCAACTTTATTCATATATATATGTTTGAAGCAACGATTGATATACAAATTAATATTTATTTTCAGCTTTAATAATACTTGTTAGCATTTGTCAACTCAAGTTCTGAAATGTTATCGTGCCTCGTAAACAAGAGCACGTGCTCACATGGATATAAATGCGAGTTTACTTAATTGTGCGTGTGTATATACTCATATTGGTCTCGTGACTAAAGTCATGTGAGAAATATATATCAATTTTAATCAACATTCTCTACAGGTGTGTAAGCCTTGAGACACATGTGACCGGAAAAAAAAAATTCCTGTTTTTTGAAAATCACATGAGAAATCACATGATCCGCCTGATGTGTAGACAACAAGTTTTAATAATCATCTATAATGACATACCGAGAGTTTATCATCATACTCAATATTTATTACACATTTTATTAACTCCAATTTAGAGTCTGCAAATTATATATATATACAGGGTGATTTTTATGTTCCGGATCCCGTAAAAGATTTTTTTTCGATTTTTAAACAAAAATAATGCAACATAAAAATCATTCTATTGAAAAGAGAAAGAAGATAAACAAAATTTATTTTTCTCTAAATTCACAAGAAAAATTGTTTTAATTTTTTTTTTAATGAGTTTTTATTAAATTTACTTTATTAAACAAGAAATGAATTTCCATTGAAAATTCGCTCGCAAATTTTCCTTTTTGTTTAAATTAATAAATAAAATTTGATGCATTAATAATTATAAAATATAAATAAATTGTAAGACTAAGAATATTTCATTTTTTTTTTAGGTGTGAGAAAGAATTTTTGAAGACATGGAGAAGTGAAGACGTGCATATAGACAAATATGCATCTATCTTTTGTATCTATGTACCAGATGTTACGTGAGTATTCGTTTGCGGGTATTAAAATGGCCCCAGTATCTATTTTATGTAAGATTGCAAAACGGTTTCATAACTTTTACATTTTTATCGCGAAAAAGGACGATCAATACCATCTTACACGCGCAACGTGTCATATTCGAATTTCGATAATTCATGCGAAAGATAAATATTATTTTTTCCTTAAAGAAAAAAGAATTTAAGACAAAAAAAAAAAAGACTCAATTTTTTTTTATTAATTTAATAAAGCACTTAATTGGAGTAAATTAAAATTTTTTTTAAATAACTATTTGCTTAATTTATAAAGTATTTTATAAGAAATTTTTTTGATTTTATTCTATAAAAAATTTTGTAAATAGAAATTTTTTTGTAAAACAACAGAAGGATCCACACGCACGTGATATCTATCAATAAGTCAATCAATAACAGTATGACGCCAACCAATCGTATCCACTTGTACTAATTTCAACCAAAGCTCGATGATTCTGAATATGAATCTACTGAATGACTTCTATAGTCAATGGAAAAACATAATTTTTTTTATTAATTATTATCATATTCGTATCGTTAAAAATTTCTAAAATTCAATTAGATTAAAGTTTTTCATTATATTTGTAAAAAATTTATTTAAAGGTAAAATTCAAAAATAAATGCAATCGTCATTAAGTAAGTGATTATGGTACGTGTTTAGTCAGACACATAGGCTCGAGCAACGAAGGTGATAATTATATTAAATTTAAATAAAAATTAGAAAAAAAAAATTTAATTTTCAATATTTTAAACGTAAAACTATCATTTATATTATATTTTTATTAAAAAAAAAAAAAAGAATTTAGTCCATTTTTCCATATTGATAGATGAATTAAGTGCTTTTTAAATTAATGAAAAAATATTTACATATATGATCTTAATTTCATAGATTATTTATCTTTAAAAAAAAAAAAAAGTGGAGAAAAAATAGGTATATTAAACTGTCATTTCAATTAACAGTGTCATATTCCTAAGGAATTTCATTATCTTAATCAAGATATTTAAATCCAATATTCGTTGAGATTTATAAATAGTTTTATAAATAGGTTACATCTATAATCTGAATATTAACTGATGATCAAGAAAAAGCGTTAATTTTAATTATTATTAGTTTTCCTATTTTTCTTAAATTTAATTAATTAAAAAAAAAATTATTAATTTAACTGAATGAATTTAATTAATTACTTTAATTAAATTAAATTAAATTGTTATTTTATTTATTCGCTTTTTTGCGATAATAAGAATAGTATATATAGTAAACAATAATTAGGTAATGGGTGAATGGCCGGAACTAGAACGAGTTTTTTTTATGACTAAGTCTTATTGAGACAAAAGCCTTGATTAGTGGATGTGACTGTCAAAAAAGGAAATAAGACATTTAAAAAAAAAAAAGAAATTTATCCAAATTTTTTTTAAATTACTAGAAAATAGAGAAATGTTTAATATTTTTATTCTATTATTTATAAAAAGAAAATTAATTCAATAAGAAAAAAAGGAGGTTTAAAAATTTTCTTTTTTTTTTTTGTTTGTTATCAATTATTGATTTTCTCAACAAAGATTGAATGGAAAGATTGTTAACAATATCAAATAAAAGATAAATATCTTTGAAAAATGTAAATATTTAACAATAAGAAAAAATTTAAATATCTTAATTATTGAAAATTATTAAAATGATTAATTTTTTTTTCATCACTTACCTAATATTTTGCAAAAAGAATTTGATATAAAAAATTTCAATTTTTTTTTTTTTTTTTAAGTCTCGTCGCCTTTATCTTCTCCACTTTTTAAACATTTTCTCGTCTCTTTTTTTCGTGAAGCGTTTAAAAAAAAGAAAAAACTGAAAATCCCACAGTGAAGAAATAACAACCGTTCCTTGAAGCGATGCCGTTTTAGTAGTCACTTGACGAAAAACTGGTATCGACATTCACACGCACCAAAAAAAAAAAAAATAAAATTGAACGCTAATGATTTCGTTTTTTTTCAAACTAAAAAAAAAAAATAAAAATAAAACACTTGAAAAGGGAAATTTTTTTTTTTTTTAATATTTTAAGGGTTTAAAAAAATAATCAACAGGATAACAAAAATTGTTTAACGCTCAATTTTTCAAACTGCAAAATAATGAACACGACTGAGTTGACGCGGTTGTGCAGCTTGCCATATAAATGGTACCGAGCAGCAGGTTTCGCCAGTGTAAATTCCCTATCTTCGTGATTCTCTCCCGTGTTTCAAATCACACTCTGGGCAACCCCCACACATGTTGTCGTCATCGACAAATACACCAATCAGGACGACGACTCGTGACTTATTTACATACTTGGATGAATTTAATCCAATTTTTCTGAACCGTAATTAATTAAAAAAAAAAAAAAAAAAATTATCTCATTCCATAAAAAGAGGATTTTTTTTCTAATAAAACAAATTCAATAAATCTTGAGCTATTTTCAAAGAAAAAATTTCTTATTTTTCTGTATTTTTTGGAAAAATTGAGAAAATTTACTTTTCTTCAGTATTTGATTTACTATTTCATATTCATTACTCTTTTTTTTTTGATTAATAGCTTTTTTGATAAAATCATTCCATTTATTTGATAAGGAAAAGACAAAAATATCTCATTTACAATAAAATCTGTTTATATAAAAACAAGATTTAAAAGGAAATCCCAACTTGAAAACGTAAAAGTTTTTTTTTTTCTATATATACTCTGAATACATACTTCTTGAATGAATTTAATCAACTTCCTGTCTACGAACTATCATCACATAAATGAATCAAAAAAAAAAAAAAATTTACATTCATTTTACAAAATGACTAAAGCTTTTGTATAATATACAATATTTTCATCAATATAATAATAATAATATTATAATAATAATTTATAGTAGAACCGGAAAATTCAAGGTTTCGAAATAAAAACATTCAAAAAAAAAACTGTAATAAAATTATTTTTTTTTACACGTGACATCGCGTGACATAATTGTCTCACGTTAAAGTAAATTAAAAAAAATTTTTTAAAGTAATTTAAATTTAATGGAATTTAAATTGCTATTATTTTGTTTATCTTTATAAAAATTGGCAAATTTTTATATTTTTCGTTAATTCGTGGTTGTAAAACATTATCGAACAATTTATCAATATAATTATTTTTTAAAATGAATATATATTGTATAATGGATAATTAGTCTCAAATATCATATATTATTTGAAATTTATATTCTGAAGAATTTGAAAATATCTTCTCGTGAATATTACTTCATAAACAAAACGATATCTATCATTTTTAATGACACTTTAAAAAAAAAAAAAAAAAATTACTTTTTTTATTGACATAAAAGAAAAAAATAAGTCTATTTGCTTTTTTCATAAAAAAAAAGATTTTTCGTTTGTTGTTTGCTGAAATTTAAAAAAAAAGACTTGATTTTTTTTGGTATAATAATGTATTTATACTGCTCAAACTATTCAGGTAAAAGATAACAAAAGGTGGATGAACATAAACAATGAATCATTCAACACATAAGTCTATAAGCAAGTAGTTACAAACAGCAATATATGTATATAATGAATTGTCATTTCTTATACACAGCCACTTATATGCTGTCTTTATCTTTTAATCTCTGGGTTAATTAAACCACTTTTCGTTATTAATTTACATGACTGGTACTTGTAATTATAATTGGAAAATTCTTTTTTTCCACAAGGATATTATATCCTAATTTGGAAATTCGAGTAAGAAAATGAAGTTATTAAAAAAAAAAATTCTTTTTTTTTTTTTTTTTTTGAAAATGAAATTTGAATTTCAAATTTTTTTGATTTAAAATTCTATATTATTTAAAAAAATTTTTTAATTAGTAAAAAATAAAAAACAAATTTTTCAAAAGACTGCTAGCGTTAAAAAAAAGTATTTTTTAGAATTATTAATTTTTTTTCCTTGTTAATGTGTATGACTAATTTTTATAGTTTTGATGAATGATAAATAGAATTTATCGGGAGAAAACATTGAATCTCTAATGACGTGGAATCATATTTAAGAATTTCCTTTTTTTTTTTTCTTTTTTTTGTAACACAGAAATCACATGATTAGGAAAAGTAGAAAATCACATGATTTTAAAACATTTCACATGCAAAGGAGGTAACTCAGTTCCTTGAACCAGGAAAATCCAGTCAACCTTTCTAACTGTCACGTGTTCCAATATATTCCTAATATATTTTTAGAAAAGAAAATATTATCGAAAAATTAAATTTAAATAATTATGAAAAAAACACAACGAAACATTAATTCTAGAAAACGAGTACACAAAAAAAAAAAGTTAAATTATCTTTACGTAATTACAAAAAAATATATTTTATATATATATTTTTGTTTATAAAAAAAAAAAAATTAGTGAAAACAATTGCGACAGTAAATAATTACAAAATATTATAAATAATAATTACATAACATTTTCTTGCAATTTATATAAATAACACAGGAAATGAAGAATCAGAAAAATAATAAAAATATACCTTTTATTTCTATTTTTCAGGTTCTAATCCACTGAATCACATTAAATGGAATTTGTGATAAACTCGAATGGAAAATTCATTTCTTTTTGAAAATGAAAATTTTTATATCAGAAATGGTGATGAATTTCGAAAAATATTATTCACTATAATAATATATAGAGGATTTATGTGACTTGATTTTGTACGTGCGATCACTTAACGTTAATTCAATGTTTACTTTCTACTAAGAACAATAATAAATTAATTTCGCTTCGTTCATTCATCAGAGGCACATGACTTGAGGACATATAAGGTACTTATAAACATGTTAACTGACAATTATAACAAATTTCGTTTAGATGAAAAGCGCATGACTTTTAAAAGGACGTTACCATTGGCACGTTTATTGTCTCTGTTAAATTAAAAATGGCACAACATTGACATTTTTTTTTTTCTTTACCTGCGCGAATTTTATTTCTTTGCATCTTAAATTCAATGATATACGTGAAAAATTTATTAAGAAATACTTGAATTAAAAAAGAGACAAATTTACATTTTTTTTTTTTGAAAATAAAAAAAATCGTGTTAGTCATATGCGATATTAATAAATGAAAAATTGCCATTAAAAAAAGATTTTATTAAAAGAGAATTATGACAATTAAATGAAAAATGAAAACTAGAAATGGGAGTGAATAAATTGTGATCGAGTAGCGTTTCTTGAAACTGTCAACAGAAAGCACGTGATGAGACTTTCAAGATATCTACCAGTTTAAAGAAGCGGCAATGTTAAGAAGGGCATAAAGATCAAATGAATTCAATTCTATTGTGTCACGTGCTGTTTAATATATATATAAAGCCAAAGACATTCCAAATTTATAAATCAAGATTGCATTATTATCAAATATCATTTAAGAGCTATTAAACGGTTTATCTTTTTTTTGTATTAACTCTCAAAAAAAATTTTAATTAAACAAATTAATTTAGTTATTAAATCAATTAATATAATTTCAAATTATTTAATTTCATTTAGTAGATAAAGATAATTTTTAATTAAAATTAAATAATTAGAAATTTTATTAAATAATAAAATATTAAATAAATAATATAAAAAAAAAATGTTTTTCCCCTATTTGAGTCGAAATTGCAAATTTATCTAGGTGTTAATGAAATACAGAGAAAAAGAAGGAAAAAAAAAACTCGTATAACGAGTTATTAATGTCTCTATCGAAGAAAACTATTCGTTTAAAAATGTAATTAACACTTAGTTGCAAGCACATTTAATAAAATGCAACAGTCCACGTGGCATGATTCTAAATTTATTATCTGTTCAGAATTTGATTATTTCAATTATTGTATTTGTATTTATCATTTGACACGAGTTCTTATTAGCCAAATTTTATCACGTAATTAAATTTTATTCATTTTTTTTTAAATTTTATATTATTCAAAAAATTTTATCTTTTAGAATAAATCAATGATATTCATTAAGCTTCTTAATTGATAATTAATTGGACAATATTCAAATTATAAATTTAAAATCAAGATCTATTATTTAAATTTTCTAATTTGAATATTCAAAATTGAAAAGGCAAGATTTTCAATTTTTTTTTTTAAATAGCTAATTCCCTTTTAAATAGTGCAATAAAATTTACATTGCATTTTTAAAAATAATAAAAATTGAATTTCATTTTCATAATAAACCAACAATTACATTTTTCTTTTTTTCTCGTCTCTAATTAAACAAGAATTTTATCCATATTTATTAATTGCAAAATGATAATAAAAAAAAGGAATTAAACATTTTGTTTTTGATTCTTCAATAAACATTTATATATTTTCTCAGGGAAAGATTTTGAATGAAAAAAAAGGTAAAATCCAGTGAAAATCGCATTATTATTTTGAATACTTTTTGATATACAATAATAATTTTAATAATAATAATAATAATTAATTAGGTACAGGAACACTTTATTAATTAATCATAATTAATTACGATTAAAAAAAAAAGATCAATTATTTGCAGTGCGCCGCCTCCTGAAACTTTAAATCCGAAAAAATAAATTTTTTGATAAATTTATAAAAAATCTTAAATTAGAAAATAATAAAGTTTCTTGCAAATTGATTTTTTTTTTGTTTCTGTAAATTTACATTAATTTAGTATATTATTTCAGGGAGGCGGACAATTGGTGATAGCGTAGATTTTAACAAAATACCATTCACGGAGAGACCGCTCTGAGAAATTGTGCCGACTTCCGTGAAATACTCGCTTAAAAAAGAAAACAAAAAAAAATCTCATTTAAAATGTCCTATACAGTGTACAGAATAATTAGTAAATATTGCCGGTTCTTTTTTTTTTTTTTTTTTTTTTTATTTGATTAAAGAGAAGTTTTACGCCCAACAATAAATAATTACATCGCGCTCAAAAAAAAAAGCTTCTCATACAACACACTATAAGTTTTAGCAAAAATTCCAAGATCTAGGCATTCTTAAAACTAATCGAAAAAAGAAAAAAAAAATATAGAGTAGCTTTGCTGCTCTATTATGTAATACTAGAATATATTTTATAGTTACTCATTGCTGTGTATAAATTAATTTTTCTTTAAATTCAATTTCACAAATAAAAAGAAGAATTATTACATTTTTTGGAATTTTTTTTTTTTAGGAAAAAAAAATTCTTTTCTCAAAAATATTAACTCGCAATTTCCAAAAACGAGTTACATATGTAAAATAATAATGTACACTGACAGCAAGAGAAAAAAAAAAAATGTCAATAATTTATGCATGATCACGGCTGGCGTCTCGGTAACGGACCCTCAATTTATCGAGTACATAGTCAAAAATTTGACTTCTGTTTTGATTCATTTAGGCTTAATATTCAACCTTACTCCACTAAAAAGGCACAATTTTCCGCACCTGATAAAACATTGTTACGTTCTAAATGCTAATGCCTCCTCCGCGGTATTCGTCTCTTTTTTTTCTCTAACGCAAATCCCATGTTCATGTATCTTCAGTCTATTTCGTATCAAATACGATTTTTTTTTTTAAATGTGTGTAATGATTATATTTTACAATGTCAACGATGATTGGCGGCACGATGAATCGTAAGTTACATTTTTTTTTTTATTTTCAATAATTATCTCTCGCTTTCTATATAATATATATATATATATATATATATATATATATATATATATATTATACTATACATATTATATATAAGAACCAGATGATATATATAATATACATAATATCTTTATTCTTACAAACTAATTTGTAATAATAATTTTTTTTCCCTATAATTCAAGTACCTTCGCACAGATTTAGACATGAGACGATTTTTTTTTCTTTTTTTGACTCCAATCGACTTTTGTCTTCATTCTGAACAATGGAAACTTGTTTTTTTTCGTTTTTTTTTTTTTTTTTTTTTTTAAATTCTAGTCTAGGGTCTACGCAGACCTTATTAAGGCGGTAAACTACTCAGGCGCTTTGTACAGACGATTGGAAAACTATTGGGAAGTCTTCGAAAGGAAGAAAATTTTAATTCATTTCTTTTTGTAAAGATTTAACTGTTTTGAGCGGCCGCGAATCGTAAATTAAAAAACAAAATCGCAGTCGCACATCAGTCTATTATCGATTCTCCATTAATAATATATGAAGATTTCTTTACGAAAAATTACTATTACAATTATGTACACAGTCAAGTCTTGAATAATTCTTTGCTTCCTTAAAAAAATTAACAATTTATCATTTATCTCAATTGCGCAGACATTATTCCTTTTTTTTCTGTAAAAAATCAAGTTTACAAAAAAGTTCTGTAAAATATAAAAAGAGAGAAAAAAATCTCTTTGTTTTTTTTTTTTATACACTCAACCGATAAATTCAGATCGAACTTGTAAATTGTATCTAAGAGCTAAATATTATCAGAATTGAGAGAAAATTGTACAAAAATGAATTCTATTCACAAAAAAAAAAGATACCCTGATTATTTTTTGCTCGATTCCTAGTTATTTTTTTTTATCATTTACTTTACATGTCGTAAAATATAGTAAAAAAAAAAAAGATTTTCTTCGAATTGTTACAGAGAATGTGTAAAAATATCGTCATTAATTAAAACAAGTATTTTTGAAACACACATTTCTTCTTTTTAGTAAAAAATGTTTGCAACGTTTCTTACTTGTTTTTTTTCTTTTTTCGAAAAAAAGCAAAATTTATTCCAAAGATTTAACTTCAGCCATTATTTTACCTTCCCAAAGTGGTAAAATTTCAGAATCGTCAGTTATCTCTTCTTGAATTACTTTTACGTCCAAATCTTCGCATTCTGTTTTAAAGAAATACCTAAAAATAAAATTTGTTTTTAATACAATAATTCAAAATTTGTCAATTAATATTTTTTTAAAAAAATATTTTTGATTTATATACCTATAGCTGCCCTTTTTGTGAAGAATTTCTTTAAATTGCTTTAAAGTTATATTTCGTCCTGGTATTTTTGTTCTATATGGATATTGTTCGTCGCAAAAATTGAACACAACTGTGGTAAAATCTTTTTCCTCGTTTTTCGTTTTTCTCAATGTCGATTGATTTGAATAAGAGCAAGTTGGACTTTGAGCCGATTGCTCGTAAATTTGTTTATTGCCAGGATATCTTTGCCTATTGCCACCACGTCCTCGATCATCTTCCATTAAAGGAAGTAACCTTCTTTTCGCTTCTTCAAGTTGTGTATCCTGTAAAAAAAAAATTGTTATTTTAAATTATAATATAGATAATTTTTTTATGATTTAATAAAATAATTACGATTCTTACAGTGTGCGGCTGAGGAAGAGGTGGCATTCCAGGATCAGCCACAAACGGTTGAGCAGGAGCGAGCATGTCTTGATTTGATCTCTCTAAAGATCCACTACGAGAACCATAAAGATTCAATTGTTGTCTAACATATTTGACGTCCGATCCTTTGTCAGCGTCTTTAAGCCAAGAAAGAAGACGTCTATCGCGAGGCAATGACGATGCCTCACTAAGAACACTGACTCCACTATCAGTTAATTCAGTCAATGATTTTTTTGTCGTCGATCGCCTGGCAATTTCTGCTTTCTTGATTCTCTGTTCACGACCTGAAAAAATTTTTTTTAAAATTATTTCCAAAAAACAGAAAATCAAATAACTGATCAACAAAAAGGTATTCTAAAAATAATTTACCTTGCAAGTAAAAATCATGTTTATGGAGGGAATCAGCATAATCGGATGGTACGGATTTAGATTTAGGCAAATGCGAGCCAAGTGAACTCATGGAACCAGCGCCGATAAGATCGCTTCCTTCGGGGAAATCGTGAATGTTACCACTGTCAATGGAGAAAGTTGAGAAAACATCTTTGTCCCGTCGCGGTTTATTTGATCGTGAATAAACGTGTGGCGGTCGTCGTCTCTCGGGTAAACGTGGAGGTGGCGGCGATGCCAAACCATGTGGCGATCTTGACGGTGTTGAATCAGCCCAAACACGCGAGACATGTTGATCGAGAATTGCTTGATCGTTATCGTCGTCAATAAATAGATTTTGTCTCAATTGATCAGTGAAAAAAATACCACGACCATCACCAAGATTAGTCGCCGTTGTTGATGTTGTTATTTGTCCACTTAATTCATTATCCATATCACCTCCAAATGACATTTCTGGATCCTGTAAATGACGACTTAATCTCTCACCATTCTCCTGTTGTCGTTTGACAATTTCCAATTTTTGTATCAATCGATGTGCAAACGATTCAGGATCTTGTGGTTGATTTACATCACGTGTCAATCGTTGTGTTCGCGGTATCATTGAATCCAAATTATCACGATTCTTCGATGCACTCTCCTTCATTGCTCGATGTTGTCGACTGTACTGCTTTTTACTTGCAAACGATTTGCCTATTGACATTCCATCCCTGAAAATTAAAAATATTTAGAAAAATACAAATTTTGATAAAGAAAAAAAGAAAAATGATAGAACTTAAAAAAAAAGGAATTACTTACACTGACGAGCCATTAAGTGACATTGTATCAGATTCAGTGCGAGCATCGCTGCTCACACTTTGCAGTTCGGAATCCTGTCTGGAGACTGGGTTGTATGAGGAATATTGAGCGTGCATTCTGGTTACATGGTAGGGATTAGCTCCAGGTTGTAAATAAATGCTACGCAATCGCCACATAAAACGGCAAAAACGAACAAAAACAAAAAAATCAAAATCAAAAAACTAGCACAGAAAAATAATTTTAATAACAGGCTTCACAGCGTAAAATTTTCTACAAAAAAAAGAAGGGGAATAGGGAAAATTTTGTTTGAAAAAAGGGGAAAATCTAAATGTATATTTTCCTTAACCAAAAATGCTTTAAAGTTGTTTTAAATTACTTCTAATCTAATTTTTATCTTGAAAAATGCAATTAATTTTTTATTTCATCAAACCGAAAACCATCTTGTAAAATATACAAAAATTGATTTTATTCATTTTTTTTTCAAAGAAACTGAAATTTTTAATTTATTAAAATTAATTTCCTCATTTAAAAAAGTCGTGCAAAGGCTTATAATTTTTTTGATTAAAATTTAGATTTTTATTAAATATCTCATTTTATGAGTTTTAACATAAAATGAGTGAAAAAAAAGAGGAATTTTTTAAAATAGAGGAAAATTAGGAGAAACACTGTGAAGCCTGAAATAATAATAATAAAAAAAGCTGCGACAGGACATTTTTTTTTCAAGTTTGTTTATAAAAATTATTTTCCCCATACATAAATGAAATTGAATTTCGAATTTATGGTTAAAATAAAAATTATTTTAATTGTTCAACATTGAAATAATGCCCCATCTTTAAAAACATCAACACAGCTTGCAAAAAAATATATAACTGGGAATATGAAATTACAAGCAGGAAAATAAATATATAATATTCGAAAAAAAAGAAAAAATTATTTAAAATTACAAAAATAATTGAAAAAAAAATTACTATATATAAAATTTTTTTTAAAATACACTAAATTAATTAATGCTAAAATGCTAGAATTTTAAAATAAAAAGAAAATACACATACCCAGCAAAAGCTTCCGGTTTCCGTTTAAAGTCCAACGCTCTGACCTGCTGCGTACGCATGAGAACTTCTTCAGTTAATTTAACTTCTCTAGTCATTTCCATGGACGTTGAACTTGCTGTATGAGGGCCATGCATCGAGCTTATAAATTCGCTGTCTTCAAATAATGTTGGTAGCGTATTAGGCCCACAAGAAAGGGACATTTCACGACTTGATCCTGGACTTGGACAACCGCCAGGATCAGGATTTTGGCAGGATTGAACATACTGTAAGTATGTATCGGACCTCAAAAAATTCGGATATGTCGTTTCGTTAATAAGATGTTCAACTTGTAATTGCGCTACATTGAACACCTGCTTATCGACTAGACCTTCCTTAACTCTACGATTTGCCTCCTTTCGCACTTCCTCCGGTATTTGTAGCTGTGACTTGACGAAAAACCTAAAAACAACAATAACAATTAACAAAACAATATTTAATTTGAATTTAATTTAAAAAAAAAAAATTTCCCAAACCTTCCATGGATGAGTTTGATAAGTTCATATATTTGTTTTGGATCTCGTTGTTTTTTAAGGCCTTCACACGCGAACCAAAAATTAAGTGGATTCACGTGTGGTCTCCCTTCCTGATCAAGATATTTGCGAAAAAGTTCAAGACCCTCAGGATCGTGTAGCAAATTGTGGAGATTTTTTGCCCATTGAAGACATGGTATACGTGGATCATTCTCCATGATGGTTTTTCCACAAGAACCCTCTGGTTCAAAGCCCAAAGGTGCGGAAGCATCATAATAACTAGATATCGATGGACGGACGAGAGACGAACGCCTTGGTGTTAATGCTGGACTCTGAAGATTACAAGCGCCAGTAAACTTTTCTGTTTCTCCTCCTGTTGAATAATAAGAAAATTAAAAATAATTTTCAAAATAATTTTCAAAAAGTAAAAGAAAATTTGTATATATTTACCAGGAACTGGTGGCCTTGGACACTTTTCATTGAAGCTACGAGCTTCACTCTGTCGAGGTCCACTCATTCTATCTAACGCGTTTCTCGCGTACGTCTTCTCTATCTATAGTGAATTTCAATTCACGACGCCGCCTACAAGACATGGCTGGTCCAAACCTGAAAAAATAATTTTACTCATTAGAATTCATCTAAATTGAATTTTAAATAAACAAATTTTAAAAATTTACACATACTTTTTTTAAACAAATTATTTCAAACAATAAACATTTTCAACAATAATAAAAGAATTTAAAAAAAAAATTTACAAAAAAAAAATTTTTTTTTTTGAAAAAAATTGTTTATAATTTTTTTTTTATAAACAAATTATTAAAAATTATTATCAGCTCACGAACAATAATACAAGAAACGATAAGAATATGAAGGAGAATAGAAAAAAAACTGAGGGGTTGAATGGTATTGATTTCGTCGAATAAGCGCTTCGATGTGCCTCGAAACCATCATTCGATGATCCAAACAATAGGCATTCAGACTTAGAGTTTCAGATCGATGGAGCTGAAAGTTGAGTCATATGCCAATTAAGGATTGAAGGGAATATTTTTTTTAATATAAGCACTAGAAAAAAGTGGGTGGGGAGGATACTATTAGAAAACATGGTCCAGGTTGTGCGCATCGAGTCGCTTCGATGAAGGTTTTCATCAGTCTGCGCAAGAATCTTTGTCTGGGTATTGATCGAACAAAAATTATGACACAATCGTTAGAATCCTGTTGAAAGCTAAAAAAATAATCCATTTTAGCATGATCAATGAAAAGAAATTTCATAAGGCGGAAAAATATTAATAGACTTGCATGGCCAGTCTATGCTTCTTCGAAAGGGCCTTCGAAGACTCACAGGGCTTCGAACATTCAAAACCTATTATACGGTTCCAACCTATTGTTATAAAAAGTCTATTGAAATATTATACCGCAGGGGTTAAATTTATTTCCATAATAATTTTTTAAAATAATAAATTCACTATACATGACAATAAAAAAAAAAATTTTTTTAATTTTTTTCCTCGAACAAAAAAAATAAAAAAAAAATTTTTTTTTTAAGCTTACCATTTTAATTTATAAAAAAAATAATTGTTTCTTTAATTAATTTAAATAGAAGTATTTAAATTTTTTTTATATTTTTTTTTTTATAAAGTTAGAAAAAAAATTTTTTTTTTTCTTCGAAGACTCTTGAGTGGCTTACCACTCATCTTCGAAGGATTCATTAAATTATGTTCTTACAAAAACTAACACACACACACGTATATTTATACAAACATCATTGCAAGCTATAGAAAATATTAAGCTGGAAATTTGAAACCAGAAATTAAATAGAGGGTAAAAAAGCGAGATAGGTAGCAAGAATAAAAAAAAAATATGAAATGAAAAGCTGTCATAATGAATCATCTCACATGGCTGCATTCATACCTGAAGAGGGGTGAAGAGTGCACATACCATTTTGAAGTATACCCTTAGAAGAATGCCCTGAAGTCTAAATATCTATTACAAGCTTAATATATATTTAGATATTAGCAAGAATGAATTAATTAAACAGTCGTTCTGCAGGAACAATGAAGAATTTGACGTTTCGATACTGAACCCGAACGATTCGAACTGAGTCTGATGCAGCGTCCTGACCAGGACTGAAGCCAGATTGTCAGGGGAGGAACCTCAAAAGAGGGGAGGATTCACAATCCTGAGCAGTTGTAGCTACCAGCAAGCAGTGATTTGTGCTATGAGTACTCTGCTGGGATTGTTCGGTCCGCTCTTCGAAGAGAAGAATGGGTTGGGGCTTCGAAGGCTATTTCATCGAAGAGCACAATACATCTCTTGCCTCCATATTTTCCCTTCATCAATTCCTTTCAATCAATTAATTTCTAATCGTGCTTCTATTGTTTATAATTATTAATATTTTTTTTATAAAAAAAAAATTTTTATAAATAATTTTTTTAAACAATTTTTTTTTTCGAAAATTTTTTTTACATTTAATTAATTTATTCAATTAAGTAAATTTATAACAGACCAATGTTATTTAAACGTGTTAATATGTTTATAAATAATTTTTTATAAACAAAATTCAGAAAAAAAATTTTTCTCCAAAATTTTGTCAACATTATTCAATTAATTAATTTTCAATCATCACTATTGTTTGTAATTATTAATATTTTTATAAAAAATGGATTTTTTTATAAACAACATTGTTTTAAAAAATGTTCTATTTATTTTAATGAAGTTATTTCATTAATTTAGAAGAATATATTTATTGTTTATAATTACTAATATTTTTAATGAAAAATTCATTGTTCATAATTTAAAAAAAAAACAAATAAAAAAGATTCCTTTTAAAATTTACTGTCTTGTTACAAACATTTTTTAAATCAATGATCCTTCAAGCATGCTTTTATTGTTTATATTTATTGATATTTTTTTTTTAAATTTGAATTTTTATTACTTTTATATAATATTTTTAAATAAATTTTTAAAATAATGGATAATCATTTACAAATTACAAACAAGAGAATAATTATAATAATTATTTACGAGTTGTTTTCTTTATTTATTTAATAATATTTTATTATTTTTATTATTATTTACAAGCAAAACCTTTCAAAATGTTTAAATATTTAACTAATAAATATTTGAACATTTTGAAATTTCGCGCGTAAATTGTAAGCTTTAGAAACAACAACCAATCACAAAGCTGTATTGCTTGTAGCACTGTATTAAGGAAACAAGTGTCCTGTAAACTGCAGAACTGTCAAATTTTACATAAACGATATCTAATTAGTGAAATTATTAATTCGTATTAAAGTTATTGCAATAAAAACGTGAATTTCTCTTCTAAAAGGTGAGAAAATTGTGAATATTATTCCGATCCATAATGGTTGTGTTTGCTGCTTGCAAAGTAAGTACATTTTTGAGGTTATGTTGTTTGTTATCGAAAGAAAGCATTAGTGGAACATAACGTGGGATATAATTTGAATATTAAATTAAAACGAGATAATAGGAAATAAAATTATAATTGAAAAGTTCAATTATAAAATATAAAGGAGAGAGACAAAAGTAAATTTTAATATGAATAATTGAGTGCTCGCAAAGTATCAGAAAAAAAGAATGCAAATTAGAAAATGCGTTTATTGGACAATTTAGATAATTTTTTTTTTTATATATTTTACTAATTATTTAATTAATTTCTTTGCAATTACAAAGAAAACAAATGTATAAAATTTGTCCATTATTTTTTGAGTCTAAAAATATTCCCAACACAAATTATGAGCCAAAATTTTTAAACGTGCAAATGAACAAAAAATTTTTTTGCAACTTCTTTAAGTACGAATTTTATTACAAAATATTGTTTTAAATATTTACAAAGAAGTTATTAATTTAATAATTGTTTAATTTACTGTTTTATTTTACATTGAAATTATATTTTTTAATAATTTATAGATTGAAAAAAATATTTTGTTCATTTGAACAAAATTGGCTCATCAAATTTAATAATTATTTAAAAAATTGTTTATAATAAAATAAAAAAAGCTTTCATATTTCAATTAATAACCTGTGTCCTTCAAGTTGACTACAAAAATTTAACATAACATTCAAAAATGAATTAGAAAAAGAAATTATCATTTTAAATAAAAAAAAAAAAAAAAAAAACTACGTTTTAAAAAAAAAACTTTGGAAATGGTCTTTAAAAGTATTGATTTACGAATTCAACAATATTTTAGCTGTTTTGTTCAAGTCAAAAGACGCATCCTAGTGTCTGCACCCGCTTGCTTCTGTGCGGTAAAAATAGATGAAAGAAAAACCACGATCCGCAGTCTGCGGCAACTAAATCTCCAGACTAATGAAGTTGCCGTGAATTTTCGATGTATTTATTACACGCATTAACTTTTTTTTTTTTTTCTTTTCTACCAAACTCTTGGAAAAAAAATATTGAAACTCATTCGACTTTAATCAAAAAGTTATATTGACAAATATCTTCCAATATAAGCTTAATATTACATATGTGTATATCTATATGAAATCAGTGAATATAAATATTAATTCCATTATATCCTTACGAACATTTCATGAGATCAAAGTAATACCTTTTACAATAAAAAAAAAGTAAAAAAGAAAAAATAAAAGAAAAAGAAGGAAAAGTAAATCATTTTCTTCTTATTCAAATAAATAATAGTCTTAATTCTTTGCGTGGGTTTTCTTAATTTCATAGCAGGTCTTAACGTCTTACATAACACGCCGCGAGCAAACTTCACTGAAGCGTTCCTTTACACCACCGACTTATGAGTTTTATGTCGGGGCCTACCATCAAAGAGAGAGAGAGAGAGAGAGAGAGAGAGAGAGAGAGAAAAAAAAAAGAAATAATTGTAATTTGTGACTCCAGAAACTCTACGGCCTTTTACCTCAGTTTATATTTGCGTAATGATGTCCGTAGCTTTAATTATTTGAGCGAACGTCGCCTTAAGACGTAATTAAATAGCAAAAGAATTGTTTCAAACGAGTTTAATTTTTTCCCTGAGCTTCAAAAGCACTACGACTGATCAGCTCACTTGCTTAATCGCGATTTGCATTTAATAATACATTCGTATTTTATTTTTACAGTTAATAAAAAAATAATTTTTTAAAAATGAATTTCTAATTACTTTTTTCAAATTTTTAATTAATTTTTTAACAATTAAAATTAATTATTAAAATTATTATTAATTATTAATTAACTAGCAAAATTAAACGCGCGCAAGTGCGCCAAATTGAGTATTTAATTGTTTGTTATAAAGAAATTAAAGATTAATATTATCAATAATAATTTAATTTATTAGAATATTATTACATATTAAATGATAATAACGGAAATTATATGTTTACAGGCCTCGGATTATACGACTTTTTCCGACTTTTTTCAAAAATACAATTTTTATCGACTTATTTTAATAAAATGCGACATTTTTTTTACATTTGAAAAGAAAATGTAAATAAAATACATTTCTTTAGTATAAAATATAGATCTTCTTCAATTCAATTATTTAACAAATTTTAAACTAAAATGATTCTTCACTAAATTAATTATTTTTAATAATTTGAATAAAATACATCACAAATTCAATTATATATCAAAATTATTTTTTAATTAAAATTTTTATGAAATTTAACAATTGTTTATAATTTAAAAAAAAAATATCACAATAAAATTGAATTATTTTTTTTTTTAAATTTCAATTCAAAATAAACTAAAATTCAATTATTACCCGACATTTTAATTCAAAATCAATTAAAAACCTAATAATTATCCAAAATTTTCAATTTAAAATTTAATTATTTACCAAGTTTTCAATTTAAAATGAAATAAAATTCAATTATTTTCTGAAATTTCTATTCAAAATTAATTATCCAAATTTTCAATCAAAAATGAACTTAAATTAAATTATTATCCAAAATTTCAATTAAAATTCAATTATTTCCCAAAATTTTCAATTCAAAATGAACTGAAATTCAAAATTTAAAATCAAATAAAATTTCATTATTCACAAAAATTTGAATTCAAAATTAATTGAATTTTCAAGAATTTAAATTTAAAAGCATCTAAAATTTAATTATTTCTAAAATTTTCCATCGAAATTTTTCTTTTTGGAATTTAATAATTTCAATTATAACTCTGAGGAAATTCAATTATTTTTATCTATTTTAATAATATTCTTTGAAATTTCAACTATCTGAAAACATTTTTCAATTAAAAATGATTTTCAAATTATTGTAGGTATTTTGTCCGCATTTTCTAACAAATTTTTAGTGAAATCATCTAAAATTTTAATTACAAAACACTTAAAGTTTCAATTAATTTAAAAAATCTCAATTTTAAATCTTTGAAAATTCAATTAAATTTAAAAACTGTTTTCCAAAAATTGTTTGATAAATTATTCTTAGTTCTGTAAAATTTAATAATTGTTTGAAAATTAACTAAATAATTTAAATTAATTAAATTAAATTTCAACTTTAACCCTTCGAAAAGGATTATTTTAAAAAAAAAAAAAAATTTTTATTTAAAAATCTATAAAATATTTTTGTTAAAATAAAAATCAAATCCACTTTTCTTTTGGAATATAAATCGACTAAAACGACTTTTTTTGTGTCTTTAAGTTGATTCGAGGCCTGTGTTTTTATAATTTATATTTAATAGGCAATCGTTGGCCCCTTGTATCTTAAAAATTAATTTTTAAAAATAAATTTTTTCAAATTACTATCATGTACGAAATTTCCTAGCGCATCTTTTTTCTCATCATAAATTTTTTGTATTTGTATACAATTTTTGAATCAATATAGAACTTTAAAAAAAAATTTCGTTGGTAAACGTTGTGTACTTCAGCTTCGTGAATTGAATTTTCGACTTTGGAATTTTAAAGAAACTTATTCCAAAATTTGGAAACACAATTATACAACTTTGGCAAAAATGAGAAAAAGAATTGTCAAAATTTGACACGTCATAAGATTACTATTCAAAAAAACAAGTGAAATCAGAAAAGGCCAACTTCAAGTTAGGACAGAAGGACAGACCATGCATTTTATTATTATATAATTATTAATTAATTAATTATTAATTATTAAAATTAATAATTAATTAAAAATTATTTTAAAAAAAATAAAAATTCTGCAATTTATAATTCCACTAATAAAAGCAACTATAGGAGAAAATTTTTTTCTCTTACACTTTTAACATTTAAAAACAAGTGAAATAAGACCAGAGGGGTACATAATTCAGACTGGCGGCTTCCACTTATATTATAAGTGAAGAACCGACAGGTAAGAATGGATACGCCATCCAGAGTGAAAGATAAACGCAGACTAGACACATTACTGTCTAAAAAAAAAAAAAAAACTTTTTACTTCATTGAGAAAAAAATAAATCACAATAATTTTTTTTTTTTCGGCAAAATCTTCTCTGAAAATTAAAAAAAAAAAATTCCTAAAGAACACTTTTAAAATAGTTCAAGCATCGAAAAAGCTAGAAATTAAAAAAAAATAGGTGTCTTTATAAAACGATATTCATATGAAAGTCATATTTCTATTCAACGACATGAAGGTTCATATCAATTTTTTTTTTTCCTTTTACTAAAGGTTCTTTTCAGCTAACGCTCTGGAAATTTGAACTCTGTCCCTAGTGAAACTGAATAGAGCTTATTTCTTCACTCTCTCTCTCTCTCCACCTTCTAAAGGTTTTAAATTAAAATCTCTCTAATTGCTGACTAAACGAAAAATTTCGCTTCCTTTATCAATTACATGACATGATATCATATATTCGGAATAAAAACTTCAGATTATCATGCCTCTTGTTTTTTTTCTTTTTTTTTTTTGCTTGTTACATATAGCTTTGATATATGTGCTTTGAGTTCAACTTCCTGAGGTTGGTCCAGTCGTGGAGGTTTGGCTGACGCAGCAAAAATGTTCCAATATATATATACATATATAAAAAGCAGCCTGGAAAAAACTTTTGCTGCAGTAGTCAAACTTTTGGATAATCTAGTCGGAAATATACATCAACTTGGATGCGCATATACCTCATTCCATAACTTTCAATCATTTTAATTTAAAAGTAGCAAAAAATAATAATTTACCAAAAAAAAAAAAACTGCCTAAGATTTTTCCTTACGAATTCTCACAAACATTTGGAATTTCAATAAGATTGAGAATTGGAAATAGTTTTAATATAAATTCCATATAGCAATTCAAGTGACAAAAAATTTTTTTGCAAATAAATGAAAAATATTTCTTCGTTTGAGAATTTTTGAAGCGTTAACATTCCATAATAGAATAGTATTAGGATTTGTATCATACCTCTCCAATGGTTGGAAAGAAATTTTTTTTTTTTGCGGTAACAAAAGTCGATAGAATATTGCATTTGTCATCTCATCCCTTGTATAAGAGAGATTTTTTTCTTCTTTTTTTTTTTTCATGTTTTGCTGTCGATAAAGCAAACTCTCGAAACCACAGTTTACCGCCATCGCTCGTTGAAATCTTGCACCACTAAACATCGTTGAATATAGCAGCATCCATTCTCGACAATACTAAAAGAGAGAGAGAGAGGGAGAAAGAGAAATTCCCCTTTTCGTCTCATATGATGAAAAGCGACGATTCCAATGCTCGATAATTTCATCCCTTGGAGTTACCGACCTAAAATTACATGATATCAGTAAAGGGCTTTTTATTCAAATCGCCAGAGTGCCTTTTTTTTGACAATATCGAGAGAAAATTGATTTTTCCAATTTTAATTTTTGGCGAAAAAAAAAAATTCCTATTTTTTCAATTATTGATTTTTATTTTTAGGGGTAATTTCTTTTTTTTTTTCCCCTAAAAGATAGATTATCTTGAGAAGTATATATGGTTCTTCGTGTCATCGACCACGAGACAGCACGGTCGGTACCACTGTTTGAGAGAGAGAGAGAGAGAGAGAAAGACTTGAATCGTTTGATGCTCTTGGGGGCTTTTATATGATGTTGCGCGGAAGATAACAATGGAATTCTTTAAGCATAGTGAAATATTGTTGAGAATTCATCGAACTAAATATATACAGGGATTTGCCACGATTCTTTTCTTTTTTTTAACCGAATTTTTCTTTTTATTTTATTAAATTATTGAGTTTCCGTTTAATTTTGCAAAATTGCCAAAATTAAATTCAAAATTTTGAAACAAATTTCGATTAAAATTACTTTTTTTATTTATTTATTTATTTTTTTAATATAAACAATGTTAATTAATTTAATGTATTCTGTTACGGAATAGTAATTGCATTAACTAATTTCGCCGGTGCTTTTGACCTATATATATTTATTCGGTTTGTATTATTTGCGGATTTAAAACACATTTTGTCTCCTCGCCGGCGGTAGTACACTCAATACAAAAGTCAATGTTTTGCTTTCTTTGGCAAATATTCACCTTCTCAAATAATAAAACATTTATATATATATATATGTATATGTTTACTCATTAATATGTACATTATTATTTGTCAATATTTTTTCATCCACAATTTTTTTTTCGCCACCCAAAAAAAAAATAATGAATTTTTCAATTAAAAAATTTCATATGAATGTCAAGATGATTATATTTTATAAAAATTATTAGTTAGAATTTTGATTTAAAAGAACTTTATCAGATATATAAATTAGTTTTTTAGACAAATTTTCATTTTTCGAATTAGAATTTTTATAAACGAATTTTTGTACAAAATTCTTAAAACGCCGAATTTTTAATTTTGTCCGAACAATCGATTTCGGTGCGTTTTTTTAAAATTGACCAATCAGAAATTGTCAATAAAAATTGTGATTGGTCAATTTTAAAATACGCGCCGAAATCGATTGTTTCTTCGGTCATTTGCAATTTCGGACAAATAAAAAATTCACACAGAAAATTAAAAGGCATTAAAATAAGCTGCAACGCTTATTCCTTTAATCCAATTTTGCTTATTTTAATCAATTTTGGTATTAAAATAAGCAAAATTGGATTAAAATAATAAGCGTTGCAGCTTATTTTTTAATGCCTTTTAATTTTCTATGCAATTACTATAATAATTCAAAAAATGAAAAATTCATCTAAAAATATAATTATATCTAATAAAAATTCTTTCAAATCAAAAATTCTAATTAATAATTTTTATGAAATAATTATAAGCCTTGCATTCATATATGAATTTCTTTTTTTAAAAATATTGACGAAAGCTCGCGTAAAAGTATAAATTCATTATTGCTGTTAGAAAAAAAAAAGGAATCTGTGACCTACTTCTATTAACAAATACTCGCACTTGTATTATCCGAATAAAATCAACGATCGATAATTCAAATAAAATGTGAACTTCTCCATTAATGGTTGGAGTCATTAGTGGTGCGCGCGGCAATCTTTTGTGAAAGCAATGTAGGCCGTTCTTGACGTGAAACTTGCGGCTATATAAACGAGGACAATAAGCAGGATATGTTGTAAGAAAGTCGACATCCAACCGCGAAAAACTGTGTACGCAATAGGACCAATTTCCGAATACCACAAACGACCCCCCTTATAACGCGCCTGACAAAAAGGTTTCTTCTCTTTCGTTTTCGAGTGTTAAGATTCCTCAAGGACCGGTTACTACCGGACAGTAGTGTATATATATATATATATATATGTATACGAAAAACATGCTTTCTTTAGGGACTTTTGCAAAGTCTTCGTTTTCTCTCCCCATCGTTTTACCGTTCTCGAGAATCGTATAATACACAGTGGTAGCTTGTTTTTAAAAGAATGTTAATCGTATAACGATAAGGGAAGTTATAAACTCGTATTTTCTCTCTTTCTCCCCCAAATATATATATATATATATATATATATAAAATCTCAAACTTTGGAGAAGAAGGAAGCGAAAACACCGAAGAGATATAAAAGAAGAAAAAAAGAGGAAGAGAACGACGACGACGACGACGACAACAACAACGACGCGAGAGGCCGCTGCCCTGAAAAACTAGTAGCCCCGTGTAAGAATGCCGACTGACAGCTCTTAGAGAGTAGCTCTCTCGAAGAGAAACTTTTTCATGCATAGAAAAGAAGAAGAAGAAAAAGAAGAAGAAGAAGATGGTTTTTGCGATCGATGTTCCAGTAATTGGATTTAGATGACAATGACAATTGAAATCGACAGTTGTGGATAATAGACGGAAAACTGTATTACTGTCACTCTTCCTACGGAATTCTCTTTTGCGAGGATTTAAACTTGTTTTATTTTTATATCATTCCTTTCCAGAATGCATTCCTAACTCGCAATTACAACTCTCTTTATATTCATAAAGAAAGTTATTATTTCAATTTTTTTTTTCAATTCAATATATATTTTAATAATTATTGTCGATTTTATATTTTATCAATTTTTGTCTTCTGAAAAATATATAAAAAAAATTTTATTTTCTCAAATTTTCTCACTTAATAAGCTAATTTAATAAATTTGTATTACTTTCTAAATCTGAATTAGTAAAAATGTTTATATTAATTTAAATTATGTGACTCACTTCTTGCTTCTGAATTAGTAAAATTTAACTAATTCTAAAGCAAAAAGTAAGTCACTAATTCAAAATTAGTTAACATTTTTACTAATTCAGATTTATAGAGAGTAGGAAGAATTTTTTTTCCATTTTTTTACAAGAATTTTTTGGGTAATTTTTATTTTGTAGAATTCTTAAAACGCCGAATTTTTAATTGTCAAAAATTACAAATAGCCGAATAAACATAAATCAACAGAAAGATTTCGATGCCAATTGCAATTTCGGACAAATAAAAATTCGATGTTTTAAAAATTCTAATAAAAATTCGATATACCGTGGATGTCCCAGTTACCGTCCACCTAAGACCTAGTTTCCGTCCAGTTTAATTTTCAAAATAACATTTATAAAAAAATTATTTTCTTTTATTTGTTTACTTAAACTAATAAGTCGATTGCGTGCCAAAAGGAATAAATTATTGTTAAAAAATAATTTAAATTACTATACGAGATATTTGTAAAATGGACGGAAACTGGGACATGGACGGTAACTGGTACATCCACGGTATACATAAGAATTTTTGTTAAGTAAAAAATTTAAAAAGAAATTCTGAAAAATATATGTATATGTAAATTCGAAAAATAAAAATTCGTCAAAAAAAATATTCTTTAAAAATTCAAAATTTTAACTAATGATTTTTATGGCCCCCTATTATATTTAAATGAAAATTCGAACAAATAAAAAATTCTGTAAAGTGAATTTTCGGTTATTTTAAAAATTCGAATAAAATATAATATATAGGATTATAACTATTTTATAATATATAGAAGAAAAAAAAATTCAACATATGTAAATTTGAAAATTAACCCTTTTCAAAAATTTATCTAAAGATTCGAGAAGAGCTTTTTCATATATCATCTTTTCAGACATACAGCGCCAATACCGATTCTTCAATCGGCTTTTCGAATTCAATTTTCAAATTCAAGTGGATCTCCTTTTTTCACAGGATTTGAAAAGATAGCTACATAATTCCTAATTTTAACAGACATGTATATATATATATATATATATGTATTGATAGCAACGTAGACTGAATGAAGTCCAAGCCAAAAGCGATAATCGGATCTAATATCAGTATATATGGAGCTTTGAACGAGCGGAAAGTTGAAAAACGCAGTATATATATGTTGCGACTTACGTACGAAAGAAATCCCTCCATGAATCTGAAGGAGAGGTTAACAGGTAAATTCGAATGTTAGAGAGAGGCTGGGAATAAGACGAGAAAAGAAAAGATAGAGAGTTGGTGTAAGAGAGAGAGAGAGAGAGAGAGAGAGAGAGAAGAGGAGAAACGGATAAAAAAAAGAGACGGAAAACGTAGACCTCGACGGCTGGCGGCACCGCTTGATGTACGCCGGGTCCGTAATTACAGGTTTTCGGAACGCCTCGCTCGGCCGAGCCACGCTGTATTCGAGAGAGGCAGGGCCTTCCTCGCCACTACATCTACCCGGTGCTTCAGATTTATCTACTTATATACATATATATATATATTGAGTTCCCTTTTCCAAAACTCACACAACACCTGCTACCAAATTTTCAATTTAATATAAGCTCACAATTTTCAATTTTTTTTTTAATTATAGCAGAATTTTTATAATATAGAATTTCAATTTTATTTAAATCGAATAATTATTGAATTAGCCGAAACTTTATTTAGCAGAATTTTGTTTATTATATAGCCTAAATCCACTATGAGTTTTCAATCAAAAAGAGACAAAAAATAAACTCGATATTTGAATTTCTTTTAGAAAATTTTCCCGCGCAAATCGTTTATAGATTAAAACTGGATTCTATATTAATTTTGTTTTGAGAATTTAGAAAAATATACACAAAGATTCGATTAAACAGAAATTTTGATTATTTAAAAATTCAGGGAATTTAATTTCTATATATAGGTATATACTCTCTTTTGAATCAAATATAGGAATAATTTAAGTAAAATTTTCACTGAAATTTAGTTGAATTCTTTAATGATGGAAACAATACTTGTTTTACCAATTAATGATAATGCAAATTTGCTTAAACCAGTAAAGAATTCTAATCAGTGAAACTTATATGATTAAATTTAAGTGCGGAAATTTTTTCTACTGAAGTATGAATAAAATTTTTGTTAATGCGGATTTACTATTTATATCAAAAATTCGTTGTGGAAATCAGCATCTTTTGTTGCAAAACAATTTTGAAAAGAAGAAACAAAAACTAAAAGTAAATAAACTATATAGAATAAAAGTCAATTAAGAACTTTTCTTTTGAAATAAATCTAATCCATTTTAAATTGAAATGATCAACTGAGGGAGTCCATATATTTGGAAGATTCAACAGGTCGTCGCACGGGAATTAGAAGGACAACTATCAAAATTGAGAATACATCGTATCCTAACAAAATTAGTGGAATTATCCAAAACAACACAGAAAATTAAAAGGCATTGAAATAAGCTGCAACGCTTATTATATTTTAATCCAATTTTGCTTATTTTAATACCAAAATGGATTAAAATAATAAGCTTATTTTAATGCCTTTTAATTTTCTGTGAAGTAAAATTTATGATTAAAAAAAACATTAGGTTTTCTTTTTATTACAACGGTGGTTATTTATTTGGATTATCAGTAATATTAAAAACAAAAAAAAATACTGAAAATTTTCTTTATATATTAATTAAGAAATAATCATATTTTCCACAATATGCAGCAAATTCAGTATATATAATCAGTAATTTCACGCATAAATAAAAAAAAAAAAAAAAAAATAGTGGGCATTTAAAGAAATTTCACAGTCTGTATGGGGCAATTTGAGTCGGCAGCAACCTTCCTATATAGCCGGTTTTGAGACACTGGGTACGTGATCCTACGCGCCATTTATGAATGCAGCTGGAAGAAAAGGCTTGGACTACTCTTCTTGAAACGTTTGTGAGCGTGATGGATGGACGAAAATACGATTAAGGGAGTATACCTATACACCGCGACGTGTACAGAAGATGCCGGTAGTATACTCTAGAGTCTCTTTTGAATTTCGGCTCCTCGGGCAGTCTGGAGCCCAGGGAGAGAGAGAGATATCGGGTGTTGGAAAAGTGTGCGGCGGCATCCCAAAACTTATTATATACCAAAGATCTTCTCATAGCACACGCAGCCACAACAAAAATTCTTAGGCAAATATGTTAAAAATTAAAATGGTCGGCGTCGGAAAATTCTTTGAAATCTAGTCCCTTAACTATCGACCAACGAAAGAGGAACGAGAAGTCAGGGAGAGAGATAGAGAGAGAAGGTTGCCTCAGAGATGCAGCGGCTGACTAAACTTCTAAGAAAGATACAATGATGCAGGTATGGCTCGTGGGGATTTTCTTTTTTATCTTTCTTGCTGTGGAGTCCTCATCGACACCTCGGCTAAAGTTAAAAGAAAACAAAACAAAAAAAAAAAAAAAAAGCTGATCCAATGAAGAAACAAAATTTTTTATCCCTAATCTGTTATTCAATTTCTTAAAAATAATATCCTTAATAGAACGCAAAATCGAAATATCTAAAAAAAAAACTTTATAAGTATTGCATATTCTTTTACCTAATAACGAGAAATGCAACGAGAGAGACAATTGGGAGGGATTAAAGCCAGAGGCGAGAGTGAGAGAGTTTAAAAACCCTTTTATGTTCTCGCATCAACACACAGACACATATATAGTCAATAGAAACGTTAGAAAGGGTTAAGCGAGGGTGAAACTGATGATGAAGTCGAGGGCGCTAGAGTCGATAACTACGACACTGGGCAATCCGAAGCTTCTCAAACGAGAAAAGCATACACATGGCTCCCATTCAACTAACCCTTTCAGTCTTCCTCCTTCTCCTCTTTAACCCCCGCGCGTTCATCCACCCTAATCGTCTTTCTTTTTTCATCGTACATACATATATATATATATACCTTCCTATCGTCTCAACTCTCTTGAGTCATCATCCTGCCTCTCGCGGTGTCGGCAAAATCTCTTTTACTCGCCTCAAGAGAAAAAGAAAAGGAGAGACCTTCTCTATTCTGGCATTCGATGTCTGTCACTATGTCCTTTGAATTAAAAGCCTTATTTGCATGTCGAAAAAATAAAATATTTGATTGATAGTATAATTTGGTCCAATTGACCCATTTTCTCATAAATAAACCAACATCTTTGGAAGAGAATCGACAATTGAATTTCCAGACTTGAGAGAGAGAGAGAGAGAGAGAGAGTCTGGAAATTATGTCATTAGAAATAAAAACAAGAATAAAAAGGCCCAAGTTTCTTTTATTATCTTCACTGGCCTCTTGCCAACAATCTTGTCCATCTTCTCCATGAGAGAATAAAAGCCATATTTTCACGTTACGAAATTTACCCTTACATAAGTCTACAAAATTTTACATCAAAGAAACTACAATCATTATTTTATACATACATATACATATATATATATATATACTTTACGATGAGAGTAACATTATGTAAGCATTCTGATTCTAAATTCCATTCACCTGTAATCTGAGAAGTTTATAAGCGAGATTCATTCATGGGACATGAAATTCGTTAACCCTAAACCCACCGGAAAGGTATATATATACGACCACTAAAACCACGGGATGTTTCCCATTTTCAGGAATTTTACTTTATATTCATAATTAGAGGGATTATTAAGTTCAATTTCTGTGATAATCAAAATGAAAGAATTTTTTTTTTTCTGAGAATACTTTGAAAAATATATTATATATATATATATAAAAAGGAAGCGGCGAGTATAAAGGAATAAATGTTTTTCTCTTGATAAATGCTAATGGTTTCCTGAGGATGTGGCTACCAGATATTATAGAAATCCCTAATTATGTATTTCCCATATGGCTTTAATAGATATAGAAGAACGTAAAGTCATCAGAAACATCTGGATATGTTAAAAAAATATATATATATATTGATTGTCAGCGCAAATAAATCAATGTCAATTGAATCGAAAGTATAATTGATGAAAAACTTTAATTACACGGAGAATATAATGGAAAAACAAATAAAGTAACTTTTAGTATATACTTTAAAAGTAAAATCTAAACTGTCCGGTGTTTCTGCGCATATTTGATAATTTTTACTCCGAAAATAGTAAAATTTACTATACGAAAGTAGTAAATTTTACTATTTTCGAAGTACACAGGAAAAACAAAGTGTTCTTTTACCCTAAATCTGGGTTAAATCTTATGGGTTTTAGCACCAGCTTTTTTCTGTGTAAAAATTACCAGAAATGCATAAAATATCTTTACAGAAAATTAAAAAGCATTAAAATAAGCTGCAACGCTTATATTATTTTAATCCAATTTTGCTTATTTTAATCCATTTTGGTATTAAAATAAGCAAAATTAAATGAAAATAATAAGCATTGAAACTTATTTTAATGCCTTATAATTTTCTGTGTCCGGACAGTTCAGATTTCACTTTTAAAGTAGTTTTTTTTTTTGCAGAAAAAACAAATAAAAAAAATTGATATTATAAGAGGAAATATTTTAAATGCATGAAACACAAATTTGTGCCCCTATATATCTGGAGGCAGTGGACCCTCTGCAAATGCCCCAGTTAAAAATTAATAATCTTGATTCAGGCTCATTAATCACACTAGGTGGTAGGTCTTCGTACTCTTTAGGGTCATGTTCGTTCATCGCTTTTAAAAATTTCAAGGTGGCCCGATTCCGTAGTCACCACCCTGTATATATATATATATATATTTGGGGTCGACGTAGAATAAAAGCATGGCGCGATGCCAAAGTCTCAAGTAGGTATACACAAGTACCTGGTCTTATAGATACACTTATTTGCTCAAATCCCACCAGGATGGCAAAATTTTCTATCTACTTGAACACACATCTTTCTCTTGTCAATTGTCCCCCCCCGAAAAATTGTCTTATATAAAACAAAGTTCATTATCAAACGTCTCTTTTTGTTTATACAAGTTTCTTTTTTGTATTTGAAAAGGACGAGATTGGAAGAGTGACGAGTTGACCGGATGTTAGGTCGAACGGAAATCGCGAACACTTCTCTTTTGGATATATATATATATATATATGATGGCAGAAGTGGCGAATGATATTGACAAAGATTGTGCGCGCGGAAATCGTCAAAGGCAGTGTCAACGTTATCAGACAAGATGACTTACGTAGCAGGGAATTATTGTAACCCCGCAGAGCCAACGAATCCTTCAAAAGAAAACTTCAAAGACACCGCATGGTCGTCGTCGGTTCGACCACTCAAAAGCAAAGACAGCTTCAAACCGGCTACCGAGACCTCGGCGCCCCTTGAAGCAAAAGAAAACACTTGTACATAGGGAAAAGTCCTTGGCTTGAAACTTTAGAGATGAATCTCTCTCCCTCTCTCTGACCCGGGCTAAGTCCCAAAGAAAATTTGGCTAAAGAAAATCTTCAACTTCTTAGCTCAACAATAAACCTTGATTAGCGCGGTACTGCAATAAAAATATTTACTTTGTCCTTTTGGATCATTTTCCTCTCTCTCTCTCCATATATTTAGAAAATATTTTTTCACAAAAGCTTTAGGCAAATTGTTTCATCTGAACAAACTTTCAAATACAGTTTCATATTTTACTAAACATGTTTAGTACGGATTTTACTAGTCAGAAGAACAAGTTCTATTTGCCGACAAAAAAGAAATACCCAAATTTGAATGGTTGTTCACAATTGTGAACCAATCAGATTTCATTTCTGTCGGTAAATTCTCCCTTACGTTTTAATGAACAATTTAACTCAGTCCGAAATGGAATATTCTATTTAGTAGATTTAACCAACATAGTAAGATCTCAATTCTCTTATCTCTGTTTAATTTTGTCAACATGGTCCAAAAAATGAAAAAGAATTGCTCATATCGAGAAAAGTCATTAAAAGCATTTTCGTGTACTATATATGTACATGAATGAAGTTGGAAGCATGTGAAAAAATTACGTAATACAGGGTCATGACCCTAACAAAGTGTGCGACAATTAATAACTCGATTCGCATATATATATATATATATGTATATACATGCGGTGAAAGTCGAGAGAAAAAAAAATAGTGTATAGCAAATTCCACAGTAATTAATCGCCGTCTCATTAAAGCGGCGGTTCTTTTCTTCTTTAGCCATGTAAAAAAGTTATTACTTCAATGAAGAATGCAATTCGAGTATATGTTCACCGCCTCACTAAGCACTTAGGCCTGTCGGCAAGATAAGATTCATTTCAAAATTTTAATTATTACATCAAGAGGCCTTTTTCAAAATAATTATCAATTCTTCAGACGCAATTTATTATAAACGAATTTTCAGAAATATGTACTGTATTAGGCGAATAATCGATATTTAAAATTCTATATTAAAATTTAAATATTGAGTTTGCATCGAGTCCTAATAAATGCGAATCCAGGATGAAATTAAAGTATTCTAAAACTGTTTAGAATGCAGTCTAACGCTACTGGTTTACGTAGTTTCTACTTCTAAATACAAAACTTTAGAACTCTTCCAAAATTCATTGTGGATTCGCATTACTCAATTATTATGACCGAATTGATAATTTAAAAAAAAATCGATCGTTTTAAAAATCAACTTTCTAAAAGCGTTCTAAAACAACAATATCAAAAGAAGTGAATCCAAATTTGATTTTTTGAAAACAAAACAAAAAATGATACTAAAAAGAATCCATTTGAAAATTATGGTAACACGATTATCTTTCGTTCTCATCATCAATATTTATAATGTGGGTAGAAAATAAAGAAATGAAGCAATACCTCGGCATCACTTTGATCCATGACAAGAGGTGCGGCGTCATAAAAGAGTTTTATATGCCTCCGTGGCTTGTGTTCGATTTAAAGTAAGCTGCTGCTCAAGGCGATTGCTCCTAGACTCACTTTTCCTGTTAAAACTGACATTTGTGCTCGAAAAGGTACTACCATCATTACTAGAGAGACTCGTGACACTATCATTACACTGACAGTTATACCGTAATTTCCTTGCATTTGACGTCTTGTAATTAAGGCGGGAGAGACCGTTACACTTCCTTGTCGTTTCACGTTTTCTTTAAGGTCTCACCGACACAATCGCGATAAAACATCTCTCAACACAGCTCCAATTTATTTCTAAACAATTGAATTTGGGAAAAAAAAAAGAACTTTACGAATTTCAATATTTTCAAATGGAATGGTTGTTTTGGTCTCACTTATAAAGCCTTCACTAGATAATTTCACACTTATCTTTCACTCTCAAGTACACGTTAGATGTGAGCTATTAACGCTCAGGCGGCATGGAATGTATTTTCAAAGGAACGCTTGTTGCTGGGTTTAAATTAAAAATAATAAAGCTAATATAATTTTTGTAGTCGGGCGCGAGTTTGTTGACTTCGAGAATGAGGAACGTGTTTTTCTTCGACGAAGAAACTAAAGCCGGCCTGTACAGTGAACGAACGCGGGTAGACTGAGTCTAGAGAACAGTGACCATAAGCCGGGACGAGAGAACTCTCTCTCACTCTGTCTGGCACTTACCTCTCTCATTCTCCCTATTTCTCTCTCTCTCTTTCTTACATATCTCTCTCTCTCTCTCATACGACCCCCCCACTATACTCTTTTGTCGTCCTTCGTTGGCGTCTCGCGAAGAACTCAGAACAAAAAGTGGAACAGAAAGGGACGCACCAGGTATGAGGGCTGTGAGGGCGAAGTCTCCTGAGGGTCTTTAAACGAAAACGCGCGCTCTGTTATCCGATCCAACGCAGAGAGGTTGAGAACGATCGATTTTCTTGCATTAATTATTAGCTGGCGCAATGAGTAGCGCGTTATTATCTTCTGTTTTGTATAATTTTTTTTTCTTTCTATTTTCTTTTTTTGTAAATTGTAGACGCTCAATTATTTGTTTCTTCTTTTTTTTTTTAGTTGGAAAATTCCGTGAAATTAGCTGGCTTCTTTCCAAATGACAAACGAAACTCTCCTGACAGCAGTTAAACGATTTTCATTGATGTTTGTCCCAAAAAATAAATTAGGCATTATAGAAAGTCAGTAGTCGGTATTGATGAAAGAACTTCTGTTCAAGACATTTCGATGGTCATTATATATATATATAGAGAGAAAAAGATAGATATGGTGAATGCGCTATCGTTCCCTTTACAATATTGATAAACTTATCGTGTAGGCATTCACTAGAGCATGAAACTTTCGATCCATTAAAAAGATTTTCCGAAATTAGATACTGAAATACTTCCTCAGTGACGGGTAATATATTTCCTATATATATCTGATTTAACAGATTACTATTCTTTTAATCAAGAATACAAATTTTAGAATAGCATTTTTATTTCTTCGATTGTCAATTATCCGAAATTTACACGGAAAAATGAATAAAGTAACTTTTACTATACTTTAGTAAAATTTGAACTATCTTCAGTTTCTACGCATTATTTCTGTCAATTTTTACTCCAAAAATAGTAAAATTTACTCTTGAAATAATAAAAATTATTTTGGATATAGTAAATTTTACTATTTCTAAACTAAAAATTGATAGAAACTGCGGACAGTTCACACTGAAAAAAAAATTCTGGTTAGGCTATATTTAACATTACTTTCTAATTATGTTAACCAGAATTCTAGTTGAATTAACTAGAATTCTCGTTAAAATAACCCTAACCAGAATTCTGGTAATTCTAACTAGAATTTTTTTTCAGTGCAGGTTTTATTTTTAATAAAAGTTTTTAATTAACATAATTTTTAGGCACTGAATGTTTATCTGGTAAAATTCTTAAAACGCCCTGAATTTTTATTTGTCCGAAATTGCAAATTGCCGAACAAACAATCGACAGAAAGATTTCGGCACGATTTTCTTGACAACTTATGATTTTGGTGAATTTTATAATCATCGCGCCCAAATTTTTCTTTCGTTTGTTCGGTCATTTGCAATTTCGGACAAATAAAAATTCGGCGTTTTAAGAATTCTAATAAAAAAAACATAAGAATATTCTGTTAAGTAAAAATTCGTCTAAAAAAATTATATTTGAATATCTACAGAAATTTCGAAAAAAAGAAAAATTCAAAATAGAAATTAGCGAAGTTTAAACAAAATTACTGATTTTTTTTTAGAAATGAAGTTTCTTTGACATATTTTCTCATAAACTAATATGCTTATATATATGAAAAACCCAGATGAAACAAAAGGGGCCGGAGGTCCAGGTGGATTAATTACGCTGTGGTTTAGGGAACGCATCCTGGGATGAATCGCTTTTGCGATCAAGATGACGATTACAAAACCATGATAACGAGCGAGAGGATAAATAATAGAGAGCTGAAAACTAAAGATGGAAATGAATGCCGACATGGCGGAAGTTTCTACGCGAGTCCTGAGAATTTCAGATTTCTCGTTTTAAATCATTTTTTTTTTTTTCGTTGAATAGAAATATATGGCGTGCATTTATAAAAGCATGAAATTTCGAGAGAAAATAGAGAAATAATTTTTAGTATTTTTTCGAAAACAATATATAGGTACTTACGAAATGATTAGGAAATAATTTGGTTTACACACCTGAAACAAACAATAAAAACAACATTAAAAACTGATATGAGTTACCAGTAGCGGAAACTACTGAAAAGATAAAAAATATAAAAAAAAAACTAATCTATTACTCTTTTTCTTATTATAATAATTCTATACATATATACAATTGTAAAAAAAAAGTGAAAGGATTTAAAATGACAAGAAGCTGAGATTACATTTTGAAAATCTGTTTTCTCTCTCGCCACAATTCACTCAGTGACAGAGTTTACCGAGCTTGAATAAACCAGGTGTAATGGTACCGAATTTTCACATCAGAGAGTTGGAGATTAAACGAATACTCGAGAGCCCTGGGGGAAGTCCTCTGAAGAAGGAGACGTCGCGCACGGATAAAAATCGAGGGAACTTTTTGAATTTTCCTGTTTCTGTAAAAAAAAAAATAAAAAAAAAAAAACAACAACACGAAAAAAAAGAAGGATATAAGGGGGGGGAGTTTGGGTTCTGTGAAGGATACGGGGGAGGAGGCGGAAAACGTCAGGTTGTGGCGGGCTATTGAGTCGTTAGAGAGCCATCGAGGAGAGACTTTGGTCGTCGTCGTCGTCGTGTGAGTAAAAGTGAGATTACCGGTGGCGTGCGAGCGAGCGAGAAAGGGGATTCCCCTTTGATCTTGCCGCCGCACGCGATCTCACACATGCACGCTACTGGGTTGGATACGTGTGAATCCCCCCACGGACTCACAAATACACGCCACAATTTAATGCACGCTCGCCCTGTATAATAAACACTGTGCGCAACTCCGCGCTAAGTCGCCTATAATTTCTCGCGGAAAATTATATGTTAATGCGTCCTAATGGCGTTGTTCGTTAACGGTACTGTGCAAGGGGTAAAGAAAGAAAAAAAAAAGAAGAAGAAGACGCACCAACTTTCGAAAATGACCACAATCTTATGTTTCCTCCCACTTGCAAACTTCTTCGTCTGTGGGTTTGCATTATATGCATAAATATGAATTCGAAAAATATTGTCAACCTTCTGATATAATTCAGGGTTATTAAACCGTCTAGACTGTCTGTCTCTGAATTTATAAATACTGAGAAAAACTTTTCTTTCTGATAATTTTTTTGCATTAACAGTTATAAACATTTCGTCAAAAAATTGAACGAGCGATATTACACTCTAAATCTGAATTAGTGAAATTTTTACTGGTATATTCCCAAAATGCGACTGTTCAGAAAGATTGAATTCACTTGGTCGAAATTGGCTAAACATTCGACTATATTGCGCGGTGTGAAACTTATTTACATTTAGATGTGTCGTTTTTCGTAGGAACATAGAAAATTAAAAGGCATTAAAATAAGAAGCGTTGCAACTTATTTTAATGCCTTTTAATTTTCTGTAAAAGTTTTTAATCCAACTGAAT
This sequence comes from Leptopilina boulardi, assembly GCF_019393585.1. Taxonomy (NCBI): domain Eukaryota; kingdom Metazoa; phylum Arthropoda; class Insecta; order Hymenoptera; family Figitidae; genus Leptopilina; species Leptopilina boulardi. The sequence goes on along the minus strand of NW_026137996.1, from coordinate 1,173,875 downwards.
ATATAGACGCATGATTTTCACTGTTCCTGAACAGTTTTTAGTTTATAATTTCGACAAAAAAGAATTTAGAAGAAAAAGAGAAAGTCCTTTGACTTTTTTCCGACTGAGAACTGTCAAAAGCGTTCTCAATTTTTATAATCGTTTCTAATGATGCAGTATATACACATGGATTAGTTAACACAGCTGAATTTCAGAAAGTTGCTCTCGCGATGGCATCGGTTGCGCCGCGAGGAGTTCATTCAATCGCCGTCAAGATTTCGATCAAGAAAATAAGAGAGAGATGAGAAAGAGAGAGCGACAGGTAAGTCATTAAAAAAAGACTTCTGTCGTGGAGAGCCGGTAGAAAGAGATGAAAAGAGGTGAGTGCGCTGGCATACGAGTTTAGTAAAGACGAAGAAGAAGAAGAAGAAGCAAAAGTAGGCGGAGGGGAGAGAGAGTGAGAGAGAGAGAGGTGGAGAATCGAGCCGAGGACACCAACTGAACTTCAAAGGACTCTTTGATGGTTTCCGCTGCTGCTGCCATTGCGAGATCTTGATAAGCCAACGTTATATGTCGGTAGTATACTATCTTGTGCGGCGTGCGGTATCATATTGTATGCCCAAACCAGTTTTCGTTCGAGACCGTGGCGTAATTAAATACGTCAGCTTCGCCAAGCCGTAAACCCTGAGCGAGAGTGTAGTTACAGTGCCCCTTCAGTTACCATAATCGCGGAAAACTTCTGACTTTTCCTCCTCACAAATTCTTCTAATCTAGAACACACTATTTCTCATGAGACATCACGACTTTCAGATATAAGTTATATCTAAAACTCCGAAAAAGGAAACTACAATCCTTGACTTGAATGACGTTGTCTAGGATCGCATAATTGCGCTGACAGACTTTCGAATTTGTTTTCTAAAAACGTCTAATTTATTAATTAAAAAAACAAAAATGGTTCAATTTCGCTCCGACCAAATAACCTTTGCTATATATATATATACCAGATTGGAAAATCGAATAGTCAATGTTGGCTTGACACAATCGGAGCATTGTCCTCAAATCTGTTTCCATGTTCCTATATGCGAGCAGACACTAATTATTCGAGAACGATGCAAATTGCCCACAAACTATATTGCAGACGTGACCTCTAATTTGAAGCCGCTTCGAATAAGCGGTCATAAAGGATTCTCCGTGACGAAGGGATAAATCTTTAAATATTTTTCTAAATTCCTTTTTTTTTCTTACATTTTCTGTATATATAATAAAATACAAAATTAGATATTATACAAAATTATATAAAAAAAAAAAAAAATCTTTTATAAATTCGAAACGGAATCTTAATTTGAAGAAAATTTGACACAGTAGTGTGACTCAACATTATCGGCAAGAGATCATAGAAGTTTTATAAAAAGGACGAATAAAAGTATATCGAATAAATATATATATATATGAATTGCATGCGGAAAAAGAAAAATAGTACACGCATATTCGATGCGAAACATTGCTACGACAGCTGGAGAGGTGGTCAGCACCTTCCTTTCATCCTTACCGCCTTTCTGATTCACTTCACGCGTATTTACACGACTGCCGTGGGGGTTGGGGTGTCAGAGAAAACGGGGGAGAATCGAAGTAGCAACTGTCTGAAGAGAGCACACCAGGTTTGCAGCCTATGAGAGTTATGCTTATACCAATATTATAGGGAGGCGGGCAGCTGACGGAAAACATTAGAAGGAAATAGCCGAAACAGACCCTATGGGAATATTTATCTTTTTTTTTTTTTTTTTTTTTTTTTTTAATAAGGACTACACTAAAGAATCGAAATTGCCTTTTAAAGAACAAAATTTTTAACTAAAGGGATCAGTTCCAAAAATTTACAGAAATTAGTATCATTTTATGGGTATAAAATTTTTATGATGAGATTCGATGAGAAAATGATGGAAATTCCAAGAGTTGCAGTTCAAAAATTAAACAAAAATGGGTCAGATTGAGGTCAAAAAAGGACGGAATATAAAATAGGATGAGGGAATGACATCAATCCTTCGACGGCAGTTACTTGACGATAGTACACTCATGATTGTTTGATCGGCCTCCTGGGTAAAGAGGGTTGCCATCAGCTAGGTCGACAAAGCCAGAAGGACGAAGTGGAGTCAGAGGAATCGTCAAAGAATAAAGATCGGTTGAGTAAAAACGCGACACGAGGTGCGGCACCTTTGACGTTCTCTCTCTCTCTCTTTCTCACTCTTTGTTTGTAGCACGTGTGTCAAAATCTTTCTCTGTTCTCTTCTCCTCACGCATACGCACAACATCAATTAAGAGAGTCAGATCTGCCCTTTTACTCTTTTCCCTGGACAAACATATACTCTTTATCTTTCTCTCATTCTGTTCTCTTAGATCTCGCGCGCAAATTCTCTTCATCTCTGTTTCTTCTTTATTTACTTCTTTTTCAATCTCTTTCTTTTCAGTATCTGACTCTTTTCTCTTTCACACTTGCCATTTTCCCTTTTCTCTCTGTAGGATCTTTTTAGCATCTTTTTCATACACGCACTTTGTTCAATCTACATGTCAATGTACAGCTTCTTTAGAAACAGAAAAATTTCTACTACAAAACAAATACTAGAATTTATTAACTCTTTGAAGAATAGTATATAAGTTTTATAAATATAACTGTAGCAATTTGAAATGAATTAAAAGTCCCTTTCATAAATAAACATTATTCTTCTGTATATATATATGAAATTAAGTGATTATCATAGTATTTGAAATTTACCGCCGACGACAGTTGGTGAACGTATAGCAAAAGAGTTTAATTTGTGATAATGAGCGATTTTCCCACAAAGCGGTTTTTTTTTCTCAACTTCCGGAATGGAATAACAGCTTGCTACTATTTGAGGGGGATAAATCCAATAATTGCATTCTTTTGATTGAAAGAAAAGCGAGATTCCGTTTTAGAGAACTTAAAGTGAGGAAGGCGAAGGTCGGATTTCGATAGGGTAAAAGGGTATATAAAAAAAAGAGAAGAAGAAGAAGAAGAAGAAACGAGGAACCAGTCGACAGCCCAGCGCCGTCAAGTGGCACTTTAATCTTTGAGGAGGAGAGAGGAGGGGGTGGAAGATCCGGACTTCAAAGTTACCTGCAACTTCAACCATCTGGTTGATAAATGTTTCAGCGGCGGTAAAAGCGAAATCTCATCCTCCTTATCCTTTTCGCGATGAAGCAGAAATCACCGATAAATGTTCACCGTTTGATTTTTTTTTATCCTTCACCTTTTCGCCGACAGTAGCTTGTTTTTATCTTCCACCAAGAGAGAAAAAGAGAGACTCTTAAACATTTGCATAACTGCTTTAAAAGAAAGAAAAAAAAAGAGCAGCAAAAAGAATTTATTTTTATTTCTTATCGCTCTAATTGACCAGATAGAAATTTAACTTATGGAATAAAAGCCTTTTAAAAATGATGAAAAAGAAAAATAAAAAACACATTAGTGAAACCTTTTTTTTTTTTTTTGCTCGACACCTGCCGGCAAAAGATGAAGAAAAGACCTTTTCGGCAAATTGTACGGACTACTCTGTTTACAAAGGAAATAAGTCACGCTAATCACTTCTTCTTAATACTCATCATCAAAAGGATTTCGAAACTTTCGAATTTTTTTAGTTTTTCATATATCCAAGAGTTTGCTTTTATTCTGCTTTTTTAACATCTTTCATGAACCCAGACAGTCTACCAAAACAATTGGAAAACGGATTAGAGCAGATTTTATGGGGATCAGACTCGAATGAATAAACTACCCTGGAACCTTCAACCCCAGCGACCTTATAAATGAAAGTAATTCTATTTTTTACACAACGCAGTTTGATATAAATAATCTGTAAACTAAACTTAGTTTGATTATAGTTTATACCAAAAACTGCACTAAAATAAAAGATTGTGAATTTCGAATTGCTGCTAATTTTAAATATCTTCTTCTAAACAGAAACGATTATAAAACCTAGTATAAGTACGTGTCGAACAATTGTTCCTCAATTGCAATAAATTGAGGCAATATGGTGATGGCTGATGAAGGAGAAAGAGGAAAAGAGAAAGAGAGGGTTACAAAGGAAGACGAGGGCCTCGAGAGGTTGTAAAGGGTAGAAATCCATAGAGTGCACTTAACAGTTTACAGGCACTTAGCCAGGCGCACTTCGAATTCGCTTGGATTAGTGAAAGGGGGAGATATATATGACCGGGCGGCTTGGGTGATATGTGCAATGCGTTATAGGAATCAAAGCAAACATACACGGGAGCATAAGAGGTGACTGGTGTTTACTAGCGGGCTAGAAAGGGGGCATCCATCCGTCGCAAACAATAGAGACAATTATTGTGTGCAGGACCTATGGAAATAATGGATCAAACGACAAGGCCATTTTGGTATGTTACTCGTTGTCGTTTCGTCTGTGTCTCACCATAATCGTCCTCTGTCGTCTGCCACAGTAAACCACCACCACCAATCGTATTTATACGTGCAGGGGAAAATTGTCAGAAGTTCCGTCTATATACAATTCGGCAAACTTCAAAGCGTATCATATACTCTATTGTAGGCCCCTATCTTCCTATATTTTGTGTCGACGTTAATCGATTTTCGTGTGTTTTTCTTTCTCTCTATCTTTTTTTTATTATAGCTCTCTCGTATATATATATATATAACCTCTCATCTGCTCTATATATATTTTGCTTTCGAATTAGGCCTCAGACTTTAATTTATAGTACACCGAAATTACTGTTATGGTATAAATTAGAATCCAATCTGTTCTTGATTAATGGCTCTTTGTCGCAGTAATCGTACGTTGGCTCTCTGAATCCCGTGGTTTTGATGTGGTATATAAACGCTGTCACTCATTCACTCGACGTCTGTTATCAAAATTGAAAACAATACAAATTCCACATATATGTCGCTGGCCGATAGAAAAATCAGACCGTTAGTTAAAATTTTCTAATTCGCTATTCGATAATTTTGCAGTTGCATTTTTTGTACCCCTGACGTCCACTTAGGGACTAAAGAGATGCAGCTTCATCATTTATTAATAAAATTGTTGTTTCTACAATTTTTATATCAGTCCTGGATAAAACCATTCTTTTCTAAAACTGTGTTTTGTACACGTCTAATTTGGTACACGTTACTTTTGAAATCAAGTTATGACACCAAGAAAAATTATTAAAGTCTAAAGGTCCGCGATCAACAGTTGGTACAGCTAAAGAGATTGAATCGTGCTAATGTTCAAGACTGGAAATGTAGCTTCTAAAAATGTGATCATCTTCTCGGCTGCGAATTTTTATTAAAACAGACATTCTGTATCTCTTTTAGACGTTTTCCAGCTCATAGCGAGCAAATTAATTCTTGCTGCTCATTATTTGTCAATGATTTCCTGATGTATAATAATTGATAATGAACATTTTTGAAGAATAGAATTTTGTATCTTTAAATTTGCTATCGTCTACTGGCCGGCTATTATAGAAAATTAATTAGGCTATTAGCTAAAAGACGGATTTTTCTATCGGCCTACGATAATTGTGTGAATTTTTCAAGGACAGGATTTCAAGAGCAGAGAAAAAGAGATTTGTGATCAAGGAAGAGTGGCGTCAATTTGGATTATTCCACTAGAATGAAAACAATGATTTCCGCTTTACAAAGAGTCACATAGTGCCTATAATTCAGGGAGTGGTTCGACTCTCTCATCACCCTTCGAGAGAGAAAGAGAGAGAGAGAAAGAATGAAACCGCGCGTGGAACATGTGATTTTCTCACTGTCCTTACCGCACGCATCCCAACCGAGGGATTCCCCAATGGAGTTGAGAGAGAGTAAGCCCGGAGGGAGGTAGATATAGGTGGGGTGGCTTGATGGTTGGGTTCTTGTCCTGTTTGATACCACGTGCTCGGCACGATCAAAGAGTCGAGAGAGAGAGATAGAGACCATACCCCGCGACCTTTCATTTCGATGTCAAAGACTTATCACGCCCATCGCCCTTGTTTTAAACGACCCTATAACAGATAATTAATCACAATTTTCAGACTAATAAATTACACCAAAAAAAAACCAATAAAATTAATTTCTTCTGTTTCAGATTATAATAGTCGAACTACGCTTTCTTGAAAATTTAATACAACTCGGATCAATTAGAAAAAGGATATTGCGGTGAGTGAAACAATTAAAATATTCATTTTTTAAGGGAAAGTGAGAATGGAAATGAAGAGAGATTGGAGTTTATATGCATGGATGAATTTGAAGTGTGAAGATCATTGACAACTAGTAGGGAATGATGGGGTATAAAGAGGAAAGGACTTTTAAGCTTCACGGCGGGCACACGAGACACGGAGATGGTGTCTCTCTCTCTTTCTCTCTTGTGCAAAGTGGACCAATACAAGGGGGTGAAGCAAAGGGTAAGAGGCAACCTCGATCCCGTTTGATACCACGTGCTCTCTACGGCACACGGTTAAAGCGCGCGGGTATATATTCTCCCCCTACTTCCTTTCATTTCGATATCAAAAGGCTGCTGCGCTCCCGGGGTTGCTAAAGCGTTGCTTCTCGACTTTGCAAGTTCCCGCCCTTCACTTCTACTCTTTCTCACTATCTTCCTGTCTTTGTTACACGATCCGTGAACTCTCCTTTTACTTTGTATCGGCGCGAATTAAATTTCATACCATACTCTTAAACTTATGGCTTTCAATTTAAAAAAACCAATCCCTTCAATCTTTAATATATCCCTGATCAGTGATTTTAGAAATCAAAGTTCTGATTGGAATAATTTTTTAGTTTTGCTATAAAGAGTTTGCTCGTTATGATTATATTTGTATAGAATGAGTTTATTGCGACAGGTATATATTGATCGTTTCTTTATAATGATATGAATTCTTAAATTGATTTAATCATTCATGCTGGTTTGAATCGATGCACTTAAGTACTATATGGATACAATCGAGAACATTCAGACACGAAGAAACCTCATTGAGTACAACTATTATTCTTTTGTTGAAAGTCGCCTACAACAGAAAGAGAGAACCCTTATCTGAATATTCACCGATTCTTTTGTATCGCGCGCAGTCTTCATAGCAATCTTTCCTTATATATATATATATATATATATATATATATATATATACGTCTAGACAAAACGTAATAAGAAAAAAAAAATACTTTTTCAAAACCACATCATTATCATTTTAGAAAATTAATATCTATCATTCTGTAAAGTGCTTTGATCTTCTTGTACCTAAGCTATTTGAGTAATGAATTAATGCATGAAGCGCCGAGTTGTTTATGTATCAGATAATCCAAAGCTGACATTAAAAGAGAGGCTCCTACTCTACTACTCACGAAATGATGATTTTGACGCGTCAATATTCTCTAAATTGGTAAAACAAACATTATAGGAAAAATAGGAATTCATAAAATCGAAGTTGTATTGATCCTTTGATGATGTGGGCTTTAGAATTCAATTAATGTAAGAGAAAATTTTCCGAATTATAAAAACAAGATACTTTGGAGTGATAAAATTGTTATTGCTTTTGCAGTGTGGAAAATTGCTGCTAGTGACGCTTTTCCCGTTTTCTCTTTTAAATCACATGCACAACGATTACAGAGTAGTATACGCCTGAAGTTTATGATCAGTAGTAGTCTTGACTTTTTTTTTTTTGCCATACAGCGTTACTGACCGAGCGCAAAAACACTGTGAGAGCAACACAAAGCCAACATCGACCAATGCCGCGTCGGGAGCATAAGGCAAGGATAATGGTATTAAGGCTTAAAGAGACCTTAACCTAACCGTTAGTTTATTGGCGTGAAGGAGTCGCAGAGCGTGTCTACATCAAAGCTGCCGCTTCCGAGTCTCTCTTTCTCTCTCATTCTCCTTTCCCCTCTCACACCTAGAACCATCCTATTGACGGTCCCGTCGTCCTCGTCATCGTCGTCGCTACCACCTCCAATCCCCAATGTACATTGACTATACGGACCTCTTATTGCTTTCACCTCAATTCTCTTCACTCACGATCTTTCCTTCATACTTCGTCCTACGATCTATAGACATCTATTAATATTCCCTCTCTTTCCTCCCCTAAAATTTTGCATCGTGTCAGATTATAGATTCCCCTATTTGACAATAATCTCCTTTTATCAGACCGAAAGTACGTGCCTCCAACAAAATGATTCATGTTTCTTGAGGGTAACAAGATAAGCGTAAAATTTCATTAAATCGAACCCCTTTCTGATGTTAGGTTATATAGCTGAATTTTAGCAACAAAAGAAAAATATGAAATTAATGTAAATAACATTATTATACTCTGATTAATCCATCTTTCATTTGCAATTTCGCGAGTTTATTAAATTTAAATTTAATTTAGTCTAATTAGGCCCAACGTTCAACTAAATCTATGTTTCAAAGCACAGATGAATATTTCAATCTGAGGATGTAAATTTCATCATTGATTGATCAATCACATTCTTACTAATAATGATTTATTGATAAATCAAATTTCTCTCATTATACTATAATTAATTCCTGAATCAAATAAGCTTTACTCTATAAAATTTAGCGAAAATTTTAATTCTAAATCAGTAATCCTAATGAATTAATATATTTTTTTTTTTCATTAATTTAAAGTGTAGGAAAAATTTTTTGAAGATGAATATTCTTAAAAAACTCTAAAATAAATTATCATCTGAACGTTTAATTTTCAAAAATATTTAATGGACCTTGAACGAAATATTTTTTTCAATCTATAAATTATTAAAAATTACTGATGTCAATGTAAAATAAAACAATTATTAAATTAATATATATTTTTTTTTAGATATTTTAAAACAAAAATTCTGTAATAAAATTCCTACTTAAAGAAGTTGTAAAAAAAAATTTTCATTTGAACGTTTTAAACTCATAATATTTAAGTTGAGGAAAAAAAAAATAAATTGTTTCATTTTAACATTCAGAATAATTTTCGGCACATTAATTTTGTAAAGAAACTTTATCAAACGGTTTTTTAAAAAAAATATATATATTTTCTTAATTAATTTAAGAGAGAAACTTAGGGAAAAAAAATTTTCGAGACACACTCTTTGGCCCTACTCGTGACCTGAATTTTGTGGAGATAGGGTTAACTTGTATATATCGATTTGCCACCTAAAAATAAAAACCGTTGCCTGAAACGAGAACTACGATAAAGAATAATACAAAGCCAAAAAAAAAAGTAATGATTTTCTAAATTTTGATTAACAAAATTTATTTAATTAAATCGAATTCTTTACTTTACTGAATTTTTATTTATAGTTTAATTCAATTTTTTATTTCACTGAATCTCGATTTATCTTAATTTTTAGAATACAACGAATTATCATTTGAAATATTCAAATAATGAATAAAATGCGTAAAAAAATAAAATGAAGTTTATCAAAAAAAAAAAAATCTACAATTTTCAACTTTATAACGAATTTTTTCTGACATTTATTGACTTTGATGTTATATAAAAAAAATATTTTAATGATTAAAATTTGTCGTTGATTTATCCACACGGGGATTTTTTTTTTTACCCGGTAATGTCAGGGAGTTTAAACTTGAAACTAAGCGAAACGTGACGTTATTGGGGTTACACTTATAACTTTAATACGCATATATATATACATGAGGGTTGAGTAAAAAGTATTATATATGAAGAGTATATATGAACAAGTCTGCGTATCCATAACCTTTTAATTTTTTATGCTTTTAAAGAAAACTGACGACGGGAACGCTAATTGAAATCCATGCTTGTGCACCCATTAACTATATTTATATATCAATGTGAGATTACGCGTTAGAGCAGAAATGTTATTGAAAATGCGTATTACCTTTGATCAAATGCCGTGCGAGACTTTTTATGTTACACGTGTTTTATAAATTACACACATATACGAGAGTATAGTAAACGCATATATCACTCTTCAAAATTTCGTAGTTTTTTTTTTTTAAAAAGGTATTTTTTAATTATATATTAATTTTATCAATAAGATTTAAGATCTTTTGAAATTTTGTTTTATAACAATTTTGTTAAATGAAAATTCAGTGAAATAAAAAATATTTAAATACGAATTTTAAAATAATATATTAGAAAAATATGAATACCTTTTATGAATTACGGACATTTGTCCAAGAGATGAATATTTGATTTAAATTTTCTATATTATACTATCATTTGATATATATATGTTTCTGAAGAATCATAAATGATTAAGGCTCCCATAATCCGCAATATACATAGTAATCTGATGAATCAATACTAATTTCTTCTTCAAAGAAGCGTTCATGTGCTGTTTGCAAATAATAGACATCAGTTTTCTACAAACGTGCAAATTTAGGGGAGTGACAGACACTATTGATTTAGTGAAATTTTCCCTTGAACGTATAATTAAACAATTCTGCATTCTATCCAAAAGTCTAATTATGTAACAATGCATAACAATAGTATCAATTTTGTTGAAAATTCCAAAGAGAATAATGAAGTATTGTTTCGCAACATTTCTGAAAACAAAGTAATTAATATTTAGTCATTATAAGTACAAAATTAATCTCCTATTTAATTAACAGACATTATATTTAATAAAAAAAAATCTCTTTCAAAATAGAATCAAAATAAGAAAATGGATTTAGAAATTTAAAATCCTAATTCAGAAATAATTTTCTATTAATTAAAAACTTTTTAAATATCCCTCATATTTAGAATTTTAGTATATAATTGAGAGTGAAAAATTAAATTAAAAAAAATAAATAACCCTCGGGAGAATTTCAGACTCATTTTAAATCTAGTTGCAGTAAAATAAATTCACTTTTAAAAGTGAACAAGTTTCTATGAGAAATAGAGAACCGTCGATGAAAAGAAGCCACGAAAGGTAGAAAAAACTAGCTCTCGAGATGAACGTATATATATATAGGTTCGAAAGAAATGAGTTTTACTGTGGAAGGCACGTACAACAGAAATGACTGCGATCGTTTGCTTCAACCATCGTCAGTACAATCAAAAAGAGAATTATAAGTTCTTCGACATCGTCAAGGAAGGAAAAGACACACGAGGGAGGAAAAAGAAGATCTCTATAATACAGAGACGCGTGAAATGTCTTCAAGCAGAAAGCCACAAGTCTGAGAGAGGGGGGGGGAGGGAAGATGGAAACATTTCTCCCCCGTGTAAACGACCCTTTTCGGGGAAGGGGGAGGAGAAAAAGGAAAATTCAACTCAATACACCTACATCCCTGAAAAATTTTTCTACTCAACAAAAATATAATATGAAAAATTGAATGTTTATTATTATTATGTGACTTACCTGCACGATGATCTCTCAAGGCACCGGTTTCCTCTTTCTTCGTGATGCGGCGTTTTTTTTTTTTTTTTTTTTTTTTTTTCTACGAGGGTCCGCCTTTCTCGTGGAGCAAAAGCTCAAAATAGAGGCCCATGCCCGAAGGTGTCAACTCTCACCGAGGCCACGCCGTTGGCACATCGCGATGCCCACTTTCTTGTCCCTTTAAATCCAAGCCGTTTAACAAGCACACACTTCACAAAAGAAAAAAACAATTCTCCAAATGGTAAATTCGTGAAAAACTTTGAAATAAACCCGTGAATTTTGACGCAATTCATACGTTTATTCATTAACACAAAACACCGTCCCCGTCGCCATCAACTCCTAGCCTCGCATACACAAACACACACACACAAATATTACACACAGTTGAGAAACTAGTCACGACGTTTGCGCCTTCTGGCGCTCATTTAACAAACTTTCGTTCAAAGCACAGCCAATCAACAAGCCGCATGCCCTGTGACATCAACACCCTCGAACTTTCAATCTTTAGAACCCTGCACTTATTAATTTTCCCCTAATTTTTCATTTTACACCTTTCTCTTTAAATTTTTTTCACAAAATTCACTTACAATTCTTTTTTTAACTTATCCAATTAATAAAAACTCATATTTTCATATATTAACACTCAATTTCATAAAAAAAAGAGAGCTAATAGTATTTAAATTTTTTTTTAAATTCCCGCCAAAATTGGTTTAAAATTAAAGGTTAACCACGTGATGAGTTGGAAATATTTGTTTTTTTTTTATTTACGTGAACATGGTGATTGTAATACAATGGAAATTATTTAATTAAAAAGGTATTAGATTTAATTAAAGAGTTTGAAATTAAATTAAAGGGATTTAATTAAAGATTTAATTAAAGAATTAACGATGCAAGAAAAAAAGAGATAAGCGTTTAAGTTTTGTCGCACACACCTTGTAAGAAAATAGAGAGTGAGAGGGAAAAAAAAAAAAAAAAAAGTTGTGAAAACCAATGATTATTGTCCAAGTACCATTGGGTACGAAGGCAGCACCTTGTTCCTACTTGTAGCAAATACCCGTTTCTTTGATCCTCGCATCTCTTTGATCTCGCGACACCCCCTCCCCGGACGTCCTCCGCAACCCCCAACCCTTCGCCGGCGTTTCACAAGTAACTCAACTTTTCCTCCCTCTCCTGGGCCACACAAAGTGCATGATGCCGTCTAACAAAACAATTTCAAAGTCTCTTCAATGTGTGCCTTGGAGCATTGTGTGTATTTGCCTCAAATAAAAAGCGAAGTCTATTGCCTTCGCGGCTTCATCGTCCTTTTTTCGTTTTCTTCTTTAACCCACCCCCCCCCCCCTTCCCCCGTATAAGGAGTAGAAAGTATCCTTGAAAACAGAGAAGAGACACTTTAACTGTTGTATGTATATATATATATATATTTTTTTTTTTCTTATATTTCTGGAGCTTCACTTCATTTCGCATTTCACCGAGACTTCTTTCTTCATGCAATCTTCTTTTTCATATTATTTATTTTATATTTCAATTTTAATGAATCTGAAAAAATCTTGATTTTTGGCTTAAAACAAAATTTATTTCTTTTTTTTGCAGCAAAAAAAAAAAAAAATTGAAGAAGAATCGTGTTTTGGTTTTTCAAGTGTGCAATTAGTGGAACGTTAGCTGAATTACGAAGACGAAGAAAGTTCTGGACATTGCGATGTCCAAGAAAGTTAAATTCGTTAACAAAAAGAGCTGGTCCCTTGCAATGAATGGCTTTACCCTCAAGAAAATTGCCCTTCGGGAAAAAAAAATTACTTCGATCTAATGTCTGCTGAATACCAATGAAAATAACGAAAATGGTAAATTTTTTTCTAATTTATTATTTAGATTATTTTAGTTTTAATTTTATTTCCTAAAAATCAAAAAAAAAAAAAAGTAGTTACAATACAGTCGAAAAACGAAAATTTCAATCATATTGCATTGTGAATTTATGTGCTGTCTACTTTAAAAAAAAAAAAAAATCGATTAATTCAAATTTAATTAATACAAATCAATTTATTTTATATAAATTTCCTACAGAATCATACAAAACTTTTTTTTTTTGTTCAATATTGCTGCTGAATAATACAAAAATTTTCAAAATTATCATTTTTTATTATATATAAATAAATTTAATAATTAAAATTAATTGAATTTAATACATCTTTATAAGAAAATTCATTAAAAAATTGAATTTTTTTTCTCAAAAAATAAAAATAAATTGATTTAATTATAAATAATTTATTTAAAATCACAATAGAATGTGACGATTATTTAAATTTCTTTTTTATATACATGGAAAGATAAAAAAAAAAAAAATACAGACATTTTGATCGCTCGACTGGAAAATAAAATTATCTATTAAACAAAAGTATATAGGCGCGTATGTCAGTTCGTTGTAAATGGCCCCTTTGCGAAAATCCAATAAATTATCCTTTGAAGTCAACATCAGATACTTATGCTTTGAACAGAGACCAAAAGTTAAATATAAAATAAAAAATTGAAAACTTCAATTTCACTCGAGTATAAATGTAAAATTTATTATCTATTGTGATTGTTAATATATAATCAGCAAAAAAAAAAAAAAAATGAGATTTGCAATTAATTTTTAATTATTTATTATAGTTAACTGATGTTTTTGAGATTATTTTAATTTTCCATTTCACCATAAGAAGTTAATGATTCAGAAGATAAGGGATGTTGTAGATAAAAACGAACCCTATAGTTTTATATACCCCATTTGATCAAGTACCATATAGAATAAATTTATCTCTCAAAATCAATATTTTTATTACCATAAATATTTTTATTTTAACATTAAAAAAAAAAAAGATTGAAATATAAATAATAATTATTAATTTTAATTACTTTGCTCCTAATAAATTAGAGAAAAAAAAATAAGGATAAGAAAGAATTTAAATAGTTACCAATTTACTTTTTATTTTACAAATATATATATATATATGTACATAAATAGGTAGAATCTTTTTAATTTCACAAAGGATATATCAATTCTCCGCAAATTATATTATTCACAATTTTATTCCATTCAATGGAGGGATAAAATTTTATCGTATCAGGAATACATTGTTTCCACGTTTTATTCCAAGAGGAAACAACCATTTTTGAAATTAATGTTATTGGTTCCTTGTTTGATTTTTTGTGCAAATTTATATTTATACTGCCTGTAATTTAAAAAAAAGTTGTTTACTATAATAATTAATTGTTAATTAGTTAAAAGTTAAAAATTAGTTTTTTTTTATAAACTTTTAAATAATAGAAATATTGAAAACTCACTGCTTACGCTATCAACACGAAAAATCCAATTAACAAAAGTATAAATTGGTATAACTTGTAGATAAAATTTTAGTCTTATTAATGTGCCTCCAAGTCCAATCATTATTAATCGTAGCTGAAAATATTAAAATGTCTGTATTGATATATTAATTTAAAATTAAATTTAATATAATTAAAAATTAAATTTATACAAACCGTTGTAAAAACAGAATAATAAACCCAAGTAGTTGGAATAAGAAAGAGAAGAATCGTAAAAAGTAAAGTTCCCAAAAAAAGTTGATCTGGTTGATATTCACATGAATCAACTCTTTCTCTAAGTGGATTTTTTTTCTTTCCCAAAAATAGACGAAACAATGATGTTAGACCTCTTAGTTGAATATTAAATAATCTGCAATTTTGTAATAAAACTTTATTTTTATTTGCGTTAAAAAAAATAAAATAATTTATAAAAATTTGATACCTTGCTGCATAAACATAAATGCAATATGAATGAAAGCTAAGAAGTGCTAAAAGATCGGCAATTATTGCAATTTGAAAAGTTAAACCCAAACGACCAAATAACAATACAACTTCAAAGGCAAAATCCATCACTGGTTTAGTAATAGTAAGAAATGTCCACCAAAGATGAATATGATATAAAAAAAATTTGCCCAGTACTTCATTAAAACAAGAATTTAATTTCAGTCCAGCTGGTGATCCCATTAACCAGTTAATCAATTGTTTCAATGTCACGACGACTTTCTGAAAAAGAAATAATATTATTTCTTGAATAATCAAGTAGTAAATATTTTTTAACGATAAATCGGAGTTACTAAAAAAAAAAAAAAAAAAAAATTTTAAATAAAAAGCTTATTTTAATTCCTCTTTAAAAACACTTACATCAGCATTAGTCAACATTACTGAAGACGGAGCAACATCCTCAATACTGATTAAAATAAATCTCAACATAAGAATTCCTAAAATCATATCAACGATCATTGCTAAAATATAATTCCCCGTTTTTATCGTAATTCGCTTCTTGTGAATAATTGAATTTAACATCCAATTAAAATTTTGCAACCAACCATTCCAATGTAAACCGAGTGTTGAGTATTTGAAAATTGGCAATAGAAATTTACTCACAGTACAAAGAAACAAAATTGGATAAAACAAAACAAGTGCAAAATTCGTTAATATAAATTCTCGTGTACAATCAATCATTGTTTTTTTTCTAATTTCATTTTGATTCTCTTTTTTCTTCAATAATTGTTGTAATTCAATAAAATGATCTTTCGTCGTTGAACTAACAAAAAGTTCTGATTTAATAAGTGATAATTGATCGTATATAATTATCATAACGTGACAAGTTATTGGAGAAATATTTGTACCGTTAATAAAAATATTTTTTAAACAATAATCATAATTCTGTTGATTATCATCACTTGCAGATTTGACGTACAAATTTATCCAATTTGAATATTTTTTATCGGACCATTCATTATTTACACAAGTTCCAAAATAATATCCTATTATTTCAGTTTTATTTTTTATTTGTAAACTCGTTTTTCTTCCAATTATGTAGAATTTCTTGACATCGTTTATCTCATCATAAACAATTTTGCCGATCATTTGTCCCGGTTTTTCTTTATACAATTGGCTTGGAATGAATATTAATAGTGTCTTCATGGTGAATTATTCTATTATAAAATTATGTGGAAAATTTTCTTATTTATAAAAACCTAACCTCTTTGATTGTTTTGATCTAATTTATTTTATTGTAGACTTAACGATATCACAAAGTTTTAAATAAAAATAATGCATTTTTTCACAAAATTCCATTTAGTAAACATCAGCAGTAATTTGTAAATAATATTTAAACAAATGTTTGAGATTTTTTTCACAATTTGCAGTTGTTTGTATTTGTTTACATATGTCAAATGTCAAAATTTCCGGAAAGACGTAGCGTACACAGCGCTATCTTTCGTATGAAATTTCAAACTAATCTTTCGTCATTTCCGGTATTTTTTAAAAGGAAACATTAAAAACATAAACAAAAGAAAATGTCAATTTAATAAGAGAGTGTTTTTTTTTTAAATAAAATTAATAAATAATAGAGTTTAGAGGAAATATTTTTCATACTATCAAAGAGGTTAAAATTTTCCAAAGGACGACCAACGTTTTTGGAAAAGTCAGTAGGTTACAATCATTTATTATGACATGACAGCAGGAACGCTCGCAGAGAATCACTAGAATGACTAAGCAAATTTATTTAGAAAGCGAAAGATCTAAAGGAAAACTGTGGATTCAGTTGTTTTCTCAAGTTGGAACTTGAGAGTTCTTGTAGTTTATTAAAATTATGAATGTTAAAAGACCTATAAATATGGTGAGTACTTTGAATTCTATGTCCACACATACTTCATTTCATTGTTTTGATTTTGATATTCCTCACTACTACACAAACCCAAAACATATTCTCTTTTATTAAAAACATAAATTCTTTCTGTTATTAAAAACTCTTTGCTTTTCTTCACAAGGCAAAAAAAAATTCCTTGTTATTGGAAATCTGAATTTCTAACCTCAAAATTCAAATATTTGAATGCAATGTTTCTAAATAATTTTTTTTTTATAATTTATAAAAAAAGAACATGATACCCTCGATATATGTATGGAAAATTTTCTTCAGTTGTTTTCATTTTTTATTTCCACATTGAAGAATCATTATTCATTTTTCTATATCATATCTCTTTCTAAGATTATATATTTATTCAGGATCCTCTTTCACCTGGTCCTTGTTTGGATATAAGTGACGATGAACTTGTTTCAATATCAGTTCGAGACTTGAATCGTCAATTAAAACTTCGTGGTTTATCACGTGAGGAAATTGTGCGTATGAAACAACGGCGACGTACATTAAAAAATCGAGGATATGCTGCAAGTTGTCGTATTAAACGAATTGAACAAAAGGACGAATTGGAAACGGAAAAAACTCAGGAATATCGTGATATGGAGACAATGCAAGACGATAACAATAGAATGCGAGAGGAAGTTGAATCATGGCATTCAAAATATTTAGCCTTAAAGAAATTTGCATTACATGAAAAAATTCACATTCCACCTGAATTGGAAACAATATAAATTTATTATTTTAAGGCAAGAGGTAGAAAATTATAGAAAACATATACAAAATAAGGGATATAAAATATTGTATTTACTTTTTTTTTTTTTTTTAAATAAGGATTTTAATTTTTAATCGTATTTTTAAGATTATATGTAATTTACAACCATTAAATGTTGTATATTTGGATAAAAACGTTAAATTATATTTACTACTTGATTAGCAAATATTTGCTTTTTTAAATTGTTCTTTTTAAACAAAAATGATCAATATATAAAATAGAAAAATGGATTTTTAACTGTAATATTTATTGCAAGATATTACGAACAAAAAAAGGAAATTTGAATAACATTTATAATTTTGTACAATATGTCAGCTATTTGCGTTTTCGTGATTTAAAAGAAATATCAATTGACTAACAACATGAACATTAATTGAATTACCCAAGAGTCTATATCGTTGTTTATTGGTAATACTATTTGGAAATGAAAAATCCTCTGGAAAACACATAAGTCTTGACACTTCTTTTGGTGTGAAATAACGTAATTTTAAATCAATTAACAATTTCAATTCCTCTAAAGGCACTTCTCGATAATTCTTTAGTTTTTGAAAATTCTCATTAATTATTTCATCTGAATAGGGACAAAAAATTGAACCAGTTCCCTCTACATAATGTCCATAAGCTTTAGTAAAACAACAAGATCCATGTGAATTATTATTTCTTATATCAAAAATTGAAGAATATTTTTGAAGTATTTTTTCTGAAATTAAATATTTTTCCTCAACAATTTCATCAACAATATGTCGTAATTTATAACAATTTGTTGAATTTAAACATCCATCTTTAATAGCTAATAATCTATGACGACTTTGAGGTAAAATTTTAAGAATATTATCGGGAAGACAATTAATAATTGATGAATCTTTAAAACAGAAATTAAGATCATTTCTTTTTGCTAAAAGATAATATCTTTGTCGTGAATTAGGAACGCCAAATTGACATGGACTTAGTAATAATTCTTTATAATTAAATTTCATTTCAAGGCACTTAACAAGTTCATTTCTCGTATTAGATGATTCAAATCCTTTGACATTCTCCACAATAATATACATTAATGTTTCAATTTGAGGTATTAATTTTAAAATATGTAACAATGATTCAGATCTTTTATCTAAACTATCTTTCTTTAGTCCCACTCTTGTAAATGGCTGACAAGGTGGACTCATGAGAATTGTATCAATATTAAATTTTCTTATTTCATTAATGTTCAATGATTGAATATTCCTGCTGATATTTTTTGTTGTCTTTTGAAAATTGTGCCTGTAAACTTCATTTGCGACGGTATTTACATCTATTGATACAATTACATCTCCTTCGACGTTACTTTCTGAAAAAAAATTTAATTATAATTTATAAAAAGATCTTATTAAAAATATAAAAACATATATTGTCAATATTTTAAAGTTTGGATTGACTTTTTTTAAATTTTTATTTAAACATTAAATTATTTTTTAGAAACTTATCAATTAATTTAAAAAACAAATTGAACTATATATTTAAAATTTAAATAATTATTGTTAATATAAGACTTTTTTAAGAATATTGTTTAAAATTAACATACCATTGAAAGCATAATGCATTCCTCCAATTCCGCTATAAAGTTCGAGTACTCTCATTGTTTTTGAAAATATATACTTTTTTAATTGAATAAATTTTTTATTCTGTACAATATATAAACATTATTCGTCTTTAAGGTTATGTTAGTGACGAAACAAAATAAAGATTGAGGACACGTGAACTTGAAACTGCTTAAGTCAAAATAAATACTAATTTAGAAAAAGTATATTTCAAAATAAATAAATAATTTTCAAATATAAATAAATTAAAATATAAATATAATTAATTAATAAAATAAAATAAAGAAAAATTAAAATTTTGGTATAATAAATGTATTTTCGGTATTGTACACATTTTTTTTTTCTTAAAATGAAGAACAAGCACAATATATATAAAAAGGCACAAAAATTGCAGTTTTTTATTTTTTTATCGGCATATTAAAATAATATTGACGAATTTATTCGTTTATTTACGAAAAATTAATTTTTTAAGCCCACAAAATTATCACACATCCTGTTGTAAAAAAAGATTAGGATAAAATCTCAATGATTCGATTGAATCATCTCGGCATGCTTTTCCATTTTTCTCTGTAACTAATAATCTCTCTCGTGCTAAGGTCACAGATATTCCATTAGATTGAGCTAATTCTTCAGCCGAAATAGATCCTCTATCTTTCAACTGAAAAAATAGAAAATGTTCTTTAGACTATTTTAAAATTAGTTTTTTTCTCTCCATTCGTTGAATTTTCGAATGTAAAAACAAGGAATAATGAAAAAAAAATGTATTTACTAATTCGGCAATAGATTCCACAACTGCTTCATCATCGAGAGATCGAATTTGAAGAACCATAACACCACTGTCAAAAATTCTTAACACGAGTGGTAAATCCAATGGACCAAGTTGTCGACTTGCATTCAATAAATCCTCAGGTGACAATAGTTCTAAACCTCTAGCTCGATTAACTCTACAGTAAACATCCGTTAATGTCATCATACCTCCAACTTCCTAAAATTATATTTTCTATTATAAATCCAAAAAAAAATCAATTTTCTTAGAAAAAACAAAAAAAAAATGCTTTACTTTAATAGGTTCTTCTAAAATATCCGCAAGTTGTCTTGCCAATTGTCTGAAATACTCATTACTACTTCTATAGGCATCTCTTGTTACAGGATCATCGATACCTAAGCTCATGAGGTATGATTTAAATCTCACAGTTTCATCTTCCGTGATATCGCCTTGACGTTCCTGAAATTTTTTCAGATTATGAACGACAATTATTTAATGCGCGATCATTGACAATCACCCTTATTTTTGTTGAGATGGTCTTCGATATGTTCACCATGTCCTTTGCCATTTCCATTAATTTCCTGAGATCTTGAAATGCCATAGAAATACTTTGATCCGTAGCTTTTTGTCTCTCCTGTAAATGTCTTTCAATTCCTATGATTCCAGTGCGAGTTTTTATTTCCGGTAAACGTTTCACACTACTAGAACCGCTCTGTTGCTGTAAATGAATTTAAAAAAAAAGAAAATTTACCACAAATTAACAAGATTTTTTCAGAAAAATTAAAATTATTACAGTTTCAACAATTGGTGGCATTAATTCCCAAGCTCGTCGAGTGAGAGCATCTGATAATTGAACAATGAAATTTGGATCAAGTCCCTCTTTAAATGATAATTTAATATAATTTTTTGCACTATCATCTAGTGGACCCTTTCCTTTCTCTGCAAAAAGATTTAATTCTTTTAATTATACTATGACAGAGACAATTTTGTCAAGGATAAAAAAAAATTTAATTTTACCCACCTGGTCCAGGTTCGGTGAGATGTAGAACAACTTTTTTACTTCTACTAAATGAAAAAGCACCAGGATTTTCCTCCTCAAGGAAAATAATATATTTTAACGATAATGTCAAACGGGAACCTTGATTGTCAACTTCATTGGGTCGGCCCCAAAATATTCTATAATTTGTCAAGACCAAATCACTGGTCACAAAGTGTGTCTATTAACGAAAATGAGAATATTAATAATTTTTTTTAATTAAATTATAATTCAACTTTAATAAATAATTTTTACCTTATTTTCACCATCATAAAGACTCACTCTTCTGTCAGTTCGTAAATGAACTTCATTTGGCAAAAATGTCAATATTGCAAATTCAAATCTATTCATATTGACTATTGAATTTGAAAAATGTATAACTTTATTTCTTAAAATATTTAAAAATCTAAATATTATAATTATTTACATATACATTATCACGAGCTACTTTTCTTATCGTTCCCATAAAACATATACACAGAAACATAACCTCAAAATTAAAAACACTTTGCCGTTACTAAATTTTTTCACTAGATATTTTTTTCAATAATAATAATAATTATTATTATTTAAACAATCTTTAATAAAATAGTAAATTCACTAATTTAATAAATTATAATAAACAGGGAGAATTACTTTGAAAATTTTGACATTTTCATGTAAGCAACAATAAATTATTGTTATTGGCTGACGATAATGATTGGTTGGAAATATTTCCAAGAGGGATTTTTAAAATAGAGAAAATACATTTTTTTGTGAATATATTCTTTTTTTAAGAAAATATTGTTTCAAATAATTTATAAGTATTTATTTTCATTTTATTTTATTTTTTACTTTTTAACATTGTTTTTGTCATTTTTTTATAGCAAAACCAATTTTAAAAATTTAAACAATTAATTTTTATTAACTTTAAAAAAAAATGAATTGTTTATAATAAAACAGAATAAAAATAACACATAATGACATAATAAATAAATTACCAATTTTCTTATAAATTTCTTGTATTTTTCCTATATTTTGGTAATATTTTCTGTAATTTCATATGAAAATTTCCATATTGGCGCCTGTCAATTAAGTTTTTATTCTATGGCCATCGTGCGCCGCGCTTATAGTCCTTTCTCTGCTGAAATTCTAAACGCATTTTGTACGTTTTTTTCATTAAAAAAAAGTTATTTATGATTCCACACAATGTCAAATAGTAATCACAGTGATTCACAAGCAAGTGAGGTCAGTAATTAAATACATTATTTCTATAATATATGCGTTTTATTGAAAAATTGCAAAATTTTAATTCCCAAGCTAACCTCAAAATTACATTGTATCCAATTAAAATACGCACTATGTACTTTCAATTGTTTCATTGTTGTTTACGTACCAGTAAACATTTAATTATAATTTTATTTACTTGTACATTATTTTAATTTTGCAATAATGATAAATTTATTTCATTTATCTTTGATAATTGGAAACTTTGGGAATGCACATGTTATCTAATTTTTAGGAAGAGGAAGGCGAAATAAGAGAACCCAAGGAGACAAAAAAGGTTTCGGAGAGTGAAGAAGAAGGTAATTTCTTGAAATATATATATAATGAATAATATATTATATAATTTTTTTTTTTATAATATATACTGTAAATAAACGCTTTGTGATATTTCTCTAAGTACAAGGTGAAATATGCAACAGTATATATGTAATTGTATAATTTTCCATTTAAAAGAATGGAAATTTTAAATTTATTTTAATTTTAATTTGTTTAATTTAACAATATAATTAGATCTCGTACTTCGATTTGGAGAAGAAAGCAATGAATCAGTTGAGCATAAGAAACGTAAAAGAAGTATTGACGATATTTCTTACAATAAAGATAAAAACTATTTGAATGTTGTGATAAAAAAAGAAAAAGAAGACGAACACCAGCAGGATGTGAAATTAGATAAAGAAAAAGACCATCTGAAAGCTGTCGAAGCGGACTTACAGTTTAAAATGGCAAATGTGAGATTATTATTTTATATTCATATATTTTATGATTAGAAGAAAAGGCTAGAAGTACCAAATCTATGTTTTTAGATCTAAAAATAGTGTAAAAAAAAATTCTTACACTACATGATAAATTATGTCGATTTTATTATTTTTTTTTTAAATATTAAATTGATTCTAATTATTTTCAAATTAGAACTCTTTAAAAATTTTATTAAAATATTTTACAAAAATTTTTTTTTATATATTTAAATTAATAGTATACAATTTTTTTTTAGAAACGTGTAAAATATGAATTTGCAAATAGTGGACAATTTGAACCCATTACAGAAATTGTACCACCTGTTGAAATTGTAAGTATTCTATTAAGAAAATTTTCACATAATATTAGCAGCAATATTGTTTTTGAATTTATTTTTGATATTGTGATACAAAGGAAAACAATTTTCTAAAAAATAAATAAATGCTACTCAATTATAATTATGCAAATAAAAAGCAATATTATAAAAGTTAATTTTTCATCAAGATACTATTAAAAAAATTAATATTTTTATGGCAGAAAATTGAAATATCAGACGATGAAGATTATCAAGAACCGGAAACGACAAAGGAGGACACAACTGTCGATAATGTACCAGAAGAAGAGGATGATGATGAGGAAGAAGAAGAAGAAGAAGAGGAGGAAATAAGTCCATTTCACCATGAAAAAAATATGAAGAAAAACGTATTTTCCACCGAGTAAGTAATTTTATAATTTAATTAGTTTAGATAAATAAGAATCTTTAAATTTTAAACAATTGAAAAAGTTAATTATTCATTAATGTTTTAATGATTCTCTATCATTATTTATATATTACTATAATTAATAAATTACAGAGCCTTAATGAAAGTTCAAGACATATTTGGTATTAATTTTGACAATGAAATTTTTGGAAAATACGGCAAGGAAGAATACGATGAAGAAGAAAGTGATATTAATTTAGGAAATTGTAAAAATGGTGAAAAAACAAAAAGTACAAAAAAACAAACAAAGAAAAAATCACCAAAAAAAATTATTTACGATATTTACGAGCCCAATCAACTAAGACGTGTTTATTCTGTAAATCTTGATAAAGAGGTATTCAACAAATATTTTTTATACTAGAAACATAATTTTTTTACTGATCATTCTTAATTACATATTAATGAATTATTTATTTCTAATATTAGTTATTAGTATCATTAATAATTTAATAAATTTTCGTATAATAATTTATTCACTATTAATCATTTATTAATTTATGTTTTTATAATGTGAAATTAAATTTTTGTTTAAGATTTGTGCAACTGATATTCCGGAACGAATGCAACTTCGTTTAACGCCAGTAACACCAACGGATGTTGAATCAAATGAATTGGATCTCGAATCAAAATGGATATATGAACAAGCATTTTACAAAGAATTAGTATCAATTCAAAACAACTTAACAGAAGAAGAGGAGGAGAGATTAAAAATTAAAATACATAATAGGCATCACACAATTGTAAAAATACGAAATGTCCTTCATTTCATACGTAATCAACAATTTGAAGTTCCTTTTATTGCAACATATAGAAAAGAATTTATTTATCCAGAATTGGATGTTAATGATTTATGGAAAATTTATAAATTCGATGCAAAATGGTGTCAATTACAACAGAGGAAAAAACATTTATTGAAACTTTTTGAAAATATGCTACAATATCAATTAAGTGAAGTTACAAAATTTAAAGGACTATCACCACCAGAAAGTATGAAAATAGTGAAAATTGCCGATATTGAAAAATTAAAAATAATCGATGATAGTGAAGAAATTCACGATATGTATCGTTATTTTAAATTACATTATAGTCATGAAATTCCAGCAATGAAACGTTTTATTCGTCAAAAAGAATATGAGGCATTAAAATTGAAATTACAAAAAAAAGGAGCTAAGGGAAATGATGATATTAATTTATCAGAAATTGATACAACTAAACCAATTGAAATTGAACGTAATGATCCATATTTTATTTGTAAAAAAGCTGGACTTGATTCATTTGTAAAAAAATTTGGTATAACATCAGAACATTTTGCTGAAAATTTACGTGACAGTTATCAACGTTATGAAGTTGAACAAGAACTTTATGATCCAATAACAACGGCAAGTCGATTTTGTGGGAAAAAAATTTCGGCACCAGAAAAAATTCTTAAATCAGCACAATTTATGTTTGCATTGCAATTGGCGTGCGAGCCACTTGTACGTAAAACATTGCGTAATCTTTATATGAAAAAAGCAAAATTAACTGTGCGTGCAACTAAAAAAGGAATACGTGAAATCGATGAAAATCATCCAATTTATACAATGAAATATTTAAAAAATAAACCAGTTAAAGATTTGGTGGGTGATCAATTTTTAAAATTGGTAGTTGCCGAGCAAGATGATTTAATAACAATAACATTCAGCGATATAATTGAGGGTGTTGCATCCAATAATTATATTGATGAGATTAAACAATTTTTGACGAAGCAGGAGAATAATCAAACTGTACTTGCTTGGAATGCATTGAGAATTAGTAGTATGGAAATGGCCCTAACAACAATGGTAAAGAAATTTTTTTCTTATTTTTATTATTATTATTAATATTCAGGGTGGCCACCCAAACGGGAAAAAACCTGAAGAAATTTTACACAGGGAGATTTTTTTCAAACTTTTTTCATCAAGCCGTTTACGAGATATGAATTTTTCAAAATTTAAGAATTTTAATGATTTTTTATTTTTGAATGCTCATAACTTTTTTATTTTAAGTTTTTTTTTTAAATTTGTGTTTTTAACTGAACTTTTCAACAATTTCATGGAAAAATTTATACAAATAAAATTGTATGAAAAAAAAACCAAAGATATTTTTAAAAAATGCAAATAGTACAATAGTGGTCACCCTGATATTATGTTTTTCTATATAGCATTTATTATTTATAAAACTTATTTAATTTAAAAAGTCATGGCAAAAATTGTATATCGATTAGATTTAAATATATTAATTTAATTTTACAGGTAATAATTGACTTGAAAAAAGAGTTGCGAGCAAATTTACTATTTGAAGCTAAGGACTGCGTGATGCGTGAGTGTTGTCAAAAACTTCAAAATTGGCTAAAAGTTGCGCCTTATACAAGCAATATATTTTGTGATGACGAAGAAGATTGGAGTTTATTGAAAGGTATACGGGTGATGGGTTTATCATTTCCACAAGATGAAACACAAATTTCTTACGCATGTATTGTTGCGCAAGATGGTGATTGTACGGATTTTTTGAAATTACCACATTTATTGAAACGACGAAACAGTACAAAAGAGAGTGATCGATTAATGAAAGAAACGGAATTACTTTCAATTCGTAATTTTATAGCAACAAAAAAGCCACATGTCATTGCTATTGCTGGTGAATCACGTGATGCATTAATGATACAATTTGAAATTAATGAAATAATTATGAAATTGCGCAATGAAGAAAATTTTCCAGCAATTAAAGTTGAAATTTGTGATAATGATTTGACAAAAATTTATGCTAATGGCAATCGTGCCATATCAGAATTTCGTGATTATTCATCGCAATTAAAACAGGCAATATCAATTGCACGTCGTTTACAGGATCCACTTATTGAATTTTCACAATTATGTAATACAGATGACGAGATATTGAGCTTAAAATATCATTCACTTCAAGATCAATTGCCACAGGATGAATTATTGGAAAATATTCATACGGAATTTATAAATGTCATTAATCAAATTGGTGTTAATGTTAATATGGTGGCGCAAAAATATTATGCTGAAAATTTATTGCAATTTGTTTGTGGCTTGGGACCAAGGAAGGCTCAAGCATTAATAAAAATTGTACGCAAACAAACTGATCAAAAATTAGAAAATCGTGCACAATTAGTGACAATTTGTAATTTAGAACCAAAGGTATTTATTAATTGTGCTGGTTTTATTAAAATTGATGCTGACAATTCAATTGACAATAAAGGCGCTTACGTTGAAGTATTAGATGGTTCAAGAATACATCCGGAAAGTTATGAATGGGCTAGAAAAATAGCAGTCGATGCTTTAGAATTGGAAGAGGATCCTAATAAAGCGATAATAAAAATTTTACAAACACCTGAAAAATTAAAAGATCTTGATCTTGATTCATTTATTGATTTATTACAGAGACAAGGATATGGGGATAAAAAAATGACAATGTATGATATTTGCGCGGAATTAAGTTGTATGTATCGTGATTTGAGAAGAAATTATGTATCGCCTAATGCGGAACAACTTTTTTATATGTTAACAAAAGAAACGCCTGAGACGTTGCACGTGGGAAGATTGATAGTTGCTAAAGTATTGGGTATAAGTCATAAGAAACCTCAAGGTGAACAAATGGAAAATATGCGACCAGTGAGAAATGATGAAACTGGTTTTTGGCAGTGTCCCTTTTGTTTTAAAAATGATTTTCTCGAATTATCTGAGGTATGGACGCATTTTGATACAACTTGTCCGGGACGTGCGACAGGTGTTAAAATTCGATTAGAAAATGGACTCACTGGTTATATTCATATTAAAAATCTCTCGGATAAAACGGTAACAAATCCACGTGAACGAGTGTGTGCAAATCAACCAATTCATTGTCGTATTATGAGAATTGATGTGGAAAAATTTGGAATTGAATGTACAAGTAGAAGTAAAGATCTTGCTGATAAAGATAATGAATGGAAAGCACCGAAGGATCCATTTTACGACATGGAAGGCGAGGAGAAAGAAAAAAAGCTCGAGGAAGAAGTGAGAAAATCAAAATTACGACAAGCATATATAAAACGAATTATTGGTCATCCATTTTTTAAGAATATTGATTTTGCCGATGCCGAACGTTTAATGAGTGACAAAAATCCAGGTGAAATAATAATAAGACCAAGTAGCAAAGGTCCAAATCATTTAACAATAACATGGAAAATGGCTGATGAAGTTATTCAACATATTGATGTAATTGAAGAAGGTAAAGCAAATGATTTTTTAACAGGCGCAAAATTACGCATTGGCAGCGATGAATTTGAAGATCTTGATGATATTTTTGTGAGACACATTAATCCAATGATTGGTTTTGTCAATGAAATTTTAAGTTTCAAATATTATAAGCCACGTGTCGGTGGCAATAAGGATAGAGCCGATGAAGTTTTAAAAATGCAAAAAAGAGAAAATCCTAATGGCATACCATATATTATTTCAGCAGCACGACAATATCCAGGCAATTTTTTACTCTCATATTTACCGCGCAATCAATGTAGACACGAATATTTTTCCATTATACCTGAGGGTATGAAATTTCGCACCGAAATATTTGTACGATTAAACGATTTACTTCGTTGGTTTAAAGAAAATTTTAAAGAACCAGTACCAACAAATCCACCAATTCCATCACGTGGAACACCACCACCAAGAACACCATATCAATCTACATCAACTGGAATTCGTAATGATGAATTTCCACAAGAAATACCAATGTCACATCGTCCATACGCTAATCAATCAATGTATCCGAATAATCAAATTTATCCACCTAATCGTTCTGATTATCATTCGGACTATTCAAAACGTCCAGAATATATAAATAGACCGGAATATCCACGAATGGATTATCCACAAAATCGATCCGAATATCCACCTAGTCGCGCGGATTATCCACCAAATCGTGTCGAATATCCACCAAATTCAGATTATCACTTACCACCATCGGATTATTCAATGAAATCGAATTATCGTTCCAATTCAGATTATCCATCTAGATCTGATTATCCACCAATTCGTTCCGATTATGGATCACCTCATTCGGATTATCCACATTCGGATTATCCACCATCTCGTTCGGATTATCCTCCATCTCGCGCCGATTATCCACCTAGGCCAGATTATACACCTCCTCGTTTAGATTATCCACCTCGTGCTGATTATCCACCTTCACGTTCAGATTATCCTCCTCCTTCTCGCGTTGATTATCCATCTTCACGTTCAGATTATCTTCCTCCACGTGTTGATTATCCACCAAAATCAAATTATCCATCAAATCAAAGTAGTAATACAAATAAAACACATTATCAATCTAAAACATCATATCCACAAAAACAAATTTATGAGTCTAATGAAATTTCATATCCATCTCAAGAGAAGAATAAAATTTCCGAATACAATGGCAAGGGTTTATTATCACGAAATTCAGAATCACCACCAACTGAAAAGACGTCGTTGACAAAAATTGTTCCTCCCGCTGCTAATTCTTCTGTTAGTTCACCTATATTACCAATAATTTCACCTCTTGTTCCACCACAACCAACAACAACAACAACAACAGATGATGTTATTATTATTTCACATATTGACAAAAATCAAGAGACAATTGGTGAAAAAAAACAATTGAAACCAACAATAAGTGCTGCTATACCTAAACCAAATTTAACATGGAGTCAACAAATTCAAAATAAAGTATTTGATGATACTTATTTTACGAAAACAAAAAAAATTGTAAAACCATATGATAATGGTGTTGGACATGGATTATTAAAAAAATTAGCTAAAGGAAAAATTCAACCAAAAAGAGGGAAAAAGAAACAAAACGATGAATTTGGATCGAGGGAATCATCTTTATCAAAGGATGATTTCTCTAGAGGTAAGATATGTGGAGAATCAATTTTTTTTTCCTCTATTGTGTTTTTGCTCTATATACTTTGGGATGGAATGACTTTGTGGAAAATGGTATTAAATCTCTAGTGATTTTTTTTTTTTTTCAAAATTAGATATTCGATAAATTTAAAGGAACTTGGCAAAAATGTAATTATTATTTAATTTTTATAATTTTACTTAAAATTTTTACAAATGCTGATAAAATGTACTTACTTTCATGATATTCTAAACATGTAACTGACTAATGACAAAAATTCAAAATGGCAGATTTAATATGGAGATTGAAGTTAAAAAAAAGATCACAAAACAAAAAAAAAGAATTTTTGGGTTAGAATATCAATTCAGCAATTCAAATTTTATCAGTCTGTAATTATTTATTTTATTTATTTGTACAAAATTTATTTACATTTCTTTATTTTTATTAATTTTATTTATTATTTTGTTTGTGTAATTTATCGAACAAGTTTCTTTAAGTCTATCATTTAATTACTTTACAATTTCAATATTTTTTTTTAAAATGCAACTATTTTTGCAAGTTCTGGTGGAATTATTAATTTTTTGTTTTCTTTTTGCTATTTAAAAAATTGATTTTAAAAAAGTCAAGGTGATTGTCTACTCAATTTAAGAAACTTGGAAAGACTATTTAGCATTTTGTTTGTGAAAGGACAAACGAGCATGGAAAAAATTTTCATTGAGTCTATGAAAAAACATGATTACGAAAAAATGGCTTTCTATATGTAGAACATTTCTAAAACTCTACAATATTTCTTGTTTAAAATTACAATATTGGAATTTTCAAAATATATTAACAATCTACAAATGAATAAAAGCTTGTTAAAACTTCATGAAATTGTCAAAAGTTTACAATTTCAAGATATTTTCATCGACAAGAAGGAGGAGATTCTTGAAAGAAAAAGAAAAATTAATTGCTAAAATTTGAAAAAATTTCAAATATAAATTTACTTTATTATTTTTTTTTGATTAATTACTAATTTGTTTTAAATTTTAATTATCAACGATTATTTAGTTAAAAAACTATTTTTTTAAAACAAAACTACATTCTAAATTTTTTTTTTTGGAAACAGGTTCATCTCGTGACAAAGATTATAATCCCTTTGCAATTGGATCGTCAAATGACGATCGTCGTTATGATTCACCTCATGGCGATCGAAGTCCCTCGTATCAATCACGAAATTCACGTGAAAGAAGTCCAAAATATGGTTCACGATCATCATGGGACAGAAGTCCAACATATGGTTCAAATAATTCACGTGAACGTAAATCATCATGGGACAGAAGTTCAAATTATGGAAGGAATAGTCGTTCACGTAGCAGAAGTCCATATAATTCACGAGAAGGACGACCATCATGGGATAGAAGTCCAGAATATCAAAATAATAGTCCATCACCTGATAGATCACCGCAATTTGGTTCTGATTATGTGAAAAAGAAAGTTCAAAAAAAATTACCACCACCATTACAAATGCCAATACCAGATGATGAAAATCCATTTGTTAAGGGTTCATCGCGTGATCAAACTAATGGTGCCTCATCACCTACGCCAATGCCAAAAAAATTATTTCCATTTAATCGTGGCCGTGGACGAGGTTTTAAATCATATACAGCAAATTCTCGTGGTCGAGGAGCAAAATATGATATTGTAACGCCATGTGGATTTCCAATGCCAAGGAGACCTTATAATGGCAGTTAATCTTCATAATTTCCCAAAAAAGGATCAATTTTTTTTTTTTTTTTTAAATAATCATTCTTACGTAACGCATGACGTTAGAATTGAAAACATGAATTTGTCGAATGGGAAATGAAACTATCATACAAAATCGACGAAAAGAAAAATTTAATTTATTTTATAATTCTGATAACAATATATAATGTTAAACCGAAGACGTAGGTTTATTGAAGAATATTTCTGATGCCATTGTTGATGGAATTATGTTTACTTTTGTGATAGTAGTCCACCACGTAAGTGTGAATTTTTACATTTTTTTTTCTTTTATATATAAGAAGAAATTTTACTTTATTACAACTGATTTATATTAATCTGCATGTACTTCGTCAAGTAGATTGCAAACAAATTGTAAAATGTATTTTTCGAGGAATTTCCATAATGGTACCACAAATTTTTTTTTTTTTATATAATTCATTTCATTTTTCGTATATCGATTATTGGCATAATAATTTAAAAAAAAAAGAATTCAAGCGGATACAAGCTGATATTTCAGTAATTAACTATTTAATTACATTTAACAAAATTTTGTTATTTTGAATTATTATTTTTTTTTCGAACATTTAGACGTGAATACATTAAATTTCATTAAGGATATATAATAAAAAATAAATACGTCAGCTAATCTGGAATGACAGATTGTATCACGTGTCTTTAAGTCAAAATTAATATAATTAAAATTGATCAAATTAAATTTATTAAGTTTAAATTCATTGAAGTAAAATTGAGATTAATTACATTAACATTATAGGGGAAAAATCAGATAAATTGTCCTTCTTTTTTGGGCTTGTGATTAAAAATTTATTTTCTTTTTGCATAATATTACAATAATATTTAACGTTATAATAACAGTAATTTTATTAATTAACAAAAATAATTATTAAAATCTAACAAAAAAAATTTTTCCCATTTAAAACTAAATTGTACATTTTAATTTTATGACATTCCTAAAAATTATTAAAAAAAACATTAATTATTTTTTTTATATAAAATATTTTAAAGTGACATTATATTTTTTTTTAAATATTTAAATAAGTTTAATATTTAATTTATTTAAACGTGAGTAGTTTATAATTATTATTGTAAGCATATTTGCAAATTATCGTTTCGAATTTTGAAATTACAGATATAATTACTTGAAAATAATTAAAATTTAAGACATTTACATTTGTCTTACAATTAGTTTAATTAATTCGATTAATCAAAAGAAAAAAAAAGAATAAAATTAACAATTGATTTAATTTTAAAAAGAAATTTGCTATAATAAGTATTTGACATTAGAATGTTAAAAATTTGATTAGAGTGGAATGAAAAATTTGACGAATTATATAAAATTTGTGGTCCAGCGTGAAATTGTTACCATTTATTTATTTTTTTATTTTTTAATTACACGTAATTTTCTCATTTATGTGAGATGTGAGTAAAAACATTGCTGCAAGTTAAAAACCTACGTAAAAGAGGCATTGTATGTATATAATGAACATTTGTTTGTAAATATTTAGCACTTCAATCCGAAATTGCTCGAATAATTTTGATAGAAAAGACACTTATTTTCATTTTTTTTTTTACTTATTAAAAATAGACTTTTTAAAGTGAAAAAATTGAACAACGTAAAATTTTGAATCCAAAAAAAAAAAAACACCTCGTTACAGAGGTTTCATTTATTTATTGATTTGTTTAAATTGACAAGTGGTCGTAAATCATTTATGTATTAAAAATTGTTTTCTTTTTTTTATGTGTATTGAATTTTTTTTTTTTTAATTTATTATTGTAACACACGGAGAGAAATCTGCTGCGATTTTTGCTTGGATGAGTAAATTACTTTAATTACATGGCACGACACTTGCATTTTTAGCATAAATTCAAGTATTTATTGTAAAAATAGTTTCTAAGCAAAAAACACAAGTCACGGGTGTTAATTTTGCATGAATTTCACATAAAAACTGCAAAGGGGACATACCATAAAAGTATTAGATCCTCTCTTATAAAATTTGCAAGAATACCATCTGATTTTCAGGTGGAATTTATACAACACAAACAAATATTTTTAAAAAATTTTTAAATAAAATTATTTTAAATTTCGCGGTTAAAAAAACGCATAGTAAAACACGAGCGTGCGCATTGTGCGTTCCGTTCCTCGGAATTACCGGCATACAATGATTGTGTGTGTAAAATGCTGTGTGTATACGGAGGTAAGATTGTGTTGTATAAATTCCACCTGAAAATCAGATGGCATTCTTGCAAATTTTATAAGAGAGGATCTAATAATTTTATGACATGTCCCCTTTGCAGTTTTTATGTGAAATTCATGCAAAATTAACACTCGTGACTTGTGTTTTTTGTTTGATACACTCCATTACATTAAATACATGAATTCATATTTAAATTATTTCAGTCTTAAGCTAAAATTGTATCGAAAAATGACTTATGAAATTAATAAAGACTGCACAAGCAAAAATCGCAGCAGATTTCTATGTAAGTATATTTAATTCCGAAATAGTTTCTAAAAAAATTCGTCTGAAAACTATATATATATATTTTTTTATTATTTATTATATGTCAGTAGATTCCTAACTGACTTTGTAACAACATTTTGTGACCACTTCTCTTTTTTATGCAATTATTTTTTATAACTGATATTGAAAATTGAAATTTTTTAATGTTTAAAATTTATTTTGTAAATTGATTACAAAACTCTTCTTGATATATACATTATAACATTACGAGAAAAAAAAAAATTTGAATTTTTTCCCTTCTATTGATGACAATGATTGTAAGTGAAAATGTGTCTTAAAGAATATTTAACTTTTAGATTATGTTATATATATATATATTACGTAAAATTAAATGAACAATGCAACTAATTTACACCTTTTAGTGTAAGAAAAAAAAGGTGTTGAATATATATGAATTATACATGTATATCTACGTATGTATGTATATGTATAGATATATATTAAATACCAAAATATATGAAAATTATTTTACAATTCACTCCTTAATATTTATAGATATTATTATTATTAGATAATAATTTGATTTATAGAAACAAAATACTTAATTAAAACTTAATTTTACGAGATTAAAATAAAATAATTGTAAAAAAAAAATTTGAAACTTTTTTTTTACAATTATTTTATTTTTATTATTTAAATTTTTTTAAAAAAATAATTTATTGAATTTAAACTATTTATTTAAATTTATTAAATATATATATTTTTTTAAATTAAAATAAAAAATGAAGGGTTTATAATACTATTATAAAGAATGATATATTCGTGCGAAGAATGTAGTTAATTTTAATTAAAGACATTCTTTCGTCAAATATTATAATTTAGACACAGCTGAGAAAGGCTTGTGGAATTAATCTATTAATGGGATTTTAAATAACTTGGGTATTCTGCTCTATATCATGGGTCATTCCATCTATTCAACTGATGGTTCACCATCAGAGTGAAGGAGATATGACCTTGGCATTTAAACACTCTTGAATCGGCCCTTCGAATCTAATTTCAACAATCTCGTTGACACGCCCAAAAAACTTATCTTTCTATATAGTAAAAAATAATTTTGCATATATATAAATAATAATAATAAAAAAAAAAAAATCTATTATAATTTTTCTTTCGATAGAAAAAAACGATCTTTTTTTTAAATGATAGTTTTTTTTTTTATTATTAAAAACAGAAAAAATTTATACAATTTATTTTTAAATTGCGTATTTTTTTTTATACGAAACGTTTTTATTTTAAGAGATGTGACTTTTTTTTTGTGTAATAATTTTAAATTATTTTTTTCTCATTTTTTTTTGCAGATTTGAAGTTTTGGGAAATTCAAGTGACTTTTGTTCAATATTAAATATCGAGTTTTTTATCATCATTTCCGATATTTCTCAAAATGACATAATATCCTTTTCTCAAAAAAAAAAAAAATATTTTTTTTATTACTATGTTTATTATCAATGAAGGATATTTTCCAAATTTATATGAATTCGTTAAAGATTTTTAAATATTTGCATAAATGCAGTTAGGTGTTATTTAATTAGTTTTTTTTTTCAAAATGTAAATTAATTAATTATTAATTATTAATTAATTTATAATTAATTAGAAAATTGTGTAACAGTAAAATTATTAGAATTACATAATTATTTAGATAATAATTTAAAGTGTTTTATACGCTGTGATAATGAGTAAAATTAAAAAGACAATTAATTGAAAATAAAAATTCAATAATATAGACGAAGGCGTGAGAAAGTTTTTTAAAAAATATAGGTATTTGTGAAACAATTTGAACATGACCTTTTCTGAATGCCTTGTGCGTCAAGTACAGAACAAAAACGAATCCTCAGTCTACTCACTTGACAATAAGAGTCATTCGTTCCAATCAGTACATCCTCATTGCAGACCAACATGATTCGCATGGAACCAATTGTTTCACGAATTTACTATTATAACAATTGTATGCGAAGAAGAATAATAATATTAACTGAAATTCAACCATTATTTATATATTTTCCTTAAAAATATTAATATTCTTTAGCAATTGATGGAAATAGTAAATTATTAAATATTGAATTTAATTTATATTAATCAAGAGTCAAGAAAATTATTTATTTCTTTTTTAAATAGTAAGTAAATTTTTTTTCGCCAATTTCGAGAGATTTTTAAAATCGATAAGATATATGTATGGTATTAATGAATTTTTTTTTTTGAATGCAGAGTTTTTTTTTCAAAATTCATAACGAGATGAAGATCGTAATTGAAAAAAAAAGAATGAAGAATGAAGTAAAAGTGTTTAACTAGAAAATATTTAGCGAAAGTGTGATAATGGAAGACAAAAAGGATTTTAAGTATATAATGACTGCAAAAAGTAATTTGTGGCGGTTCGCTTCTTTTGCTCATGAATCACGTTAGCTTTCTCATAATTATGTGGCTGACATTGTTTTGAAACAGAATACCTTGAAATACTAGGAGGAATGCTTGAGATGTTATTATTCCTGTTTCAATTCCTGGGCAGAATAAATTGTAACATCATGAATATCATTGATAAAGTAATTATAAGGTATGTATAAGTCAAAGCATGTAAAAGAAAAAAATTTGCATTCGGAGGAATGTGCGTATTACGATTTTATGTTGCATTTCAAAAGAATTCAAATTATTCATCAGTAATACATTATTGATTATTTAGAACACGATTCATTTTTTACACTGTTTTTTTTTTTTTTTTGTAAAGTTTTTTTCTTGATGGAAATTCTTTTTCTTATACTAATTTTTATTTTACTATAAATTTATATATTTTTTTAAAAATTTATATTGTAATTATACTATTTTTAATTTTTTTATTGTAAGTTTTTTTTTTAATAATTTTTACTGAAAAAATATTTATATTGTAAATATATATATTTTTTTAATAACATTGACATCGACTTGTCAATTATTCGTTATCTATTAGTTATTTTTAGCCAGTTTATAAAGAAAGAAAAATACTTTTAAATAATTTATTTTTTATTTTTATGAAAAAATAATTTTTCTTGCAAATTCAAATTTTTAAATATTTTGTTACTTGAACATTTTTTTTTTATTTAAGTTTATTAATTATTTTATTTTATATAATTAATAATTGCATTAAATTTTTGTAAGAATATAATTTTTTGTACATGCAAAAATGGGTCTCTTTTTTTTTTAGACGGAAAAAAAAACAAAAGGGATTATTTTTTGTCCCTGTGAATCGACGCCACTGTCAGGACGCTGTCAGTTTGACATTTCAGATTTCTCCCTATATCCTCCACAAGCGTATAAATTTAGGTGAATGTTTTCGGAGCACCCTGCATATATGTATACATATATAGGTATATAGATGCAGTTTCATTTCAGCTCATGCGAAATATATCCTTCTCTCCTTCGCATCAGGCCTTCAAAAAATCTTCATCCACTCGGCTCCTAACTTATATTCAATGTTTTCATTCTGCAACAAAAAATACAGAGATACGAAGAAAGAACAACACACGTGTTTCACAACACGTGTTTCAGCTATAAAGAGGGATTATACCTTCAAAAATTCTGCATTGTTGTGTGAATTTCAAAAAATATTATTTACACTAACAGATAGAGAAAAAAAATTCCTTTTTTCACGGAAACAAAACAATAAATCGGATTTGGAGGTTAGTATTACATATTTATTTTTTAAATCTAACATTTGATTTAATCGAATAATTAATATTATTTTAAATTTCTAATTTAAATTTAAAAAAAAAAGTTAAATAAAAATTTTTAATTGATTAAATTAGGGTTTTAATTAATAATTAAAAATTGCCTTTCAATTTTTTTTTCAATGTGAAAAACAATATATATATATATATATATTAAACATATCTATTTATAAAATATTAATTTCTTTAAAATAATTCAATACATTTAAAAAAAAAAATTTTTTTTATTTGAAAATTCGAATTTTTTTTTTTATGAGCGTAGAATTATCTAGGCACGTCCCTGACAGGGAGGATGCGCGCGCATACAAAAGAGGGCGCGATTCAATGCGCATGGGAGGGGCGCATGGTAACTTAGCAACGGCAACACCGCGCGCAGCGTCGCCGGTTTTCATATTGAAAAAGCCGGCTTCATGAAACTCGTAGAACGCGCAGAACGACGTTAGCTTTCGTCGTGTACAGTATTGTGTTATTGTTCCTAGTTTGTAGAAATCATTTAAAATCTTTTTATTTCCTCTCTTAGTCTTTCATCTGTTTCAAAAAAGAAGAAAATAAATTCGCGTGATAGTTTTTAACCTTTTGGTTTTTTGCAAAACAATCGGTGAAATAACGTTTTAATAAGAAACGAATTTTTCTTAATCGGCGCTTTTTCGTTTTTGTATCAGTCACAAAGTCCTTACGCAAGGAGCAAAAGAAAGTTTTTGAAATATGGCCGAGGATAAGAATGAAACGAGTCCTAACGCAGGGGGCGAGCAACCCGCGCAGGAAATAACTCCGCCTGCCAAGGACGAATCGAAGGAAATCGTGAAAGACGCAACAAAGAAAGTTGAGGAAAATGGCGAAGGTGAAAAGCCAAATGAGAATGGAGAGGAAAAATCAACACCCGAACCCAAGGACATGAAGGCCATCGTACTCAACGGATTTGGCGGACTTAAGAGCGTTAAGGTCCTCAAGAAGCCTGAGCCGACCCTGGCCGAGGGAGAGGTCCTCATACGAGTCAAGGCATGGTGAGTACACACGGAAATTCATTGTTCTTGTCGCGCTCGACTTCTTGCATCCTGCCCAGAGGTCCAGGTGCTCAATATTAAGCCTCACTTGGCAAAATAACGCCCTTGTGCTTCATTTTTTTTTTTTTGACACTAAGCTTTTTTCCCTCAAACAATAGCTAATCTTTAACAATTAACGTTTAAATGTAATTGCCGTATACAAATGATTGCAATTCCGTTTTGTCATTGTTTTTTTTAGCTTTCTATCGAGTTTTTGACGCTTTTCAAGTTGTTGAAAGTTTTAGGGTTGGGGTGGGGGGGAGGAGAGAATTATATTTCCATTACAAACGTCACTTAACCTCGAAAAATATAATTTAAATTGTAAAATTCCTTTTTTGTTTGGTAGAAATTAACTGTCGTTTCAAATAAATTTAAAAATTAAAAAAAATTTATTTTCTAACAGGAAAAATTAGTTAGGCTTTAAATCTTAATCATAGTTTCTTTGTTTGTCGGAATACAATACTTTAATTATCAAGCATAAATAGAATTGACTGGTTTTGTTTGTAAATGTGTAGAGTAATTATTATTTTTTCTTTCTCTTGAGGACAAGCTGCTTAGTGAGCCTTAATTT
Organism: Leptopilina boulardi; assembly: GCF_019393585.1. NCBI lineage: Eukaryota > Metazoa > Arthropoda > Insecta > Hymenoptera > Figitidae > Leptopilina > Leptopilina boulardi. The sequence continues at coordinate 1,134,460 of NW_026137996.1, read as the reverse complement.
CAGTTTCAATGCTTATAATAGAAACCAAGCTTCTCTCAAGTTTTATTGTTAGGATGCCCCAAGCTTGTTATAACTCGTTTTTAGTTGTTTGAAACATTTCATAGAAAATTATATTTACATATGTAATTATTTATATACATATAATTTCGTGGATAAATTTATCTAAATTGCAATTAGTTGAATATTCTAATGCCTAAATAATAGTTATTTTATTAAAAATTCATTTTATTCTTTACTTTTAGGTTATGTTTTGTCATTTTGACAGAAATGTTAATTAATTTCCATATTGTCTAGTTTTTCATATTTGCTACTAAGAATCAATCAAATTAGTTTTATTTTTTATTTTTAATTTACGATCATTTTTTAATATTAATTATTCACTAAATCCTGAGTTCTTGAAAAAAAAAGAAAATATTTACATAATAGTAAAATTTAGTTAATTTAGATTATAAAAGTTTAGTAATAAAGTGATATTAAATTTTTTTGTTTCAATAAAACAACAATTTGAATTGTAAGAATCAGTAAAATGAACATTTTTAAAGTAATACGTCCTGTGAAGCATTTTCGCCCTTTTGGCGGCGCGTATGATCACCGGATGTACTCATTTGACATATACGTGTATACATGTGTTTTCAGTCTTTGAAATTTAGAGCAGGAAATCTTTTTAAAAAAACGGAAATGGAAAACTAAAAAATTCATTTTTATCAAATAATTAGGTTTTGATATTTTTAATTTTTTGTTGCTGTTTTTTTTTTCTGTAGAATTTTAAAGAGATGAGTCACAACGAATATAAATATGTTAATTAATTCGATTCATTGATATGAAGAACAACGGAAAGTTGTTGCCCCTAAAGTTAAAAAATATTAAATAATAATATTCATCGGGAATTTATGGGTCAGGAAATAAAATTCAATTTAAAATATTTGATATATAGTGCAACTTAAATCTCGGAAAAAAATATAAATATGAAAATTTATTGAAGTTTATAGGAAATTTTTCCTCCTCGACAATATTATGTATCATATATATATATATATATATAATCTTTGCAATCTTTGTTGGCATATCAACCACAAGTAGAACGTGATATTCAACTTTCCTCACTTTCTCTGTGGCTTTCGTACATTTTATCTCAGTTTACATTTTATTTTTTATCTAGGTAAACAAATATCTGCGCAATTGACCAATACATTGTGTGGCTTTTATTTTTCTTTTGCATCTACTTGAGCCGTTAAATGTCCGTATCGACTTCTTGTGTTTAAATTCTAAAATGTTTTTTCTTTTTTTTTTTTAAATTACTCCAATTTTATTTTTTTGAGTAATAAATTTCAATTTTCCATTTAAAAAAATAAAATAAAATAAAGTGATTAATTATTAATAATTATGTCAATAAATTAAAAAGATTTCTTTATTTAACGGAACTAGCTCATTATTTTTGTTTACTCGTTTACGTATATTTTTTTTTTTTTTTTTTGTATTGAATTATAAGAATGAAAATGAAGAAACTGATATTAAGGTCTACTTGTGTAGAGGGTACTCTAAATGATAAACTTTTAAACATTGATAAACTCGAAAGTGATTCTTGTGTCAATCAACGGATACATAAATAGCAGACATTGTAGAAACGTCGCAATTATTCAATGAAACTAGTGCCTCTACTTTATAATATATATATATATATATATGAAGGCGAAGGCGTTATTCATTTTCAATTGGATGCAAATTAAACTTGAATACCACACTTTTTATTATGTCTCTTGGTGCTTTTGACTCGTTGGAGATAATACAGGATTTAAATATATAATTAAAAATCCTAAGAAATTTTTTCACTATATGACACTTGTTTTTCCATGACAATTAATTTGAATATAGCGAATTATTTATCGAAAGAATATTTTTTTAATATGCGATCTTATATATTATTATTCCAACTATATATAATAATAATAATAATAATAATAATATATTCTATGAAAATAAAAAATTTATTTTTGAAAAATGGGTTTCGATGAGAAAATATATTAGTGACAGGTTATGGGAACTCTAGGAAATCAGGTTTTTGAAAGAAAAGACGAGATGCTGCATATGTATAAAGGTCCTATCAAGCTGGTTCAATTATAAAGCACAGACTTTTTTTTTTTTTTTTTTTTGAAAGATCGTCTTGAGATTCGTATCTTTCTTGATGAGGGCAAGGCGTAGTAAACGATAGAATCGCTTCTTCGACCACGGGAATCCTTGAAGGTCACGGTGACTCTTGAATCATTATTATCCTGATATTCTTTGATCATACTTTAGGCTCTCAATATATCGTCAGCCAGAAGCTCTTGTTTATTTACATATTTTCTTATCTATTTTGTTTTACATTTCTCGTATCTTCTTCTCACTTGTTTCTATATATATGTGTGTGTGTGTGTGTTTATTTCTTTTATTTATAAAATACATATATATATACTTCGATTTCTCGCCATTTCCAGAATTATTTAGTTTTGAGCTCTGGAAAAGATTTGCAATTCGTTGTATTTAACGATTTTTTTTCGTTTTGTTTCGAATAAAAAAAAAAAAATTTTTTCTCTTTGAAATTGGAATTTTTGATTCTTTTCTTTATAATAGATTTTGTTATTTATATTTCTTTTATTGTTGTATATGTTTCTTTTTCACGAGGGGTTTATATGTATAATTATTATTTTCAATTAATATTGGTAATTAAGTATATAGATATGGGGGGAATATATTTTTTTTTTTTTTTGTGGATGAAATTTATTATTCCAATTGTTTGTACGTGATTGAGGCAAAGGGAGAGTAATACACAAAGCTTTTCACCAAAGGAGCGATATATAGGAGTGACCGTCAAAGACTTGAGGGTCTTTTCACGCGTGACTCACGATTCATAAAAGTCATTGGCATTGATGAGAAAATAGCCTTCATAGAAAGATATAATGTACTCATGCTGGCTGGAGTCATTTTGCTGCACAATTTGTAAGAATGCACGCAGAGCAACACACAAGTGAATCTTTTTTTTTTTTTTTTTTTTTTTTTTTTAAAATGGCTGTCTCATGTTCATCTTCTTTTGAAATAGAATCACGTTTCACTAAATTTTCAAGTTAAATATGTGCATATCTACGGACCGATTGCATTTTTTTTTTTATATAAAATATTTTTCGAATGACATTTTAAAAATGAAAAGAATATATTTTTTTTCATTATAATAATTTTTCTTTTAAGGAAAAAATTATTTTCTAAAATGAGTAATTTTTATCTTCTTTGGCGCACTAAATTTGGAATTGTATAGAGGAATTATAATTGTTATCATCATTGATGGAAAAATTTGTTTGTCTCGTGAGAGTACACTTGTTCTCTTTTTTTTTCCTTCTTCTTCTTCTTCTTCTTCTTCTTTTTATTCTCTTTCCCTCTGTCTTTTTGTTGTTTTCGTTTAACGATACAAAAATTGATCTCTCGCTGGCAGTTAAATTACATGCTCTCCTTGTATTCTGCGGGCATCGCAGTAGACTTTGAGAAAGCGAATTTTATTCTTTTCTTTTATGCCACTGCGCTTGGCTATATATATATGACTCAGATTTTATTCCTTTTGATATATATATACTTTTGCGTGAATTCACCAATCTTTGGTTAAAATATAATATATGTTTCCAAAATTCTGTGTGTGTAAAAATGCGATATTATTTCTCTTTCTAAATTCATCGGAATGAAATTTTAACGGAACTCGCGACCCTCACGCAGTTATACAAATATATACATTTGTTTTATAAAAGACTTATTTTCCATTTGGTAAACTAAAAATATCCGGTACACGTGCTGTTTTAAGCGAATAAAATATATTTTTATTGCACAAAATTACAGGAAACTCATGTTTTTAAAAAAAAAAATTTTTCAATAAATTCTTTATATAATGCTGATGATAATTATTATTTTATAACAATGGAAATTCGATATTTGGAAAATATTCAAGCGTTTTGAATACTCGTGTGAAAATTGAAATTTCAATCATATATATTTGGCTAATCGAACGATAAAAAGATAAAAAGAGAAAGAGAGAGAGAAATAAAATGAATGATTAAAATTGCTTCTGAAAAAAAAAATGCGCAATATATTCAATCGAATTTTTAGTGAATGGACTTCTTTAATAATTTCCTCATAAATTTGGTGCGCTAATTAGTCCGATAACTCATGATGAGGCGAAAACAATGGCGTCTCTCTTGAAGCAGACTGCTTTCAGGAATATTCCCATAACCTCCGGCCATACACATAAATCACAAAAGTAGTGCACTAGGTACATTTTCATAGTATTGCCGCACCATTTACTAAAAAAAAATAAATAAAAAAAAAATATTTATATCTATTTCTATTATCGCAATTTCTCTTCGATTCGCAATATTTATTAAAGCAAGCTCCCCCCTCCACCCCTCTTTCCCTTTCACTAAAGCTACCGCACATCAGCGTGAAATACTTGCCGAGATTATCTCGCTGCATCTGCATGCTATTTCTTGTATATGCACTCACACACGTGTTTAAAAGTCCCATGTAGAAAGAATATCAGCGGTAAATCAAAAATCCTTCAGTTGCTCTTTTTTCGCAGCTGTGCCAGAAAATTGTCTTTTAAGATATCCTCCAAGCCATTATATTATATATAAACGTACCTGCAAAGTTATTTGATCTAAATATTTGCCTTGAAAATTTGCACTCTTATTTTTCCCGTTGATTTTTCCAATTTTAGTTTTTTATTTATATATATAACTAGCAAAATTAAACGCGCGCCAAATTGAATATTTAATTGTTTGTTATAAAGAAATTAAAGATTAATTTAATTTATTAATTTAATAAATTTAATTTATTAGAATATTATTACATATTAAATGATAATAATGAAAATTATATGTTTACAGGCCTCGGATTATACAACTTTTTCCGACTTTTTTTTCAAAAATACGACTTTTATCGACTTATTTTAATAAAATGCGACATTTTTTTTACATTTGAAAAAAAATGTAAATAAAATACATTTTTTTAGTATAAAATTTACAAAGCTGAAGTACGCAATGTTTATGATAAACGATTTTTAAAGAAATAATTTTTTAAAATGAAAAATTCTATCATTTTTTGCCTATAAAATATTTTTTTATAATTTGTTTATTAATGAAAACTACAAGAAATATTTTTTAAGAAAAAAATTATAGAATTTTTCATTTTAAAAAATTATTTCTTTAAAAATCGTTTATCAAAAACGTTGCGTACTTCAGCTTCGTTAAAATTTAGATCTTCTTCAGATCTTCTTTAATTCAATTATTTAACAAATTTTGAACTAAAATGATGATTCTTCACTAAATTAATTATTTTTTTAATAATTTTAATGAAATACATCACAAATTCAATTATATCAAATTATTTTTCAATTAAAATTTTTAGGAAATTTAACAATTGTTTATAATTTTAAAAAAAATATATCACAATAAAATTGAATTATTTTTTAAAAATTTCAATTCAAAATAAACTAAAATTCAATTATTACCCGAAATTTTAATTCAAAATCAATTAAAAATCCAATAATTATTCAAAATTTTCAATTTAAAATTTAATTATTTACCAAGTTTTCAATTTAAAATGAAATAAAATTCAATTATTTTTTGAAATTTCCATTCAAAATTAATTATCCAAATTTGCAATAAAAAATGAACTTAAATTAAATTATTATCCAAAATTTCAATTAAAATTCAATTATTTTCCAAATTTAAAATCAAATTTAAAATTTCATTATTCTCAAAAATTTGAATTCAAAATTAATTGAATTTTCAATAATTTAAATTTAAAAGCATCTAAAATTTAATTATTTCTAAAATTTTCCATCGAAAATTTTTTTTGTTGAAATTTAATAATTTCAATTATAACTCTAAGGAAATTCAATTATTTTTTAACTATTTTAATAATATTCTTTGAAATTTCAACTATCTGAAACCATTTTTTCAATTAAAAATGATTTTCAAATTATTGTAGGTATTTTGTCCGCATTTTCTAATAAATTTTTAGTGAAATCATCTAAAATTTTAATTACAAAACACTTAAAGTTTCAATTAATTTCAAAAATCTCAATTTTAAATCTTTGAAAATTCAATTAAATTTAAAAAATGTTTTCCAAAAATTGTTTGATAAATTATTTTTATTTCTGTAAAATTTAATAATTGTTTGAAAATTAACATTATCTTTTGAAATTTAATAATTTCTAAAAATTTCAACTTTAACCCTTCGAAAAGGATTATTATTAAAAAAAAATTTTTTTATTTAAAAATCTGTAAAATATTTTTGTTAAAATAAAAAACAAATCTACTTTTTTTTTGGAATATAAATCGACTAAAACGACTTTTTTGTGTCTTTAAGTTGATTCGAGGCCTGTGTTTTTATAATTAATATTTAATAGTAGTTTAATAATAATTAATAATTCGTTGGCCCCTGGTACCTTAAAAATTAATTTTTAAAAATAAATTTTTTTCAAATTACTATCTTGTACGAAATTTCCTGGCGCATCTTTTTTCTCTTACATAAATTTTTTGTATTTGTATACAATTTTTGAATCAATATAGAACTTTAAAAAAAAATTTCGTTGGTAAACGTTGTGTACTTCAGCTTCGTGAATTGAATTTTCGAATTTGGAATTTTAAAGAAACTTATTCCAAAATTTGGAAACACAATTATACAACTTTGGCAAAAATGAGAAAAAGAATTGTCAAAATTTGACACGTCATAAGATTACTATTCAAAAAAACACGTGAAATCAGAAAAGGCCAACTTCAAGTTAGGACAGAAGGACAGACCAAGCATTTTATTATTATATAATAATTGAGAGCGAGAAAAAAATTATTCACAAAAAGAGATTTAATTTTTTTTTTTTATTTTAATTTTATTTATTTCATAATAAGGGGCCGTCCATTAACTACCTTATACCTATTTTAGGGGGGGGCAAAAATTCTAAAAAAAATACATTTAACGCAATGGTAACGAGGGTGGGGGGAGGGGGTCTAAAAAGAATGAAAAAATGATAACGTAGTTTATGGACGGCCCTTAATAGTAAAATTTTTTCAAATATATATATTTTTTTATTTTATTCATTTCATAATAATTTAATATTTTTTAATTTTTTTTCGTCGACATTTTTCCGTACTATTGATTGTGTCACAATTTGAGATATAAAGTGTCATTGAGATAAAAATTTGATGAAAAATAATTTTTTTTTTTTCACTCGCAAAAAAAGTTTATTAAAAATAGAAAAAAAAAAAAAAAAAAAATTGAAGATAATGGTTTTAGTGTTGGATTAGCGGATTTTCATGACATTTACAAGTACAGTGAATGCGAGAGTGATTGAATTTATAACACACATCTGCGTGAGTAAATGCACCAATTTGGATCTATAGAACACGGTGTTGGTATTGATCGGACCACACCCGTGTGCCTTCTTCTCTTCACCCCTGTACGCCATGCGTACATACGCACTTGCACATTTACACTTTTCCTATTGGTGTAACAAAACCTAGACTTAGAGTCCAAAACACCCCATATAGAATAGGTTATGCACGCTATGGGGTGTACAACCCCTATTTCAAGTTCAAATACCTCATATTCGTGGTATTATACCATATGAGAAAAAGAACTAGCCATAAAAATTGTAATGACGCCAAACTCTCTTTTCTCTTTCTCTCTCAACGCGCCGTATGTCGATGAACTGTCAATGTTTTACTGCGAGAATAGAAAAATAAATATTTTTATAATACAAATTTCATTAAAACAAATTTTTTTATTAAACAATTTAAAAAAAATTAATAATAAAATAATAATAATACATTTCTACACTGAAAAAAGGGTTTGGTATTGACAACCAAACGTTTGGTTGGTATTTAAGCAACCAAAATTTTTTTTGTTGTAACAACAAAATTTTAATTGTCTCAACCAAAATTTAACACAACCAAAATTAGAAAAAAAACGATTTTTGTTGTCCTAACTAAAGTTTTATTGGGACAACCAAAAATTTTGTTGATTCAACAAAAAAAATTTTGGTTGCTTAAATACCAACCAAACGTTTGGTTGTCAATACCAAACCTTTTTTTCAGTGTATATACATAATAATATCGTGAAATTTTTCCATATGGCATAATTAAATTTAAAAAATTTCATGAGTTTCCATTTTGTATAAAAAAAAATGGTAAAAATACTGCTTTGAATGTACTTTTTTTTTCTTTTTTTTAATATAACGGTTTTTTAAAAATCGGAAATTCTGATAACAATGGTTTCGGATAAAATTGGAGAATTCAAAAATTACTTAATGCTTTTTAGGAAAAGAACCCTCTCAATAAAATGCGCCATAATTTTTCGTTGGCCCATCACAACTCTCCCCCTCCCCCACCTTCGGGGTGATTTATACTTTCCAATTATTAAAGTTAAATTCGTGTTTTTTTTTCTATTTTACTTTGCTTAATTGATTATATTTTTTTCTTTTTGTGTAAAACTAGTGTCATAATGTTTTTTTATTGTTTCTTTATGTCATTTGAAAATAACGTTTTTTATTTGAAAGTAAATGTAAATTTTTTTTTAAATATTATATAGAGATATTAAAATCGAAAATTACTATTTACATTTATTTAATTGATTAAGTTATGAACTATTTGTAATTTAAACTTTTTAATTTGACTTTCTATAATTTAATTAAAATATTTATTTTTATATTTTTTTTTATTAATAACATTTAGTAATTTTCATTTAAAATGTATATTATTATTGTTTAAATGTACGTTTAAAATTTATTATTAACAATTTTAATATTTATTTAAAATTTATTATTAATAATTATATTATTATTTAAAAATCGAGTGGTGTTTTTTTTATTTTTGGCCTATTGGCTTTTTATTTTTTCATTTTTTCACTCGATTAATTAAATCTTGGCTTAAAAAGAAATTTATATTTCAAAAACTATTATTTAAAAATATTTAAATATTTTTAAATTTATTATTAATATTATCAGAATATTCATTTGAAATCTATTATTAATATTATTTAAATGTACATTTAAAATTTATTATTATTTGAATCAAATAAATTGTATTTGCTTCAAATACTGAAATATTTGATTCAAATAAATATTTATTTGATAATAACCAAATACACCGATATTTGAATCAAATAAATTTTTTTTCAGTGTAATAATAATATTTAAAAATATTTTATTCAAAATTGTAAAAATGAAAAATTCAAAAAATGAATAGGAAAAAAAAATTGCAAAAACTGTTTTTTTTAATCCCTAAAGAATAGGACGAATTTTTTTTTTTTTTTTTTTTTGATATAAACTATTTAAAATTCATTTCTGACCTTGCGGTTAAATAACGGCATTAAATATTATGCATTAAAATACAGTTAATTATCTCATCGTTGAAACGTTACAATGATTTATCAAAAGGAATGATAGAATAATCATTACAAGAGACCCGGTGCATGCCTTTCTTTTTTCTTTTTTTTTTTGCATATACTATCGGTTAAGTTCACCGTAACTCGTACGTGCAAAAGGCTCTCATTTCCTTTTCCTGCGCGAAACCGAACACCATTTATTTATGTGCACTAAAAGATAACATGAATAACAAGTACATCGCGCACTGAGAAGTGGCACGTACTGGAAATTGATTTGCGGAGAGTCACACATATATATACGCATCGCTAAAGTTTCATCGATTGCTCGCTATATATAAATATATATTTATATATATATACGCGTAGATATATATATATGTATATTGCTAAGTTACTATGGCTATAATTGAAATATCGGCAGGTGCTGAGCAACAAGCCGTGAACGAACATTGTACAGAATCGTGGAATTCGATTGAAAAATAAACCAGAAACGGCTGTTGCTTTTCTGAGAGAAAGAGAAAGAGAGAGAGAGAGCGATACGCGATACTGTTTTTCATGTGAATACTGAACGAAAATATTTTCCCGTATTAAATACCTTCCAGTGCAAAACGAATGTGGCATTCCAAGAGAGAGCTTGTCAAAACTTCCTTTTTGATTCGATTTTAATTCATATATATGAGGCATTTCATATGAGAATACGGGGTCATGTCTCGGATTTTTCTCAAAATTTGGTAAATTCTAGTGATAGTGGTGCTAAATAAGTGTATCAAATTTTGAATTTGAAATTTTTAATATTTTTCAAGATATTTACAATAAAAAATTTACAAATTTACAAATTTACTTATAACTTTTTTTCTACTAAAAATAAAAAAAAATTGTTGTAAATGTTTTTTACGCAGAAGACCTTAAACTTTTAGAAAACAATTATTTTTTTCAAAAAAATATAAATTTTTAAACAATTTGTTTAATAAATAAAATTTTTTTATAATTTTTAAACATGTTCTCCCTCATTTAGAAGCGCGAAAAAAATCAAAAATATTGTTTAAGTCATAATAAATCGATGGTTAAATTTTTAAGATGGCATTATTTTTTGTTTTCGAGATATTAATTAATTAACTAACAAAAGTTAAAAAAATGAAATATTGCTTAAATTTGTTATTGTAAATAACTCGAAAAATATAAAAAATTTCAAATTCAAAATTTATACACTTATTTAGCACCACTATCACTAGAATTTACCGAATTTTGATCATTTTCAAAGAGACCCATAGATATATTTTCTAAAAAATTATAAATCCGAATGTTTTGAAATTTATTTCTATAGGTATTATTATAAATTCTTTTTGTCAGAATTTTTATTTAATAAAATTTCTATTTTTTAAAGCACCTTTTTTTCCTACACTGAAAAAAAAATTTATTTGATTCAAATAAATATTAACTTGAACCAAATAATTTTTATTTGAATTAAATAAATATTAACTTGAACCAAATAAGTTTTATTTGAATTAAATAAATTGTATTTGAAAAAAAATAACATAATAATTATTTTGAATCAAATAAATATTTTTTTCAATGTAATTTATGTGTGATTAAAAAATTTTTAATAATTAAATTAATCTTCAGTTTGATTTAAAGAAATTTTTTAAATTTGGTAAAAAAAAATGTTATTTCCGTTTCAAAAGAAAAGTTAGTTTTGAAAATTGAGAAATGTAAATTATTTCGTTTACATAGTCGTTCGTACAATAATAGTTTCGAGTTAAGATTTAAAGATAAATGTAATTTTTAATTTAAATGTAAATGAGAGATTTTTTTTTTTTAATTTTAATGAAATTTTTTTATTTAAATTAAAGAAGAATACTTTTTATTTTGATTACATAAATGTTTTAGAGTAAAAATAATTTTATTTCGGAAATTAAAGTTTATCGAAACAAATTTTTTTTTTTTTTTTTCTTTAATAAAAGTTGTTTTATTTTTTATACAATAATTTATAAAATTCTGAATATTTTACAGATATAATTGAATAATAAATAAAACGCAAATTTAAAAAAAAAATGTAAAAATTTACTTTCTGTAATTATATTTAAAATTGCTTTTTGTTATCTGTTTTTTAATAATAAAAATATTCCGAATGTTCAAATAATATTTCAATTTTCATTTTTTTAAATTAAAAAATTAAATTTCAAAAGTTGATTACATTTTTTGTAATTAAAAAAAAAAAATTGTTTAATTTATTTGTTCCAAAAATTATATTTAAATTTCAAAAGTTGATTAAATTTTTTGTAATTAAAAAAAAAATTGTTTAATTTGTGGGAAAAATTATATTTTTATAATTTTAGTGAACATTGATGGGGGATGATGCGGCTTTTTTTTTATTGGTCTCTCTCTCTCTCTCCCTCGCGCGCGCATTAATGCGTATGATCGAGGCATGTTTGCGCTGGAGTAAACTCAGCAATTAGCCGTCGCGGAAGATCGCGAACACAATCGCGAAATTTTAACGTCGGCCCATTAAACCCACGCGCGCGCGTCCAGTATTATATACATATACAACATCTTCGAACGCCTTTCAATTTGCGTTCGGCCATTGTCCAGTCGCGATATCGCGTTGCTTACCGCCCGTGGGCGAATCTCACCCCGCCATCTTTCGTTTCTTTAGGAGAAAAACAAGAAAACAAAAAATAAAAAAAAAAAAAAAAATGCAAAAAAAAAAAATGAAAGAAAAGAAAAAGAAACCATAGAGAAAAAAAAAGAACAAGGTGTAGGCAGGTATATCTTCTACCTCACAAACTGGTCCTCTCTCTGAGAGAAAGGAAAAGATTCAAGAAAGGGGAACGAGGTAGTTTCAATGTCGCGCTTCGACCTCCTCACTTGTGCAGGTAGAATGAAGATGGATCGTTTGGAAAAATATCGGATATGACCTTTTCCCTTTTCTTCTCTCGACATAGGTATCATCATTTAGGGGGGAAAAAAAACGAATTTCGAAAATTAAATGAGAATAGAAATATTAGAAAGAATTTTTCGTTTTATAAGGTTCGTTTATTAAAATTATGTAAGAATAGTTTTTTTTTTTCTTGTTCATTATATATTTAATTTTTACCACGTTGAAAAAAATTTATTTAATTCAAATAATTATTGATTACTTGACTAAATAAATATTTATTATTATATTATATTATTATTATTTATATTTATTATTTATTTATTTATTTATTTATTTGTATCAAATAAATATTATTTGAGAGATGATTTTTTTTTCAAATACAAAAATTATTCGTTTAAATTAAAATTTATTAAATTTAAATAAAAATTATTTGGTTCAAGTATAAATATTTATTTGATAATAGTCAAGAAACCGATTATTTGTATCCCAAATAAATTTTTTTATATAATATAATTTGACCGATTGAAAAAAAAATAAAATCAGATATTTCCTCCCAATGAAATTAGTATAGACACACTGTTTTACATAATTGTTCATCAGTCCCTTAATTATCATGTTTACAGAAAATACTGGTTTCGAGAGAATGAATCCATCCCCTTTTTATCTTTATGTACATATTGAGAATTTAATTAAGAATTTAAGAAATTTGTTATTACTCGAAACTTGCGGAATGTTATCACAACAAGTTTTGTGAATATCAACGAAAATGAAAAAAAAAGTATGGAAAATTATAACTATAAATCCATTTTTTTTTGAGAGAGAGAGAGGCTGCTAATCTTAATGAATGTCATCAATATTGTGTAATCGGAATTAAATATGTAGCTAGGTAATTTCATTGATAAAAATATTCCTTTTTTTATATTTTAAAAATTTCTTGGCATTTTTTTGTGATTAATTTATGAAACAAAATTATATCACACTCTCGTTAATTAAATGAATCGCGTTCAATACAATGTGTATGGAAAAGATCAATTGGTTATCGAATTCGTTGAAAAATCAATAATTTGAAATTTATATCTTTTTATCAAGAATATTTATATTTATATTTATATTTATATATTTATATTTATCTCGTGTCTATATATAAAGAAATAAGGGAACATTTTTTTTCAATATATGACTGATAAAAACGAATATGAAATTTAATTGCGCAAATTCTCGTGATTCATTTTGTTAATTATGAATAATATTTTATGAATAGGATGAATGTATTAAAAAAAAAAAAAAAAATTTGATTGAATTCTAAGAAATCATTTTTTTTTTCTGAAATACAGTCATCTCTCTCTCTTTTTTTTTATCAACGAGAAAAATGACTAATTTTCTATTTCTTCAACTCTCTTTGGATTCAATCTTAAAGAGAAACTTTATTTTCTTATCTTTTTCTTAGTCACTAATTAAACTACATTATGACCATCGTTTCAAGTAACATTGTCTTACCACTTTACGAGTAACATGAAAAGGGGTCTTGTACCCGTAATTACTTCTTGTAATTTACGGTGCGGTGAAGTCCAAAAGGAAACTAAATTAAATTGGGTAGCCATTTTCTTCAAACTGGTTTTTCAAACTCCAAAACTCCCAATTCGTCCCGACGCTTATTATTATTATAATATATACTTGAATGAGAAAATTTTTTTTTTAGAAATTTTCCAAATGAGAATTTGTGGATAAATTTTTGAAATTGGAGAAAACAAATACACTGCAAAAAAAAAATTTTATTTGATTTTAATACTTGATTACTTGACTATTATCAAATAAATATTTATTTGAATTAAATAAATTTTTTTTTTGCAGTGTATGTAGTTTTACTTTAATAGAACCTTCATAATAATAATAGTAAATATTATTATTATTATTATTATTATTATTATTATTATTATTATTATTATTAATATTATTATTATTATTATTATTATTAATATTAGCCACATTTAATGATTCTTCTAATTTATTTTAATTCCTAATGAAGGTAAAGCTTAAATTTTTATGGTGGGCTTCAATTATAATTTTCATGACATGTCAATTAATTCTTCCCAAATGGAACTTCTAAATCTAATTAATTTTGCTCTTAATTAATGAAAATTTCAATTAATTTAGAGTCCCAATTTAATCTAATTTAGAATTTTAATAGTTAATTTTTTTTCCATTTTTCAAATAGATATTTTAGAGTGGACAATTTATTATAAATTTTTTTTTTTGCTAATAAAAAGAGAAAATATAATATTTTTGGTTTTGTGATAAAAAGAGAAAATATAATTTTTTTGGTTTTGTGATAATAAGAGAAAATATAATTTTTTTTTGGTTTTGTGATAAAAAAAAAGAAACGAGTTTTTTTTTTTTTTTTTTTTTTTGAATAATAGAGAGTTGAATGAGTTATTGTGGCTTCTTTATTGGCATTATTGGTAGAACGATAATAATTCAAGCATAATCAAAGACTGCAGTTGTTTTTAGCGTCTCGGGGCCAGTAGTAACAGCTATATTGCGCTTGATGCAGAAGTCTTTTGCACAAACTGTGTGTGCGCGCGGGTTTAGATGAGGCGCGTCATGTTCGCAATATATATATATCGCATAACGTTTTCAGACGTACACATTCCTCGAGCGAATGAGTCACAAAAACAATGGTAATCTATTGAAACTCACAGCTGCTGTCCTTTCATTTCACTTCTCTCTGGGCTACATCTGTTGGAAACATACAGGGTGCCTTGGAAGTTTAAAAAAAAAAAAATAATAATAATATTTCTGGCCAATTTCACTTAATATATATTTATATGAGGGATTTTTCATTATTAAAAACGACATTGTGGTTCAAAAATAAAATATATTCAAATTTTTTGTAAAAAAAAAATATAGGTAACTATTTTTTAATTAAAAAAAAAAATATTCTCAAATTAAAAGGGAAAAAATTTTACGTTATTGCGAATATTCTAACACTGTAAAATAAAAAAAAAATAAATATTTGAACCAAATTTAATTCAATTTTAATTAAATAGAATTATATTTATTGCAGAGCTAAAAAAATTTTTTTTTAATCAAATATAATTTATTTTAATTAAATAGAAATATATTTTTGTTGTAGAGGTAAAAAAAAAATTTTTTATTTGAACCAAATCTAATTTTAATTAAAATAAAAAATATATATATATTTGTCGCAGAGATAAATAAATTTTATATTTGAATTAAATAAAAATATAATTTGTCTCAGAACTAAATAGTTTTTATTAGAAGTAAAAAAAATTTATTTGCTTATAAATAATAATAATAATTATAATTTATAATAATAAATATAATATAATATATTATAATATTATATATTATATTATATTATTATATTATATTTTATAATATATTATATAATTTATATAATTTATAATATTTATAATTATAATTTATTTTTTATAAATAATTTTTTATTTGAACTAAATAAAATTTGTCTAAGAGCTAAATAATTTTTATTTCAACTAAACAAAATTTATAGAACTAAAAATTTTTCATTCGAATCAAATAAAATTTATTCGTAACAAATAATTTATTTTGCTCTGAGACAAATAAATTTTTTTTTTGATACCAAAAATTTGTTTCAAATATAATCGTTTTTTTTTTTTTTTTTTTAATACATTGTGTTTTAATTTATTTTTAATTATCAAGTGAATATTTAACATGAATCAAATAATAATTTATATTTGTGTCGTACAAATATATTTTTGTTTCAAATAATATACAGAAATATTATTTTTGAATAGAATTTATTTTTCTATATAAATTTATATGTTTTTTGATATAATGGTACATAGTTTGAAGTAAAATTAAATTTTGCACAAAATTTGAGTATATTGAATTTTTTGAACCTTGACACGAAAATTGCTAATTATTATCACATTTTTTCATAATTTACGTTATCGTTGCATATATATATATATAGAGGTATGTATACATTGTATTAGTATTCATTGTTGATTATTTGTATATTCTGCATTTGTGACATGTATATGAGTGTGACAATGCTTGATGCGAATATTTCTTGCAACCAGAGATAAATGTGAATAACTTTATCACATGTTGATACTTTGTTTCTTATCGTTGTTTGCCTCAAGATCTGCTTGATTCATCATTTCTTCATTTCATTCGAGATGTTCTCTATATATATATAGTAAATCTTTTCTTTCTCCTTTCAATAATATAATTTTTTTTTAAAAAATGTTTTTCGTATCGTATTTTATACAAAAAATTTTTTTTTTTAATATGTTCCAAAAATAAAAATTTAGGGTGACGTTGAGTTATTTACGATATTATTATTATTTTTTTTCGGCACTTGAGTTTATATTTTAAACCAGATCTTGAAAGTTTTTCCAGATCTGGAATCGAGTTTCATTCCTTAAATTTCTGAAAAGATCCTTCTTCCGTATGTAAGTTGATGTCGATGTTTTGTTTAGCGTACCCTCATGAGGCTATAAATTTGGTTCTTGAAAAAAAAGTCAAGTTTTAGTGCCTGGTACACAAGCTTTGATGGATTTAAAAAAAAAAGAAAAAGAAATCCCCTCCAAGAAAATATATATATTTAATCATTTTAAAAATATATATAATTCGCAGACTTAGAAATTGTTTACAAAAATGGAAAATTTCACCCAGAGAAATGATTTATTTGAATCAAATAAAATATATTTGAATTAAATAAACAAATATTTGTCTCAGAGCCTACTAACTTATTTATTTGGCGTAAATAAAAATTTTATTTGTCATAAATAAATTTTTCTTTGGCTCAAATAAAAATTTTATTTGTCATAAATAAATTTTTCTTTGGCTCAAATAAAAATTTTATTTGTCATAAATAAATTTTTCTTTGGCTCAAATAAATTTTTTATTTAAATGAAATAAAATATATTTGCAACAAATAAATGAGTTAGTAGGCTCGGAGATAAATATACCATTTCTCTGAGTGTTGAAAATTCATCGAAGTAAAAAATTCTTTTAAATGAAAATTTAGGCAAAAAGAAATTTAAAAAAAAAAAAAAAGAAAAAAAAAAATTCAAAAATATAAAAATTTAGTAAATTTATTATAAAGAAACAAAAATAAAAATCTTTTGAGAAATCAAAAATTTCGAGTTGGTTTTTTTTTGAGAAATAGTTTAGTTAGAGGTATGTAGAAATGATGAAGAGTAAAAGTAGGGTTCAGAGTTTGGGTTTTAGAAAGAAATATGATACAAGGCATATTGGGTCCAATGAATACAAAGCCGCATCCTTAAAGTTGCCTGCATAGTTAACTATGTGTGTGTATATATATATATATATTATATATATTCACATTCTAAAATCTGTAGACAGGTCCTACGTAGTATTTGAGTTTTAATGTTTAGTGGCTTCGAATTGGGATACATGCTGAGTTTATGGTATGAAAAAGAATTAGGGATCAAGTTGTAGAAAAAACTCTTGAAAATATTCAAAATTTGGTGTGAATATTTTCTAGGATTAGTGCGTCGAGATTTCAGATTATTTATTGTCTTAAATAAGTTTATTACATGATAAAATTTCACAAAATATATTATACAATTTTTCTCATTTTTTCTCCTCAAATAATTACATTAATTTTTCATTTAGAATTTATTTAATTATGTTTAATTAATTATTTAGATATTTAATTAATTATGTTTAATTAATTATTTATTTAGATATTTAATTAATTATTAAATTAATTGAATATAAATAGTAAATTGTAAAAATAGAGTAAAAAAAAAACTATTTATAAATTAGAAATAATTTATAATTATTTATTTTTTGATAACGTGGAAAAAAGGGAAATTATCTTTTATTAATATTTGAAGGAAAGAATAAAAGTAATGAGATTGAGAATAACAAAATTTCTTTTGTCAACAATTCTATATAAAAGTTATATAAATGTAAGTCAGGAATAATTAGAACGCATCTACACCTACGCGGTATTATAATATATAGTATATATATATATATATATATATATATATATATATATATATATAAAAGTGGTGGCTGCCGATAAAAAGAAACAAAGAGTCTGCAGCAACGATGTTTCAGTATTTATTCGAAAACAATTGATAATATTCTCCTCGCCAAACGAACAGAGGGTCATCAATGCAAAATAAAATTGACTGAATATTTATATATATACTTTTTTATAATACGTATTTCATCACGTGTATATATTCGTTTTATTGAACGAAAGAATTAAAAAAAAAAAAATATTGGGAACGAAACTTTCTATTTAATTACTTACTGCGCGCCTTGTCGAGTTCTTAAAGATCTTTATTATCTTTTGTCTTGAGTTGCAAAAAAAAAAAAAAAACATTCGTTTTGCCATTTTTCTATTATTAAAATTTTGCTTTAGTTTCTAATTTATTTCGTTTTTGCTATAAAATTCCTTTTTTTTTCTCTAATTTATTAAATTTTTTTTTTATATTTTCGTAAAATACGTTTTTTTTGTTTTTAATTTTTCCCAACAAAAGTTTTGTTGGATATAAATTTTTGTTTATAATATTTTTTTTTTGGTTTGACCTCCCGATGAAAAAGATGCATTACAACTCAGACAATTTATTATACAGGGTGATTTTTATGTTCCGGACCCCCAAAATATCTTGAAAGGAAATAGTTTTTGAGAAAAATGTTGTATACAAAAGTTGTCAGGTTGAAAAAAATCTATTAAATTGAATAATTAAAAAACGGGCCCAGGGCCTTATGTGGGCCCTACAGACAAAAAAGTAAATTTTTTAAATGGAACCAAGTATTTTCAAACTCAGATTCTTGTATCCAGTGATTTCCTCTTTTCAGACATGTGGTAACTTGTGGGCCCAAAGTTAAATTTGGGCCCAAAATTCGATTTTTTGTGGTTTTAAAGGTGATTTTAGTGTAACTTAGTTCCAAGGGGTTTTCGGGGTCCCTGATTACGAATATGAAGTCAGTTTTTAAAAATTTTCAATAACGGACCCAAAATGACTAATTAAAAATGAAAAAAATTAAGGAAAATTATGAAACTTCTTATTTTAGACTTACTTAGCCTGCTAATTGTTAATTCAATGTTACATTTATTGCTGTTAATTTAGTATCATAAAACTAGGGGTAAAATAAGCAATAGATTTTTTCAAATTTTAATATTTAGGGGCTTATAAGGCCCAAAATTAGATTTTCTTTGGTTTTAAAAGTGATTTTAGTGTGACTTAGTTTCCAAGGGGTTTTCGTGGTCCCTGATTACGAATCTGAAATCAGTTTTTAAAAATTTTCAATAGCGGACCCAAAATGACTAATTAAAAATGAAAAAAATTAAGGGAAATTATGAAACTCCATATTTTAGACTTATTTAGCCTTCTAATTGTTAATTAAATGTTACTTTTATTGCTTTTAAATTAGTATCATAAACCTTGGGGTAAAAAATTAGATTTTTATACAAATTTTAAATTTATGGGCTTATAAGGCCCAAAATTCGTTTTTTTGTGATTTTAAAGGTGATTTTAGTGTGAATTAGTTCTAAGGGGTTTTTGGGGTCCCTTATTATGAATCTGAAATCAGTTTTAAAAAATTTTTAATAACGGACCCAGAATGACTAATTAAAAATGAAAAAAATTAAGGGAAATTATGAAACTCCATATTTTAGACTTATTTAGCCTTCTAATTGTTAATTAAATGTTACTTTTATTGCTTTTAAATTAGTATCATAAACCTTGGGGTAAAAAATTAGATTTTTATACAAATTTTAAATTTATGGGCTTATAAGGCCCAAAATTCGTTTTTTTGTGATTTTAAAGGTGATTTTAGTGTGAATTAGTTCTAAGGGGTTTTTGGGGTCCCTTATTACGAATCTGAAATCAGTTTTAAAAAATTTTTAATAACGGACCCAGAATGACTGATTAAATATGAAAAAAATGAAGGAAAATAATGAAATTTCTCATTTTAGACTTATTTAGCCTTCTAATTGTTAATTCAATGTTACTTTTATTGTTGTTAATTTAGTATCATAAAACTTGGGATAAAATAATTAACAGATTTTTACCAATTTTAATATTTACAGTCTTATAAGGCCCAAAATTAGATTTTCTTTGGTTTTAAAAATAATTTTAGTCTGACTTAGTTTCGAAGGGTTTTCGGGGTCCCAAATTATGAATCTGACATCGATTTTTAAAAATTCAAAACAGCGGACCAAAAATGACATAGAAATTAATAAAATTAAGGAAAATTATAAAACTTTTTATTTTAGACTTATTTAGCCTTCTAATTGTTAATGCAATGTTACTTTTATAGTTTTTAATTTAGTATCATAAACATTAAGGGAAAAAAAATTGATAGATTCTTACTAATATTAATGTTTAGGGGCTTATAAGGCTGAAAATTCTGTTTTTAGTTGTTTTAAAACTCATTTTTAATCAACAAAATTCGATTTTTTGTGGTTTTAAAGGGGATTTTAGTGTAAATTAGTTCTAAGGGGTTTTTGGGTTCCCTGATTACGTTTTAAATTCATTTTATTGTAACTTAGTTCCGATGGGTTTTCGAGCTTCTTGATTACGAATCTAAAATCAGTTTTTAAAAATTCAAAATAGCAGACCCAAAATGACTGATTAAAAATAAAAAAAATTAAGGAAAATTATGAAATTTATTATTTTAGACCTATTTAGCATTTTACTTGTTAACTTAATGTTACTTTTACACAGCTCTAAATTTACTATCCTTTGGGGGCAAAAAGGAAGATTGGTTTATTTTTCAAATTTAAATTTTGGGGGCTTATGGGTTCTAAAATTGGATCTTCTGTGGTTTTAAGAGTCATTTTAGTTTAAGGAAACTTTCTGCTTTAGAATTGAAAAAAGACACGTTTTAAAACTTTTATTGTAAGGAAAGTATTAAATAAAATGCCAAAATTTTTTGGACATTGTTGCAAATTACATAGAGAAAATTAAAAAAAAAATTTTCAGTGTTTTTCATTTTTAATCAGTCTTTTTGGGTCCACTTTTTTGATTTTTTAAAAACTGATGTCCGATTTTTAATCAGGGACTACAAAGACCCCTTGGAAATAAGTCACACAAAATAACTTTTAAAACTACTGAAAATCTAATTTTGGGCCTTATAAGCCCCTAAATATTAAAATTGGTAAAAATCTAATTTTTTACCCCAAGGTTTATGATACTAATTTAAAAGCAATAAAAGTAAAATTGAATTAACAATTAGAAGGCTAAATAAGTCTAAAATAAGAAGTTTCATTATTTTCCTTCATTTTTTTCATATTTAATCAGTCATTCTGGGTCCGTTATTAAAAATTTTTAAAAACTGATTTCAGATTCGTAATCAGGGACACCAAAAACCCCTTGGAACTAAGTTACACTAAAATCACCTTTAAAACCACAAAAAATCGAATTTTGGGCCCAAATTTAACTTTGGGCCCACAAGTTACCACATGTCTGAAAAGAGGAAATCACTGGCTACAAGAATCTGAGTTTGAAAATACTTGGTTCCATTTAAAAAATTTACTTTTTTGTCTGTAGGGCCCACATAAGGCCCTGGGCCCGTTTTTTAATTATTCAATTTAATAGATTTTTTTCAACCTGACAACTTTTGTATACAACATTTTTCTCAAAAACTATTTCCTTTCAAGATATTTTGGGGGTCCGGAACATAAAAATCACCCTGTATATACTCGATTTAATGCAACTTAACGCGATACCAATTTTCCTTTTACCATCTCTCCCCCACCCATTTCTCTTGACCCGCAGAGAAAGAGAGAGAGAGAGGGAGAGATTGGATTATTTATGCTGCTAAAAATAATTATTTAAACTTTAAAACTTTTTTCTAGTACTCGATTCCTTATAAATTTTTAATTTATTATCAATATTATAAAATCGTTCAATTATTTTTCCTGAATTTTGTAACGAAATTGGTTATATTTTATTTGTTGAATTGTATTTATTTTATTTATATATATTATTTAAATTTTGGTATTTTATTTTTTTGGAGTAATTTTTTTTTTTTATTTTAAAAAATTTTTATTATAAAGATTAATTATAATATAGTATTTATTTTTATTAATTACTATTTCATTTTGAATCATAAAAGATTATTATTATTATTATTATTATTATTATTATTATCATTATTATTATTGAAATAATTATTTTTACACAATTATGAAAAATTTTTGAATAAAAATTTTCCAGCGTTTTATATAAAATTTTCAACAAAAGGGCATAAAAATATCAAATAATAAAGTTAAACGAACTTTTACAATATAAAATGTGAATACATTTTTTTTTTTTTTTTTTTTTTTTTTTAATTTAATTTTCATTTCGTTTTTAATGGAAAAGTAAAGTTATATTTTTATTATAACTGCAAAAAATATTATATAAATTTTCTCTGTTTTTGTAATATTCTCGTAAAACATTTTAATGAGTTATATTAGGAATTAAAATTTTAATTAATATTTCCGAATGGATTATTATTTTAATTTGAAATATTTTTTTCCATAAAATTTTGTAAAAATGAAAAATGTTTTCACTCGCCAGCATCTTTTGAAAAAGTTAAATATGTTAAAAATGTTATTAATTTCTCGGAAATTTATATATTAATATTATTGAGAGTCATTGTACTGAAAAAAAAACGGAGTAGTTTGTTAAGTCACGCGAGATCAAGACATCTTTTAGTGTTTTGATAATAATATATTTATATATATATATATATATATATATATGTGTGTGTAGGATGGGCGCCTTGATGTCTCGAATGTCTCACGATCGATATATGTAAGCACACAGTAAGTAATGTGAATTTAGAACCTTTTGTTGTACAGTTGTAGAAAGTGACGATACGCACAAGATTCGCTCTTGGGTGCGTGTATTATTATAATAATACGTACATGTATATTGCGTGTCATCAACATTGATTCGCGCGCGTTCAATTGCCCGACACGAATATAGAGAAAATTATTCCTCTCAATTTAACGTAATTTAAAAGAATTAAGACCCCTGGTCAACTTGAGATAATGCACTTGGGTTGCTTCAAGCATTCACTTATATTACTAGGAATTTTTCTCGAGTCATCAAATTTCCTCAATGACCTAGACCTAGGCCTCCTCGATTTTTCTTTGCCTTTTCAATTTTTTATTATTTTTGAAAGAAAAAAAAATTTGTTTTTAAATTATTTTTTTTTTCTTATTAAGTTTCACTGCGTTTATATTTTTTCATAACTATAAAGAAATGGTATATTTGTCTCCGAGCCTACTAACTCATTTATTTGTTGCAAATATATTTTATTTCATTTAAATAAAAAATTTATTTAAGCCAAAGAAAAATTTATTTATGACATATAAAAATTTTTATTTACGCCAAATAAATAAGTTAGTAGGCTCTGAGACAAATATACGTTTATTTAATTCAAATATATTTTATTTGATTCAAATAAATCATTTTTTTAGGTGTAATATACAGTCAGACATTTTTGTATGATTTTTTAAGAATTTATTTTTAGTCAAAATTTTTTCTTTTCTATTATTGTAATAGAATTTCTCTTTAAATTTATTTTTGAATTTGAAAATTCGTTCAAATCATTCTGTTTGGAAATAATAATAATAATAATAATAATAATAATAATAATAATAATTTGATGCGAAGTCAATAATAATATTATTGGTCTGTATATTAAAGTTGATTTGAAAGATCAATCGTTTGCTTTGAGATGAAGCCACTTGACTGGGTGCTCCTTTGCTGCTTCTTTTTAAGTTGCTACGATTAGAAGCAATCTGCGCAATTTCATACCAATGATATATGATTAAGCATGTATCTTTCTCGAGATTCCTGTAACGCATCAATTGATCCTTCCATTCATGTGGTTGTATATAAAAAAAAATCAACACTGATTCATCGTTTACATATGTATATATACATTAATTATTTCGTGATCTATAAAATATTGCAAGGAATTCTTTTTTTCTATTTTCGAAATTCTGATTCATTTAATGATAAAATTAGATTTGAATCGCTTTTTTATATTTATTAATTTTTTCACTTGGAAATTGTTTCTTTTTAATTTAATTCTTTTATATTTAAATTTTTCTAGATATTTTTTTTTTTGATCTTGCATTCCATTTTTTTTTTTTAATAGACATAATTTCGCTCACGTATAAGAGCTTTGGAATCTCTTTAATCAATATTGTAACTTCCTGAGGAGAAGTCATTGCTTAGTCCATACAATTTGTCGCAATGAGTCATTGAATCAAGTTAACAAAGTGAACGCTTCAATGCACAGGCAATATTTTTCTTTTACACTTGACACTAATACTTTTCACACCTCTTTTTTTTTCTCTCTCTCTTGAAAAAGAATGTCTTTTGCGATCAATTTTTTGATCTCTTTTTTTTGTCCACTTTGAAAACTCCAAAGATAGATTTTTGGAAATATTATATTTTCAATGGGATAGTAAATTATACAATATAAAAAATATGAAACTTATTAGTAAATAATTGTAAATATTTGAGTTTATTTTTTGAAATATTGAGTTTAGTTATTTAGGTCTTTGTTTCATTTGAAATTAGTTTGAGAATGAAATATTAACTATTATAGGAAATTGACGAATATAGGCTTGCGACACTCATTTCCTCAAACAATAATTTCTGGTTGTTGAACGGTTCAACACCCACGAAACAGATTTTAATTGTTCGATGTGGTTATTTCCAGGAAAAGATATTTCTCTACAAAACGTTCTCTTCCCGGAAAACCATTCTTTACAATTGTCCTGCTCACTTCATTGTTATAAACCGAAGAGAAAACTATTTTGTCATCTCTCGTTTTTGTATCTAAATCCCAAAATCTCGTTTGAAAAAAAAAAGAAAAAAAAAAAGAAATGAATGGTCGTGTTATCCCAATGGTCATAAAATTTATATTTTGGCAAATTTTAGAAAGTTGATTTATTGTACAGGCGCGGAAAAAAAGAAAATGAGATTTTTTTTTTTGTTAATTTAGAAAATATAAAAAAAAAATTGAAATAATTGTTATATTTTTCTCTAAAAAAAAAAAAAAAACTTAGTGGAGATTCCCTCATTCCTTGACGATGAGTTTCATTTGTCGGAGGCATACTACCTGCATATTGTATGCATTCATAAAAATTAATTGTCAAGGATGCACGAACAGTACCAGTTGCGTGAGACGCCAGGCGTCGGTCTAGGCCCAGTGGCGCCTGTAAAAGACCAACCTGAACTCCACCAAGTACTTTCTCCCTCATTTTATAAGGGAACTGCGGAAAAACTCTAATATTTATTTATTGATTTTGAAAAATATTACCTTTTTTTTTTTTATTTCAATGACAAAAATTTCTACTGAAAAAAAATTAATTTATTAGCAAAAAAAAAATTTATATCAATTTATAATTAAATAATTAATTTTTTTTTATTTAAAACAAATATTTTATTAATGCAAATATTAATTATTTGGTATAAATATTAGTAAATAGTATTTCAAGCAAATAATTTTTTTTGGAAGTGTAAATATGCATATCGTAATCATATATATATATACCAAGAGAAGTTATCTCATTTACAGTATAAAGGAAAACATAATCCTCGTATCTTTCAACATCTTGAAATACTCAAAAAAAAATTTCTACAGGATGCTGAACATTCTTTTATGAGTTTAGATTAGAATTTAAGATGTTAACTAAACAGGAAGGAATTAAAAATTTTTTTTATTTTTGTTTCTTCAAAAAAAAAAAAAAATTAATACAAAATTAAGAGAAAATTTTCATATAGTAAAGTTAAAATTTAATTGTAAAATATAATATATTTTTTAAATATTGAATTTCGATAGAAAAAATATTTTCAAAATTACTATTTGTCAGTGATGTATATATATATTAATTTCTCTTTTATATTTTCAGTGGATTGAATTTCCAAGATCTGATGGCAAGACAAGGAGCCATTGATTCTCCACCAAAAACTCCCTTCATCTTGGGTTCTGAATGCGCTGGAGAAATCGAACAAGTTGGCGAAGGAGTTGAGAATTTCAAAGTAAGTTATATTTATAATTTAATAACAATAATCGATTTTCATTCTCAGAAAACGAGACTGAAAGTTTTCATTGAACTTCGTTTTCCTTTCCATTCGCCATGCCTCGGATTACACGACTTTTTCGATTTTTACCGACTTTTTTTTTTTTTTTTTTTTTTCAAAAATACAACTTTTTTCGACTTATTTTAATAAAATGCGACTATTTCGACATTTAAAAAAATTTTTTTTACAAAATTTCTAAAACAAAATATGTAATTTTTTAGGATACAATGCAAAATTTCAGATCTTCTTTATTTCAATTATTTAACAAATATTTAACTAAAATTCTTTACTAAATTAATTATTTTTAATAATTTTAATGAAATTCTTCACAAATTCAATTATTTTAAATTATTTTTGAATTAAACATTTTTATGAAATTTAATAATTGTTTATAATTTTTAAAAAAATAGCAAATAAAATTACAAAAAATGTTTAATTCAAAATCACTTGAAATTAAATTATTTCTAAAATTTTAATTATTTTTAATAAATTTTTATAATATTCTTCGAAAATTCAATTATCTGAAAGCATTTTGCAATGAAAAAAATTTTAAAGTTCAATTTTTGTGTAATTTCTAATAAATTCTTCAGTTATTTTCAAAAATTTCAATAGAAATTCAATTACAATTTTAAAAATTTTAAATTCAAAATCAATTAAAATTCAATTATTTTCCAATATTTCGATTGAAATTACATTATTTTCAAAATTTTCAATTTATAATCAACTAAAATTAATTTATTTTCAAAAATTTGAATTCAAAATCAACTAAAATTCAATTATTTTCAAAAATTTCAATTTAAAAGCTTCTAAAATTTTTTGAAATTTAATAATTTCAGTTATAACTCTCGTGAAAACAAATTATTTTTAATGATTTTTAATAATATTCTTCGAAAAGTCAACCTATCTGAAATCATTTTTCACTTAAAAAGTTTTCAAATTATTGTATTTTTGTCTCCAATTTCTAATAAATTTTTTAGTAACAGAAATCATGAAAAATTTTAAATTAAAAATCACTTGAAATTCAATTAATTTCAAAAATCTAAATTTTGTAAATCTTTGAAAATTGAATTACATTTTGGAAAATGTTATCTAAAAAATTATTTAATAAATTATTTTTAGTTCTGTAAAATTTAATTATTGTCTGAAAATTAACCAAATCTTTTGAAATTCAATCATTTCTAATAATTTCAACTTTAACTCTTTCAAAATTTTTATTATTTAAAAAAATTTTTTTAATAAATAATCTGTAAAACTTGATTAAGTTTTTGCCTGAAATTATTTTAACCATCAAAACTAAAAACTATGGCAAAATTTTTAATTCGAATAAATTGCTTTAAATCAGACTTCAAAAAATTATAAAAATGTAACTTCAAGAATTTTTTTGGAAATTTATTTCTACTTAAATAAAATTTTGAAAATTTTTCTTACAATTAGTTTTATTGTGAAATATTTGAAATAAATTTTCTTGATAATATTTTTATAGAATTATTCTCATTACAGAATTAATCAAATAAATTTAATATCTAATAACATATAGTTATTTAAAGTAAAATATTCATTAACCAATTAAATTTTTTTTATAATATAAAAAATCGACTTTTTCGACTTTTTTTTGAAATATAAATCGACTGAAACGTCTTTTTTTGTGCCTTAAAGTCGATCCGAGGCCTGCATTCCTCTTTTTTGCCACCAAAAAAAAAGAAGAAAAAAATATTCTTATTTTCCAGCAAAAAAAGAAGAAAAAAATATTCTTATTTTCCAGCAAAAAAAGAAGAAAAAAATATTCTTATTTTCCAGCAAAAAAAAAAAAAAAATTATTTTTATTTTTCAACAAAAAGATACAAATTATTTTTCACTTAAAGGAAATTAGAAAAAAAATATTATTTTTCTTTAACAAATACTCGCAGGGGGAATTATTAAAATCTCATAATTCAACATTAACTGAGAAAATACTATAAATCTCTAAAACCAGCCAACCGCGTTTACTTGGAAAACATGAGATTATTTTTGATCTTGAAACTTGGGAGTTTAAAAAAAAAAAAAAAAAAAAAGAAAACACTTGAATAGAGGTTGTAAACCCCATTGCAGGATAGGATAATTTATTTACTGTCTATTTTTTTTTTTGGTTTTTTTTTCCAATACAACAGATAAGGTTTATTGTGTATACAATTTACATGTTATATAGGAAATGACTAATTCTGGAAAAGTGAAGGTGCTTTGAAACCTCAGGGTCAAAGCCAAGGTTTCCCGAGGTCAGATGTCGACCACGTGTAAACGACCTACCTATTTTAGGGGGGGTGAAATACTTGTGGGGTTAATTTAACGAGCCTTTACCAAGCTTACGCGCAAGTTTAGATTACCAACGGAATTTATGACTCGTGATCCGGAACTAAATTTTATCCTCTTAATAATGGCCCCTTCATTTTTAGAAATTCAGAAAGCATATTCAACGGCACGAGCGCTTAATATTTATATAACGGAAAAATGTTTTTCAATTTTCAACACATGTTCCGAAAACATATATATATATAAAGAATTTCCCTTTTTTTTCAAAAAAAGGTAAAAACCATTTTTGATTTTTTTTTTTGGTAAAACGATTGTTGAAACGAAGAATAAAAAAAAAAGAATTTGTTTAATTTTATTAAAATAATTTTTTTTATTTACATTTAATTTTTTATGTTCTCTGCAGTAGTTTAATTATGCAATTAGAGAAGCAATTTTCACTATATTTTGTAATTTTTTTTTTAAGGTCGGAGACAGAGTTGTCGCTTTGCCAGACCACAAAGCATGGGCCGAACTTGTAGCTGTACCAGCAACTTCCGTTTTTGCTTTACCATCAGACATGAGCTATCTGGATGCAGCAGCTATCACCATGAACTACACGGTGGCTTATATTTTACTTTTTGAGCTGGCAAACCTCACGCCTGGCAAAAGTTTACTTCTTCATAGTGCTGGAGGCGGTGTCGTAAGTACATTTTTTTTCCCCCCTCTTTTTAATTTCAAATTACTCTACTCTAATTCCAAGATTTCAAAGTTATTAAATCTCTTCATTTTTTAATTCATAGATTTAAAAAAAAAAAATTATTTTGATTTTTTTTTTTTTGAAAATATTAATTTTAAAGTAAATGAAAATTTTTAATTTTTATTATATTAAAAATTTTTTTTGTTTTTTTTTCTGATCTAGTCATTAAAGTAAAAGAACATTTGACCTTTCTTTGGACATCATAATTCTTATCCGAATAAAAGACCGGAGCTTAACATTTCACCCTAAAAAAGAAAAAAAAAAATTCTTTATTGCTCTCTTTGAAAGAATTCTTCTCTGATTAAGGGAACAGTAAGAAAAAGTTAAGGGCAAGTTAAAAAATGGAGTTAGAATTAAGTTCTTAATAAAAAAAAAAGAAAGCGCTTCTTTCTTTGGGTTAATTAAGATTACGGTCCAATTATTTTTTCTCAAATGACGCATTTCTCATTCTTTCTAATATTATACATTTTATAAATATTATTAATATTTTTATTAGATAATAATAAAAAAAAAATCAATTGACACCTTCTAAATTGATCGAACATTCATTTTGTACAGTATTGATCAAGGTGTTTTGAACGTTGGAATGAGCCGTATCGTCTATTTCACTTTTCTCTTTTTTCAACAAGAGTCGCTTCTCTCTTTTCATATCAGGTCGCAATCTCACGGAAATGCGCTGCCTCTTCTTCGACTAATTGCCGCCTCTTAAAACTGTAATATTTAAAAAAAAAAACGAAGAAGAAAAAGTAACACAAACGACTTTAAAATAGGGACGAAACTTTGAGGGGGGAAAAAAAGTATAAGAAGGGATCAGGAATTTACGTAAACAATTCGAAGGAATGCGGATATTATCGATTATTCAGTTAGCACTGCGTCTTTAAACTTCCAAAGGGAAAAAAATTCAAAAGAATTTATTTTTTTTTGTTAAAATTTGTAAAAAAGAATTTTATTAAATAATTTTTTTTTTTATTACTATTTTAACTGTCATATTACTAAATTAATTAATTAATAATTGGAAATTATTCAAATTAGAAAGAAACTTTAATTAAAAAATGGGAAAAGTTTTTTGTTTTACTTTTTGCGATAACTTTTTTTTTTTTTCAAACAGTTGGTGATTTGAAGTTGAGGCAGTGTCCAGATGGAATGTAATTAATTATAGTTAACGTGCCACTAGGGCCCCTCTTTTACGATGACGACGAAGCTCATATATGCTTCTTGCGGGGTCTTAGAAATCCTGCGCGCATCTCTATATAAATATAACGAAAGTTAAATTCTGCCATGGGATCATCACAGGAGAATACACATCTTTCTTTTTCTCTCTCTCTCTCTCTTTCTCTTTCTCTCTTCGCTTGAAAACGCGACATACCATTATTAATTGTACATACGTTTGCCGCGAGAGAATTATCAGTAATACTTGTAAACCAGTAACCACCCATTGCTGCAGAGGAATGTTAAATGAAGTACCGACAACCCGCAGTGAATTCTATTAATTAAGACTAATATAATATAATGAAGGTCGAAGGGACATGAGTAAATGCAGTAATCGAATTTCTTCTTTTTTTTCCACCTTCTATTTATATTTGATTTTGTCTCATTTGAAATTATATAGAAAATTTAATTTAATTTTTCTTTCATCGAATTTAATTTGTTTCGTTAATTAACAGGGATTTTGAATTTAAGTTCAAAATTCGTAAATTTTCGCTTTGTTTTCCTGGAGGTTTTTTTTTTTCAAATCGCTTTATTTGCCCGATATGTTTGAATTATTTTCATTAAATTCTCTTTGATCAGAATTTTCATTTAAATACAGAAATGTTAATTTGTTCGAAATTTCGAATTTTTAATTATCCGAATTTCTGTTTATGCGAATCATTTTGTCCCTAATAATAATGGTAAAAATAATAATAATAAATAAATATTAACCAGATTTTATTGAAAAAAAAATATTTAATAAAATTAATTATTTAAAATTGTGAATATAATTATTAATTAATTATTATTCATTATTATAATTTTAATAATAATAATCTATAATTTAAAAAAAATATTATATTTCTTATTGAATAAGAAATTTATTTACCTAAATCTCCTTAATTCGAGATAATCAGCTTGAATAATGTGTAGAAGATTAAATGGAATATCGTCAGATAAAGATTTTTCTTAAATTTAATATTCAAAGCTTTATTATCGTACTTTGGTAACAATTTATAGCCACGAGATCATTTCTAAGTATTCTGTTTTATTATCTATCTTCGACAAATGTCTCGAGTTTGAAAAAAAAAATTTTTTTTTTTAGAAACAGTGCGTAGTAAACAGATTTGTAATAATAATCTTTACAAAGAAATCATATCAAGCAATTTCATTCATTATTATCAGTAAATTTAAATTAAAAATATTTCATTCAAAATAGAATTAAAAGTTATTCTTCTTTTTCTGAATTTGGAATTCAAGTATCAAAAATAAAAATTCAGAAAAACTATTTTTTCATGTTTAGTAAATTTTTTTTAATTTATTATTATTTAATAAAAATAAAAATCTTTTCTTCTTCCAGTATATATGGATGTAAATATTCTTTTTCGAATAGTGAGGAGATTTAGCTGCAGAGAAAATGAAAGAAAGAAAGAAAGAAATCTTGTTTATTTTAACAAATACGCGGATGTAGAAGGTCCAGCAACTACGGGTTGAAAGTTTAATTCAGTCTGCGAATTTCACAGCGCGACTCTCATGTACGTGCTTTTCGTCCAAGAAAGTTCAGGATCAATACGACTCAACAGGTTACACCCGAAGCAGAAGCAGCAGCAGCCGCCACCATCACCAGCCACACTCTGTCCTTCGACCCCTTTTGCCCCCCCCTTCATCGGGGGGGGGGAGAGTTCTCTTTGCCTCACCTCCCTCTCCCCTTTGGTACCGCTTGTGAACTCCATGAACAGAAGTTGAGAAGATGAAATCTATGGGGGTGGCTGGGAAAACCATTGGGATGAGGGTTGCTAGGCAACCATCTTTCTCTCTCTCTCTCTCTCTCTGTCTCCTTTGGATTTGCAATGTTCTCTCTTTTCCTCTCTCTATCATCGACCACCGCCTACCACCGACCGCGCCCGTCTGAAACTACACCACGTGGCACTTTAAGCTCGTTTAACACTCGCAATTCGAGTCCTGTATTAAACGAACTCTTTAAATGTGTATGTGGATCCAAAAAAAAAAAAATCCTTGGAATTAACAAGTATAAATAAAGGGAGGGAGGAGATCCGTGTTAGAATCAATTTTGCAAATTCCAAGATTCACATTATATTTTAAATGTGACGCGCCTTCACCACGTGGTTGAATTTCAAAAGTTTGTGAAATCTTTCGAAAATAATAATTTTTCTTCCCTTTCAACATATAATGGAAATTCTCGAAAATATATGAGATTTTTATTTTTCAATTCGTTAAAATTATAATATTAAAAAATTCTGAAAATCATAATTTTTACCAAAGAAACTAAAATCAGGGAAAGTCTAACGGTCAGGGAAACGTCAGGGAATTTTATTGGTCAGGGAAATATCAGGGAATTTCAAAAAATTTCATTCAAAGTCAGGAAAATTTCGACAAAAATTAAAATTTTTTGTGAATTAAAAAATTTTTTAATCTAAAAAAACTTGAATGGTTTTTATTACCATTTGTTGTTACTACTATTAGAAATTAATTTATTGTTAAATATGTCAGTAACCATATTTTTGTCCAAAGAAAGCAGAAATAAGGTTATTAAAAAGTCAGGGAAAAATCAAAAAATGTCATGGAAAAGTCAGGGAATTTTTTTCTCAATCCTTGTTAGACACCCTGAAAATGAATAAATTTTTGCAAGATATGATCATCCAACCGGGAGAAAAATATACTAAATTTTAATTTTATAATTTTTGAAAAAGTTCAGTTGAAAAGACAAATTTTGAAGAAAAAAAAAAAAAAAAAAAAAAACTTTTATGCATTTTTAAGGAAGTTATATGAGAATTGAAAAATAAAAAAACCATTTAAATTCTCCAAAAATTTGAAAAATATTCATATTTCAAAAATATGAAAAAATGAAAAAAATATTTAAATTTAAATTAAAAATTAATTTAAATTCTTCAATTTTGAAAAATTCATATTTCGTAAATATGAAAAAAATTATAAAGTTTTTTTTCAAGTGTACAAAACCGGATCATTGAAATCAAAAAATATATTAAAATTTTTATTCTGAATTTAGAAAATTATTTAAGTCTTGGAATTTTCGATTCTAAAATTTCGAGATAAAAAATCATTTTTTATTTTTTTTTTTGAGAAAAAAGTGTCTATTGAATAATTTCATAGAGGGCATTCAATTATACATTAATATATATATATATAATTGTAAAGGATTTCATTAATAGAATCTCCCACTCCTTTGAATAAATATATAATCATCTTTATTAGAGGAATAAATTAAGTAAAATCTCTCTCATAGAATATTTAATAAGAATTTATTTCCTCAAGACTGATTTTGGAACGGATATGACGAATGTTATATGCTGGTGGATAGGACAATGCTTAATATATCTTGTTAAGTGGCTTCTTTGAGTCAAAAAAAAAAAAGAAGTATTATTATAACATGTCACATGCGCGCTTAACAAAAAAAAAAAATAAATAATAATAATAATAAATAAAAGAAAAGAAAGCTCAGAGAAAATGTTAAAAGGGTGCGGGTGCGAAAGCCCGG
Source organism: Leptopilina boulardi (assembly GCF_019393585.1). NCBI lineage: Eukaryota > Metazoa > Arthropoda > Insecta > Hymenoptera > Figitidae > Leptopilina > Leptopilina boulardi. Next base: position 1,100,363 of record NW_026137996.1, on the reverse strand, counting down.
ATGAGAGAGAAACCATTTTTCTCGAATACTAGTACTACCTTTTTCTCAAGTTTCCCACGACTTTTTCCATCTACGTGACTTACTTTTCATGAGAATGGATTTTGACCACTTATCAAGCGCAAGCGTCTCTGAAACGTCGTCCGGCTTTTCGCCGACTATATATATATATATATATTGGTTCGAAGGAAATTTATTGTCCTTGGACTAAAGCCGGAGTCAAATAAGTCTTTGTCTGACGATTTAGAAATTCAATTACTCATCAATCAACACCATATTCCATTATAATCCTCCTAAATACCATCAGAATCGGCGAAGAATCCCGCAAAACGAAGGATAAGCCGATACTGCCTTTCATCGATTATTATTAGCTTTTCCGGTTCTTTTATTGAAAATATAATGTGTGTATATCATCAATTTATAATGCGCGGGGCGTTAATTCGTTTTTTTTTTTTTTTTTCCTATTGTCATCGAGATTTGTTTTCGAAAATACTTTGAAAATTGAAATTTTATTTTTCTATTATAGTATTTCTTTTTATTTTCTTTTGCGAGTAAATAGAAATTTTGTTTTCACGAATTGAAAAAAAAACTTCTTTGCATTTTTCATGAATAACTTAATATGTATTTACATATTTCTTATACGGAACTACTTTCCAATTATTATTGGAAAGTTTATGATCAAAAAGAAATGAAAATTATTTTTTATGAAAATTTTTAACTGAACAAATTATTGATATTATTGTTAAGAAATTAAATTTAATACTTGACGATTGATAAAATAAAAATTCTTTTGATTTTTCTTTTTTTTTTGTACGAGACAAAATTATTTAAAAGAGAGTAGAAATTAATGTAGTTAAGAAAAAAGAAAAAAATTCATAATGCTTTCACCCTCTTTTACATTCTACTGAATTTTAGTGTACATCGTACAGAAGAGATACAATTTAGAGCGACTGTTTAAAATTCTTGGTTGGCCGCTTTTTTTTTTTTTTTTCTTCTTGGTTTGGAAGTATCGGGTGTCGAGTTGCAGGGCCACGCAAAGATCATGAGGAAGGAATGGCAGGGGAGAAAAGAGTAAAAGATCGAGTGTGAGAGGAAGAGAGAAAGAGAGAAAGAAATGAAGACAAAATGTACAGGAAGAAGAAACGATCTTTTCTCGGAAATAATGAATGCTACTTCTGTTTAAAATCTCACGCGGCTTGTGTCGATTTTTATATATATATATATTTTTTTTTTTCCCTCCCCTTCTGTTAAGACCACACCCTTTCTTCTTCTTCTTCTTTCCCTGAAAAAAGCGTATCTTTCATGTTTATGGAATGTACGCGAGAAAAAGCGTTAAGTAACTTTGTGTCCTTCCTTTAGGTTGCCCTTTTTTTTATATCATCAAAAAATAAAATCAACATTAAGACCCAATGACTCAATGGACATTGATAAAATGACAAATTACGAGAAATGATCCCCTCTCATTGCTTCTCTTATCTTGGTCTTTATTATATCCAAGATAATCAGGTTTCTTTAACAATATATTTTTTCCACGAATAAATATCCCTTTGTTCATTGTTGATATTTTTGTAATGATTTCTCAATAATATATTACCGATGACGAGAATAAAAATAGAAATATTCTTATTTCAATTGAAAAAAAAGTTTTAGTTTTGAAAAAAAAAATTAAATGAGAAAAATAGAATTTAAATAGTAAAGTAATTTTTATTTTCTAATAAATAATTTTTGTAATAAAATAATTTTTTTTTTTTGTGATTACAGGGCCAAGCTGTTGTGCAACTCGCTAAAACTGTAAAGGATGTCACCATCTTTGGAGTTTGCAGCAAAGGAAAGCATGAATCTCTCAAGGATACTGGAATCGATCATCTCATTGAACGTGGTGTTGATTATGTCAACGAAGTCAGAAAGTGAGTTATAAAAATTTTATATTGATCAAGTTCAATTTGAAAAATTTAGAATTATTACAATATAATAAAAATTTTACTTTATAATTATTAATATTTAATGAAAATTAATTTTCTTTTTTAGAATTTCCGGCGAAGGTGTTGACATTGTTTTAGATTGCTTATGCGGCCAGGAATGCAATCATGGTTACAATCTTTTGAAACCAATGGGAAGATACATTTTGTACGGATCGAGCAATGTTGTCACTGGAGAAACCAAAAGCATTTTCTCCGCAGCCCGATCCGTAAGCAAATACTTTCAGGTCTAACATGCACGTTTTCTTTTAACAATTTAGTTTAGTTTTTTTTTTTTAATACCTCAGAATTACAAAAGAAAGAAAATAATTTTTATTCGCACCTTTTTTTTGCTTCGCATTTTTATTTTTTATTCTTATTTAATTTAAAATGGTTTTTTTTTCTTCTTGGCTTCTTTTTTACTTTCTCATTATTTTTGTACAAAGTTCTTTAAATAATTGATTTTTTTTTTTTTAATTACAGTGGTGGCAAGTCGACAAAGTGTCTCCTATTAAATTATTCTACGAGAACAAGACAATTTCTGGATTTAATTTGCGTCACTTGATGTACCAAAGTGGATGTTATGAATTTGTACGAAAAGCTGTCAATCAAGTCTTCCAATTGTGGAAAGATGGCAAAGTAAAGCCAGTTGTTGATTCAACTTGGGCACTCGAGGATGTTCCTGAGGCAATGCAAAGGATGCACGATCGAAAGAATGTTGGAAAAATTGTTTTGGATCCTAGCCAGGAGCCAAAACCAAAGCCAGCGACACCCGCTAAAAGCAAAACAAAGGACAAGAAAAATCAAAATCAGGAAGAAAAGAAAGCGGCAAGTGTTGATTCTGAAGAGAGCGAGAAGAAAAAGGAGCCTGAATTAACCAATGGCACGTCGGAGGACAAATCTGACAGCGGTTAGTCACATTTTTATTTTAATTTTTTTTCCTAATAGTAAAAAAAGAAAATAAATTTCATACATTTATTACAGATTCCAAGGAGAAAGAATCAAGCTGAATTAATAATGCGTGATGTATCTGAAACAAAAAAAAAAGCTGGCGTTCTACAACATCGGGAAAAAAAACACAACAGAAGATCCGAATTTTCCAGACGCAATGAATAAAAACAAAAAAAAAGCTTAATTTTACTAAAAAAAAAAAAAATGATCTTCATAAAGCACAGATGATAGTTATGTGTGAGTATGTTGTAAAATCCATGCGAAGATCCACTTTAGATTGATTTGCAGAAAATGCAAATTATTATTATTTTTTTTAACTTTAATTCGCCTTCAGTTTCCTTTTTTTATTTACTATTATTAATAATATCTTCGACAACTCGAACGTGATATCATTTTAGAATTTAACGATATTAGAAAGGAAACGATGCATTTATTTCCTTGTTTTTTACTTTAAGTTTAGTATAGCGTGTCCTCTCTTGTGACATTCTAGACTTGAAATCTCGTGTGTGAATAACGCAAAGAGAACAATAGTAAAGAAAGTCCTTTTACATAACAATGCAAACAAAAAAAGAACCAAAATACAATATCAAAAAAATTTGATGTGGTCCACAGTAGTTAAAAATTTAGAAAAAAAAAAAAACTTTTCGTTTTTCATATTTAAAAAAAGAAAAGAATCATTTTCTCTATGTATTTCTAATAGCTTCAAATTCAAACTATATTCTCCTATTCTCTTATTGCTATATACAATAAATAACTCTTCCATTATTGACTAATGAAGCGTATTAGAAGTATCGAAAACAAGGCAATCGAAAATTCATTCCAATGAATAAAATAATTAACAATATTCAATCGACTGAAAAGGAAAAAAAGGGTTCAATTTTTTTTTTTAATAATTCCTCGAATCCTCGAATTAATCAAAATTAATTTTATTTTCTATTTTTATTATTCTAGAAAAAGAATTAGTGGAATCGAGAATTCGAGGTATATCTACTTGAATAGATAAAATTTTCTAAATGGCCTCATACTTTTTCTTTTTTCGCTACGATTTCCTCAAAAAAAACTTTTAAAACGAATTTTCGACAATGGTTATAATTCGTGCTTCTTGACGTATTTGCTGCAAGTTCTCACCCCCCCCCCCCCCCCTTCGCTTTAGGTATATATATATGTCATAATCATTAAACATCCAACGATTTTTGTACTTTACCTAACAGTAAAATACTCGAGATATATTTTTTATAATAATTTTTTCGTGAAGCCAAAACAAAGAAACTGCCAAACTTGTTTTTACGAAAAAAAAAAAATAAAAAGAAAAGAACACTATAGCATTTCGTCAAGAGAACGATTTGAACTACGAAAAGTAATATGCATATCTTCAGAAAGAAAAAAAAAAAAAAAAAAAAAAAAAAAACAGTGGAACAATTTTTATGTAGCTGATCCGAGTATTTGATACCAATATCTCCCTGATAAAAAAAGATCTCCCCAATAAATATTCTTTTGATATTTGGGAATATTTAAATAAATAGCGATTTGAAAATTAGTTTTTCACACTAAAAAAACTTGTAAGAAATTCTTTCAAGTGAAATTTAGGATATATTTTTTTAAACTTTCCGAATATGAAAAGGATTGATTTTTTTTTCTTTCTTTTTTTTTTAATCAGGGAGTAAACCTTTGTATCTCAGTGAAAAAAACTATACATGTAATTAAAAGTAACAGGCAAAGAATATTTATCGGCGTCTTGAATTAATCTTGCGTCGTAGCCAAGCATCAAGTTTTAAAAAAAAGCGTGAATGTCGAAGCGCATATTCGTATTTAAAAAAAAGAAATCACATCAAAAATTAGATGTGAAATCGTATATTAATAACAAAAGAAAAGGAAACAAGATTTACAGATTGCATTTACACATATATGCACAATTAAATACATGGAAAACTCACACAAACTCAGATCCACACGAACATTGTATATTTTACGTAAGGCTTTAAATGTTTCATGAAATAACTCTACCTATTATATTATAATATATCTATATATTTGTAATGAGTAACGACCATTTCTACTCTCATTGATTTGTCCCCATTTTTTTTTTTTTTTTTTTTAAATAGTTGAATTGTCTTAATTTTGAGGACAATTCAAACAAGTTAAGAATCAAGCAATCTTCATTTTTTTAAAAGAAATACAAAAAAAAAATTTCTATTTTATATTCTGATCTACGTCTTATTTCATTTTCGTAAAAAAAAAAGAAAAAAAAAAGGAAACACAAGAGAATGATGATCTTATGGAAGATCAACAAATGAATTGATTGCATTTTAATGAAAAATCATTTAATGTAGGGCGACGTTGTCACGAACAATTTCATTCATTTATTTTTTATTTTTTTATTTTATTTTAATTATTTGGAATCATCACTACACATACTACAATTATAATAATGCACTTTCCCCCTTGTGAGAAAGAAAAATCTATAGCTATATACAATATAATTATTTTTAAGGAGCCGATTACTCTACAATTGCGAATCAAAAAAAAAAAAAAAAAAAAAACATTTGATTCGTGAAAAAAAATGAAAACGATAAACTGTAATAACGATGAAGTAATTATGTGTAAAATTGTAAAATTTATTGGAAGGAAAGTGAACGAAAAGTATGTGATTCTTTTTTCGACGAGATATATGGATATCTCGATTATATTTTCACTTTAACCATCGCGCGTTGCAGTTGAAGAAAAAAAAAAAGTTTTGGCATTCCAGGAAGGTGATTTGGTAGAGTGAAAATTTTTGAAATTGAACAATCTTTTCGCACACTTTCCTACGGCTTGATATATAGATTGTATTTTTGGCTTATTATAATTAAGACTGACTATGTTGCTATATTAAAAGATTGCTTCGAAAATAAAGAGTGCATTTTTTTTATTTATTTTGATTTATCACCTTGATTTTATTTTGTGCTTTATTCTATACATATATTGAAAATAAAATGTAAATTTATCGTTTATGACTTTTATTTTTGGTTTACTTTTTTTACATTAATGCCTTTTTTTAAATTTGAAAAATATAGTTTTTAGAAAATAATTTAAATATATTTATATAGATGGTTTAAAAATTAACAAGATGGTAAGAAATTTTAAAAATATAAAGAATTACCGACCCAGAAATCTACCTTACCGACCGATAGTAAAACAGGTTTTTTTTTGAAAAATGAAAATATAAAAAATTACCGACGCAGAAATCTACCTTACCGACTGATGGTAAAACAGGTTTTTTGAAAAAGGAAAATATAAAAAATTACCGACGAAGAAATCTACCTTACCGACCGATGGTAATTACCGACTGATGGTAAAACAGTTTTTTTGAAAAATGAAAATATAAAAAATTACCGACGAAGAAATCTACCTTACCGACCGATGGTAATTACCGACTGATGGTAAAACAGGTTTTTTTTGAAAAATGAGAATATAAAAAATTACCGACGCAGAAATCTACCTTGCCGACCGATGGTAATTACCGACTGATGGTAAAACAGGTTTTTTGAAAAATGAAAATATAAAAAATTACCGACGAAGAAATCTACCTTACCGACTGATGGTAATTTTTTTGACTTTTCAAAATTTTTACCATCAGTCGGTAATTACCATCAGTCGGTAAGGTAGATTTCTGCGTCGGTAATTTTTTATATTTTCATTTTTCAAAAAAACCTTTTTTTACCATCAGTCGGTAATTACCATCGGTCGGCAAGGTAGATTTCTGCGTCGGTAATTTTTTATATTTTCATTTTTCAAAAAACCTGTTTTACCATCAGTCGGTAAGGTAGATTTCTGCGTCGGTAATTTTTTATATTTTCATTTTAAAAAAATTTACCATCAGTCGGTAAGATAGATTTCTGCGTCGGTAATTTTTTATATTTTCATTTTTCAAAATTTTCTTTACCATCAGTCGATAAGGTGAATTATGTCTAATGATCGCCTAGCGCTAGCAAGTAAATTAGATTTTTCTAACGCGCATTACAAAGAAAAATATTTATTTATTATAATATTGATATATTGGTAAGAGTTTTTTTTATTATTTGGTAAAAGTGTGCTATTTTATGGATTAAAACTTAATTTAATACATTGAAACCCACGTATATCGGACCCGCATAATTCGGATTCTCGCTTACATCGGATTTTTTTTCCGGTACCTTGAAATCCGATATATGTGGGTTTCACTGTACATATTAATTAGGTTTTAAAAGTAATAAAAAACAATTTTATATACCTATTTGTTCTAAATCACTGAAAATATTTTTAAATTATTAAAGAGTTTTCACATTATTTTTCTATTTTTAGAAATTAATAAAAATAAAATGGAATTAATAAATATAATTAAAACATATAAAATGCTTTTGGATGTTCTTAAAAATTTTTTCTTGAAAATTTTTCCAAATAATATTTATTTGGCATATTAGATTATCAATTTCAATATTTAAATTAATTCCATTCAAAAATTCAAAATATTTGTAAACGAAAAATCAGTATGGTCGCAAAATTTGATTTATAATTTCTTATAATAAAATTTTGACGGTTTCTTAAAAAAATTTCTCCGAGAAATAAAATTATACGTGTTAATTTTGAGATAATTAACAAAAAAAAAAAAAATGAATTATAGAGAACAGTCGATAAAGTCTAAAAGCCTTAAGCTTGTTTTTAGTACACGATACTCCATCTACTCTTTCAAACTCTAACTTTAATATTTATCATCAGATAGTAAATTTTTAAATATTAACTGATTTCTTTTTAAATAAAATATTTATAAAAATATTTCATTAATCAAATTACATTGATAGAAACAAAAATATAGATGAAATTATTACATTTATTTAATAAAAAAAAACTAAAGTATTTTGTAAATAAAAAAGTAAAAATTCAAATTTAATTCAAAATTCAAAAATTCAATTCAAAATTTCAAGTAACAGTTGAATTAAATTTAAATAATATTTTTTAGAATAAAATTTAAATATCAATATTTATGTATCACGAAGTAAAAAAAAATATAATATATCAATTTTTGAAAAATATTTTGTAATAATTTCATAAATATTAAAATGTGAAAATGATCAATAAGAAATATTATTTAATTTAATGAATTATATAAATAAAAAAAATACAAAACAGCGCCAACTTTAGTGAAACCGTTTCGTTTCTTGTGTTGGGTTGAAGATGAAGTGATTTTGAAAGTAATACCAGTATTAAACTGTCTCTTCGACACATGAGAACAAGAAGTTTTGTATCTCACGAAGTTTTCCCATCGTGAAACAACATTGTGGTGGCAACTGTGGCGCATTTTTATTTACAGTTCCTGACGTAATATTTCAAGTGTGCGCGCGCGCGTACAATCATGAGCCAAACCCCAGTGTCGTGTATTCCTGCTGCCGGGAAGATGGCAAAAGCAAAGAAGGTCCTCGATGAAGCTCGAGAAATTCAAAATCCCGAGTTGGATCTCGCTGACAAGGGAATTTCCAGCTTTGACGAGATGCCAGGATTGTGTGAGTATATTCCATTCGCCAGCACAAACCCCATATTTGTCCTTCATTCTTGTTTTCTCTCTTACCAAATTTGGTAAGTTGTCGAGACTGGTTTGTGCGAGGAGCCACACATTTATAAAATATATATATCTATATATATTAAAAGACACACTCCTCGTTTTTTAATAGGCGTGTGTAAGCATGCGCATTACTTCACTCTTTTTTTGAATGCATAAATTTTCATTCATATGTCTGTAAACATAAAATAAAGAAATATTAAAAAAAAACTTACGAAAGATTAAGAAAAAAATGAAACAGAAAAGAAAATTTTTTAGGCCTGATAATGAAAATATGCGTTTCAAAAATTAAATAAATTTCATTTTCAAAAAATGCATAATAAATTACTGTAATTATTATTTTTAAATAAAATAATTAAACATTTCAAATTTTTTTAACAGAACATTGTTTTTTTTTGTTTTCAGTTAATATGCAAAACATTACTCGTGTAACTCTCAGTCACAATAAATTGCAAGGTAATTAATATTACACGATTATCAATATTAAATTAATAATCTACAAATTATTTATAAAATTAATAAACTTTTATCATTAAAGCTGTTCCTCAGGCGATATCCTATCTTGTAAATCTGGAAATTCTTAATTTATTCAACAATCACATTATGGAACTACCCATGACTCTTTCACAATTACCAAAATTAAGGATTTTAAATATAGGGTATGTTTAAAAAATTAGATTAATATTTTTGTATTATAGAATAAATAAAGAAAAAATTAAATTTAACATTCTAATTTTTTAAAATAAGAATTTCAAACAAAAAAAATTACTTTCAGAATGAACAGGCTAAATGAACTGCCGCGAGGATTTGGTGCCTTTCCAGTTTTGGAAGTTTTAAATTTAACGTACAATAATTTAAATGAAAAAAAATTACCTGGAAATTTTTTCATGATGGGTAAATGACAATTCTTTTCTTTCCAAATTGTATCAAGAAATTAGACAAATATTGAAAATCCTCTTTCCTCAGATACGTTGCGAGCACTCTATTTGGCGGACAATGATTTCGAGTATTTATCACCAGATATTAAACAACTGCGAAATCTGCAAATAGTAATAAAAAATCATAATTAATAAAAAATTTTGAGTTAATTAAAAAAAATATATAAATATACAGCAACTTTTTTAATTGCAGCTTGTTTTGAGAGATAATGACCTTATAGAATTGCCAAAGGAAATTGGAGAACTAAGTCGACTTCGAGAACTACACATTCAGGGAAATCGTTTAACTGTTCTTCCACCGGAAATTGGTAATTTTAGTCAAAATTTCAATAAACAATTAAAAAAAAAATAAAATCCTAAATATATAATTGAATAAAATTAACCAACGATTATTAAAAATCTTAAAAGAAATGTTTTTTTTTCATTAAACAGGAAACTTGGACTTGGTCAGCAATAAAGCTGTTTTTAGAATGGAATACAATCCCTGGGTAACGCCAATTGGCGATCAACTACAAGTTGGTGTTTCTCACGTTATAGATTATATTCGCTCCGAGACATATAAATAGTAAGTTAATTAATTAATTTTTGAAATTAAAATTATTTTTCAAATTTACATGATAATTAATACTGATTTCTTTTCTCTAAAGCGTTTACAGCAGACATCAAGCAGCAAAAGGTCCACCTCCACCAATAGAAAATGATAAAACTAAAAAAATCTCACGTCTTCGTTGAATAATAATACTTAAAAAAATATAATTATTCACACTGCCAATACTCACAAAAACTGAAGGCAAACATTTTTAACAAATAGTCATAATTATGACAATTATCAAACAAAAATTAACATGTGCCTTAGTTTCTGTTGTATCTTCAAAAATCAGTATTTTTATTTGGAATTAAAAAAGAAGTTTTTTTATACTAATTCCAAATTAATAACTGATTTATATTTTTTAATACAAAACAAATAGTCTTCCTAAAGACCAATGTTGTAATCTAGACTGGAATTTGATACTGACATAGTTGTAAAAAAATAGAAATTTTATTTTATAGATTTTTAAACATTGTCTCCACTTTTTTTTTGTAATAATTTATCGATTAATGTATTTTTTTTTTTTGAATGTATAATTCAATTTTTACCATAAAAATGTACGAATTTCATATAATATGGATTATTAATTTAAAGAATCATTTTTAATAATCACAAATTATTAATAAATGAAAATGAATAATCAAAGATAGTTAATAAAATAATATTTACATTAATAATCTAATGTTAATAAAAAAAACGAAAATATTTATATATATTAATAACCAGAAATTATTAATAAAAGAATATTTACACTAATAACCATTGATTATTAATAGAAAAAAAATTATATTAATAACCAGTCGAATTTTTTTCCCCTAAATTTCCACCCAAAAGTGTGTAAATTGATAAAAAAAAGAACTAAAATTATAAATAAGGATACAAATAAGTCTTCTTTGAAATCACATCCAAATGAGAGATTATAATTCCTCATCCTCGTCATCTGTATATTCACATTCTTCAATGAGTTGTGCAATTGATGTATCATAGTCAAATGATTCGTCTTCAGTAATGTGACAGCCGCCTTCGACAAACTTTGCAAATCTGAAATTGAAAAAAAAGAATAAATTAATTAAAATTCCCTTTTCCATTAAAAAGATCGAAAATTATTAATTATGTTACTAAAATACTTGTTTCAAAATTTTAACTTAAAATTTCACCTACTTTGAAGGATCCTTCAGTTTTAATACAGTTTTCCAAGGACTGCACTCGGGACTAGAACAATAATCTTGAAGATCTTTCAAAGCCTTTCTTGTTTCTTTAAGCCCTTCTTTATGGTACTCATCATCTGTCAAAAGTCGTCTCGAGTTTGACACCTTTCTCCAAAACGGAAATAATGAACTAAAATGTCAATAATTATTGTGAAAAGCAGTTTATTTGAAAATCTTCAAAAAGTTTAACAAAAGAAGCACAAAAGTATTAATAACGATTATTAATAAAATATTAACATTTAAAAAAAGTAAATTTAAATTAAAACTGAAAAAGAAACTAAAACTATAAATAATTAACGAAAAATTTTTTTTTATAAATTTTAAATATATATTTTTTTTTAAATAAAGTACAAAAAAAACCTAAAGAAAATAAATATTGCCATTTTTTTAAAAAAATCATTGGAATGATTTTTCTTCAAATGTTAAAATAAATTATACCGTTGTCCTTCCCAGGAAACTCACCAATATTTTCGTCCTTTTTTCAAAGCAAATATCGGAAAATTGTACAGCATGAGAACAAGGACGCAACATGAGCCCGAAGCTTCATAAAAATAACTGCTACAGTAAATCATCACTAAGCCAAGACTCTGTAATTTATGAAATATTCGTTTCATGAAAAAAAATAAAATGTTTTTATCAAACACTAATTTTCTAATCACAGTCGATTTGAATTTTTTTTTTTTTTTGTAAAAATATAAAATTCCTATCAACATTAAAAATGTTTTTAATAATTTTAATTGAATTTAAAATTTATAAATGAAGAAAAAAAATACTGAAATGAATTAATTGAAATTAAATAAATAAAGTAAATTTGTATTAATTAAATTACTATTTGGAAACTTGTATTAAAGTTTATAAAGTAATTACCTGCAGGAACCATTGGATAATTCGTTTTGTTCTAGTATTTGTGATTGGTCCAAATCGATAACAAATAACGAAACTTATGAGAGAAGTTATCAGAATGTACCACAAAACAAAATCACGATATTGCAGTGCAATTAATTGTGCATTGTCCCATAAAAGTTGAGCAACGTAGAAACTCATAGTATAACCAGTTGCTACCATTATGTACATGAATTTTCCCTTTAAATGTTATTATAATTAGTCATTTTTTTTAATTAAGCTAAAAATAGTCACAACTTTATTAAATAAAATAGAATTTGTAGAAATTTTTAAAATTAAATAAAAATTTTTTATATTATAAATGAAATTGCATTAACTTTTCCTTCATTTTTATATTTATACATTAAAAAAGTCTTTTTTAAAAAAAATAATTTTTTACCTTTGGAAATAATTTGCCAACAAAATATATAAGTATAATGACTGAAGTCGTGACACCTAATGTAACTCCACATAAATAATAAAATAATGTATTCTGACTAAGTCTCTTTCCAGACCAAAATATTAATATTCCTAGAATCATGTACGCAATTTTCCATATATCAACACCTGGAAAAATATCAAAAAAAAAAAACTTTTATATTATACATACTATATTATTCTTTTCGTTTGTTTTACTCAGAAATTGTAAAAAAAAAACTTTTTCATTTTTTCAGCACACAAAACAAAAAATTGAATAATTTAGTTTTTTTTTTTTCAATTTCTAATTATATGATTAAAATTTGTTTCTATACTAACGTTGTTCTGTCATTGACATTTTATATCGATAATTATGAAGAAGAGTATTAACTCCAATGCAGGTATCTTCGAAAGGATTAATTCTAAATTGTTTATTCTTTTTTGTACTAAAGAAATTAAAATTCCATGAGCGTCTATTATCCTCATACTTGGTTGTAATTTCATTTGGAGTTCTACCATCGTATATTTCATAATTTTCTAAATTAATGTCTAAATTCATCTGTAATTAATCATAAAAAAAGAAAAAAAACAATAAATTAAATAATCTCTCATAATTAAAGAATTTAAAAACAAAATACATTTCACAAATCTTACAAATACAGTTCTCCACGTATGAATTAAATATTTTGATTTTGCATTGTGACAAAAAATGCTTAGACTTGGTGATTGACTTTCAATTGATACTGAATTCCCAGGTTCTAAATAATGAGCTACAAAATAAAATAAAAATTTTAATATAAAAAATTAAATTTTTCAATAAATAATATCAAAATTTAGTAAATAATAACTAATAATTTGATCAAAAAAAATTAAATTATTAAACATTTTAAAAATGTAAACAATCAATTCTAGAATATATTGTATTATTATTTTTTTTTTTTTAATATTTTTTATAATTAAATTTGTCAATTATAAAGTAAAAATTAAACATTAAGAATAAATTAAGTACAATAATTTTGAAAGATTTCTTATCATAATAAATGAAAATCAAACTTATTTTTAGCCGGTTTTTTTGATTATAGGTTAGGTATTAAAGAAAGACTTACGTGTATTCAAAGATTCAAAACCAACTGTGTAAGCATGGCAAACAGCATCGAGGGTGATAAATAAACTAATTAATTTCACTATAGGCTGCATCTTTCTTTTTTTACAAAAATATATGATTTCTAAAACTATATTTAAAGTTTTTCTAAACTCTCACTACAACTTAACCTCTGTGTCAAAACATGTCAACAAAATGCGCGCCAAGCGCGTCCAACGGACAAAAACTGAAATAATCGTATCGAATATAAATATCGATATATCGAAATACAATCAAAGTGTTCGATTGTAATTTAAATTTGAAAAAATAAAATTATAATAAATAAAATAAGTGAACAAAATATAATAAATAATAATATAAATATATAATAAATAATAATATGAAAATAATAAATATTAAAAATATTAAAAACATTTGTATAATTATTATTATTTTATAAATAAATGTAATTAATTAATTACTATTTTTTGTCACTTTCATTTTTTATTTATTTATAATAATATTATTAAATAATTTATTATAATTATTGATAATTATTAATATTAACAAAAATAAAAAGTGAAAATATAATTAAAATTCAATTATATTTTCCTTTCTTTTTTTTTTTTTTTTACTTTTTTTCTGGTTTGACAATTGATTCTCATAGTAGGAAATAAGCATTTCCATTATATCGTAAATACAATGCTGCGAAATAATTTTGCAATGAAAACTTTTGAATAAGTCGAAGAAACTTCAAAAGTAATTTCATTCTTTTGCGTGAATAAGAAAGGAGGGAGCAATTTTCTCTTAAATATAATAACAAAAGTTGGAAAACAGTCAAAGTTTAATTTCCTTTTTTTTTTTACTATAATTTGTATACACTTGTCTCCGGTTATTGAAACAATAAGAGAAAAAAAAATAAATTAAAAATTTTTTAATTTCAAATAAAAAATGTAAATATTAATAAATTAAAAATTTTAATTAATAAAAATAATATTATAAATTTTTATATTAATTTATTTTCTACTAATTTTTAAATTTATTCGCGGTATTAATTTTTAAGAAAAAATAATTTTAAAAAAAAGATAATTAAATAAATAAATATTTGTGAATAGAAATCAAGATTATTTTCTTCTATTTTTTTTTTTTTTGGTGCAGGAAATAAATTTTTTCTGATCTAATTGCGAATTGTTACATAAAGATAAACATATATTTGAAAAATTAAAATAAATAACTAAATTGAAAGATATTGAAATATTTTATATAATATTTGAATTTATTTGATGTATCGAATCTGGACACTCGATTTGTCGCACTGCGACATTGAAAATTGAATTGAATATAAGACTTTTTTTAATGCAATATATATATATAAAATTCCCTGGAGAAGATTTTCACAAGAGTTACTTCAAAATGGATATAGTCAATCAGTTAAAAAACGATTCATAGGAATGATTTTAAATTTACAGGTCCCCAGCACGATTAATTTAAATGTCGCGCAGATAAAAGAAAATATCCTGCCAAAAAAGATTTGCTCTAAAGCACTTTTTTCTACCTATATATTTTATTTTATGTCAATATTATATGTCTTATTAAAAAAAAAAAAAAAAAAAAAAAAAAAAAAAAAAAAAAAAAAAAGTATTTGTCTTGAAAATTTTTTTATCTCTCTCGCTAGAATAAAGTGAAAACTATATTTATATAAGAAGAAAGTCGATTCAAACCTGATATGAACAAATTTGGCCAATAAATCGATTGTCTGACTAAAACTTACTTTTACTACTGATTTAAAAAATTTGAAAAGAACCTAAAAAAAAATTCTCCACTCGGAATAATATTAAAAAAAATCCTTAAAATAATAATAAAATAAAACAATAACTAGATATAGTATAAATTAAATAAATAATTACCGACTGATAATAAACAGTTTCTAAAAATGAAAACACAAAAAATACTGACACAGAAATCTACTTTACCGATGGTAATTTTTTTTTGAAAAATAAAAATATGAAAATTATCGACATAGAAATCTACCTTACCGACTGATAGTATTTTTTCGCCATCGGTTGGTAAGGTAGATTTCTGTGTCGGATATTTTTTTATATTTTCATTTTTCAAAATTTTTACCATCAGTCGATTTCACTGTAATTATATTTTAATGCTATTATATTGTAATAATACATTACAATTATAGTGTATTATAATTATATTAAATTATATTATAAATATATAATAATTTTATT
This sequence comes from Leptopilina boulardi, assembly GCF_019393585.1. Lineage (NCBI taxonomy): Eukaryota > Metazoa > Arthropoda > Insecta > Hymenoptera > Figitidae > Leptopilina > Leptopilina boulardi. The sequence continues at coordinate 1,084,530 of NW_026137996.1, read as the reverse complement.
ATTAAAAATAATAATTTAATAATAATTTTATGAAAACTGACTTTTTGCTATAATAAAAACTTAATTATATAATTAATATTTAAATTTTTTAATTAATTCGAAAATGTTTTATGAATGTCATTGAAATGAACATGAAATAAACATGAAAAGGGAACTTTACCTTACAGAGAGAGAGAAATGTTTCCTTCCTTCCTTCCTTCCTTTCTTCTGTTCAGTATTTTCCTTATCAAACATCCATTCAGAAGTTCGACCAAGTCCGTTTTATATTATATATTTGAAGTCATGTCGTCGGACAAAGCGTAAGTTTCACTACTGGGAGTTTGAATCACACATTATTATGTTGTCAGACATCGTAGATTTTATCATCGTATATTTTAATTATAGCTCTGCTTAAAATTGGTTAAATACCATTTTTCTCCACATTCTTTTTCTTTTTTTTTTTTTTTTTTAATACTTTTTTCACGTAGATATATAGATATTCACCAACAGCATCGAATTTATTGAATTTTTGCCACCAATGGTCCAGATGTATCTACAAATGATTTACGAGCAATTGATTAAATTCTAAAAACAAAAGAAGAAATTGTGTTGTAAAAATTCTTCAATATATCAGGGATTTATTAATAAATGTAAAAAAAAAAATTTATAATTTAATTTATAAAATTTATAAATTATAAAAAAAATTTATAATTTAATTTATAAAATTTATAAATTATTAAAAAAGAATTTTTTTTAATTTTTAATTTCTAATTACTTTTTTTAAATTTATAATTTTTAAAGTTTTATGACAATTTAAGTGGAGAGTAGGGCATTACTAATTAATCAGAAATATTTTTAAAATTTAATAAATAACGAATTAATTAATTAATTATTATTTATTATTTTATTTACGAATTTAATAAATACGAATGGGCTTACTTATTAAATAGATTAATAAATAATATAATAATATAATAAGAATATGTATAATAAATTAATTAATATTTTAAAAAATATCATTTTGATGATTTAAATAAAATCAAATATTTATTTTCAGATGGAAAATTGAAAAAATAAATTTAATAAATATTAAAAAATAAAAAATAATCGTTTATTTAATATTATTACTAAATTTTGATTTATTTTGATTTATTAAAAAAAAATCTTAAAAGAAAATGAAATTCTGAGTTGAAAATTGAAATTTTAATAGCGGAATTTCTACATAGGGAACTCTTCTAATATTATTATATTTATATATATATAATAAATTTATAGTAGAATATATTTAATGTGCATTTTATTACGTACCAACATATCTGAATAACTTCAATGAAAGTTCCTTTCGGCCTTTGATGTTCTGAAATTCAAAAAGGAAATAAATTCAATTGACCATTTTCCGTTCAAAATTCATTTGTTCAAAATTATTGTTTGTATTAAATTTTTCTACAGGAGAAAATTTTACATCGAAATAATATATATATATATATATATATATATATATATATATATATATGTATATAGTTTACAACTATTTTCCTAGTTACAATAAAAAAAAAAAATCCAAAAATCCAGTTTTGTCTAACTAAAAATTACTATTACTACATTTTCAAAATAAAAATAATCTTAATATTTCTATATCAGACAAAACGTGAATTTTATTATTGTTATTATTTATTAATATTTACTTTATTTATTTTATTATTTATTCATAGTCCTATTTTATTAATTAATTAATTTTTTATTTTATTTATTTATTTAGTTTTACGTATTTTTTATACTTATTTAATTTATTATTTATTATTTAACATTTATTATTCTTTTTAGTCCTAACGAAAAAAATAAAAATCGCCCCGACTGACTAAACGATACTTTTACCACTAATCGTCAAAAACACCGTTGTCTGACTAAAATTTACTTTTACCACTGACTCATAAGAAAATCTTCAATTTTCCTAAAAAAAATTTCCAAAACTCAAATAAAATACACAGTAAACAAAATTTATAAAAAATTTATAAAAATTTTATAAAAAAAATTTAAAAAATCATTTATAAAAATTGGGTTTAGTTAAAAAAAAAAATCCAAGTTTTCTTTCTCTCATATAAAAGTGGAAAAAATGATCCTTTATATATTTCTTTTTTAAAATTGAACGTTACATTATTGTGTCGGGCTTTTCAAATGGACTTTTTTTCGCGATATAATGATAAATTTTTTTTTTTGCAAAAAAATGAAAAAGAAACTTTTTCCTAAACATATTTTATATGATAATAATCAGAAAATATATGTACCGATCATTGAAGCAGATGCACTTATCCCATTGGGTGCGTCTCTATATCGCAAAAGATCGATGAGCTCTTCGGGTATAGTGTATATTCGACCTTCCCCTCTTTACACTTTGGCGTCGACGTTTCATCGTCGCGACGTCGACTTTCAGTTTAGTCGGTGGTCGGACGTCGCGACGCCCGTTTCGCGTCGACCCCTATCACAATTTACCGTCGCGTTTCTTTAAATATTGCGTTTTGCGGGAATTTTCAAAAAAAAAAAAAAAATAGAAAATTTTTTTTTTTTTAAATTTTTTTTTAATAATTAAAAAAAGAAATAGAAAATTTATTTTATTATTATTTTATGTGCTTAACAATGCACTTTGAACAAATTTCAACTTACCACTGATGGTTTGTATTTTTTTTTTTTCTTAAAAATGAATAGATAAAAAAAAGAGAAAATTAATTGCAAATCACGATCAAGGAATATAAAAAAGGAAATTTTTTTTTTTTTTTTTGGAGTAAAAGTGTGGTATTTGCTTTAAAACAAAGTTCGTTATGTGCAATTGATCGAATATATTGTATTTGATCCAAGTTTTGTGGTGTTTGTGGTGATGATCCCATTATAGTTATTCCAAAAATGGTAAAAAAACGTTTTAAATGTGAAAAAAATGGAAGAAAGGATTAAATTGTTTTTTATAATTTAGAACTATTTTTTTTTTAATTTAATTTTTTTTGTATAGTAAAAACAAATACAAAAAAAATATATATATATAACATAAATATTTTAAAATGGAAAATACAAATTCAAGAAAAATTCAAAAAGATGTACATTGTGAAATAAATCATATCATGTCATAAAAATTCAAGAAAAGTTTTTTTTTATCCAAGTATCAAGAGTATTAAATTAAGACAGTCTTATTTTAAGAAATTTTGTTGTCTGAAATTTACAATTAATTTTATTATTAATTGAATTTCATAAAATTTCAAAGTTTAATCAAATTATAGAATTTTTTTTTTTTATATCTGATAAATTGCAAATTTTTTTCGACCAAATATAATTAATAATAACAATAATAATAATAATAACAAAAATAATAAAAATAGTAATAATAAAAATAATTTAAATAATAATAAAAATAATTATAATAATGATGATATTAACAATAATTTATAATTATAATTTTTTATTATTTTATTTTTATAAAATAAATAAATAAAATAAATAAATAATCTACTATTGATTATAAAAATTATTAATAAAAATAATTTAATATAATTATAAAAATCAGTCATTTTTTTTCTATTAAATTTGTTATAACTTTCGCGAAAAATTCATCAAAATTTCATAAAATTGTAAAACAATTTTCTTTTTTATAAATATATATTTTTTATATATATAAATTTATTATATTTTAAATGAAAATATTTAAAAATTTACAATTCGTTTATAAATTGCGTCGCATATTTTCAACCAGTTTTTATCCCCCCACACCCCCTTCATCCCTGTCAACTCTTGTTACACGATAAATGAATAGAAATATCGTCACTTGTTATTTTCATATAATTGTGAAGATTAATTTTTTTTTTCTTTATTATTTTAATTAAAAATATTCAATTATAGTTATGTGAAAAAAAAAGATTATTTTTTGAAAAATATTGAATTTAATTTCCCTTTGATATCAATTTGTATTTTTGTTATTATTTAATTATTAAAAAATATTAAGATTTAAATTAAAATTGGATAAAAAAAAATTTTTTTTTTAACATTCAAAAAATTTTTTACATTCAAAAAAATTTTTACATTTAAATAAATATATTTCAATTTTAAATATTTATTTTCTAGTATGAAATATTTTTATCTTTTAGCATAAAAAATTATTTATATCAAAAATTTATTTTTACTAAAAAAAAAAAACTTTCATCGAAAAAGTGGACGAAAATAATATTAATGATATTAAAAAACAAAAATTGTCGAGTTTCTTTATATATCTAATTTTAAAATTATTTTCTTCAAATCATATTTTTTTCTTATGAAAGGATAAGTAAATTGACTGTAAAATATTTAAAGTCCAATATATTCTTTCATATTCTGTTTCGAATCTATATACGAACATGAATTTTTTTTTTTTTGTTTTTATATATTTATCTACAGCAAAATAAATTGCGCATGTAGTTCAGTCATCATTTCCTGTATATTTCTGAGAAAATATTTTTCAAAATTTGCGACTATTTTCCGATATTTTGTTGAACTAAAAATAAAAATAATTCCTAACAGAAAATACTTTCTATATATTATATTTTTTCGTACTTTGAGAATTTTAAACGAAATCGCCAAAAAAAAAAGTTGAATTTTTTTTTTGGTTCAATTTTTTTTCTATTGTTTTAAAAAAAAATGTGTCGCCACTTTATGCATTTTATTTACAACGGTTCAATAAAAATGTTATATATAATATATATATATATATATTTTTTTTTTGATAATAAAATACTCAGAGACTTTATTTCTTTTTGTTGACATATAAATCTTAGATTATTATCATTCTTTTGTTAGTTTTTTTATATAGCAATATTATTTATTGTTTCGTTACGTATAGAACATAACAAACAATATAAAAGGAGTTTTTTCACATTTGCATATATTCTCGTATATATACCAAAAAAAAAAATTTATTTGCAACTAAATTATTTATCTAATAAATATTTCAACAGTTTTCATATATTTTTGGTATCAAATAAAAAAAAATTTTTTAAAGTAGAAAATTTACTTTTTAAAAAAATAAAAGTTCAATTTAAAAAAATAATTTCTGATGACCTAATAAAAAGTTTCAATTTTTATTTTCCAAAAATATGTATGTTATTTAATAAAACCAGAATATTAATAATTAATTAAAACTATGAGCATATCTAAATGTCAAAGTTTTATAATAACTCTTGAGGTGAGCTTTTTTTAAACAGAGAAAGAACATTTTTTAATATATAATTGTAATAATAAAAAAATTAATAACTAATAATGATAATAATGATAAAATAATAATAATAATAATAATAATAATAATAATAATAATAATATAATAATAATATAATAATAATAAAAAAAACAATAATAACAACCGTAAAAATATTACTTATTTACATGAAAGTAAAATTAAATATTTTTAAAGGAAAATGATATATAGAATTTAGTTTATGGTTTTAAAAGACATAAAATGAAGAGTTGAGAACTTGATTAAAACGTGGAACGACGAACACATATCATATATATTTGTGACTGAAATTATGAGAATAAAGTGAATTTGAAAATCTCGTTCAAAAATAGATAATGAAAATGTTGAGAAAAAAAAACAAACAAATAATAGGTGTACATTAATGCAAATGAATTGATTTTACAGGTCACTGAATTTTTCTTGAATTTTCTCTCTCGTTTTTGTTAGAGAGAGAAAAATATACTCCTGCGACATTTTTATACCTAATTGAGACAATGAAAATAATATTTATACAAAAATTGCAATATAACCCATTAAAAAAAAATTTTTTTTATATTTTCTTTTTATAATGAAATATCTTACTTTAAATATTAAATAAAAAAAAAAATTATAAATAAAAAATAAAATTAATAAATATAAATAAATAAAATAAATAATAAATATTTAAAAAATAATAATAATAATAATAATAATAATAATAATAATAATAATAATAAATAGTAATAAAAAATATGAAATATCATTTAATTCAACAATTTACTCTCTAAATCTGAATTAGTAAAAAAGTTTACTAATTTGAATTAGTTACTCACTTTTTGCTTCTCAATTAGTAAACTTTTACTAATTATTAGTAACCTTTACTAACAATTAGTAAAATTTAACTAATTCTAAAGCAAAAAAATAATTTAAATTAGTAAACATTTTTACTAATTCAGATTTAGAGAGTAAATAAAATATAAATATTGATCCATAGATCATTGACTGGAAAAAATTGGGACTGAATTATAAATTAATAAACAAATTAAAAAACAAAACTAAATTGATAAATAATTTTTGAAAATTAGCAAAATATGTTTACAAATTATATTTGTATAGCAAAATTTGAGAATTTATATATTCTATACCATTATATGAAATCTTGGATAGTGACTCGGAAATAAATCTTCCCTATTGTGCGAACATGAATATGAGAATTAGTTTGTAATTCGTTTAGAAATTAAACCACATCGATTATAAACCCACATTTCTACATATATATATATATATACATTCAAATTCATCTATTGGTTTGTAAGGTGCGCACGATTTTGATTAAAAACCAAATTTTCGATTACATATTACAAAAAAAAAAAATTTTATATAATTAAAAAAAATATTTTTCAATACATTTTTTTTTATTTGAATCAAATACAAATTATAATTTTTCTTTAAAAGAGAATTTTTCTTCTTTTTTTTTTTTTTATTGAAATAGTAGAAAAAAAATAAAAAATCCACACATATCAATAATAAAAAAAAGCAAATATAAAAAAAAAATTTATAACCACCTATGAAATAAGAAATCGTAATATGAAATGAAAATAAAAGAAACAGTCCTTGCTATTTTATCATCTCATTTTTTTTCGATTAAAAATAAATTCGAATCGAAAGAATGAAAGTCAAATAAACAGAGAGGATTTGATCAGATGTGCGGCATTTTTTTTTTTTTTTTTGATTAGAGTCAAAGCTTTGAAACTTCATTATTTTCATCAATAATGTATATTTAACAAAAAAAAAAGAAAAAGAAAGAAGAAAAAAATGAAAAGAAAATTTTTCTTCATGTCATTGATTGTAACTTGAGATAAATTTTGATTGATGCCAAAAGAAGCAAACAACTTTATTAACTGAATCGTGACCTTGTAATATCCATTTCGTGAACCTGATTATATTCTAGAAAGCTTAGAAACTCGCATAAAATCATATCTAAGACGGTTTTTTTTTCTGTATATGAACAAAAAAAGGTAGATTTTCTTTTTGTTTTTGAATATTTGGGTTAAAATATACTAAAAAAAAGTACTCTCGTATGTAAAGAATATATATTCCACCTATTAAATGTATATTCAAAGAACGTTCGATTTTTTAAATTAATAAATTGTATTTATTTCTTTTATTTCTTATTATAAAAAAAATAAATATTTAAAAAAACGGTTCTTTTAGATGTAAAAATTTCTTTGATAAATAAAAATAAAATATCATCCTACTATATTTGAAGTATAGAATAATTTTTTTTTTATTATTTCTTTGAAATTAAAATAAAATATATTTGAATTTTAAATGATTGAGAAAAATTATTTTTTCTTTTTTAAACAAAGTGTTTTAATAAATATAGTATAACTAATAAAAAAGAATTTTCATTTTAAATTAGAAAAAGAAAAACAGAATTCTCATATTTTTCCTCTCAATTTTATTTCTGAGAAAATTTTTTTTTAAATAATTTTTTTCATACTTAAATTTTGTTTTAAATTAAAAAAAAAATTATTTACTTTTTTTTTGATTTCAGACAATAAGAAAATATTTGTAACTATGTATATAGATGTAAATTATCATAATGATAACTTAACGATTCATATGATCCATTTGGTACTGGTTACGCATCCGTTCTAGATTCGATCATGATTTAAATTACATTTGTGCTAGCGTGCAAATTATTTGCACATCAACGGTTATCGAGATTGCAATCTATAAATCCGGAGTTATTATACAAGAGAAAGTTACCAAAAAGAATAAAAAAAAATTTTTTTTATATCGATAAGAATTATTGTCAAGTAAAACAAAATTTACTTTATTCAAATAATCTGTTACTTGATATATTATCAAATAAATATTTATTAATTTATTATTATTAATTTATTTATTTATTATTTATATTAATTAAGAATTTGAAAAATAAAATGTGGATTTTTACCAAAAACAACTAACATCTTGACTAAATTATGTAAATCCAAAAAAATTATCATCTATACTAAATATTTATTTAATTATTTATTTGAGTCAATAGTATTTGTTTTAAATACAAAAATTATTGCTTAAAATAAAATTTATTTAAAAAAAAATAAAAATTATTTGGTCCAAATAAATATTTATTTGATAATAGTCAAGTAACAGATTATATATTTGAATCAAATAAATTTTTTTGTTCAGTGCAAGAAATTTAAAAGAAATTTGAAAAAAAATCTAAAACTCCTAATTTTACTTTAAGAGAAATTTTCTTTCTTTTTTTTTGTATATTTGTGAATTTTCTTTAATTTTGTACAATATACGCAACTCATAGGGAATTCTCAACACGAGAGATTTTTACATCAGTAGTTCAGTCACGTGTATAAATGTTCGTATCGTGTGTGGATACTCATCAATACAGAACTGCAAAATGTCAGTGAAGAAAGAATTGTTCTATTATTTTGCAAAATAAAGAAAAAAAAAATTTTTTCCCAAAAAAAAATTTTCAAAAAGAAAACTTTACATATGAACTTTTTTTACAACTTTTAAAAATAAAATAAAATATATAATATAATAAATTTTAATAAAATTATTTATAAATTTTTTTTTATTCATTTATAAAATTAAATATTATTTTAAATTATTTTAATAAATAAAAATTTTATATACAAAAATTTAATTTTATTTTTAATATCAAAATATATTTTTATTTTTCAAAAAAAATTCGCGTGGCTCTATTAGGAAAATTTTTTTTTATTTAAAACTAATAAAGGAAAATTATTTTTACTATAAAGTAAAATATAAGACTATAATGTCCTTCTCTGAAAATTCGGAAATGGTTGACCTATTTTCAAATCCGGATCAAAGGTATTCAATTTGCAAAAATAACGCTTCATTCACAGAAAATGTCGAGTTCCTAGAATCCTAGATAGAAAAGAAATTACTCCATTTCCCATCAAAATTGAACTTAATTTCATCGAATTTGTAATCAAATTCCCAATCAAGATAATAATTTGTTCTTTATATCTCTTTATATAAGAAAAAATCCCGAGCTTTCAATTTATATATATATTTATACAACTATTTTACACATTAAAAAAAGTATTTTAAAAAATATTTTTAAAAATATTTTAAAAATTACAAAAAATATAGCTACCAAAAAAAAAATTGAACAAAAATATTTCATATTAAAAAAAAATTACATTTTTGTACCTTTGTATATTATTCTCCCAGCAAAGAACAAAAATTGCGTTTTCCTCTTAAAACTATGAATTTTCTGTATTAACGTTAAAAAATGGACATGTTATTTCTCTTTTATTTTCATTTTATTTTACCGCACAGAACATAATAGAACTTCAACGAATTTTTTGTTATATAGGATTAAAAGTTACAATACACAAATTTCATATGTCAAATTTGAAACAAATTTTTTTATAATAAAAAAAAATGTCTAAAATGATTTATGCAAAAAAATAAATTAATAATTAACAAATATTTTTTGTAAATATTAGAAAATTTTATTTTTTTTAATTGAATCCTAAATTTTTTAGCCTAACATTATATGGGCAAATCCACAGAACCGGCCGATTTCATGTTACTCACATATTTTTCTATTTTAGAAGTATTATATTAATTATTTTCATACTTCAACCATTTTGTAATATCTCTGAGAACCTATTGAAATAAGAAAATTGAATAAATGTGAACCTTCTAGTCTTTTATAAAAAATAAAATCGAATTAAGTAACTTAAAAAATGAAATTTACGGTGTTACTCCAGGTATAAATTTTAATTCTTATAGGTATAACTTGTTCGGCATAGATCCGAACAATTCCAAACTGTGGTGAATTATAGTTTACTTATTGAAGAATGTTTTGAAAGTAATAAAAAATATGTGCTCTTAAATAAAAAGAAATGATAGTCGTTGAAAGTAGCGTTACTCATTATTTTATAATAATGAAATGTCTATACATTTTTGTAAATATCTTTTGCGGCGATTATTCGATTTGAATTTTTCAAATTGGAGCTTATTGCTTGTGAACAGACGAACAAATGTATGTATCATAGAATAGAGTGCAATCAGAATTAAAGAAAATATTCCAATAATTATCACTCTATGTTTAAGCGTGAACCATTTTCAACTTAGCCTTTTTTCAGTAGCACAACTACAGGATAAAATATGATGAGTTGAAAACATGTGTGATTATATAAAGACATTATTATAATTCTTGTATGCAAACGCCGAATTATATTTTCAATTTATAACGTCTAAAAATTAAAAATAAAAAAAAATTTATCGAAATTTAACTAGTTAATCGTGAAAAATGAATTATCCTTTCATTTGTTTTATTTTCAAAGTTATATCAAAATCGATGTCAATAATGTCAGTTTGTTGGTTAAAATAGTTAATATCAAAATTAGTAAGTAAACAATTTAATTTACAGAAATAAAAAATTAAATGCTAATAAATAAAATATATAATGAAATATGATAAAATATAAATAATTTATTTTTGATAATTAAAAAATTAATTATTTGTATTTTATCATATTTTATTATTCAAAATGTTTTGCACATATTTCAAATAATATATAAAAAAAAACAAAGAAATGCCATTTTTAATTATAATTTCCAGAAGAAAAATAATATTTTCGTTTTTGGCTTTTAACTCAAACGGCATTAAAATAAAATGAATCACGCAAGAAGATAATTGTTCTTGAATATATTTTAAAGAAAGTAAACCATAAATAAAAGGTGTGCTTGCTATTTGGAAAATTTTCATCTTGATAAGTAAAAATAGGCCGGTTCTGTGGATTTGCCCATATATATATATAAAATATATATATATAAAATAATTAACTTTTCGTTATATATAAATTGCAAAATTTTGGAATTTTAATTATAAAATTTTTTTTTTTTAATCACGAAATGAAACTTTTTTGTCTTGAAAAATAATCTCATTATAGAAGAAACTAATTATCCGTAATGAAATGTGTTACTATTTGCGGGATTATTTTCCTATTCCACTCCCTGTTTATTTTCTCTGCTTTTCTATATAACCCCAATGACAATTGGAATTTTTTAATTTTCGTACAATATAAATTTACATACACTGAACAAAAAAAATTTATTTGATTCAAATTTATTCGATTACTTGATTATTATCAAATAAATATTTATTTTTATCAAATAATTATGGTATATTTGTTTCAAATACAGAAATTATTGGTTTAAATACAATTTATTTAATTCAAATAAAAATTATTTGATTCAAGTGAAAATTTATTTAATAATAGTCACACTGTAAAAATAAGTATCTTATTTTAAGATGTTTTGGTAGCGTTTTCAAGTCATCAAGATATCTTAAATATCTTAATGTCTTAAAAACGCTACCAAAACATCTTAAAATAAGATATTTCTTTTTGCAGTGCAAGTAATTAAGTATTTGAATCAAATTTTTTTTTCAGTGTATAATGAAAATCGTGAAAAAAATTATATTAATTATATAATATTATTTGCTGTATATCACGGAGAAAAAAGAATTGTCGTGGTTACTAAAAAATAAGCCCACAGAACAATGCCGGATTGTGAATATAGAACCAGCAGTTCTATTTGTTGTTGGGACAAAAAAAAATGCGGGATTGTTCGGTGAACAAACAGAATTGTTTGATGAACAAAGAAAATTGTTATGGAACAGTTGAAATAACAAAACTAAATTGTTAAATCGGCAATACAATTTGTTTTATTAACAAAGCTTTGATCCGTCTAATACAATTTGTTCAGTTTCTTCGCCTTTTAAAATAATCGATAGCAGATTTCCGTAGGTCATATCACCAGTTTCATTTGCATTAAAATCTGTGGAACATGCAGCTTCTGAATCAAATTCTTTGACCTGATACCAAAGAATTATTTTGCATTGAAATTTGTCGTTAAATAATATTTAATATACATTTTGTATTTTTTAATGTGAGGTTATGTTCAATAGGAACCGAGTATAACTTTACCGATAAAAGATGAAATTGTCTCTTCATCCATTCACTAAACTTACAATAGATTTCTCACTTTAACCGGATTCATTATTTAACAGCACTTTGTCATTTTTTAAAAAAAAACTAATAATAAAAGCAAAAGTGGCACATGTGCCAGAAGTAAACGACGCGACAATCTGCACGCCAGTTTGCGAGAATTTAATATGACCACGTGACATGGAACAATAAACTTGTCAGCTGAACAAATCCTGATTGTTCCATCAGCAATCAACAAAGAGTTTTGCTTCTGTAACTGTACAGAATTACACTGAAAAAAATTCCTAACCCCCGTATACGAGGAGTTGACTAATTTGCCTGGTTACGAGAGGAACCCACTAGGCAATCTTGGTCAAAGTTGATTTCGACATTTAGTCGGAATGACTAGGGAAGCTTCACAGAAAATTATAAGGTACATATTAAAATAAGCTGCAACGCTTATTATTTTAATCCAATTTTGCTTATTTTAATGCCAAAATGGATTAAAAAATAAGCAAAATTGTATTAAAATAATAAGCGTTGCAGCTTATTTTAATGACTTTTAATTTTCTGTGTTATCAGAATAACCAGGTATCTTAGTTACATTGGCTAGAATCACTTTGACTAATTAAACTTTAGCAAAATTGACTATAGATACATGCGATATTAACCAAACACCTTAGTTAATATAACTAGGAAACAAGGGATCAATTCTACTAAATCGACTTTGACAATATAAACCAAGCTACATAACTGAATTGACTAGGATGCTTGGTTACGCTGACTAGATTTAAAGTTGCTATGGTTAATAGTCATGAATGCGAAACAAATTTTTTTTCAGTGTACAAACTGAACAAAGTTGACAACAAAAAATTCGTATTGTTGTTAAAACAACATACAATTGTATTGACAACAATCCGAATTGTAATATTAACATTTCGAATTGTAATATCAACAATTCTACTGACAACAATTCAAAAATTGTTTGCACAATAATCCCATTTTTCTCCGTGTAATTCCAAAAGTATTATTCATATAAAAAAAAAATGTTTTAAATTTTGTTTTTTCATGAAAATTATATTTTACAGTGTTTAACAAATTATTGTACACTAAACTGAAAATTATATTGCCATGATGCGTTTATGAGTGTTAATTAATTATATGAGATCATATACACTGCAATTTTTTTTCGTGATAGAAAAAAATCTATTAAAATATGAGAGAGAAGAAATCTCGTGACAAGAATAATATTTTGAGAAAAAATTTATTAATAAGAATATTTTTTTAATATATATTATATAATATATCAGGAAAAGATGGACCGATCAAGACCAACAACTTGTTAATAACTGTTAGGATGATGCGTATAAACTACTTGAAGCTGTTTGCTCGTGAAACTTTCCTGTAATTTGCCGCAAAGTTACTGCGAAGTTTCAATCATGCTTGATAATTTTAAGGTAACTCTGAATGCTTCCTAACGAAGTCTGTATATGAGGAGAGAATGAAAGGAAACAGATATATAGATATATACATATATATATATAAAAAGGAAGAGAAATTCAAAATGGAATATAACTTTGAAATTGTCTACTTCACATCTGATTATTACTACATACATACATGAAGACATATCAAAAGACAAATAACAAGTAATATTGCATATCAAGATTTGCATTTGTGACAGTCCCCGAGAGAAGGGACCTTAGCTCACCAAAACGAATTTCACAGGGCAAGCGTTTGAAGAAGAAGCAGAAACGCTGAACTCGAAGAGTAGGGCGGAACTTCTGAAAAGTCCCCCCACCACACTAACACAACGTTGTGTTTCTGTATACGTGAGCTTCGTCTACTTCGTGTATCTTCGGGTCTCACGTACGCGAAGCTCACGTACGAGAGTATAGTTGTGTAAGTAAAGTAGTGGGGCTGATTTCTTGAGTGCCACAATCCGCCTCGAAATGCGCTTGACATACCCATCTTCAAAATGTTATTGTGTCAAAAGCAATTATCCTAATCAGTTTTTGACTTTTGCATGTGAAAAAGCAATTCAAAATCTATCATTTACCATATAAAACTCAATATTGACCTCTGGTGAGCTAAGGTCCCTTCTCTCGGGGACTGTCACATTTGAATAGTTACCACAATTTTCTTATTTCCCAAAAAAAAAAGATTACTCTAATATAATCTTGATAATATAGCATTTTATTTCTTTATTTTTATTTATTTTCATTTATTTACTATATTTAATAATTTAAATTAATAAAAATTAATTATGAATGATTATTATTTTTATAATTATTAATTATTATTTAAAAAAAGGCCTCGTAAAAATTTAATAAAAATAATTATATTTCATTAATATAATTAATTATATATTTAATAAATATATATTATTTTCAAAATAAGAATAAAAATTATAAAAATTCCATTAAATTATAATTTTAAAGAATTTCTTTTTTAATTACACTATCAAAGTGAATTTTTGATAATAGTGAAAAAGAAATTTATGGAAAACTCTTTCATTTAAGAAAGAAATAAGAAGCAAATTTTTCTTGTGAGAAAAAAAATTTCCTTTTTTTTCTCTCTCTCTCTCTACCTAAACGATAAAGTTTCGCTTCTTTACACAATTGTGTTAAAAAGAGGTTGATCGTGAAGAAAACCCAGAAAAATTCCAGTTATCACTATAAAACAAAGAAAAAAAAAAAAAAGGTTACTTCCCTGGAGAGAATAGAAACTACGATCTTGGAATAATCTACCCTCTGAATAATAATGAGAAGCGCAATACATAACTTAGAATTCTTAATATTACAACCTGACAGACAAAGGAAAATTATGAGGTAAAAATGAATTTTGCATAAAAATAAAAGAAAAAAAAGAAAACAATATCGGTTTTCTTTTTCTCTCAAATCTTATATCCAATCAAAGAATTGAGTTTTTTTTTCAGTCCAAAAAGATTCTCAACTTTTATATGGTGAGGAAAAAGAAAAGTATATAAAAGTATTTTTTTTATTTCAACAAAATATAGGATCTAGAGCAAAAGAATTTTTTTTTTTTTTATTCGAAGCGAATAAAATTTATTTGAAACAAATAAATATTTATTTATTTCGTTAGACAATGACAAGAATATAATAATTATAATAGAAATAAGTAATAATAATAATTAATAAAAATATAATATAATAATTATAATAGAAATAATTAATAATAATAATTAATAAAAATAATTAATAATTAAACTAATTTATAAATAATTTAATTAATTAATTATTAATAATTAATTTAATTGTTTTTTATTTATTTAACAAGTAAATGTTAAATAAAAAAAACTTATTAATCACATTAGAACCAACAAAAAAGGAAATAGTAAAAAAAATATTCAAGAAATGAAATATAAATTGGAACATAAATAAGAAAAAATAATATATATATAAATCTAATAAAATTAGTTATACATCCGCGTTATTTTGCAAAAAAATCTCATAAAATCAAAAGACTTCCGCTCTGTTCAATTTTGTGATTGAAGTCATGCCAGGTGAAATCAGAATTTACACTGAAATCCATCGTCTACATACGGTTCATTTCATTTCATATTCCTTGAATTGACTTTATACTACAGAAAATTCGCGCACCCGTGGTTCTTTCGTTGAAATTTCTATTTTCTCGATACGCTCAGTAATAAAGTTTCATCTTCAAAAACAAAAAAAAAAAAAAAAAAAAACTATATATAGCGAAACAGAAAATTCCCGATTGATTCGAATTTTTCTTTTAACAATAAACTGGTTTACAAAACCATTTATTATATTATTTTTATTATTATTATTATTATTATTATTATTTATACACTGAAAAAATGTGTATTTGATTTAAATAACCGATTACTTGAATATTATCAAAAAAATATATAAAAAAAAATAAAAAATATCATCAAAATACTTGAATCAAATAATATTTATTTATAAATAAAAAAAATTGTATTTGAACCAATAATTTCAGTATTTAAAGCAAATATATAATTTAATTGACCGAAATAAATATTATTTGATTCAAGTAAATATTTATTTGATAATAGGTTATTTAAATCAAATAAATTTTTTTTCAGTATATGATTAAATATAAATCAAAATTATCTGATGTATAAGTAAATAAAAAAAAAAAAAAAATATTTAACAATAGTCAATTAACCTTTTTTTCATATATATACATAATTGACTATATATCATTATACAGAATCTATATAGAATTTTTGTATATAAAATAATAATTATTATTTAGGGACATGAATCAGTGTGTGTAATGATGTGTATATTAGGGCAAATATTAGACATAATTTGTCCAATACTATTTGCTTTAGTGTTACATATATATATATGAATGTTGATCGATTACATTCCCCTAAGGGCCACACTGCCTTTAAGTTATATTACGTTCAAGTCAATCACTATTGATCCCAAGACACGTGTAAATGAACAAAACAAGTACCAATATAATAATAATTTATTCAATTAGAAAGTCAAAATGCGACACAAATTTATACATATAGCACAAAAAACATTAATTCGAAAGAAAGTTATTTCAAGGAAGAAAAAAAAAAATTATCAAAGTTCTCTTTAGGTATTTTTTTTTTAATATAAAAATTTTTTCAAAAGGGTATTATTATAATAATACGAAAGTTATTTACTATATATAATGAAAATGAGTAAAAGTAGTTATAAAAATTATTACTATGAATTATTATTATATTGTTTTTATTATTATTATTATTATTATTATTATTATTATTATTATCATTATTATTATTATTATGAAATGTCTATTATCTTCCATATTCGTCAAGATAGTATTTTATTTTATTAAAAAAAAAATTATGTCGTGTAGGATTCCATTACAGAAAATTGAGACATAATGCATGGAAATTGTCAATATCAATAATAAAAATATTGTATTACTTTTTTTTTCAGATGAAAAAACAAAATAAAATGGAAAAGTTAATCGAATCAATTTATATTAACAAAATAATGGTAAAATTACTTATCTAATATTATAATGTCATGAACATGGAGATTGATTACTGTTTTTAGAGTCTTCGATCTGGTTTTCCAACAATATATATATATACAGCAATCAATTTCATGTTAGTGTCTTAATTATTTAATTCAATGATTGTTGGTACTATTAGAAAGCCTATAATTTTATGTATTTCGAATGTTTTTGTTTTCTTATAATTTATCGTTTTCTATAAATGTGACGCGATCTAAAGAAAGGGACCTTAGAAGCTAAAAATTATTATAGGTTATGTTTGCAATTGAAATGAAAATACAAAAAAAGGATCAACTGTCAATATATATATATATAAATCATTTATATTTAATTCTTCATTACAACTAAAATATTTCATAAACAATGATTTTAATTTGCAATAATTAAAAGGAAATTTTAAATCAAGGAAAAATTAACACAAACATAATCTCAAAGTGATTTGCTTCTAAGGTCCCTTTTTTCAGATCGCGTTACAAATATTTATTTATTTATTTATAAATATAAATATAAATATAAATATAAATATAAATATAAATATAAATATAAATATATAAATATATAAATATACAAATATACAAATATATAAAAAATATATATAAAAACAGGCTACGTGAAATTTATTAAAATTCTAAAAAATAAATAAATAGAAGAAAATAAATCATTTTTTTAATGCTTGAAATTACATAAAATATCGGATACGAATAAAAAAAAAAGGGGAAAAAAAACCCCCGGATATTTCATTAAAGTAAACGCACGTCTAAAATAAGAAATATAAAATGAATACCGAGGGAAAATTTTCCGGTAATTTAATTCCTCAGTTTTTTTTTATGGTAGCATCACAGCAAGAAACGTAGTGCTCTAAGGGTGCAAGGGTTGAGAAAATTAGTTAAATCCAGGCGAATTAATTAACGAAGGTGAAATAGTAATTAAAAGTAAAAAAATTATTTTTTTTTAAATTCTACTTTTTCTTAAGGTGCTGGGAGGAATAGGACGCAGGATGTCAAGTGGCGACAAGGCCAATTCAAGCCTAACGATCGACCGTGCCGCCTTTTTGCTTCTGCGGGTGAAAAAAGCTTTCAAAAAAAAGAAGCAACAACGCAAAGAAAAGAAGTAAGTATCTTCATTTATATTTCTTTTCGTTTCCTTTTTTTTTTTTTAATGTTGACTTTTTACATTAGAAACTTTTTATATTGAAACTACATTAAAGCTGTTTTTTAAAGAAACCTATATTTACCTAAGAACAGGTAGCAAAAGTTTATCTTGAAAATTGCATGTCATGTTAACGTCACACTTGAAAAATAGCTAAGTTTTTGTTTAAAAAAAAAAAAAAAAAACAAGAAACTAAATAACTTCCGTTTGCGCGGAACAGAAAAATCGTATATTCTTATATTGAGAGGAAAACTTACACAATTTTATATTATAATTTCAAAACAATATTGTAAAAAGCAAAAATGATTAATTCATAAAAATAATAAATTAACATTTTTAATTTAAAGAATTTTAATAAAAATTTTATTTTTAAATTTTAGGTGAAATTATTTTTTTAAATGAATTTTCATTTTTCAAATTAAATAGTTACCTAATTAAATGAAATTTTATTTAATTAAATTTCATTAAATTAAATTGTTACCCGTTTATGGTCCTCAAGGACTGCGGGGATATATGTATTAAATAAATAAACAGAATTTCTTTTTAAAAAATTTTTTACTTAAAACCTTCATTTTTTTGAATTTTTATTTACACAAATTCTTATTTTATATAATTCATATATACGAATCTTCATTTGTCCAAAATTGCAAATTACCGAATATACAACAGAAAAATTTTGGCGCAATTTTTAAATATTGACCGCAATAAAAAAATTATCAAGAAAATTGTGATTGGTAAATTTTTTTAAAACAGTGGCAAAATTTTTCTGTTAATTATATTTTGTTTGTTCATTCGCAATTTCGGATAAATGAAAATTTAAGAATTCTATATCAAATTAAAAATTCGTGTCAAATAAAAATTTGGACAAATTAAAATTCGGTGAATTGGAAATTTTAGCATTTAAAAATTCGAATAAAATTCTATTAAATGAGAAGTCTCCTAAATGAAAATTTGATTAAATCAGAATTCTTTTAAATAAAAAATTATGTAAAGCGCAAAATTCAGTGAAATAAAAATTTTACTAAATAAAAATTACCTAAAAATTCTGTAAAAATTCTGTAAAGTACAAATTTGTTTAAAAAAAATAAATTCTCTCAAACGATATATTCAAAAAATAAAAATTCGTCTAAAAAATAATTATTAATAGAATTCTTTAAAATGAAAAAAAAAAATTATGATTTTTATGGAATAATCCTGCGTCTCAATAATTTATGAATGTTTTAATTCAAAAAAAAAAAAAAAATTTATTATTATATTTAAAAAATGTAATAATTTTTTTTTGTATTTATTTATTTATTTTTTTTTTTTGCAACAAATTTCATATCACACTACTAAAGCTGGCTTTGTACGTGAAGTGAATGCACAAGTTTATGCCTGATTATGAGTGGATTGGTTACTGAAACCCTTCTATTCACTTTACACATTAATAAACTAGACGTGATTAAAACGTATTTATAGTCAGTGATGTGTTATTTTGAACCTCCTCATTTGCTACGAATCTTCATTCAAAGCTGATTGGCAATTACTCATTGAATTTTGTATATATATAAATATGGACAATATTACTGCTTTTAAAAATTATCGAAAATAATTCTATTCTTATATATAATAAAACAAGAATATCAAAATTTGTTTACATTTATGAAAACTTTTTTTTTCTATTCTAATATTTAAAAAAAAAGAAATTGCACTCAAAAAAAATTTATTTGATTCAAATACTCGATTATTTGACTATTATCAAATAAATATTTATTTGTGTCAAATAAATATTTTTTTGTATTAAATAAATATTTATTTCTATCAAATAAATATTTATTTATAACAAATAATTATTATTTGAATCAATTAAATTGTATTTATTTCAAATACAGAAATTATTCGTTCAAATACAATTTATTTAATTCAAATAAAAATTATTTGGTTCAAGTAAATATTTATTTCATAATAGTCAAGTTATTTGAATCAAATAAATTTTTTTTTCAGTGTGTCAATTTTTCCATATGTCAAAACTGCTGTATAATATTTAATATAGGCAAAAGTAATAAAAAAAGAAATCACTACATATAAGACTAAAATTTGTTATGCACACGTGAAACTGATTTTAGCTTCATGCAGAATTAGCTAAAGTTTGTAATTGAGATATTATAATTTTCGGGCGTGACTTGACTTCCAAGTGAGTAAAAGCACACGAAACACTTTAGCACTTTCATAATATTCAAACAAGATTTTTATTTCTAAAAGTTGAAAATAATAAGAAAAGAAACGAAAAAAAAAAGTTTCTGTTATTGAAAAATAAAATACGAAAATATCAAAAAAAGAAAATTGAAAAGAAATGTTGAAACACATATACATTGAAAATTTATTTCCTCGGAAACTGTAGAACTTTATCATGGAAACTAGAATATTCGAACAAACTTATACACTTTGAAATAAAAATAAAAATTATTTTTTGATTTTATAAAACCAAAATTTTTATTCAGTCTATATTTAGTGTTTAAATATATTAGTGTAGACAGAAATATCGTTTTCTCCATGGCAACTTTGAACTTTTATTTTTTTTATTTCGCACGTAAATCTGTCCAAGTTTTTAAGTAAAGTAAATTATGTCACAATATTTTATGGGACTTTAAAAATAGTTTGTCGTATGAAAAGGCTGTCGTTAATGGAATCGTTAGTTTTTTTTTATGAACCATAATTCAATACTTCTTTTTATATAAATATATATATATATATATTTTTTTTAAACCATTTAGCTACAAAAGTCGCGCTTTTCAAGATTTTTCAAGATTTAATTAAAGAAAGTTCTATATGGGCTTAAATTACAGCAAATTTTGTTTATTTACTGATAACATATGGTACTTATTAACTATTAAACATAGGAGACCACAAATGTTAAAAAAAACCTTCAATATTATCGAAAAAAGTAATATTTTTTTAATACAAGGTTAAAACTTATTTTTTTTAAAAATAAAAATCAATCACCGGTACAAAAATCTACATTATCGACTGACGGTTACGAGGAAGAATTTTTTAATTTTGAAATTTGTTTTACTATCAGTCGGTAATGTAGATTTCTATGTCGGTAATTTTTTTAAATATCAAATTTCCTACTTTACCATCAGTTGGTAATGTAGATTTCTATGTCGGTAATTTTTTATAATATCATATTTCCTGCGTTTACCATCAGTCGGTAATGTAGATTTCTATGTCGGTAATTTTTTAAACACGGAGAAAAAGAAAAAGTAATTTTTACTACTTTCAGAGTAAAACTGGACCAACTCGAAGTTTCTGCGCATCTCTGGCAATTTTTACTCCAAAAATAGTAAAATTTATTATTTCTGTAGTAAATTTTACTGTTTCCGTAGTAAGTTTTACTATTTCTAGAGTAAATTTTACTATTTTTCGAGTAAAAATTGCCAGAGATGCGCAGAAACTTCGAGTTGGTCCAGTTTTACTCTGAAAGTAGTAAAAGTTATTTTATAAAAGAAATCTTTTTTCTCCGTGAAATATCATATTTCCTGCTTTTACCATCAGTCGATAATGTAGATTTCTGTGTCGGTAATCGATTTTTATTTTAAAAAATAAGTTTTAACCT
Organism: Leptopilina boulardi; assembly: GCF_019393585.1. Classification (NCBI taxonomy): domain Eukaryota; kingdom Metazoa; phylum Arthropoda; class Insecta; order Hymenoptera; family Figitidae; genus Leptopilina; species Leptopilina boulardi. The sequence goes on along the minus strand of NW_026137996.1, from coordinate 1,062,555 downwards.
TGTAGTAAAATTTTTTTTACTTTTTTCGACAATATTGAAGGTTTTTTTTATACATTTGTGGTCTCCTATGTTTAATAGTTAATAAGTGCCATATGGAATCAAAAAATAGACAAAATTGGCTGTAACTTATGCCCATATACATTTTTTTATAATGGATTTTTGTTTTTGGAAAAATTTTCGTTTTTTTCAAATTTATGAGAGATTTTCTCTCCGAAATATCACCAAAGTCTTAATACCTGGGTGTCACGAAAAAAAAAATTTATGGCGCACTTTTTGATTGGTCCAGCGGATGCTGAGTTTAGTTAAAATAAATTTCAGATTTTTTGAAAAAATTTCTAATTTTTCAATTTTAATAGATATAATTTTATAAATTATAATTTTGAAATACTTAAAAGGATGAGAATGAAAAAAAAAATAGTGAATTTTTATATGGTTCAACTTTTATATATATATACATTGTAAAATAGTCGATTTAAAAAAGACGCTAAATGAAGTAAATTGACACTCACTATCGTGTTTAGTGAAAATGAAAGGAGTGCGAAAGGTTTATAAAAGGAAGAAAAAGTAGAGACAGCCTTTGAGAATTATGTTCTATCACAGTGTAACTTCGTTGAAAACAAGTTCTCTCCTCTATACCTTTCCATGCATCTTAATCTGCTAACTTTTCTCTACCTTTGTGTCCACGTCAAAGTACAAATTAATTTAAAATAATAAAAAATTATGGCCTGCATCGCGCTCTGGGAGGAAAAAAAAAATGTCAATTTCAAATTTATGGATTATTGGAACACATGAAAAAAATTATAAAATACAAAAATAAAATAATTTTCTTCCATTTTTTTTTTATTAATATTATTATATATTTATTTATTATTAATGTAATTAATAATTAATAATTAATAATTAATAATTAATAATAATAAAAATAATAGAAATTTAAGGGAATAATTAATTGAAGTAATAAATAAGAAAAAACAAAAAACTAATTATACCAGATTCAAAAAAAAAGTTAACAGAGCAATTGAAAGATAGATTTTTTTTTTGGCGATAAATTCTATTGTAAATTTTATACATCATATAGATAGAATCTAATGAGCTGACGTTGTGCAATGCATTTTTATGAGATTTAAAATAGCAAGGGATGAAGGAGTCCTGGCAATGTTTGAGAAGAGAGGTCGACCCAGCTGATTATACAGGTTTTCGCACTCGAAGGGGCTTGTACTCGGAATAAATTGAGGCTTGTAGGTCACGAAGGAATTAAATGATACATGAAGTAATTAAGTAATGAGAATTTTTATCGCACTTCTATATACAACAGAGCACGATATTTAGAAATAGAAAGAAAAAAAAAATTTTTTTTTTGAGAAAAGTCTATTAGAAAAAATTTCAATTTTAATTAGATGCCAGTTATATATATATATTAATCGATGAAATTTTTTTTTCCTATTTAAATATATAAAAATATAATAATATAATATAATAATTTCTTAATAATAATTAATATTATTAATATAATATTTATTAATTTCCTAAGCGAGATAAAAGAAGTTTGCGAGATCATTAATTGAAGAAATATAATTTTTCCTTGTAAACAGTAATTTTTGCAATTTTTACTATCAAATGTCGACAGATATGAAAAGTGCTGAAAGCATTTTCTATGAGGCGTGCTGAGAATAAATAGAATAGTTATGAATATTTATGAAAATCTGCTTTTTGCTTCCGCAATAAATTCAATGTCGTCAGCTAAATGTTGTAGATAAAATACACAAAAGTGATCGTTTCGTTTAGGCAATCGCGTCAGCGTTGTTTAGCGGAAAACTTTTACATACATTTTCTCTAAATAAATTCACACACGAACAAAAAAAAAAAAAAAAAAATTAAATTACCAAAAAAAAAACCGAAATTTTCACCAATGGAAAAATGGTAATTATTTCCTGGTGTAATAAAAATATATTTTTATTCGGTTCCTGAAAAAGGTGAATGCTCGCATTAAAATAACACTTTCAATATTTGCTACTGAATATAAAAATAAGAGTCACGCACTGAAAAAAAAATTTATTTGATTCAATAACTCGATTACTTGACTAATATCAAATAAATATTTACTTGAATCAAGTAATTTTTATTTGAATTAAATAAATTATATTTGAACCAATAATTTTTTGAAACAAATACTATTTAATTTATTTATTAAATAATTATTTATTTATTTAATACAAATAAATATTTATTTGATAATAGTCAAGTAATCGATTATTTGAATCAAATAAATTTTTTTTTTCGTACGGTCATTTTTTTTTCTTTTGAAAAGTATATTAAGCTTTGAGCAGTCATTCGTGCGGTGCTGACATAATAATAAAATACCGGAAGTGTAAACTTGTATATATATATATGAAAATGTGCATACGTGTAAAACGCATTGAGAAATATACAAACTGAGCAACTGCCCTTTCTTGATTGCTTATTTCTCCGACAAATAGTGCAAATTTACATATTATTCCACTATGCCAACTGGGTCTAGTGGTCTAGTACATTTCCCAGAACGAATAATTGAGTCAAGAGAACTCACGGAACTACGTTTTATATATAAATATATAGCACACTTATTATATATTTCATATAAAGATAAATATTCCGGAACTGTAATATAAAAATACCACTTTATTTCTGAAGAAGCTTTTCCTATATAAAATAAATCAAAGTTACATGAACAAAAACAAAAAAAATTTATTCACGCTGAATTAAAAAGAAATTAAAAATAAAAAAAAATGTACTTTATACAAATGCGAAAAGTTTTTAGTCGATTTTTTAATAAAAAGTTTGAATGACAGACATTCATCAGAAGGTAAATTTTACTCAAATAAAAATGAATTTTCTCTCTCTATAAAATTAAAGCTCCAAAAATTTACTCACCGAGGTTGCATTAATAATTAACTATTATATTAAGTTTTTAATTAATTCTCTTTTTTTCAAAACTTCGAATTAAACTATAGTATATTTTTATAATTCTTTATAAAAATCAAATAAACAGAAACAGTAGCACATTAAAAGAAAAAAAAAAAAATATTTGCTTTTAAAAATAAATACAAGAGAATCGAATTTCTTAAACAGCAAATAGAGTTTCATTTCTTTTTAATCTCATCTTCGTTAACTGTGGAATAACTGCAATTTTCTTTCTCGAGGGAAAAATTATTCAAAGAGAAAAGAAAAAAAGACTCTTCAAGAGTCTTTTATAAGAAGCTCCTATATTTAAATCGATATCCATACAACATTCATAATTTTTTGTTTGCATAAAAGAAGGATCGAAAAATCAAAAATGCAACGTACGTACAGCTGACGTGATATGTTTCAAAATTTTTTTTGAAAAAAAAAAAAAACGATTTTTTCCATATATTAACATATAGGGAAATAATTACGATTATTAATAATTGACCTAATTTTACTCGAATTTCCAAGTGGCTTTTTTTTAAAATAAAAACAGGCTAATAAGAAAAAAATTCTAAAAATTCTAAATTAAATTAAATTATTTTAAATAATTAGCAAAAAAAAAACTTGTTTATTAAGAAAAATTTTCGTGGAAATTTTTAATAAGATAATAACTAATAAGCGTTTCTCCTTGGGCTATAAAGCGCGATAATATTTCACTACTTTTTTTTTTGGGAAAAAAGAACAGAAGAATAAGTCGAAAACCAATAACCAATATATATTGACTTTGAAAGTTCTATGATAATGGAAAATTTATTTTCCAACGATTTATCAAAATCATTAACGAAAAATGCTTTTGAACACACATGTTAACAAAATCATAAAATATATAAATTACACAATATTCAAAAAAATAAATACAATAAAGTAAAACAAAATAAATTAAAAAAAAAAATAAATAAATAAAAAGAAATAAATAAATAGAAGTAAAATAAATTTAATTTAATAATAAATGTAACAATATTTATTTAATACAAAAAAATATTTTAAAAAACTTTAATTAAATTTTTTCTTGAAAAGAAAACAATTATTTGATTCAAAATAATCGACTATTATATCAAATAAATATTTATTTGTAACAAATAATTATTTATATGTATCAAATAATTATTATATAAGTCAATAAAATCGTATTTATTTAAAATACATAAATTATTAGTTTATTTAGATCAAATAAAAATTATATTTCGTTCAAGTAAATATTTATTTAATAACCGATTATTGAAATAAATTTGTTTTTCAATGTAATATTCAAAATTGTTGTAAAATAATTTTTGCTTAATTGCAATTTTGTAAAACTGCAAAAGTAAAAAAAAGTAAAAGTTTCAAGTGTTGAAAATTAATGAGAAAAATCAAATTTTATAAGATATGTATAATAATTCCTATATGCAAGTTATATATTTCAATAGAATTCATCATACGTGAGAGAAATAATTTCGTATTATAGCGCGCTCTTTGTGTTGTAATTAGACGGGCTAGTATAATTAACAAAAGTATATGCTTTGTGTTGAATAGAGATGAAAATTAATTTCAAAGCTGCGAAGGAAATCTATATACTTTTCACTAACCAACCCGCACTATATAAACTCTTTATCCATGCTTGAATTCTGATTCTCAAGAATCTACAGCATATATGGTATTATAATAATCTAATAATATAATCCAATCTCTCCTCGAAAATTCATTCAAGTTCAAAATAGTAGTGTTTTGATAAGGGGCTATTTTCAGTTAATGAAGATTTTAGATAAATAATTCAAAACTCCTTTTTCTTTCTCTTATATTTTTCCCAGAGTAAAAAATTTTACGAAATTATTAAATTGAGAGAAATAAATTTTTTTTAGAAATCAGTATAGTATAAAAGTCGGTTTTAATCAGACATAACTTTTACAAATTGCTAATTATTGCATCAGTAATTAATTTCTAATTTCTTTAAATTCTCTTTATACAATTTTGATAAAATTATTTTTTTTATTTTATAAATTTTTAAAATAATATTTTTTACAACAATCAGTGGATAAATTCTCCCTAGAAAAATTTTTTTTGTTATAATTTTTTAAAATAAATATTTATTTAATTTATGAACAGTAGTAAAAGTCGGTTATAGTCAGACATTACTTTTATGAATGTCTGTAAATTTACATCAGTGGTAAATGTCACTTTTATTCAGACATAACTTAATAAATAAATGTCTAATTTTTTTCAGTCACTATAGTAAAAGTAAATTTCAGTCTAACAGTATTTTTTTATAGAATTTTTTTTATAGTGGAAGTCAGTTTTAGTAAGATAGAATAAATTAACGAAAATTATTAACTTTTTTAAATTCTGTGAAATTTTAATCATATAGTTTTCTTTTTAAATAAAATTTCTCTCTAAAAGAATCAGTAGTAAAAGTAATTTTTAGTTTGGAATCTATTTTTTTCTGAGTGGAAAATTACAAAACTATAAAAAAAAATACTAATTTCTTTTATAATAAAAGTTCTCAGACTTTTTTTTCTAATTTTTCTCTGATTTGATACAATACTCTGGATTCCTCATAAAAAAATCCATTAAATTGTTAATTACAGTTTGTTTATTGCAAAAAAAAAGTACTTTATAAGTTCTTTTCTTTCTATGCTCTAAAACCCAGAAATAAGAAAATTCAGAACATAAAATTGATGCAAAGAAATAAAATTAGAAAAACAGAAAAACCACACAAGAAGTAAGAGAAAATATTTTTGTATAGAAAAAGAAAAATATTTTTTTTTCCCTACAAATACATATAAATTCTAAACAATCTATTTTTGTTATTTCAAAATTTAATTAAAATTTATGAAATTTATTAACTTTTTTATCAAGTATCTATATAGCGATCTTATCAATTTTATTTTCTACGGAAATTATTATAAAGTAATTTGATTATAGTTTAAATCTCTTAATAGTCCAGTCACAAGAATCTGTGACCTACTTCTTAAATTATTGTATCGTGAGACCCTTGTCACAATATTTAATTATAAAGAAAGCGCAAAGCGACATTTCCACTTTATAAATGTAAATAATTATTCTTTCTAATTAACTCTTTTTTGACGCTCAAAAAGACCTTTCAAAATTTATATGCGCTTCAGAAAAAAAAAAATATGCAAAATTCAACAAATTTTAAATAAATTCATCAAAATATAAACGATAAATTAAATGCCAATTTTGCTTTGTACTTAACAAATGGCAAATCTATTATATATATATATATTGAAGATGTAAAAATGTAAAGATAAGCCATATCAGGAAAAGATGAAGCAATTAGATTTGAAATTACGAGAACAATATATCTAGTCAAAAGACGTAATCACTGGTAACCGAATTCGATAAGGACATCTATATATTTTCTAAACGGCAGTTGACTTCTACTTTTATTGCCCATGTGTGATTATCTCAACACATACCGGAAACGTTTTATTTGACGTTGCAATAAAAACAAAACTATTCTTTTTCTATTTAAAGAAATGTATTTTACTAAAGAATTTTCAAAAACAAATTGTCAAAAAAGAAAAAACAATTTACAAAGTGAACAAAGTCAAATAAAAAAAAAAATACACCCAAAGAAATATTTTTTTAAAATCAAATATAAATAAATCAAATATAAATATATAAATAAATATAATATATACTTGTAAAATGAAAAATATAAGACTTTACCGACATAGAAATCTACCTTACCGACTGAAGGTAAAAAAAAGGTTTTGGAAAAATGGAAATATAAAAAATACCGACACAGACATCTACCTCACCGACTGATGGTAAAAAAAATTCTAGAATTTTCTCAAAAAAATTACTATCAGTCGGTAAGGTAGATTTTTGTGTCGGTAATTTTTTTATATTTTTTATTTTTAAGAAACTGTTTAACCACCAGTCGGTAAGGTAGATTTCTGCGTCGGTAATTTTTTATATTTTAAAAATATTTACTATCAGTCGGTAAGGTAGATTTCTGTGTCGGTATTTTTTATTTTTTAATTTTTCAAAAATCTGTTTTGGCATCAGTCGGTAAGGTAGATTTCTGTGTAGGTAATTTTATATATTTTTAATTTTAAAGAAACTGTTTTATCATCAGTCGGTAAGGTAGATTTCTGTGTAGGTAATTTTACATATTTTTTATTTTTAAGAAACTGTTTCACCATCAGTCGGTAAGGTAGAATTTTGTGTCGGTATTTTTTATATTTTAATTTTTTCAAAAAAATCTGTTTTTACTATCAGTCGGTAAGGTAGATTTCTGTGTCGGTATTTTTATATTTTAATTTTTCAAAATATCTTTTTTGCCATCAGTCGGTAAGGTAGATTTCTGTGTCGGTAATTTTTTTATATTTTTTATTTTTAAGAAACTGTTTTACCATCAGTCGATAGGGTAGATTTCTGTGTTGGTAATAAAAAATAAATTTAAAAAAATACGTAAACCTTTTATTTCTATTAAAATCGAAAAAATTATAAATTTACAGAATTTAAAATGTCATAGGTAAATTTCACGTAGAATAGTCCATATATAATTTCTTTGGGTGTATTTATTTATTTTTTTTAAATTTATATTTATCCCTTTCAAAAAAATATTGTAAACTTATACTTTTTCTTATTCCTTTAAGGTCATGTCTATTTATACATAAAAAATATATACACACAACGAGAAATTTTAAACAAAGAGTAAACCGTAAAAATGTCTGTGTTCTCATTATACAAGGGAATGGATAATCTCTCTAAAAGAAAGGGAATGAGCAAAAAAAAAAAAAAAGAAAAATATGGACACGAGAATTTATGCTAAAAAGTTTGCTTCTTCAGCACTTTTACCCCTTGAGATATATACTTTTATACCATTGCCCGCCGTTTTATATATCTCATCTGCCCACACACATATTACAGGGAAACTAAAAATATTACTCAATTGGAAAGTGATCCATAAACGAATGAAGCATCCAGAGTCATCGATCGGAAGTGACGTTAGTAAAAGGAAAAAAAAAAAAAAAAAAAATCGTATTTCACGAGTCGAATAAAATTTGAATTTATGGAGAGTGAACGAGGACGTGAGAGATAATAAAACTCCCACGAAAAAAAAGAACCTGCATTGCAATGATGCAACTGACATTTCCGCAATTTTATCTTGTCATATAAAAACATATCTTTCACTCTCTTAAAACTCTTATATACATCAAATTTTCTTTTTCTTCGTCAAGTGTAATAAACTTAGGTATTTTTTTTATCCCTGTTTCTTATATCATCGATTATAATATTATATTTAAAGATTATTACAGTTAGTACAATTTACTATACGAAATTTTTTACCTAAAAAAAATTTATTTGATTCAAATAATCAATTATGACGACTATATTATCAAATATAAATATTTATTTTTATTAAATCATTATATTAGTTTAATCAATTATATTTATTTAAATTATTTGTTCAAATATACAGTTTATTTAATTCAAATAAAAATTATTTGATGCAAGAAAATTTTTATTTGATAATAGAGGTAATCGATTATTTGAATAGAAAATAAAATTATTTTTTTTTCAGTTTAATTCAGATTTAGAGAGATAATTACTGGGATTTTTGGCTCCCAACATAGTAAAATATAATATCAGTTTTATACATGGAAAAGTAATTTAAGCATCGTTAAATTAGCAAAGAAGATATACCAATTCTCTTTTTTTTTGTGAATAGAGATTTTTGTAATGGACTTTTTTTTGCAGCTCTTGCGGTTAAACCTTTCACCCTAAATAATGCCACTTTAGTCTAATTTATAGTCCTGACTATAAATTATGCTCTTAATAATATAGTACTTTAAAAGTTGCTCACGCGTTTCGTGTAGTTAACAATTATGTGCTTCTCTATATTTTTTGTAAAAGAAAATCTTTTTCCTTTTTTTTGTTCTTTAGAAAGAAATTCTGTTCATTTTACTCGAATCATTAATCGTTCTTGAATATAAGAAGTGAGCAAAAGTAATTTTTATATAATTAAAACAAACAAATTTTTTTTTAAAAAAACTTATTTTTGTTTGTTTAGTATAGGAGATTCAATCATTCTTTTTTGAACAAACAAAAATCATATATCCAATATATAAAAATAAACCTTTATATATTTTGTAAAAAAAAGGGGGGGGGGTGAAAATAGAATTTGACTGTAATTGTTAAGACAAAACTTTTTGAGAAGTTTCTTTTTCTTCCTGAAACTCATTAAAATGGTTTTTTTTTCTCTTTTTATCTAGAAATGAATCAACAAAACTTTCTTGTTACAGTTTAAAATAAAAAGTATATATATGTAATCTCTTTTAATTGAATTTCACGTCTGTTTTATTTTGTTTTGGAAAATAATTAGAGTGTATTTTTTTTCATTAAAAAAAAATCATTACAAAAAAACGAGTTATTCGAAAATTAGAATCACAGTTTTTTTTTGGAAGTATCGCAAAATGGGACCAAAATTTGTATCAATTTGTTGCAATTTTATACTTTTTAAGTTAACAATAAATAATTTTTTTTCCAACTAAATTCTTTTCGAGTATAAAGGAAATATAGAAAAAAAACACCTACACATGTTATAAAAATCCTTTGAAAATGTTATTTTAAGAGCCTCAACAAAATGCTTTTGGAACATATCTTGAATGAAAAAGTTCTTTTATATAGGTATATATATGAAGGAAACTTTACTTTCATTGTATGTGGTGTACATCTGGTGTTGAAATTCAAAAGGTGATGATGAAAGTACAATATTGGAAATGAAATAGGAATAAGAGATATTCGACCTTTAAAGCTTCTGGACAGTCGCCAGTTTTAATAGTTCAACCTACTTTGCAACTAAACAACTAACAATTTTGTTCAAATGACTGTGAGATACGACCAATAATTTTGTTTCTACTCAGTAAAACACAAGAGTGAAATCACAAAATATTTCGTTCAAGTAAACAAAATTTCGTGAAAATAAATACAATAATTTCTTATATAATACAAAAAGAAATGGAAATAAAATAATTATAGAAAAACAAATGAAAAATTACCAAACAAAACGAAAATTCTTTTTCAATATTTCAATAAAGGAAATATATATATTAACTAATGTACCAAATTCTTTTCACAAGAACTTACATCGATTTTACGAAAACACGAAGATAACAAAATGATTTACTTTCTCCAAAATAAATTTTCAAGAATTTCTCTTATTCCTTACAATTTTTTTTTTTTTCCCTTAACTTCGATATAGACGAAATCCTTTGGGTATGATTTTCAATCGACTCAACTTAAAACTCGACTCAACGAAAACCTTGACATTTTGAAAAATCTCACGAACATGAATCTGCAAAGGACAGAATGCGTTCTTCCCCTTCAAAGAAACTTTTATTACCTAGAGAGCTTCCGGATATATACCAAATACGATTTAAGCTTCAAAAGTCATTCGTCACTAGTCAGACAGTGATTCTGAGAATTTCAGTATAAACCACTTTACATGCAAATTGTACAAAAAAAAAAGTACGATATATTAATTACATACACGTCAACTTGTCAGTAACGATTTTTTTTTTAAAGTTAAAAAAAAATTGTTCAAGTCACTTTTGCAATATTTCCAGAATCTTTGTGAAGAAAAAAAAAAGATATACGGATTTATTGAAAATGATTGCAAGACACATTTTATATACATACTGAATCATTCATGTATAAGCGCTTGCCTTTTAAACTTGAACTCAACACAGATGTTGAAGCCAACTTTTGCATCGTCTGCTAAATGTCTACAATTCTTGCCCTATGGAAATTGCTGAGATAAAAATGCAATAATTTATAAATGTAGAAATTTTCTTTTTTTAAATGCGATTAAAATAAATTTCATAATTTATATATATATATAAATCAATATAAATTTTTATCTCTAAAAATTTTCAATATTTAAAAAAAATTTATTTAATTCAAATAAAAATTATTTGATTTAAGTAAATATTTCTTTAATTCAAATATTTATTTGATAATAGTCAAGTAATTGTGTATTTGAATAAAATAATTTTTTTTAATCAATTAAATTTCATTTAATCAGTGATGATTTTGAAATCATCACTGATGATTAAAAAATAATAAATTAAATTTTCTTTCTAAATAATAATTTAAATACTAGATGAAATTTTGAAATGGATGAGATATTTTAAACCACATAAACCAATCAGAGTTGGAATTCATCATCAATGTAGAAACTTACGTTTCTCAAGAGGTTGTTACAAGAGTAAATTCTATAATTTACTTTGACCTAACGAAGCAAGGTGAGAAGTTGGATTGGACTTACGATCCAAGTTTAGAAAAAGAAAAAAAGAAAAAAAAACAGAAAAAGTTAACAAAAGAATAACTTTTAATGGCAAATGGAAAATTGAAAATGTAGAATATAATATTATAAATATATACTATTTTACCTATACTATTTATTAAATATATAATTTTGCTGAACTATTTTACAATAGTTCCAAAAGTAGCAAAATTCTAAAAAAATTAAAAATTTATTTTAAATATTTCGAAAACTACACGGAAAAAACAAACTAACTATTTTAGCACCAAACTGCTTTATCCTTTAATAGTATATAATTTTGTTTACCTATTAAAGTATGAAATAATGCTTTTTTAGTTTAAAGCAAGTCTATACTAAATAAGTATAATGGTTATACTCTTATAGTAATAGTGACGTACTTTAAAAGCATAAAGTTGATGCCCGCGAAGTACGACATATAGTCTACCTAAAATAGCAAGAACTTCTTCCTTTTTGGTGTATAAATTCTTGCAACCTGCGTTTTGGCCACGCCTGCCTTCCCTTTCCATTCATCGATAGAATGCGCGCGAGAAGTCGAAACCTGTGAGTGTGTGCGTGTATTGTGATTTACGTCAGACCACATGTTTTGCCGGTATTAATTGATTAAGATTTTTATATTATTTGGTAAGTATATAACAAATATATATTTTTAATCATCTCCATGACTATTTTCTACCTTATCTTACTTTTTTGGGGAATAACACCCAAATTTAATTCTACACAGTTTAAATATAGCAGCATAAAAACAAAACTTTTTATAGGTTAGGTTATTAATTTTGACATATTATAAAAATTATCAATAGTATGTCGATTATTAATAAAATAATATTAATTAAAATAATAATAATAATAATAAAGCAATATTAGTAATATTAGTACATTAGTAACAAATTTAATTCAGAGTTTTAATTCAATTTAATTCAAACATCAGCTATATTTCTCCTGAATTCGCAACTATCACAATTGTTAATTTAATTTGTCAATTGATTAGATGTTTTTTATATCTTAGTATATATGCTTTTATACAGGATTCATCACATTTTATAAAAAAATGGATGTCCTTAATGTAAAGGAAATATCTAATGACATAGAAATGTGTCAGTCTTCGTCAAGTTTTCGATCGCTTAATGGTTAGTAAAAGTTTTATTATTGTTTTCACAGTTATAGGACATGATTTTTGTTGTTCATAAAATTTTTTTAGACCTTAAATATAACAAAAATTTTAATTGTAATTTTTATACAGATATTACAAATGTCTATCAAGTGAGTACATCGGGAGATTTGGTGCCAGACGCAGATATGGAAATATCTGTTTCAAAAGAAGATATTTCCCAAAATTTATTAATAGATAATGAAACCAGCTATTTACTTTATCCAGAGGCAAGAAACTTTAATGAGAATGTTGTTCATCAAGAAGGTATGAGTATTAACCACGTAAAATAATTTATTTTGCAAATTATTTTCATCAAATTAGGACTATAAAAATAATTCCTTTTAAAATTTAGATTCACGACTAGGTAATTATATCTACCAAATTTTAATGGAAAATGGTGAAGGAGAATTTTTAATTAAAACGTACGACTTCGAAAAACAATCTAAGAATAAAAATGACATCTTGGAAAAGAAGAATACAACTTATTTCTCTATTCATAAGGTCGCAAGGATAATTTTATATCACGAAATTCGGCGCACTAAATCCTATACGTAAGTAAAATATAAAATTAAGACATAATATGGTTTTGTTGTTTTCTGCAAATTAATTTACAATTTATTTTTAATAAAGGATATTGTCAGACAGATTCGAAGCATTAGCTGAAAGTGCAAATTCACTTTTCCCTGATTATTTAAAAGAATCCTTTTACTCACGTGCCGGTAAGAACAGCAGTGCACATGGCGCTTTTCAAACATGTTATGCAAAAATTCGTGAAAAAGCTATTTCAATGAATTTTATACAGAAACTGAAAACTTCCAAACGAAAAATTGTAGATGAAGGTATACAATTTTTCTATTTTTATGCATTTAATTCTTTTATTATTAATGTAATTTTTCTTATAACTATATGTATATTTTTTACGTCATCAAGTAGGCATTAAATAATTTTTTTTTCAATATTAATAATATATATTTCAGATGAATCTTACTCACAAGAGTTAAATGAAATAAAAAAGGCTGTAACTATTATAGATGATGACTTTATAAAGGCATGGAATAATACTGAATTATTAAAAGAGAGGATTTATTGGTTTCATAAACTGAATTATCAGAAAATTTTTGAAGATTTTCCTTGTTTTTTACATCCGGTTGGATATACCCTGGTTAGTACTCATGAATTAAAATTTTTTAATTATTTAATTTAATGGGCCTTTTGCACATTTCACGTACGGGTTTTTTGTAAAATATGTGACAACTTTGATATGAACTTAAATCTTTATTTTATTTTAAAGGTACAAGCAGATTTCTGTGCATTCTTTAACAAACATGGAAATATTTTTAAGCAAAACTGGCCTTCGATTGCTGAGAAAATTATTAAATTTGCAAAGCAAAAAAAAGCTGATAAGGATGTTCGAGCAATTTTGAAAGATTATAATGACAAAACGAAAGGTTTGTAATATTATAAAAAAAAGAAATTGTACATTTTTATTTGTGACTACGATTAGTGGTTAGTGAAGCAAATATACTCAAAAAAAATATTCAAAAATTTTATATTCAAAATTTTAGTCTTTTAATAATTTTTGTTTAAGATAATTTTGTAAAATTTTATCAGTGGCAAAAGACACTATTCTTGGACAAAAATATACCAACAGTTAAAAAAGAGCAATTATTTTTAATTTCTTCTTTTTTAAAATTTTCATAAATGTTTGTGTTTTAGACAAAGTGGAAATGATATTAATTAAGCATATTAATCTCTATTTGTATTAAAAAGTAAAGAAAATTTTGAAAATTTAAGTTTAATCTCGCATGAAATGCCCTATGCATAAAATAAAGAATTTTCATATTAATTAAATTTTTTCAGAATGTGCTGATATTATTGCATTAGTGCTACTTCCATTGTTATTCAAAAAAATTACTAAACTAACAACGCGTTCAAAGTTAGGTAAGGCATGGAACCCTGAAAAAATTGAAGTATTAAATTCATTTATTTATCATTTAAAGGTAAGCTTTAGCAATATATTTTCTAAATATATTTTTTATAACACTTCCCTGTGTCCACTATAAGTTTTATAAATAATTATTATTTTGAAACAATGATTACAGGAGGCAAACAATACAACTAATTCCCTGAAAGAGATTTATACAATAATAGAACAATTGCACTCTGAGCACAAATTACTTGTAGCGCCTTTTATAGTCATTTGTGGCCCTACGCTTAATGAAATATCAGCAGCATATGTTGTTATGGATACTCATACGTATCAAACATCAAGCGCCTTGGATGCTGTAAATTTGTGCTTTCAGTGTGTAAAACTGTTTCAAAAATCATTTTCACATATATGTTGCCACGTATGGCAATTTATAGAACGAGAGGCTTATGAATTTCAAGTGACCAATTTATATGGAGCTGTCACTCACATTCTCAACAAATTAAACCAACTTTCATAAGAGAAATAATTTTTATATTATGTTTATATTATAATTTTGTTTTATACATACGTGATCTCAAAGATTGTGATGAACAGTGTTAAGTATATAAAATATTTTATATATGTTGTGACTGATTTATATATTACTAGATTTCTTAAACGTCGTTGAGTAGCGTTTATTATTTAAGTTCTTCGTTTCAAGTATGCATAATAGGCTAATGCATAATCTAACAGATGTTGCTTAATTATTTTATTTTTCAAGATATTTATTACATTATAAGTAAATTTTTATGTTATTCATGTTTAAAACAAACTACATTTTAGAACACTTTAAGGGATATGTAGAATGTGTTTTTTGTTCTTATGTTATGTTGTAAATACTGTATTACTAAGAACAATGTTTTTTGTACAAATATGTTAATTACCTAATTGGAGTTAATAGATATGATCATTGGGCTAAGATTATTCGTTTGGAGTATGAGATTTTAGAAAACTGAAATTGAAAATTATTTTGCTAAAATAATTTTTATTCTTTAAACCATTAATCTAATCCTGAACTATAAATCAAAAAGAATTAAAGGAATTAAATAAATTCTGCAACCAAAATAGTATCACTATAGGAGTATTTTCTGATTAATTTTTAAAAATTACACATTGAAGAAATAATGTTGGAAATTTAAAAAATGTATATTGAACAAACCATTTTAATACAAACAAGATAAAAGTAGGTCCTTTAAAGTCAAGTTAATTAAATATTTTTTCTCTAATAAATATTACAAAATACGTAATAACTTAAAAAAAAGTGTTTTAATAATTAAATAATTGCTAAGAGAGAATATTAGTTTTTATTAAAAATTATTTGCTGGTTTCTTCAGATTGATAAATTCATATTTAATATGCTACTCATTAAATATTTTATAGTCATAGAATTTCATGGAAAGTATTGAAAAAATGTATTCTTTTCAATTCGAAAATATATTTTGTTAATAAGAAATTTTATAATTCTATATGAAATTTCGATGATAAACGGTCAATTACATTTTCAGAAAACGCTTTAAAATTAATTATAGTAAATAAGTTTTGCTGTAATTATAACATTATGAGGTTCACATTTATAAGGAGATTAGTTTATGACAAACACATTTGAACAAAAAAATACTTATCACATTAAAAAGTTCTATTTACAAAAAATTAAGCTTCCTTTTAACATTTTCAAATGTCATATCTTGTCGCTACAAAAATATTTGTTCTTTTTTTAACTAACAGACAGGGTGAAGTTTTTGGTATCAGGTCAACATTTATTAATAGATTTGTAGGGTTCACATTATATTGTACGCAATAAGCATGATAGTGATGATCAAAGAATAATACTTCGAGTTCTTCTGCTTCAAAGTAAACGTTCTTGCAATAAAAAATTTTTTTAATTACTCCAAAACATGGACCATTTTCAGTTATTCTGCTTACAAAAACTGTTCCAGGAGAAAGACTAATTCCAAGTAATTCAATATTTTTTAACGTTGTCACAGATATTCCATCCCGTAAGTTGGGAATAAATTTTTTTAAGTAATTGTGTGCATCAGAGTTATCGATAGATCCAAGTTCGATGTCACTTTGTATAGGTAGTGAAAATGCTGTTGCATAACAGAGTTGCAACTGATGTTTAATTGCTATTGTCAATGGTAAATTTATATTTGACGTAGTAGACACTGCGATTTCTTTAAGTTGCTTATTTTTCCTTTCGTACTTCATTGCTGAATAATGAATAACTGGACCATTTAAAATCATTACTGTTACGTAATGCAGCAAAAAGTGCATTTTAGGCTTCAGTTTTCCATTTAGTTGAAAGTACAGCTTATTATGCTTTCTTATAAGTTCTTTGAGGTTTTGGATTTGCCCTTTATCTAATGAAGGAGAAGCTACAACACCAAAAATTTTTCTTAAACAGAGATACAATTTCCAATGTGGATTTTTATCGGGAACGATGTCACCAATCATTAGCCCTAAATACCTCACTAAGCATTGCATTTCAGCAGCAGATTGCTTAACTTTTAATTTCTGGGCCCCTTTTTTCCCCTGTGCATAAAATAAAGGCCTTGGTTTATTTGACGTCTCTAGTGTGCCATATGAAAAAGAATCAATTTTATTATTGATTGTAGCAAGAGTAATTTTTTCTGAAGAAATTATTTCATGTATTACTTTTGCAATTGTATATGATGCAACTCCTTCTAGAATGTCGTGCATAACGTCTACAGATATATTTTCACAAATGTGAAAATTTTTTATGTCGTTAAAAATACATTTTTCTTTTAAACCACTGTCTGCAAATTTTTCTTCAGCAACGACTTTTTCATAAGATTTTACATCTCTTAAAAGATGTTCATCCTCTTCTAACAATTTTTGGCATTGTTCTTTAGTTGCAGTACAAATTCTGCAAAACCGATTAGCTATAAAACTTTCAGAAAAGCCACAAATCTTATTTAATCCTAAATTATCCCCCAAAATTTGGATACATTGGAAGTAAATTTTTTTATCAGTTCCTTCAACATTTATTATAATACCTTCATCCGATAGAATATTGAGCTCTTCAATTAATTTTTGAAAAATTTTTTTATTTCCAAAGTTTTTTAAATCATCCGAGTGAAAAATTGTGGATAAAAAAATATTTTTCATTTTAGCAGAAATATGAGGAGGTAATGATGCAATGGAAATGTATACACCACCTAATTTCTGTTCTCCTGCGTGACTGCCCAATGGATTTCGGGTTTCGAAATCATCGAAATATAAGTACAATGGTATAATAATTTTATTTAAATCTTTGTATTTTTTATTCCACAATTCTCCTTGAACAACATTTGATATAAATTTTTTTTCCGCATAAAGCTCATTAATATATTGAAGAACCATATTAAACACACCCGGTGATGAAAAAAATGTTTCCAAAGTTTTTTTTAATGGAACATGCGCTGCGTAGATCGACTTTTTAGTAACATGTACATTTTGATCATCATCTGTCATATATACAGACTCTTGTCCGATTTCCAATAGTTGAGGGGGATTAAACGAGTATTTTTCTTCATAGATTTTAAATCTTAAATATTCCGTAGAAAATGGTTTAAAAATATCTTTCGAATTTTCTAAAACAAATTGTGTTTTAAAATATGCCATGCCGCTTGAAATTGATTTTACACAATTTTCAATTTCTTTTTGAATAAATGGAACAAACGTTTCTGAGACAAATGTTTGAAACATTTCTACAATTTCATTAACAGTTTTCCGAGAAATTTGTGGGTTACTGTACAAACGAAGCGTCATTTTTAATATTTCCCTGTTAATATCATTTTTATTGATGTCCTTAATACTTTTATTTAAATCCATAATGGTGCTCTTACATATATTTTAATCGCAATTTTTAATCTGAAAAGATATAAACTTTTAAATTTGGAAATGCATATTTAATATTAACAGTGAATGCAGATACGAACCGTTTTATCAATTGTTCTTCTTTTTTTGGTAATGATATGCGACCAAAAATATTGAATGTACCTAAAAAAAATTAAAGCCGATATTTATGTGGTCTGATGTGGGAAAGAAGATTTTTGAAACTTAATTTAAATAGAATAAATTTACTATTTCTTATATATCAATAAAAAGATAAAAATATTTTATTTTAAAAACATATAATAAAAAGTAATAAATTTCAAATGCTTAAATTACATGTTCGCAAAATTATGACAAATTATAATAGGGTCAAACCACTGAAAATCATCTGAGAGTGGTTGCTCGCTTATTCTTAAAGTATTCAGTTTTAATATTATGTGGAACTAGATGAATTTCTGAGTTTATTGTTCATAATATTATCGTGTAAATTTTATTTCTTTTGAAATTATTATTCAACATCAAAAAATGATGGAATTATTATTTACTTTATTTTAAGACATTAATTAGAATTTGAAAGTTTATTGAGTAAAAAAATTTCACAATTTTTCAAAGCTTATAACTTTATTCTCGTTGTTTCAAAAAATTTGGGGCTTCGCACATATTTTAATATTGATATGGATAAGAAAATTTGGTTAGGCTATTTTACTTCATTTCGGAAATAATAAATTTGAAAAATTTTTACTTAAAAACGTTAATTCTATGAGTTTAAAGTATAACATCTCTTTCTATTCTCATAAAAAAAGAGAGAAATGTAATATTTTTTGTCAACTTCAAGTCCTAGAATTAACTCTTTTAATTGACAAACAAAATTTATTAATTTCGAAACGAAGCAAAATACCCTCACCAAATTTTCATAGCAGGTAAATTATATCAATATTAAAGTATGTGAGAAGCACTAAATTTTTTTTTAAATTAATAATAACTTCAAAGGAAATAAAATTTACACGATAATATTATGACAAATAGACTTAGAAATTTATCTAGTTTCATATAATATTAAAACTACATTTAAAAAAAAGCCAGCAACCACTCTCAGATGATTTTCAGTGGTTAGACCCAATAATGATGAGATTGAAATATGAATATAAAGTATAAAGTAATTTAAAGGTTATGTCTTTTGAGAAACATAAATGGTAAAACTTACTTATTTGTTAAAAATAATGAAAATATAAGTATTAGATTTTTTTTTATTATTTATTACACCAGTTTTAGACATTAACTATTTTGAAAAATTTAATTTGCAAATTTCATTAATTACGTCCAATCACATTTTAAAATTGAATTTACAAATTGCGAGAATTAAAAATTTAAGAAGAAACATTAAAGTATGAAATACTTTAAATGCAAATTATTATTATTTTAATTAATATTATTTTATTAATAATCGACATACTATTGATAATTTTTATAATATGTCAAAATTAATAACCTAACCTATAAAAAGTTTTGTTTTTATGCTGCTATATTTAAACTGTGTAGAATTAAATTTGGGTGTTATTCCCCAAAAAAGTAAGATAAGGTAGAAAATAGTCATGGAGATGATTAAAAATATATATTTGTTATATACTTACCAAATAATATAAAAATCTTAATCAATTAATACCGGCAAAACATGTGGTCTGACGTAAATCACAATACACGCACACACTCACAGGTTTCGACTTCTCGCGCGCATTCTATCGATGAATGGAAAGGGAAGGCAGGCGTGGCCAAAACGCAGGTTGCAAGAATTTATACACCAAAAAGGAAGAAGTTCTTGCTATTTTAGGTAGACTATATGTCGTACTTCGCGGGCATCAACTTTATGCTTTTAAAGTACGTCACTATTACTATAAGAGTATAACCATTATACTTATTTAGTATAGACTTGCTTTAAACTAAAAAAGCATTATTTCATACTTTAATAGGTAAACAAAATTATATACTATTAAAGGATAAAGCAGTTTGGTGCTAAAATAGTTAGTTTGTTTTTTCCGTGTATTTTTTATACTCGTTTTTGTTAATAATTTTAATAATTCTTTAATAAAAATTGTTATTTTTAAGTAATTATTTAATTATTATTAAAGTATTAATATTAATTATTATTCAAGTAATTTTTTAATTCTATCATTGATTATAATCAATGATAGAAAATTAATTTCGTTAAATTTTGTAAATTATACATATCAATATTATAATCTTAAATTAAAAAAATTTACGAAAAAATTTTAAAAACTTACATTGAACTCTGGGTGTTTCAGCTATATCCGATTTCCTTTAGAAGTTGATCAGCAACAAACACTTTTCCTTAAAAAACCGGATGCACCTGCAAATTAAAAAAAAAATTATTGTATTTAAAAACACTCATATTTTTATCTATTTTATTAAAATTCTAAAACGTAGCAAAATCTGTTACCTACATCAAATTAAATTTTTATATTAGAAATTTATTAATTAAAAAAGAAAATTTAAGAAATAATAATAAAAATATTATAATAAAAATAGTAATAATAATTATAAAATAATAATAAAATTAATAATAAAAAAAATTATTATTATTATATATAGTTCTATTAAATTATATTATTTCATTCCAATATTATATTTTACAATAAAATATTTTTTAATTAACAGACATTCTTATAATTCAAAAAAAAAATCAGAAATCAGCGAAATGAATTTTACATATATTTATTTTCAATTCGTTTTTGCTTTTAAGAGTGGAACTGTAATATTGATTTCGTCTCAATTGTCAGCGATTTTAACGTATCAGATTGAAAACCAAAGGGTGGGTGTGAGAATTATATACAGAATTTTAATCAAACCTCTCCAATAATTTTGAAAATATTTTTTAAACTTAAAAAAAATGATAGAATCGAAATTATACAAATCATTTGTTCAAAAGTAATATAGGCCAAAGAAAAAAATTATTTAAAAAACAAATATTAAAAATTATTTTTAAAAAGTCATTTTTAAAAAAAAATTTCTTTAAAAAAAAAAATGGAACTCAAAAACTAAAAATGTGAGAAGAAAATTGAAATTAATTTTTCCTGTCGCAAATTATTTTCCTCATGAAAAAAAAATGGATTTTTTAATTTACATGAAATTCTCATGAATTTGTGATTTATTAAAAAAAAAAAAAATTGTGAAATTAACTTCGGAACGTTAACCGCACATACTATTATTTTATGAGAGATAATATTTTTTTTTTTTAGTTTTTTTTTTCGAGTACAGAATTTTCCACTTCGAGCGACTTTTGCACGTCCGTCGCGTCATTTCAAGATCAACACCGAGGAGTGAAATTTAATGCTTCCTAATTGCATTTGACCCTTTTAAAAAAAGAAAAAAAAAATGATTATATATACGCGATACGTCGTTGGCTTCGTGGCGTTAGACCATTAACCTTCATTCGCCACTGACATATAGAAGTACTTCCCTTAACTTTATGAGAATCTCTTGAAAACGTGATTTTCTTCGACACGGAAAAACGAGAGGGGACTACTACTACTACCTCTTTTACGTATTATTCATTTTTCTTAAACTTCCGCTTTATCGAGAAACGACTTAACTCTATATGGAAGATCGTTTGAGAAAATGAGATTTTCTTAATTCAGACTTTAGAGTCACTAGTGGACTCAAACTTTTTTCCCAACTCAATTTTGTATATTATAGTCCATTTTTATAAAAAAAAAATTTCAAAATATGAATATCTTAAAAAAAAAAAACTGCCACTAAATTTCAAACAACTTATTTATTCTCAAACGTAAATGAATTTATATATAGAAATTTTATAGAAAGAGTTTTTATTTTCAATTTAATACGGTAAATAAATTTATAAACGAAATTATAAAATTATTTCTCAAAGAAAAATTATTCTCAAACGAAAGATAATTATTTCAATTATTTATATATATATAGACATTAAAAAATTCAACAGAAAGAATTTTTATTTCCAATTTATCGCGGTTGAAAGAATTTTGTGAAAAGAAAAAAAAAGAAAATTATTTCTAGAAAAAAAAATGTAAATTATTTTTTGACCGCGATATTTTTTTAATTTATAAAAATAAATAATTTATTATATAATTATTTATTGTTTTAATTTAATTTATTATTTTGGGATTTTACAGGTAAATTTATATACATATAAAACTTTTGGAAAAAAAATGTAATTAAAAATTTTTAGGACCAAATGAAATATGTGGAGATTGTTTTTTAATCGAAAAATTTATTCTCCTCGGCGCATGAAAAAGGAAGTAAACTCAATGGGGCAGTTGAAGAGAGTCGTAAAATTTTGTGGACTGTAAACTATTGCCTACAAAACGCTGATCGAAAAGTAAAAAAAAAAAAAAAAAATACCACGTGTCAGAGATTTAGCGGATTGAGCAGGTTTTTCACTTCCTTTCAAATCGTGATAGGAAATGAAAGCCTTTTTTTGTGGCTTTGTTTAATAGTTTTCAGCATTAACAACTCAAGTTATCTTCAATTTCTAAAATTGTTCTGTAGGTATTTGAAAACTCACTTTTAAAATGGAAAAAAGGAAAAAAATTTCAAATTAAAAAAAATTGTATTCGAAATTTCTATATAATTTAAAAAAAGATATTTTTATTATTTTTTAAAAATTATTTTTAAAAAAACTACGTTTTTCAAAATTCACACTTTGATAATTTTATATGTGCAAAAAGATAATAAAAGGTGACAACGAAAGTTTTCTATTATTTTCTCACAAGAAATATAATTTTCTTTCATATAAACTAACTTTCAAAGTTTCTTTTATTGGTTTCCTGTTTATTTTAGTCTGCGCTCCATTTTCACAGTACTATTTTTCTTTTCTGCCATTCGCGATTTTTGTTAAGTGCGCGTTCTGACCTGTACATTTCTATAATATACAAAATCGGATACAGTGAAAAAAAAAAATTTTTTTATTTGATTCAAATACTTGATTACTTTGAATCAAATAAATTTTTATTTAGTGTATAAAATAATTAGGGTTATTTCACCTTACCGACTGATGGTAAAAAAAAACTTGAAAAATAAAAATATAAAAAATTACCGACACAGAAATCTACCTTATCGACTGATGGTAAAAAAACTTGAAAAATAAAAATATAAAAAAATTACCGACACAGAAATCTACCTTATCGACTGATGGTAAAAAATCCTAGAATCCGCTTTAAATTTTTTACCATCCGTCGGTAAAGTAGATTTCTGTGTCGGTAATTTTTTTATATTTTTATTTTTCAAGTTTTTTTCACCATCTTGTTAATTTTTTTTTAAACCATTTTTGTATATGAAATATTTGTTATTCTTTGTGGATTTGAAACAGAAATAGAAATGAGATTCTTATTTATAATTAAAAACGTAATGAACGATAAGAAATTCATCAGAAATTCAAATAACTTGGAGAGAGAGAGAGAAATTAAGATTTATTTGTGAAAATAGAAATTCTAGCGCTCTTTTCTGATCAATTTCTTCTAATATCAGAAAATAAAGGCAAACTCGACAGGAAATTGAATTGATGTCAATCGAGCAAACCCATGCAAACGGAATATAAAACATTATTCAACCAAGTTTGGGTGAATCTTTCTATACTTTAACAATAAGGTCACATCTCTGTAATATACATACTTTAAAAAAAAAAAATTTAATATTTTATTGATTTAAATAATAATAATTATTTGTATTGATAATAAATTTTTGATAAAAGTCAAGTAAAAAAAATTATTTAAATCAAATAAATCTTTTATATAATTTCAATGCACTGAAAACAAAATTTATTTAATTTAAATACTTGATTATTTGACTATTAAAAATATTCAAGCGGTTCAATAAATGCCCTAAAAGTATTATAAAAAAATTTTGACATTTTTGAAAATTTTTTAATATCAATAAAATGTATATTTTAGGAATTATTTTTAACACAAAAACCAATGGGGAACCGTTAAAATAATTTCTGCGTAAATTTTTGTGTTTACTATTCTCTAGATTCTCATATATTCTTCCTGTATACGGAAACAAAATCCATGTCGTCAGTTTGTTTGGGTTTTTTTTTTTATTTCACATATATAAAGTGTCAAGTGCCCTTATATATTTTTTCTTTTATAAAAAAAAAAACCACCAGTTTCTTGTGTATAGTAAAAAGAAAATGCATCAGCACCGTCTACTTGTATTAGTTTTTTTTTTTTTTTTTTTTGACCTGGCTGTAATTTTACACGCTTTGGTATGCTCTTTGACAGAATTTCACACAAAGTATGGTATATAAGTATACGTATATATATATATAGACATATATTGAAGACGAAGTGCTTGAAGCTTAAAGCTTTTGAGTTATATAACCTAAAGGGCAAGTTTTACCCTTCTTTCAACAATAATGTGTCAATTTTCTTCAAAGAAAAATAAAAGAAAAAAAAAATTTCTCCCACAGGTGAGAGAAAAATATTGGAATTTTCTAAAAATCACTCACGAAGAATTTTTTTAAAACTGATATTAGTTTTTTTTATACTATATAGAAAAATATTATTTACCTAAAAAAAAAACGTATTAGTACTTTAATTAGTAGTATAAACCAATTTTAGTCAGACATGTATAGCGGAACAAAAATACAGTGGAGAAAATATAGTTTGTTGCGACTTTAGTAGTACAAGGGGATTATAGTCAGACGATCACTTTCAAGCGCAGTGAGATAAAAAATAAATTCTTGGATCTTATTTCAAAAATTATTCATTATATTTATTTTTAAATTCAGTATATTCTATATCTTAAAATAAAAAATTTATTTATTTATAAATATTTTTAATTTTTTATATATTTTTATAAATATTTTTTTTTATTAATAAATAATCGCTTATTTTATTTACGAAAAAAAAAATTCTAAAAAAAGTGTTTACAAATTTCATATTTTTTTTGTAAAGTTTCTTTTTTTTTGCAATAATAGAGAGACAAAAGGTCTTTTATAAATCAAAATACCACAAACTAGATTATATAGGTAAATGTAAAATTATTATTTTATGAGCAAAATTTATAGCCCAGAACAATGTTCTCTATATTGTAGATTTTATAATTAAAATTCGATTCGTATCTCGTGTATAGATAATTTTAGTTTGAAAAAAATTTTAAAATATATCTTTTTTTTTTTTTACTTTAAAAATATAATAAATAAATAAATCTAAAACTTATATTTATAATCACTTTTAATTCCCTTGCTTTTTTTTTTCTTCAAGTTTTCTCTCCTCTACACTTTTATTCTCTTGTTATAAAAAGAAAAGAGAAAATTGCCAGAAATTGACTTTAACTGATGTGAAACAAAAACTTTTTACTTATCAAAGTTAAGGTACCTTCGGTGCCATGCTAAATTTATATTTTATGAATGCGCCTCTCACGTAAAATTATTTCTATTTATAGCGATGAAAAAAAAAAAATTTTTTTTTCAGTAGAAACTTAAAAAGAACAAACAAACAAAAAAAAATTTCAAAACCCAGAAAAATTTGAAACTACTTTTTTCGTAACTATTATTATTATTAAATTGGCTCAACAGAATATTATGCACTTGATTTTTTATTATATTCTTAGAAATATTTATCATTTTGATAAAATAACAATAACAATAACAATAACAATAACAATAACAATAATAATAATAATAGTAATAATAATAGTAATAATAATAATAATAATAATAATAATAATAATAATAATAATAATAATAATAATAATAATATGATATAATAATAATGATAATAATAAATTGGAAGAGATTTAATATTTTTGAAATGTGTTTGAAAATGTCGGAGAAAATATAATAGAGAATGATTTACGATTATTATTTTTCATTTTTCAGCGCACAAGTCGTAGAATGCAAACCGGAAACGAAAAATCCTCGCGGTCCTGGCGGGCGGCCAGCGCCACTTTTGCGCTCCAGAACATTGCCTGCAATTGTCGCACCAGGCCTAAATATTTTGCAAGCACAAATCGATGCCCGATCCTTCAGTAAGTTACTAATAATCTTATAACCGCCATGTTAAAATTTTTGTGTCCCCCCCTTGACTGCAAAATTAAAAAAACAAAAAAAAAGAAAACTGATTGTCAATTTCCTTTTGATCGAACTTCCATAGAATTTTTATATTTCCTTTTAACCAAATATTCATTATAACCGAATCCGCGACTTAAATTTTCATCAAAATTTAAAAAAAAAAAAAATTGTACTTTCAATTTTTGATTCAAATACCGAAATTATTGGTACAAATGGTACAGTTTATTAAATTCAAATAAAAATTATTTGATTCAAGTAAATATTTATTTGATAATAGTCAAGTAACCGATTAGTTGAATCAAATAAATGTTTTTTTCAGTATACAAAAATGATTTGAACTCGCGTAAAAAGAAAATGAAATATCGTACAATTTTTTTCTTTTTTTTTTTTTTTTTAATAATTCGTACACTGTGAAATGTGTTATACAATAGTTCCATTATGTGAACAAATCGGAAGAGAAAAAAAAAGGATTTTGATAATAACAAACCGCACGTAATGTCCCTTTTTTTTATCTTATTTCTCCTTCTTCGATTGTATATATATATATCCCTTTTTCTCCTCCATAAATAGATCACAATTCAGGAAAGAAAATAAAAATAACCTTTTTTTTTCTCTTCCACCTTCTTGACCTTGCCATACAACCTTATTCGAGAAAATAAAAAAATAAAAAAAGCTAATCAAAACTCTAATCACTGATGAAATTTTGCAAGAATAATTTTTATGTTTCAACAATAAAGAAATTTAGAAAAAAAAATTTTTTTAAAATAACAATTTATCCGAATAAATTATCAAATATAAATTAATAAAATTACATGTAAATGTAATTGTAATTATATTCTAATCGCAAAATTTGATCAGAACATTTCTAGAAACTTTTTTCTGTTTTCGCACACACATTCACGTTTTTAATAAAATTATATATAAATAATTAATTTGATGTTTTTAATAGAATTAAAAATTATAATGAATTTATTTTGAATTTTCAATATTCATTTTCAATATTCAACTTATTGTGGAACTATGTATAATAAATTTATAGAGTTGTTTTTTTTTTCTTTTTTTTTTTAAAAAAAATTAATTCTGTTCACATGTTTCACGTTTTTTATATACTTGCACTTAAATATATGTTTTTCAATTTATATATATGTATACGAGAAACACAAAAGATATGGTTTAGCATATGTTTGAATAACCTAGATTCTAGTTTATGGGTTTATATACATATGCAAAACCAGTTCTTAGTGAGTTCACAATACAAAATCTCTTCAAATTCTAAATATATATATATATTTATGTAAAGCTCGAGAAAATTAAATAACATTAATTACGAAAATCAACTAACAATCGTGCTTGATTAAAATCAATTTTGAAGATAATTATATACTGTAACAGTATAAAACAAGTAAATCACTTGTAATCTAAAATTTTAAATCATATATATAGTATGGATTATTCAATTATATTTCATCCAAAGAGTCAATTTTTTAAATATTTTTAAATATTTCTAAATTTTTAATATTTTTAAAAATTATTTTTAAAAAAAATTTTTGCCATGATTTGCAATGTAATTAAAATCAAAATTTTAGAAAATTATTTGATATATTTATTATTTTTTATATTAGAAAAATTATTATTTTAATAAATTAATTATTACTAAAAATATAAATATAAATAAAATTTCCCGATTTTTACAACGAATAATTATAATTACCATAAAACGACCGATGTGATAAAATCATCTTTACTTGAATTAATTACAATGTTCAATCAACATTTTTCTAATGAGAAAAATAAATTTTCAAAGAAATTAAAATCTAAAAATTAATCTAAAAATAGACTACAAGGACTTTGGGTGAAATATAAGAAAAAAAATCAATTAGTTAATAATCATAAATTAAGAATTAAAGTTTAAAGAAAAATTCTATTTAAAAAAAAAAAATTACTAATTAAATTATTTTATGTTTTGTTGTCATCATCATCTTCAAATATAATTCTTGTATTTGTTTTCCTAACATAGCACCCAATACAGGTATCGCAGTTATTCCAACTTTTGGAGAAGACGCAATTTTGGGAAAACGAGGCAACACTGTAACACACTGTTCAAAACTAATCACTCCAAGAATTTCCTTCACAGACGACACCCTAGGTATATTTTTTTATATATATATTTACGCGAAACAAATATATATATTATATTAAAAAAGTTTTTCCCGCAACTGCCATGAATTTTGAAATAAAAAACATCAAAAAATAATTTTTCTACAAATTTCAAAAAAAAAAAAATGTTTATTGAATTTACCATTAAACGAATATTTAAAGCGAGCAATTAAATTCTCATTTTATAAACGTTAAATAAATTAAATTAATAATTAATTATATAATTATCTTCCTCAACTAAGCGTAATACCCTTACTAAAATCAACAAAATGTGAATTATTTGATAATGGATTATATACTCGATCAACTAATTAATTAGATTACAATAATATTGTAACAGAAACCGAAAATGGAATTTCATTTGAAAACTAAATTATATACAATTATTATACAACCATTGAGAAAAAAATTCCTTTTTTATATTTTTCTTTATGGTCAAAATTTATATATATATTATTTTCCCTATAAAAATAGTAATATTTATTTTCAATTTTACAAAAAACTTTTTTTTTTATACGAAACATAATTTTTCCTTGCGAAATATAAATTATGTTTCAAGCATAATAAAGACGGTAATGAAAATAATTTTTATCCTTGAAACCGCGCGCGAGATTCAAGAGATAAAACATGGACCGTATTTTATTCAGAAAAAATGTACCAGGTTTTTTTTTCTAAATGAACCACGAAAAATTAAATTATATAGTTTCATAAATGAAAAAACGTGACTCAATTCACTGTAATATGAATGAATTATTTTTTTAATTGAAAATAAATTAAAAA
The DNA here is from genome assembly GCF_019393585.1 of Leptopilina boulardi. Lineage (NCBI taxonomy): Eukaryota > Metazoa > Arthropoda > Insecta > Hymenoptera > Figitidae > Leptopilina > Leptopilina boulardi. Next base: position 1,033,319 of record NW_026137996.1, on the reverse strand, counting down.
AAAAAAAAAATGAAATCTAAATTACAGTGAGAAATTTTTACTAATTTTTTACTTAGAAAAATATTTTTAAAAAAAATTAACAAAAATATTTTCATTTTTTTCTTATTAGAACGTCGCGTCTCAGATTTTGGACCTTCGAACAGAGAACAGTTCAAAGAAAGCTCAAGAAGTGGAAGATTAAGCACATCAAGTATCAGTGGTTCTCAGCCGCTCAATCGATTGGCGAGACTTTTAAATCAAAGACCCAGTTTTACCCCAAGCGATGACATTCCAAGGAGGCTTTCATGGGAAAGGTAAACGAGAGTATTTATATATTATAAAAATTTTTTTTTTTTTGAAAAAATAAATTTTTACATGCCTACTTTACGAGAAAAAAAAATATTCCCATGAAAAATGTTTTTTTTATATATATATATATATATAATAAGAAAGGGTTTTTTGTTTCTGAGAAAAAAAATTACCTATAGAGAAATTAATTAATAGAGAAGAAAGTTGTAAATAAAAAATAAAAGTTACATTCACAAAATCTTAGAAATGAAGTGAAAAAAAATATATATATAAGGAGGAGAAAATTTATAATAGAAACCTTGAATTAGGAGCGTTATAAAGAGAGAGAGAAACTTTTTATTCAGAATGTATAATGCGATCCACCGCTACCACTGCAGTCGCGGAAGCTTTAATTTGCAAATGGAAGGGTCTATATAGAAGGAATAGGAGGTATTTTAACGGGTGTGTTTTTGTATAAAAATAGCATCTCTCGAACGTGAATTGACGATTACTAAAGCGTAAACCAATTTTTCCTTAAATTCTACTTCACTAATATAAAAAAAAAGTTGTTTCCTTTCTTAAAACAAGCCTAAATTATAAATAAAATATATTATATTTACAAAATTTGTTAAATTAAAAATATTTATTAAGAATTATTTATTCTTAATTCAAGAATTTTCTTTAAAAACAATATATTATTTATAAGAAAAATAAGAATATAAAATATTCTATCAGAAAACAAAAATATTTTTTTTTTTTAATTTTTATATTTATCAGATAAATTGAAATTTATTTCTATATAAATATTTATATATTATTTGTTGTTTTATTTATTTGTCAATATATTAAACAAAGTCCTTAAATTTCTTTTATGAATTAAAAATTTGTATTATTTATATTGAAACATTTTAGTTCTATTTATTCTCAATATAAATAAAAATAATACAAATGTGAATAAAATATAAATAATATTCAAAAATTAATAAAATTCTAAATGCTTTCATAAAAATAAATTGGTTTTTAATTTTTATCATTTTTTTTTTTTCATCAACTATTTCAATTAACCAGAGAAATATAAATTCAAAAAAATATATATTTTGCATGTAACATATATATAACCGACGTAAAATATGTCATATTTTATATATATATATATTTTTTTTATTATTCTGTTTCAATGATGAATTGTAATTGAGTGGCAATATACAAATAGATACATATACTAAAATTTTATTCGCGATAGTAAATGTCAGAGGAAGATGAATTTTGTGATATATAGTACATATATACATAAACGCTACACAAATATGTATCAAGTGATCATTAATTATATTAGAGAAATATAAAATTATTCTATATTTTCTATTTAAATTGATGCAAAAAAAGTATCAGTAAATTCACACTTCGATATATCAAAAAAAATGAATCCAATTTAGAATTATTAATCAATAATATTTTTACAGAATAAACATTTTGGGAAATAATATAAAAATACTATATAATCAAATATAATTTATGTTATGCTAATAAATTTCTTGGAATTATATATCAATTTTTTTCTATATATATATATATTTTAATATCGAATAACGTTATATATTTGACCTCAAGTAACGTACATCCGAACAGGAAGAAACTCCATTTATAGAAGAGATGAGAGATATAAGAAGGCTTTTATTTTTATGAGATTCTCGACCTTTATTGCTCTTTTTGAAATTAAATAATCGTTCTAGACAAGAGTGACTCTGCACTTCTTAAGTAAATAATCTCATTTAAGAAGACGTCAGAAGAAACTAATTTGATAAGATTAAAAACCATCTGCGAATTACTAACTTCTCATTCCCTCTATATATATATATATATATATGCCATAGATTTTAATATTTTCTATGTGTCTAACGCCTTTCAATTTTGATAATAATAAATTCAAAAGAAATGTAAAAAATAAATTGCAAAATAAAGCGATGAGGAAAAATACAACAATTAATTCATCTCGTAATTATATAATAAAAAAATAGAAAAAAAAATAAAAAGGAAATAAAATAAATATTTGAAAAGTGCAAAGTAATTTGAAAAAGACTCTTTAGTGTCTCTTAAAATTAGAAAGATTTTCGAATGCCATGTACAACTATTTGAAACCATTTCACGAAACGATTTGACCTTATAAAAAAAAAGTTTAGGATAGCGTTTTCTCGATTAACGCTATATCTATATATCTATAGTGAAAGCGACAATTTTTTTTCCCTATATTGCTTTCGCACTTATCCAAAGGTTCTTAACGTGTCCCTATCGTTAAGACGGATACTGAAATCCGATGAAAGAAACGATCTGTGCGAGAAAAAATGTGAAAAAAATAAGAGGAAAAATAATAAGATGGCTATTGGTTAGAGTAAAGACAACAATGCTTTTGTGAAGAGTTCAAATTGCAATATAATGGAAATCTCATACCTTTTTTGCGAAGACTTTTCTATACATTTTTCTATTCCTTTAACAATATATAAAAAAAGATAAAAAAAAAAATATTCATATATTTTTGGTATATTTTCTAAAAAGAAAAGATCTTTTTTATATTTATTTAAAAAGTATATATATATGGTTTAGAAAAAAAGGCAAATGGAAGCAACAAAAGTCATAAACACGTATATACTATATGGGCTTTAAGGCAAAATAGATGTAAACCGGAAATGGTGCTTCACGATAAATGATCCCTGGGCGTCCTAAAGTCATTTCCGTTTTCCATACAAGTCTCGAGAATTTCCACGAACTACTGAGATTTACTTCTTTAAATTGCTTCTCGTTTGATCGTTTCTATCTTACTTTCGCTAGATGCCAAAGTTAATAAAGATTCAACCGATGGCTTCAAAATGTAATTTAAATTTCCTAATAGATATTATTTCATTTATTTTTCAGGAAAAAAAATTCTATTGTTTTTATTTTCTCAAAAAAAAATTCATTGAAAATTAAAACTATTAGAATTTTAAAGTTACAAAAAAAAATAAATATATGTTTATCCGTACTATATTACAAAAAGTAATTATTTATTATATATTAAAAAAGGGGGGAAAAAAATTGCAAATAAAAATAATTAGGAGCAAATTTTTTTATCGTTAACGTGAATCTTTTAACTAATTTATGATTATTCCCTTTAACGATAAGCAAATGCTTCTAAATCATGCGATTCATTGCAGAAAAATGGTTTTAATAAAAAAAGAAAATTGTGTCAAAGCAATTTTGCATAATTAACATTTTTTATAAAGAATAATCAGAAATTATAAACTGTTGAATTTCCTACAAAGTGCATCAGTTATTTCTACAAATGTATATTTGTCATTTTTCTATACTTGTTTCAAGAAAAGAATATAAACTTTTTTCAGCCTCTAAAATATCTATATAGAAAAATTTTCCAACGAGAAGATAATTAATTTTTTTTCAAAATCAATATGTGAAAATAAATTTTTTTTTTTTCTTTCTTTAAAGACGAGATTGCAGCAGCACAAGCTCGTGTCTTCCAAGAAGTGGTTCCATCGATAGTATCGCGGAATGGGGCCTGATTGGTGGAATTGGAGGAATCGGAAGTACACAGGGTATAAATACCGGAAGTACTTATGGACTTTTTATTGAACCCGTTCCACCTCCTCCACCGCGAAGAAGTCCTAGTCCACTTTTGGGGGCTCGAGGCGATAGACTCAGCCTGGTTTCACCTAATATTGGCAGAAGGGTCAAGGGGCATCGTGCAGTTATTAGTAAGTAAGAATAAAAAAAAAAAATTCACTGCACATACAATTCTTGTTTTACATTCATAAAAAAATTTCATTTAAAATATTCAATTTAAATTAAATACACGGAGAAAAAAGAATTGTTGTGGTTACTAAAAATTAATTCCACACAACAATTCCGGATTGTCAATATATAGAATCATAGCAGTTCTATTTGTTTTTGAGACAAAAAAAATTGTTAAAATGGGATTGTTATTAAATCTATTCGGATTGTTCGGTGAACAAACATAATTGTTTGATGAACTCTCTAAATTTGAATCAGTGAAAAAGTCACTGGTCTCAAATCAGTCGCTAAATTCTAGCTATTTAAATCAGAAATATTTCACTGATTTTCAGTCAAAGTAATTGATTCTCCAGTGAAATGTTACTGTCAGTGAAAACCACTGATTCAAATAGCTAGAATTTAGCGACTGATTTGAGACCAGTGACTTTTTCACTGATTTATATTTAGAGAGAACAAAGAAAATTGTTATGAAATAACAAAACTAAATTGTTAAATCGGCAATACAATTTGTTTTAATAACAAAGCTTTGATCCGTCTAATACAATTTGTTCAGTTTCTTCGCCTTTTAAAATAATCGATAGCAGATTTCCGTATAGGTCATATCACCAGTTTCATTTGCATTAAAATTTGTGGAACATGCAGCTTCTGAATCAAATTCTTTGACCTGATACCAAATAATTATTTTGCATTGAAATTTGTTGTTAAATAATATTTAATATACATTTTGTATTTTTTAAGGTGAGGTTATGTTCAATAGTAACCGAGTATAAATTTACCGATAAACGATGAAATTGTCTCTTCATCCATTTACTAAACTTACAATAGATTTCTCACTTTAACCGGATTCATTATTTAACAGCACTTTGTCATTTTTTAAAAAAAAACTAATAATAAAAGCAAAAGTGGCACATGTGCCAGAAGTAAACGACGCGACAATCTGCACGCCAGTTTGCGAGAATTTAATATGACCACGTGACATGGAACAATAAACTTGTCAGCTGAACAAATCCTGATTGTTCCATCAGCAATCAACAAAGAGTTTGCTTCTGTAACTGTACAGAATTACACTAAAAAAAATTGCTAACCCCCGTATACGAGGAATTGACTAATTTGCCTGGTTACGAGAGGAACCCACTAGGCAATCTTGGTCAAAGTTGATTTCGACAATTAGTCGGAATGACTAGGGAAGCTTCACAGAAAATTATAAGGTACACGGAGAGAAAAATCTGCCTTTTATAGTATGAAATAGATTGCTGCTATTTTTCTTTAAACTTTTCATACTAATAGAGCAAAGATTTGAGAATTTTTAGGATAGTATTTGTCCGTACTAAAAGAGCATAGTATATATGCTTCTATAGTACAAAACATGTAGTTTAATAGCAACAACGCCATGCGAAGATCGCACATAACATCATCCTACTATGTTTGCATAAGTTCTATGCTTTTTCGGGGATAGACTCTTGCAACTGGCGATTAGGCCACGCCCACCTTTACTGAATTGGAACTGCCCTAATCGCCAGTTGCAAGAGTCTATCCCCGAAAAAGCATAGAACTTATGCAAACATAGTAGGATGATGTTATGTGCGATCTTCGCATGGCGCCGTTGGATTAAAAGTATAATAAGTATGTAATAAGAGGCTATATGACAAACATTATTAGCATAGACAAGTTTCATGCTAAAAAGACATACGATTGTACTATAATTACTCAAATTTCATGTCTATATAGCATAGAAAATTTCTGTGCATTAAATGTAAACCTTTCTATACTATAAAAGGCAGATTTTTCTCTCCGTGTACATATTAAAATAAGGTGCAACGCTTATTATTTTAATCCAATTTTGCTTATTTTAATGCCAAAATGGATTAAAAAATAAGCAAAATTGTATTAAAATAATAAGCATTGCAGCTTATTTTAATGACTTTTAATTTTCTGTGTTATCAGAATAACCAGGTATCTTAATCATCACGATTATACTTTACAAAATAAAGATTCATTCCAACGAGAGAAAGAGATATATAGGTGCGTATAAAAATTTTGTCATCAACTCGTGAAATTGATCTTTGAAGAGTATTTTTAATTCTACAAATCCCACACTTTATATAGAATATTAAATTCAAAAAAAAAACGGGAAATGATCCTTTATGAATATTCGTGCTTTTAAATTTCAAATATGGATTACACGGGGATTTATTTTTCATTAATCAAATCGAAATAATTTCTCAATCCACTTAAACATAAAAAAAATATATGGAAAATCGAAAAATTAAATATTTGAGATAATCGTTCGGGAATACAGCCAAAGTCTTTAGCAAAAAGTAGCGAACAAAAAATGTATAGCGCACTTTTAGATTGGTCCAGCGGATGCTGAGCTACACTGGAAAACAAATTTGGAAAAATTTCCGAAAAATTAAATTCGCGAGATAATCTCTCGGGAATAATGCCAAAAAATTGAGCAAAAAGTCTCGAACAAAAAATGTATGGGGCACTTTTTGATTGGTCCAGCGGATGCTGAGCTGCTCTCAAAAAATTCTGGAAAAAATTTTCGAAAATTAAAATTTGCGAGATAACCGCTCGGGATTACCGCCAAAGTCTTTAGCAAAAAGTAGCGAACAAAAAATGTATGGCGCACTTTTAGATTGGTCCAGCGGATGCTGAGCTACACTAGAAAACAAATTTGGAAAAATTTCCGAAAAATTAAATTCGCGAGATAATCTCTCGGGAATAATGCCAAAAAATTGAGCAAAAAGTCTCGAACAAAAAATGTATGGGACACTTTTTGATTGGTCCAGCGGATGCTGAGCTACTCTCAAAAAATTCTGGAAAAAATTTTCGAAAATTAAAATTTGCGAGATAACCGCTCTGGATTACTGCCAAAGTCTTTAGCAAAAAGTAGCGAACAAAAAATGTATGGCGCACTTTTAGATTGGTCCAGCGGATGCTGAGCTACACTAGAAAACAAATTTGGAAAAATTTCCGAAAAATTAAATTCGCGAGATAATCTCTCGGGAATAATGCCAAAAAATTGAGCAAAAAGTCTCGAACAAAAAATGTATGGGACACTTTTTGATTGGTCCAGCGGATGCTGAGCTACTCTCAAAAAATTCTGGAAAAAATTTTCGAAAATTAAAATTTGCGAGATAACCGCTCTGGATTACTGCCAAAGTCTTTAGCAAAAAGTAGCGAACAAAAAATGTATGGCGCACTTTTAGATTGGTCCAGCGGATGCTGAGCTACACTAGAAAAGAAATTTGGAAAAATTTCCGAAAAATTAAATTCGCGAGATAATCTCTCGGGAATAATGCCAAAAAATTGAGCAAAAAGTCTCGAACAAAAAATGTATGGGGCACTTTTTGATTGGTCCAGCAGATGCTGAGCTACACTCAAAAAAATCCTGGAAAAAATTT